>NC_135238.1:61969024-62590453 GCF_051348905.1 Ranitomeya variabilis
GGCGGACAACAAACATGTATTTAAAGCTACAGTATTATGAGGAGGGAGAGACAACTGTCCGTCTGCTAGCTAACTTAGCTAAAATAGCAAAGAGAAAACTTATATATCTTATATATAGCTTAAAGGGAACCTGTCAGCAGGATTGTGCTCAGTAAACTACAGACAGTGTCAGGTTGGCACCGTTATACAGATTAAAATGATACTTTGGTTGATGAAATTCAACTTGTGGTTGTTGGTTAATCTTTGTTTTCAGTTTTGAGCTGTAGCATGATACGATGGATAATATGTATATATTCATTTGATTTAGTTATATAGTTTAGCTGGGAAAAAAAAATCTTATTCAAAATGGCGTTGGCGGACACACCTACGAAGTAGCATCTATCGCTTTCCAATAGATGGTACTGCACAGGTGACTACACCAGTACCATTTTGCTAGAGAAAAAAAAAATTGGCTTTTATCAAGATGGATGCCAACACACACCTCACAGATATCCCTGAAAAAGGCTAAATAGCCGAAATGTTGCATTGATTTCTCTGCTCGTCACATATTGGCCTGAAATCATAAATGAAGAAGTTTCTTTACATTCACTTTATCCTATTTTTTTTTTCCAGTGCCTAAGGTTTTTCATATACTTATGATTAGTACGTTTTTGCCTTATGAGCACAACGCTTTATTCAGGAGTGGGAGCCTTTATACATCTTCTACATTCTGGTTTGCATCACATGTGTTTCTTAACTCTTTGTTTCTGCTGTTGGTGTTCCTTGGTGATTTTCATGCCTTCAATCTGAACTACAATGTATACGTTCCAACAAGAGCAATGAAAACCATTGCATGAACAGGCGTGCCCAAACTAGTAGACAAGACTGACTATCAGCTCACTGAGTTGTCAGATTATAACTACCTCTTGAAGTCTACCAGGGCCGGACTGGCCATCTGGCAAATGCCAGAAGGGCCTGTCTGCTCATGGGCCGCCTTGTCTGCTATGTTTTTAACAGAATAAGTGTTCTCAAGATACCCATACTGTTGTGATGGAGCACAAAGTTGCTGACTCCGTGACTTACTCCAGCAGGCCACGGGTATCAGTAGAAATATTGGTCTTGTAGGGTAATATTAGTAATATATCCCATCTGGTTCATGAGGACGGGGATAACATGGGCCTGTGTGATTTCAAATGCCAGGACTGAAGATCAGCCCCAGTCCGTACCTGAAGTCTACTATCGGAGAGAGAAATGAATTGAGGAGCAGAGTAAAAAAAGAAAAAATGCACACACAGTATGGCTGCTTTCTAACACTTGCTGGATTCACAATTACATTGCTTAGTACGGCTGTATATAGAGTAAAATGGTGGGAGAGTACAATACAACTGTACTTGAGTGTTGGCAAAAGTCTTAATGTAGAACATTACATTGTGTATACAGTAGAGGCATATACATTTTTGGACACTGGAATTTGCCAGAAAGACTGCTGCACATGCCTACTGGTTCCAAGGACATGGCACTCGCGAAGTACATTATGCTAGTCATGAACAGTGTGTGATTAACCCATTTTTATTCTGCAAGCTTATCAATTATTTTTAACTATAATTATGATTACCATTTCAGTGGTATATGTTAGTTATCGTAGCTGCTGGTCTCCAGGCTGCAGCTCAAATTAGAGATAGAGCCAGCAGAGGGTAAAGTTGCTAAAAATGGATAAAAGTCATATAATGGCCAGAAATAGTTTTATTCCTCAAGTAAATACAAGACAGGTAAGCTTTAGGCAGGTCCATTATTGCTACATAGACTATATGCATAAACTTAGGTTCTTCGCTCACAGTTTGGTCACACTGTGTGAGTCCATCTATCAGCAACAAGGCAGCCTCACAACATGGCAATCTACACTAACAAGCCAACTTTTTCTGGACCCTGTCCTACAAATATAAAGGGCAGGTAGGATCCAGCTCTAATAAAAATTAGTTTTGGACATATACACATACAATATTTACACACATTAGAGGAATTACTGCATGTGTGGTCACAAGCAAACACCATTTTTTTGTTCCTTCGTAGGTTTAAGGCAATTATGCATGTTACACATTGTTAGGATCTGACATCTTACCGTGCCTGCCCAAAGTCACATCTAGCCATTTAACAGATTGTAATTATTTATTCACGCTGATTTGAATGAAGTGGACGTGGAATGGATTAAATTGGTTGACCTACTATAGTGACATAAATCATAGGATAGATCATTGTTCCTAGCAATTGATAAGGTTTATTGCCTATTCTTAGAAATGATAATTCTCTCTTCAGTAGTGTTGAGTAGGGTTGAGCGAAACGGGTCGATCATTTTCAAAAGTCGCCGACTTTTGGCTAAGTCGGCGTCTCATGAAACCCGATCCGACCCCTGTGCTTGTCGGCCATGCGGTACGCGACTTTCGCGCCAAAGTCGCGTTTCAATGACGCGGAAAGCGCCATTTCTCAGCCAATGAAGGTGAACGCAGAGTGTGGGCAGCGTGATGACATAGATCCTGGTCCCCACCATCTTAGAGAAGGGCATTGCAGTGATTGGCTTGCTGTCTGCGGCGTCACAGGGGCTATAAAGGGGCGTTCCCGCCGACCGCCATCTTACTGCTGCTGATCTGAGCTTAGGGACAGGTTGCTGCCGCTTCGTCAGAAGCAGGGAGAGCGTTAGGCAGGGTCCACTAACCACCAAACCGCTTGTGCTGCAGCGATTTCCACTGTCCAACACCACCTTCGGTGTGCAGGAACAGTGGAAGCTATTTTTTTTTTTTTTTCCCCTCAGCGCTGTAGCTCATTGGGCTGCCCTAGAAGGCTCCGTGATAGCTGTATTGCTGTGTGTACGCCACTGTGGAAACCAACTGCTTTTTTCAAAGCACATATCCTCTTGTTCCTTCCTTTCTGCACAGCTATCTTTTTTGTTTGTCCACACTTTTTATTTAATTTGTGCATCAGTCCACTCCTATTGCTGCCTGCCATACCTGGCTTAGATTACTGCAGGGAGATAGTAATTGTAGGACAGTCCCTGTTTTTTTTTTGTTTTTTTTGTGGGAGATTAAGATTGGCATTTCTGCTACAGTGCCATCCCTGTGTGTGCCATCTCTCACTGAGTGGGCCATAGAAAGCCTATTTATTTTTTCCGTGATTTGTGTTCTAAATTCTACCTCAACACAAAAACACTACATCAATCAGTGGGAGAAAAATATTGGCCTCAGTCAGGGCTTGTGTGCCACTGCTGTGTGTGCTATCTCTCATTCAGTGGGCTATAGAAAGCCTATTTATTTATTTATTTTTTTTCTTATTATTTGGTTTCTAAAGTCTCCCTGAAAAAAAAAAAAATAAATAAAAAAACAGTGGGAGAGTAATATTGCCCTTTCAGCTTGTGTGCCAGTCTTGACTCCTGGGTGTGCCACCTCTCTCCCTCTCATTCAGTGGGCCATAGAAAGCCTATTTATTTTTTTTTTTAAATATTATTGGGTTTCTAAAGTCTCCCTTAAAAAACAAAAAATACATAAAAAAACAGTGGGAGAGTAATATTGCCCTTTCAGCTTGTGTGCCAGTCTTGACTCCTGGGTGTGCCACCTCTCTCTCATTCAGTGGGCCATAGAAAGCATTTTTTTTTTTTGGTTTTTTTAATATTATTTGGTTTCTAAAGTCTCCCTGAAAAAAAAAAAAAAAAAAAAAACAGTGGGAGAGTAATATTGCCCTTTCAGCTTGTGTGCCAGTCTTGACTCCTGGGTGTGCCACCTCTCTCTCTCATTCAGTGGGCCATAGAAAGGCTATTTTTTTTTTTTGGTTTTTTTAATATTATTTGGTTTCTAAAGTCTCCCTGAAATAAAAAAAAAACTTAAAAAAACAGTGGGAGAGTAATATTGCCCTTTCAGCTTGTGCGCCAGTCTTGACTCCTGGGTGTGCCACCTCTCTCTCTCTAATTGTGGGCCATAGAAAGCCTTTTTTTTTTTTTTTTTTTTTATATTATTTGGTTTCTAAAGTCTCCCTGAGAAAAAAAAAATAATAAATTAGGTGGGAGATTAATATTGACATTAGTGCTTGAGTGACAGTCCTGCGTGTGTGTCATCTCTGTGATTTTGTGCCACAGAAAACAGAGTGTGTAACATTGTGCCTGATTTTCCTTGTGGTCTCACCAACCTGTTAAGGGATATTGAAATCATACTGAAGTTATAGCTCACCGTGTAAGTTGTTTGACAGCAACAAATAAAGTTACTTTGGTTAAGATTTTAAAACAATGAGGAAGTCTGGTGCAAGAGGTCGTCGTGGGCGTTCATTGTCAGCTGGTAATGATGGTAGTGGTAGTGGAGCATCAGGTGGTCGTGGGGATAAAAATATTCCACCTAACTCTGGAGCTGTGGAGCCAGTTTCGTCGTCAGGCTACACAAGGCCTCGAACGCTCTCTTTTCTGGGAGTAGGAAAACCGCTTTTAAAGGCGGAGCAGCAACAGCAAGTTTTGGCTTACATTGCAGACTCAGCCTCTAGCTCTTTTGCCTCCTCTTCCGAAACTGGTAAATGTAAAAGCAGCGCGTCGCTTGTGGATGTTCACGGTCAGGGACAAGTCGCTTCCTTGTCCTCCTCAGCAAAAACTACAACAAGAGAGAAGGATGCAGCAGGCGACACAACGGGTCACTCCATGGAGCTCTTTACACATACCGTCCCTGGCTTAGAAAGTGAAACATTTAACAGGCCATGCCCATTACAAGTATATTCTGACATGGAGTGCACTGATGCACAGCCACAGCCAGAGTACTATGCTGCTCCTTTGACTCAGACCACCACATTGCCCTCTCAGGGTACAGATCCACAATCAGACCCTGATGAGACTATGTTGCCCCGCCACGAACGCTATACCACCGACCGACACAGTGACACAGACGAAGTTGCACACGAGCTCGAAGAGGAGGTAATAGATGACCCAGTTATTGACCCCGATTGGCAGCCATTGGGGGAACAGGGTGCAGGCGGCAGTAGTTCAGAAGCGGAGGTGGAGGAGGGGCCGCAGCAGGCATCAACATCGCAACAGGTTCCATCTGCCGGGCCCGTATCTGGCCCAAAACGCGTGTCAAAGCCAAAACCTGTTGGAGCACAGCGTTGCCATCCGGTTAAAGCTCAGTCTGCAATCCCTGAAAAGGGATCCGAGTCTAGGAAGAGTGCAGTCTGGCATTTTTTTAAACAACATCCAACTGATCAGCGCAAAGTCATCTGTCAAAAATGTTCAACTAGCTTAAGCAGAGGTCAGAATCTGAAAAGTCTAAATACTAGTTGCATGCATAGACACTTAACCACCATGCATTTTCAAGCCTGGACTAACTACCAAACGTCCCTCAAGGTTGTAGCACCCTCGGCCAATGAAGCTAGTCAGCAACGCAACATCCCTTCCGTCACTGTAAGGCCACCATTTTCCGCACCACCGGCAGTATCTGTGCAGGTTTCTTTGCCAGCCAAAAGCAGTCAGGGTCAGGGAATCACCAGTTTTGTAGGAGGAAATATTGCATCTAGGGCACCGGCGGAAACAATACCGTCTCCAACCGTCTCTCAGTCTGCCATGTACACCGGCACACCCGAAAGTTCCACGATCTCCAGCTCTCCAGTCCAGCTCACCCTACATGAGACTCTGGTTAGAAAAAGGAAGTACTTATCCTCGCATCCGCGTACACAGTGTTTTAACGCCCACATAGCTAGACTAATCTCGTTAGAGATGATGCCCTACCGGTTAGTTGAAAGCGAAGCTTTCAAAGCCCTGATGGAGTACGCTGAACCATGATACGAGCTACCCAGTCGACACTTTTTTTCCAGAAAAGCCATCCCAGCCCTGCACCAGCATGTTAAACAGCGCATCGTCCATGCACTCAGGCAATCTGTGAGTACAAAGGTGCACCTGACTACAGATGCATGGACCAGTAGGCATGGCCAGGGATGTTATGTGTCCATCACGGCACACTGGGTGAATGTGGTGGATGCAGGGTCCACAGGCGACATCAATTTAGGGACAGTTGTGCCTAGCCCACGGTCTAGGAAACAGTTGGCTGTAGGCGTTCGCACCCCCTCCTCCTCCTCCTCCTCGTCCTCCTGCAGAAGCTACAGCTCTTCCACAGAACGCAGTCTGCCAACCACTCCATCGGCAGATGACACTGTTGCACACCAGTTGTCCCATTATGGGCCAGCTACTGCCAAGCGTCAGCAGGCTGTATTGGCTATGAAGTGCTTGGGCGACAACAGACACACCGCGGAAGTTCTGTCCGAGTTCTTGCAACAAGAAACGCAGTCGTGGCTGGGCACAGTAGATCTTGAGGCAGGCAAGGTAGTGAGTGATAACGGAAGGAATTTCATGGCTGCCATCTCCCTTTCCCAACTGAAACACATTCCTTGCCTGGCTCACACCTTAAACCTGGTGGTGCAGTGCTTATTGAAAACTTATCCTGGGTTCTCCGACCTGCTCCTCAAAGTGCGTGCACTTTGCTCACATATCCGACGTTCGCCTGTACACGCCAGCCGTATGCAGACCTATCAGCGGTCTTTGAACCTTCCCCAGCATCGCCTAATCATAGACGTTGCAACAAGGTGGAACTCAACACTGCACATGCTTCAGAGACTGTGCGAACAGAGGCGTGCTGTTATTTATTTGTGGGAGGATACACGGGCAGGCAGTAGGATGGCAGACATGGAGTTGTCAGGTGTGCAGTGGTCTAAGATACAAGACATGTGTCAAGTCCTTCAGTGTTTTGAGGAATGCACACGGCTGGTTAGTGCAGACAACGCCGTAATAAGCATGAGCATCCCCCTAATGCGTCTGCTGATGCAAAGTTTGACGCACATAAAGGAGCAGGCGTCTGCACCAGAGGAAGAGGAAAGCCTTGATGACAGTCAGCCATTGTCTGGTCAGGGCAGTGTACAGGACGAGGTAGCGGGCGAAGAGGAGGTGGAGGACGAGGAGGATGATGGGGATGAGTATATTTTTAATGCCGAACCTTTCCCGGGGGCACAGGAAATTGGTTGCGTGTCACGGCCGGGTTCTGGTTTTTTGAGGGACACAAGTGACGTAGATTTGCCTGCAACTGCCCCTCAACCAATCACAACCGGAGATTTGACAACTGGAACTTTGGCCCACATGGCGGATTATGCCTTACGTATCCTAAAAAGGGACACACGCATTACGAAAATGATGAACGATGACGATTACTGGTTGGCCTGCCTCCTTGATCCACGCTATAAAGGCAAATTGCAAAATATTATGCCACATGAGAACTTGGAACTAATATTAGCAACCAAACAATCAACTCTTGTTGACCGTTTGCTTCAGGCATTCCCAGCACACAGCGCACGTGATCGTTCTCACACGAGCTCCAGGGGGCAGCAGACTAGGAGTGTTAGGGGTGCACACATCAGAAGTGGCGTTGGACAGAGGGGTTTTCTGACCAGGTTGTGGAGTGATTTTGCTATGACCGCAGACAGGACAGGTACTGCTGCATCAATTGAAAGTGACAGGAGACAACATTTGTCCAGTATGGTTACTAACTATTTTTCATCCCTTATCGATGTTCTCCCTCAACCGTCATTCCCATTTGATTACTGGGCCTCCAAATTAGACACCTGGCCAGAATTGGCAGAATATGCATTGCAGGAGCTTGCTTGCCCGGCAGCAAGTGTCCTATCAGAAAGAGTATTCAGTGCTGCAGGTTCAATATTAACCGAAAAAAGGACTCGTCTGGCTACCCAAAATGTTGACGATCTAACATTCATTAAAATGAACCACAACTGGATTTCGAAATCTTTTGCCCCACCTTGCCCGGCCGACACCTAGCTTTCCTATGAAAGGCTGTTGCCTGTGAATTACTTTTCTAATGTCTAATTTGCTGCAGCTGATTGTACAGCATACGACATGTTTACACCTCCCTAAATGGCCAAACTCCCCACACGGGGCCGTGGTATCGCGACTTGGCGCAAGCACCCGTGAGACTGCTGTTTGTCTGAAGAGGTGGGTGTGCTCGCTTTTGGTTGACGGCATTGCTACTGGGTCCCTCATAGTACAATGTAGTGTCTCTGGCGGTGGTGGTGCGCACCCAACGTCAGACACACCGTTGTAACATGAGGGGCCCTGGGGCGGTCCCGCCGGCCTCTAGAGAGTTCCCCCCTACCCCAGCTCAAAATGTGCTCTACCACATGCAAAATTATGTCGCACAGCTCCACCAATCTTTAGTCTATTCGCTGACATCATTCAATGTCTGGCACTGACAATACAAATTTGTAGACATCTATGATGCAACTTAAAGTAGTCTGTGTCTGTGTCCTATATTGGCACCATTAAATAGTTACTGCCAAATTACTATGTCAGAAACTCAGCAGATGAGCCCACCCCTGTACCTAAGTATGCCACCTTTTTTTTTGTTTTGGTTGTTTTGCGAGACATTAACATCTATTTATATTTTGGGAGTACTGGGACAGACACTCCTTGCACTACTCCTCCACTCACCACCAAGCTGCCCGTGTATCCATGTAACCGCTGTAAAACTGCCATGAGCCTATTGTTTGTTATTTTAGGCCTTTGATAGCCTGTCTGCGGTCCCTACTTTAAATATTCCTCCACTCACCACCAAGCTGCCTGCCCGTGTATCCATGTAACCGCTGTAAAACTGCCATGAGCCTATTGTTTGTTATTTTAGGCCTTTGAAGCCTGTCTGCGGTCCCTCCTTCCACTAGTCCTCCACTGACCAGACCACTGCTGCCCGTGTACCCCTGGAACCAATTATAAAGTGCCTACAGCCAGCCCATTTTTTTATGTTAGGCCTTTGAAGCCTGTCTGCGGTCCCTCCTTCCACTAGTCCTCCACTGGCCAGACCACTGCTGCCCGTGTACCCCTGGAACCAATTATAAAGTGCCTACAGCCAGCCCATTTTTTTATGTTAGGCCTTTGAAGCCTGTCTGCGGTCCCTCCTTCCACTAGTCCTCCACTGGCCAGACCACTGCTGCCCGTGTACCCCTGGAACCAATTATAAAGTGCCTACAGCCAGCCCATTTTTTTATGTTAGGCCTTTGAAGCCTGTCTGCGGTCCCTCCTTCCACTAGTCCTCCACTGACCAGACCACTGCTGCCCGTGTACCCCTGGAACCAATTATAAAGTGCCTACAGCCAGCCCATTTTTTTATGTTAGGCCTTTGAAGCCTGTCTGCGGTCCCTCCTTCCACTAGTCCTCCACTGGCCAGACCACTGCTGCCCGTGTACCCCTGGAACCAATTATAAAGTGCCTACAGCCAGCCCATTTTTTTATGTTAGGCCTTTGAAGCCTGTCTGCGGTCCCTCCTTCCACTAGTCCTCCACTGGCCAGACCACTGCTGCCCGTGTACCCCTGGAACCAATTATAAAGTGCCTACAGCCAGCCCATTTTTTTATGTTAGGCCTTTGAAGCCTGTCTGCGGTCCCTCCTTCCACTAGTCCTCCACTGACCAGACCACTGCTGCCCGTGTACCCCTGGAACCAATTATAAAGTGCCTACAGCCAGCCCATTTTTTTATGTTAGGCCTTTGAAGCCTGTCTGCGGTCCCTCCTTCCACTAGTCCTCCACTGACCAGACCAATGCTGCCCGTGTACCCCTGGAACCAATTATAAAGTGCCTACAGCCAGCCCATTTTTTTATGTTAGGCCTTTGAAGCCTGTCTGCGGTCCCTCCTTCCACTAGTCCTCCACTGGCCAGACCACTGCTGCCCGTGTACCCCTGGAACCAATTATAAAGTGCCTACAGCCAGCCCATTTTTTTATGTTAGGCCTTTGAAGCCTGTCTGCGGTCCCTCCTTCCACTAGTCCTCCACTGGCCAGACCACTGCTGCCCGTGTACCCCTGGAACCAATTATAAAGTGCCTACAGCCAGCCCATTTTTTTATGTTAGGCCTTTGAAGCCTGTCTGCGGTCCCTCCTTCCACTAGTCCTCCACTGGCCAGACCACTGCTGCCCGTGTACCCCTGGAACCAATTATAAAGTGCCTACAGCCAGCCCATTTTCTTATGTTAGGCCTTTGAAGCCTGTCTGCGGTCCCTACTTTAAATACTCCTCCACTCACCACCAAGCTGCCTGCCCGTGTATCCATGTAACCGCTGTAAAACTGCCATGAGCCTATTGTTTGTTATGTTAGGCCTTTGATAGCCTGTCTGCGGTCCCTACTTTAAATACTCCTCCACTCACCACCAAGCTGCCTGCCCGTCTATCCATGTAACCGCTGTAAAACTGCCATGAGCCTATTGTTTGTTATGTTAGGCCTTTGATAGCCTGTCTGCGGTCCTTACTTTAAATACTCCTCCACTCACCACCTAGCTGCCTGTGTATCCATGTAACCGCTGTAAAACTGCAATGAGCCTATTGTTTGTTATTTTAGGCCTTTGATAGCCTGTCTGCGGCCCCTACTTGCAATACTCCTCCACTGACCACAATGCTGCCTGGAGTGCCTGCCTGTGTATCCATGTAACCGATGTAAAACTGCCATGACTGCCTACTGTTTGTTATTTTAGGCCTTTGATAGCCTGTCTGCGGCCCCTACTTGCAATACTCCTCCACTGACCACAATGCTGCCTGGAGTGCCTGCCTGTGTATCCATGTAACCGATGTAAAACTGCCATGACTGCCTACTGTTTGTTATTTTAGGCCTTTGATAGCCTGTCTGCGGCCCCTACTTGCAATACTCCTCCACTGACCACAATGCTGCCTGGAGTGCCTGCCTGTGTATCCATGTAACCGATGTAAAACTGCCATGACTGCCTACTGTTTGTTATTTTAGGCCTTTGATAGCCTGTCTGCGGCCCCTACTTGCAATACTCCTCCACTGACCACAATGCTGCCTGGAGTGCCTGCCTGTGTATCCATGTAACCGATGTAAAACTGCCATGACTGCCTACTGTTTGTTATTTTAGGCCTTTGATAGCCTGTCTGCGGCCCCTACTTGCAATACTCCTCCACTGACCACAATGCTGCCTGGAGTGCCTGCCTGTGTATCCATGTAACCGATGTAAAACTGCCATGAGTGCCTACTGTTTGGTATTTTAGGCCTTTGATAGCCTGTCTGCAGCCCCTACTTGCAATACTCCTCCACTGACCACACCAATGCTGCCCGTGTACCCCTGGAACCTATTTAAAAGTTCATAGAGCCTAGTTATATATTTTATTTACTATTAATAAGGCCATGATGGACTACGCTGTACCACGCTACAAGCTAACCAGTCGACACTTCTTTTGCGAGAAAAGCCATCCCAACCCTCCACCAGCATGTAGAAGACCGCATTGTCCATGCACTCTGGCAATCTGTGAGTACAAAGGTGCACCTGACAACAGACGCATGGACCTGTAGGCATGGCCACGGAAGATTACGTGTCCATTACGGCGCAATGGGTTAATGTGTTGGATGCATGGTCCACAGGGGACAGCCTACTAAGTCTGTCTGCAGTCCCTAATTCAAATTGTCCTCCACTGTCTAAATCGGAGCTTCCACCTTCTGGCTTTCGGCCTATAGTATCAGAAATTAAACTGCATTTGGCCTTCAACTTTGGTTAGGGCCTACTAACGGCTTCTGCCCCTCCCTGGTGTTGCCCTCAACTAAATAAAGCTGAGCTTCAACCTTCTGCTCCAAATTACCATTTTAAAAAATGCAATAGGCTTTTCCGGCCTACTAAAGGTGTCTGTCTGTGTGCCCCTGCCTGGTGTTGTCCTCAACTAAATAAAGCTGAGCTTCAACCTTCTGCTCCAAATTACCATTTTAAAAAATGCAATAGGCTTTTCCGGCCTACTAAAGGTGTCTGTCTGTGTGCCCCTGCCTGGTGTTGTCCTCAACTGAATAAAGCTGAGCTTCAACCTTCCGGCTCTCATTAAGTGGTTTTTAAAAAACAAAATGGTGGTTAGGGCCTACTAACGGCTTCTGCCCCTCCCTGGTGTTGCCCTCAACTAAATAAAGCTGAGCTTCAACCTTCTGCTCCAAATTACCATTTTAAAAAATGCAATAGGCTTTTCCGGCCTACTAAAGGTGTCTGTCTGTGTGCCCCTGCCTGGTGTTGTCCTCAACTGAATAAAGCTGAGCTTCAACCTTCTGCTCCAAATTACCATTTTAAAAAATGCAATAGGCTTTTCCGGCCTACTAAAGGTGTCTGTCTGTGTGCCCCTGCCTGGTGTTGTCCTCAACTAAATAAAGCTGAGCTTCAACCTTCTGCTCCAAATTACCATTTTAAAAAATGCAATAGGCTTTTCCGGCCTACTAAAGGTGTCTGTCTGTGTGCCCCTGCCTGGTGTTGTCCTTAACTGAATAAAGCTGAGCTTCAACCTTCCGGCTCTCATTAAGTGGTTTTTAAAAAACAAAATGGTGGTTAGGGCCTACTAACGGCTTCTGCCCCTCCCTGGTGTTGCCCTCAACTAAATAAAGCTGAGCTTCAACCTTCTGCTCCAAATTACCATTTTAAAAAATGCAATAGGCTTTTCCGGCCTACTAAAGGTGTCTGTCTGTGTGCCCCTGCCTGGTGTTGTCCTCAACTGAATAAAGCTGAGCTTCAACCTTCTGCTCCAAATTACCATTTTAAAAAATGCAATAGGCTTTTCCGGCCTACTAAAGGTGTCTGTCTGTGTGCCCCTGCCTGGTGTTGTCCTCAACTAAATAAAGCTGAGCTTCAACCTTCTGCTCCAAATTACCATTTTAAAAAATGCAATAGGCTTTTCCGGCCTACTAAAGGTGTCTGTCTGTGTGCCCCTGCCTGGTGTTGTCCTCAACTGAATAAAGCTGAGCTTCAACCTTCCGGCTCTCATTAAGTGGTTTTTAAAAAACAAAATGGTGGTTAGGGCCTACTAACGGCTTCTGCCCCTCCCTGGTGTTGCCCTCAACTAAATAAAGCTGAGCTTCAACCTTCTGCTCCAAATTACCATTTTAAAAAATGCAATAGGCTTTTCCGGCCTACTAAAGGTGTCTGTCTGTGTGCCCCTGCCTGGTGTTGTCCTCAACTAAATAAAGCTGAGCTTCAACCTTCTGCTCCAAATTACCATTTTAAAAAATGCAATAGGCTTTTCCGGCCTACTAAAGGTGTCTGTCTGTGTGCCCCTGCCTGGTGTTGTCCTCAACTAAATAAAGCTGAGCTTCAACCTTCTGCTCCAAATTACCATTTTAAAAAATGCAATAGGCTTTTCCGGCCTACTAAAGGTGTCTGTCTGTGTGCCCCTGCCTGGTGTTGTCCTCAACTAAATAAAGCTGAGCTTCAACCTTCTGCTCCAAATTACCATTTTAAAAAATGCAATAGGCTTTTCCGGCCTACTAAAGGTGTCTGTCTGTGTGCCCCTGCCTGGTGTTGTCCTCAACTGAATAAAGCTGAGCTTCAACCTTCCGGCTCTCATTAAGTGGTTTTTAAAAAACAAAATGGTGGTTAGGGCCTACTAACGGCTTCTGCCCCTCCCTGGTGTTGCCCTCAACTAAATAAAGCTGAGCTTCAACCTTCTGCTCCAAATTACCATTTTAAAAAATGCAATAGGCTTTTCCGGCCTACTAAAGGTGTCTGTCTGTGTGCCCCTGCCTGGTGTTGTCCTCAACTAAATAAAGCTGAGCTTCAACCTTCTGCTCCAAATTACCATTTTAAAAAATGCAATAGGCTTTTCCGGCCTACTAAAGGTGTCTGTCTGTGTGCCCCTGCCTGGTGTTGTCCTCAACTGAATAAAGCTGAGCTTCAACCTTCCGGCTCTCATTAAGTGGTTTTTAAAAAACAAAATGGTGGTTAGGGCCTACTAACGGCTTCTGCCCCTCCCTGGTGTTGCCCTCAACTAAATAAAGCTGAGCTTCAACCTTCTGCTCCAAATTACCATTTTAAAAAATGCAATAGGCTTTTCCGGCCTACTAAAGGTGTCTGTCTGTGTGCCCCTGCCTGGTGTTGTCCTCAACTGAATAAAGCTGAGCTTCAACCTTCTGCTCCAAATTACCATTTTAAAAAATGCAATAGGCTTTTCCGGCCTACTAAAGGTGTCTGTCTGTGTGCCCCTGCCTGGTGTTGTCCTCAACTAAATAAAGCTGAGCTTCAACCTTCTGCTCCAAATTACCATTTTAAAAAATGCAATAGGCTTTTCCGGCCTACTAAAGGTGTCTGTCTGTGTGCCCCTGCCTGGTGTTGTCCTCAACTAAATAAAGCTGAGCTTCAACCTTCTGCTCCAAATTACCATTTTAAAAAATGCAATAGGCTTTTCCGGCCTACTAAAGGTGTCTGTCTGTGTGCCCCTGCCTGGTGTTGTCCTCAACTAAATAAAGCTGAGCTTCAACCTTCTGCTCCAAATTACCATTTTAAAAAATGCAATAGGCTTTTCCGGCCTACTAAAGGTGTCTGTCTGTGTGCCCCTGCCTGGTGTTGTCCTCAACTGAATAAAGCTGAGCTTCAACCTTCTGCTCCAAATTACCATTTTAAAAAATGCAATAGGCTTTTCCGGCCTACTAAAGGTGTCTGTCTGTGTGCCCCTGCCTGGTGTTGTCCTCAACTGAATAAAGCTGAGCTTCAACCTTCTGCTCCAAATTACCATTTTAAAAAATGCAATAGGCTTTTCCGGCCTACTAAAGGTGTCTGTCTGTGTGCCCCTGCCTGGTGTTGTCCTCAACTGAATAAAGCTGAGCTTCAACCTTCCGGCTCTCATTAAGTGGTTTTTAAAAAACAAAATGGTGGTTAGGGCCTACTAACGGCTTCTGCCCCTCCCTGGTGTTGCCCTCAACTAAATAAAGCTGAGCTTCAACCTTCTGCTCCAAATTACCATTTTAAAAAATGCAATAGGCTTTTCCGGCCTACTAAAGGTGTCTGTCTGTGTGCCCCTGCCTGGTGTTGTCCTCAACTGAATAAAGCTGAGCTTCAACCTTCCGGCTCTCATTAAGTGGTTTTTAAAAAACAAAATGGTGGTTAGGGCCTACTAACGGCTTCTGCCCCTCCCTGGTGTTGCCCTCAACTAAATAAAGCTGAGCTTCAACCTTCTGCTCCAAATTACCATTTTAAAAAATGCAATAGGCTTTTCCGGCCTACTAAAGGTGTCTGTCTGTGTGCCCCTGCCTGGTGTTGTCCTCAACTGAATAAAGCTGAGCTTCAACCTTCCGGCTCTCATTAAGTGGTTTTTAAAAAACAAAATGGTGGTTAGGGCCTACTAACGGCTTCTGCCCCTCCCTGGTGTTGCCCTCAACTAAATAAAGCTGAGCTTCAACCTTCTGCTCCAAATTACCATTTTAAAAAATGCAATAGGCTTTTCCGGCCTACTAAAGGTGTCTGCCCCTCCCTGGTGTTGTCCTCAACTGAACAAAGCTGAGCTTCCACATTCTGGCTTTCGCCCTATACTATCAGATATTAAACTGCATTTGGCCTACTAGTGTGGTTAGGCCCTTGAAACAGTGTCTGCTGCTCTTGGGTTTGCTACTCCACTGAACAAAGCAATGCCGCCTGTTTAGTCCTGTTACCAATTTTGAACTGCATTTAGCCTACTTTATTCTTTGGCCCTATATCTGTTTCCTCCTCATCCTGCCCATTGCCCAGCCACTGCTAAATGAGTCTGCTGGTACATTGACCTAGACCACTACATTCCCCTTGTACTCTACACAGCCAGAATCTGACCCTGCTGAAAGTAAGGTTCCCCTTCCCGCATGTTATACCACCTTACACAGGGACAAAGAGGAAGGTGCAGATGAAAGTGCAGGTTCCTTCATCAGGTGGGGGGGCATACTCGTTGGCGACGTCACTGGCACAGGGCCCCTCAGAGTACGCAAAAGTGTCGCTGCTGGTGGGAGGCGCCCCCGCCATGCAAACACACCGCCGTACTTTGAGGGGCCCTGTGCCAGTGCCAATGCGAACGAGTGGGCCCCCCCCTGCTTGCTCAGGATCACAGCACTTGCAACGTTTAAATACTTACCTTTCCCTGCAACACCGCCGTGACGTAGTCCGCATTTCCTGGGCCCACGAAAAACTTGAGCCAGCCCTACTCCCCCCACAACTTTCCCCCAATTCCCTATGCCCAACTATTATTATACAGTTAATTAAGATTGGCAAGCTTCAGAAACAAGAATGGATGTTTTTGGCATTAAAATGGGCACTGTAGGTGTTTTCCTGGCCTCCACTCACTGCCGACTATGCTTCCCCATTGACTAGCATTGGGTTTCGTGTTTCGGTCGATCCCCGACTTTTAGCGATAATCGGCCGACTGCACTCGACTCGACTCTGGACAAAATCGGGTTTCCCAAAACCCTACTCGATCTTAAAAAAATGAAAGTCGCTCAACCCTAGTGTTGAGCATTCCGATACCGCAAGTATCGGGTATCGGCCGATACTTAGCGGTATCGGAATTCCAATACCGAGATCCGATACTTGCCGCGTATCGGATACCGGAATCGGAAGTTCCCAGGATTCAAACTGCACAAATTTGTACGAAATCAGCCAATGAGAATGATTTCAAGTGTGGGCACATCCTGTTTAGCATGGAGGGCATGAAACTACTGGCAAGGCTGTGATTGGCTGCTGAAATGATGTCATGATGCAGTTTAAAAGTCGCTGGCGCCATTTTGCGCTCACTCTGCTGTGAATTCAGTTAGTGACAGGACGCTGTTTGCTGACTGAGGGCCAGTTTTGAGATAGCGATTTGCTTAATTGTTCTTTTCCAAGGCTAATTTAGCAACCGCTGTGTTCACCTGCTAATCACCTTGCTTTTGCCTTGTAGCGCTGTTTTCACAGCGATCTGCAAGGTCTCTGTGTGTGTGTGTGTGAGTGCAGCCCACTCTCTAGTCTTAGTGCAGCCATAGGCCATCCATAGCTGGTTGTATTCAGTTCAGGGAGGGTGGTTCATTGCCTCATACTGTTCTTTGTTTTTTTTTTTGTTTTTTTTTTGAAGTAGTGCAGGCTGCTGCACATTTTTTCAAAAAATTCCTATTAGTGTCTTTTCACCCGTCTCCAGCTAACTTGTGGAAAAACACTACATAGGATAACGTAGAGGAGGGTTTTTGGGCCTTGTAGCGCCGTTTACGGCTGTCTGCACGGTCTCCGTGTGACTGCAGCTCGCCCTGTAGTCTGTGAGCAGCCATAGCCTGGTTGTCTCCAGCTCAGGGTTCTTCACTGCGTCATACCGTAAAATCAATTTTCCTTTTGTTTTAAGTAGTGCAGGCTGCTGCACATTTTTTCAAATAATTCCTATTAGTGACTTTCCACCCGTCTCCAGCTAACTTGTGGAAAAACACTACATAGGATAACGTAGAGGAGGGTTTTTGGGCTTTGCAGCGCCGTTTACGGCTGTCTGCACGGTCTCCGTGTGACTGCAGCTCGCCCTGTAGTCTGTGAGCAGCCATAGCCTGGTTGTCTCCAGCTCAGGGTTCTTCACTGCGTCATACCGTAAAATCAATTTTCCTTTTGTTTTAAGTAGTGCAGGCTGCTGAACATTTTTTCAAAAAATTCCTATTAGTGTCTTTCCACCCGTCTCCAGCTAACTTGTGGAAAAACACTACATAGGATAAAGTAGAGGAGGGTTTTTGGGCCTTGCAGCGCCGTTTACGGCTGTCTGCACGGTCTCCGTGTGACTGCAGCTCTCTCTGTTGTCAGTTCAGCCCCCAAAAAATAAATAAATAATAAAGTTCACCAAACACACCAGTGACACCACTTTACATTTGTGTAGGCCACATTAGCTCATATTAAAGTCTAGTCCACACTTTAGAAAATTAGTGTTTCTTATACCTGTTAGGAGCTCTTCAGGACTAAGCACACAAAGCCGTTAGTACTTTTCTGCTTATCTTTATCAGTCAACCACGATGAAGAAGGCAGTGAGTAAGGCACGTGGGCGTGGGCGCGGAGCAGGGAGAGGACGTGGGGATTCTGTGCCTGCTGCGGGTACCGGTTACTCATCAGCACCCACTTTCACCAGGGAACAGTCGTTCATGCGCAGCTTTGTCACAGAGCACCGTACACCGCTGCTGCGTGAAGACCAAATTGAATCCGTTGTCGGATGGATGGCAATCGACTTCAATTAGTGCCACATCCTCTCAGACACAGAGCACTGGAGAGCAGCCATCTGTCTCTTCACCACCTGCCAAATTGCCCAGGCAGACAGAGATCCCAGGACAGGAGCCGTCTCTACTAGGGTTGAGCGACCTTTACTTTTATAGGATCGGGTCGGGTTTCACGAAACCTGACTTTTTCAAAAGTCGGGTCGAGTGAAATCGGCCGATCCTATAAAAAGTCGGGGTCGGGGTCGGCCGAAACTCGAAACCCAATGCAGTGCATTGGGTTTCCAATGGTTCCCAGGGTCTGAAGGAGCGGAAACTGTCCTTCAGACCCTGGGATCCATATTTAAGTGTAAAATAAAGAATTAAAATAAAAAATATCGCTATACTTACCATCTGATGCGCCCTGGTACTAACCGGGAACCTTCCTTCCTTAGAATCAGCCTTCCAGGGCCTTGCGGTGACGTCACGGTGACATCGCGGCTTGTGATTGGTCGGGCGGCCCCCATGTGACCGCTCGCGCGACCAATCACAAGCCGCGACGTCTCCGTGACGTCACCGAAGGTCCTGGAAGGGCTGATTCTTAGGAAGGAAGGCTGCCAGAAAGAAGCCGAGGGTGAGTATATTCCTATTAGCTATATACTCACCCTCGTACATGCCCTGCTTCTTTCCGGCAGCCTTCCTTCCTAAGAATCAGCCCTTCCAGGACCTTCGGTGACGTCACGGAGACGTCGCGGCTTGTGATTGGTCGCGCGAGCGGTCACATGGGGGCCGCCCGACCAATCACAAGCCGCGACGTCACCGTGACATCACCGCAAGGCCCTGGAAGGCTGATTCTAAGGAAGGAAGGTCCCGGTTAGTACCAGGGCGCATCAGAGGGTAAGTATAGCGATATTTTTTATTTTAATTCTTTATTTTACACTTAAATCTGAATTCCGATACCAATTCCCGATATCTTAAACATATCGGGAATCGGTATCAGAATTCCGATTCCAGATTCAGAAGATCGCCGACCTCATGGCCGACCCCACCCAGGGGTCGGGTCGGGTTTCATGAAACCCGACTTTGCCAAAAGTCGGCGACTTCTGAAAATAGTCGACCCGTTTCGCTCAACCCTAGTCTCTACTTCTGTTCTCTGAATCATCTCTTGGCTTGGAAACAGGGGGCCAGCCAAGCAGCATTGGAGAAATGGAAGAAGAGGCAGGGTGCAGTGATGCCCAACAGCTTTTTCTCTCTTCCTCTGAAGAGGCGGGTGGGCCAGTGCCTCCGGTCACCACATCGCAGGCCGCATCCGCTGATGACACTCAGGTGCCACTTTCTGGTGCGTGCTCTGCTGCTGAGACTACCCAGGAGGAGCAGTTGGGGGCAGAGGGTAGTGTAGATGATGAGGTCCTTGACCCATCTTGGCGTGAGGGACAGGAAGGTGGTGGGAGCAGCTCTGAGGAAGAGATTCCCCGTACGGCCCAAAGAGGGAGGGGGAAGACTGCAGATCCTGCAGCCTCCGCTTTGGCACCCGTTAGGAGCATGTCTCTTCCAAAAGCCAAAACGGGCGCTCCCAAGACTTGCAGTGCCTGGTCCTTTTTTGACACAGTTGCAGATGACATTTGCTATGTCAAATGCAAGGTGTGTCATCACAAAGTCAAAAGAGGTCGAAATGTCAGCAACCTCAATACCTCCAACATGTGGAAACATGTGCGCACCAGGCACGCGGCGGAGTTAGAAAAACACACTGAAGAGCTAGGCCAACCAACAGCGGCAGCTACCACCTCTTCAGCTCGTGTTGCCTCTTCCTCCAGCTCACACGCAGCTGGTTCGGCTTCCTCCCAGGGTCGCCGTGGAAGAACCTCTGGCCCTGTTGTCCAGAGACCCGCTGTAATTCCACCCGCAGCACCACTTTCCCAGTCATCCACACACTCCCAGCCCAGTCTACAGCCATCGGTAGTACAGGCATGGGAGAAAAGGCGGCCTTTCTCGTCAAACCACCCACGAGCACAGGCTCTGACTGCAGGCATTGCCAAACTTCTGTCACTGGAAATGCTGTCATTCAGGCTGGTGGAGACTGACAGCTTCCGTGACTTGATGTCATTGGCAGTCCCCCAGTACAATGTGCCCAGTCGCTTTTACTTCAGCAGGCAAGCCGTCCCTGCCCTGCACAAGCATGTGGAGGGACACATAAAACACGTGCTACTGAACGCCGTCAGTAGCAAGGTCCACCTTACCACCGATGCGTGGACCAGTCAACATGGACAGGGGCGATACCTTTCCCTCACTGCCCATTGGGTTAATGTCGTTGAGCCGGGTACAGATCGTGCGAGTGGCGCAGGACGTGTCCTGCCCACTCCAAGGATTGCAGGAATCCATTCTGTACGCATTGACTCCTCCTCTTACACCAGTTCCTCAGAATCATCGCTGCAGGAGCCGTCACAGTCCACCTCCACATGGACCCGTGATGAACGTTTACCTGTTACGACCGACATGAGCACAGCCATGGCCAAACGTCAACAGGCCGTCTTGAAATTAATTTCTTTGGGGAATCGAAGCCACACAGCGCAGGAGCTCTGGAATGCCATCAAGCAGGAGAGCGATGTGTGGTTTGTGCCAGCGAATCTCCAACCAGGCATGGTAGTGTGTGATAATGGCCGAAATCTGGTGGCAGCTCTGGGCCTCGGCAACCTCACTCACATCCCATGTCTGGCACATGTGCTCAATTTGGTCGTGCAGAGTTTTTTGAGGGACTATCCGGATCTTGATGCGCTGCTGCACAAGGCCCGCCTAGAGTGTGCTCACTTGCGGCGTTCCAGCACGGCAAAAGCGCGCATTGCGGCTCTGCAGCGCCGACACCACCTGCCGGAACATCGCATCATATGTGACCTACCTACCAGGTGGAATTCCACGTTACATATGTTGGAGCGGTTGTGTGAGCAGCAGCAAGCTGTAATGGAGTACCAGCTGTATCAGGTGCAAAGAAGTCGCACAACGCACCGTACAGACTTCACAACCACAGAGTGGGCCACTATGAATGACGTCTGCTGTTATGACCCCAATGGCGAGGGTCTCAGAGATATCAGCAAGTCTGCGAAGTACAAAAATCCAACGCATAGGGCAGTGGTAACTGGGTTGACCATATATCTACTCCTAACGCCAACACTAGAAGTAGCCGGGGAACATGCCTACGTTGGTCGCTAGATGTCTCGCGCCAGCCGGAGAGCTAACTACCCCTAGAAGAGGAAAACAAAGACCTCTCTTGCCTCCAGAGAAAAGACCCCAAAAGTAGGATAGAAGCCCCCCACAAATAATAACGGTGAGGTAAGAGGAAATGACAAACACAGAGATGAACTAGGTTTAGCAAAGAGAGGCCCACTTACTAATAGCAGAATGTAGAAAGATAACTTATATGGTCAACAAAAACCCTATCAAAAATCCACACTGGAGATTCAAGAACCCCCGAACCGTCTAACGGCCCGGGGGGAGAACACCAGCCACCCTAGAGCTTCCAGCAAGGTCAGGATACAGATTATATACAAGCTGGACAAAAATGCAAACAAAAACAAATAGCAAAAAGCAAGAAAGCAGACTTAGCTTAATCAAACAGGAACCAGGATCAGAAGACAAGAGCACTACAGATTCGCTCTGATATCAACGTTGCCAGGCATTGAACTGAAGGTCCAGGGAGCTTATATAGCAACACCCCTGACCTAACGACCCAGGTGAGCATACAAGGGATGAATGACATACCCAGAGTCAAATCACTAGTAGCCACTAGAGGGAGCCAAAAGGTAAATTCACAACAGTACCCCCCCCTTAGTGAGGGGTCACCGAACCCTCACCAAGACCACCAGGGCGATCAGGATGAGCGGCGTGAAAGGCACGAACTAAATCGGCCGCATGCACATCAGAGGCGACCACCCAGGAATTATCCTCCTGACCATAGCCCTTCCACTTGACCAGGTACTGAAGCCTCCGCCTGGAGAGACGAGAATCTAAGATCTTCTCCACCACGTACTCCAACTCGCCCTCAACCAACACCGGAGCAGGAGGCTCAGCAGAAGGAACCACAGGCACAACGTACCGCCGCAACAAGGACCTATGAAATACGTTGTGAATGGCAAACGACACCGGAAGATCCAGGCGAAAGGATACAGGATTAATGATTTCCAATATCTTGTAAGGACCAATGAAGCGAGGCTTAAATTTGGGAGAGGAGACCTTCATAGGAACAAATCGAGAAGACAGCCATACCAAATCCCCAACGCGAAGTCGGGGACCCACACCGCGGCGGCGGTTGGCAAAACGCTGAGCCTTCTCCTGTGACAACTTCAAGTTGTCCACCACATGATTCCAGATCCGCTGCAACCTATCCACCACAGAATCCACCCCAGGACAGTCAGAAGGCTCCACATGCCCCGAGGAAAAACGAGGATGGAAACCAGAGTTGCAGAAAAATGGCGAAACCAAGGTGGCAGAACTAGCCCGATTATTAAGGGCAAATTCAGCCAACGGCAAGAAGGTCACCCAATCATCCTTATCAGAAGAGACAAAACACCTCAAATACGCCTCCAGAGTCTGATTAGTTCGTTCCGTCTGTCCGTTAGTCTGTGGATGAAAAGCGGACGAAAACGACAAATCAATGCCCATCCTACCACAAAAGGATCGCCAGAACCTGGAAACAAACTGGGATCCTCTGTCCGACACAATATTCTCAGGAATGCCGTGCAAACGAACCACGTTCTGGAAGAACACAGGAACCAGATCAGAAGAGGAAGGCAGCTTAGGCAAAGGAACCAGATGGACCATCTTGGAGAAACGATCACATATCACCCAGATGACAGACATGCCCTGAGACACCGGAAGATCCGAAATGAAATCCATAGAGATGTGTGTCCAAGGTCTCTTCGGGACAGGCAAGGGCAAGAGCAACCCGCTGGCACGAGAACAGCAAGGCTTAGCTCGAGCACAAGTACCACAGGACTGCACAAATGACCGCACATCCCTTGACAAGGAAGGCTACCAAAAGGACCTGGCCACCAGATCCCTGGTGCCAAAAATTCCCGGGTGCCCTGCCAACACCGAAGAATGAACCTCGGAAATGACTCTGCTGGTCCATTTAGCAGGCACAAACAATCTGTCAGGTGGACAAGAGTCAGGCCTACCAGCCTGAAATCTCTGCAACACACGTCGCAGATCTGGAGAAATAGCTGACAAGATAACTCCTTCCTTAAGAATACCCACAGGTTCAGCGACTCCAGGAGCATCAGGCACAAAGCTCCTAGACAGAGCATCTGCCTTCACATTCTTAGAACCTGGTAAATACGAGACCACAAAGTCAAAACGGGAGAAAAACAATGACCAGCGGGCCTGTCTAGGATTCAGGCGTTTAGCAGACTCGAGGTACATCAGATTTTTGTGATCAGTCAAGACCACCACACGATGCTTAGCACCCTCGAGCCAATGACGCCACTCCTCAAATGCCCACTTCATGGCCAACAACTCCCGATTGCCCACATCATAATTTCGCTCTGCCGGCGAAAACTTCCTAGAGAAAAAGGCACAAGGTCTCATAGTAGAGCAACCAGGGCCTCTCTGCGACAAAACGGCCCCTGCCCCAATCTCCGAAGCATCCACCTCAACTTGAAAGGGAAGTGAGATGTCAGGTTGGCACAAAACAGGCGCCGAAGTAAACCGGCGTTTCAACTCCTGGAAAGCCTCCACGGCAGCAGGAGCCCAGTTAGCCACATCAGAGCCTTTCTTGGTCATATCCGTCAACGGTTTAACAACGCTAGAAAAATTAGCGATAAAACGACGGTAGAAGTTAGCAAAACCCAAGAACTTCTGAAGACTCTTAACTGACGAGGGTTGAGTCCAATCATGAATAGCTCGGACCTTGACTGGGTCCATCTCCACAGCAGAAGGGGAAAAAATGAACCCTAAAAAGGGAACCTTCTGTACACCAAAGAGACACTTTGAGCCTTTAACAAACAAAGAATTTTCACGCAAAATCTTGAAAACCATCCTGACCTGCTCCACATGCGAGTCCCAATCATCAGAAAAAACCAGAATATCATCCAGATAAACGATCAAAAATTTATCCAGATACTTCCGGAAAATGTCATGCATAAAGGACTGAAAAACTGAAGGTGCATTGGAGAGCCCAAATGGCATCACCAAGTACTCAAAATGACCTTCGGGCGTATTGAATGCGGTTTCCATTCATCTCCTTGCTTAATGCGCACAAGGTTGTACGCACCACGAAGGTCTATCTTGGTGAACCACTTGGCACCTTTAATCCGGGCAAACAAGTCTGACAACAGCGGCAAAGGATACTGAAATTTGACAGTGATCTTATTTAAAAGCCGATAGTCAATACAAGGCCTCAAAGATCCGTCCTTTTTGGCCACAAAAAAGAATCCCGCACCAAGAGGGGAAGAAGAAGGACGGATATGCCCCTTCTCCAGAGACTCCTTGATATATGAACGCATTGCGGTATGTTCAGGTACCGACAGATTAAACAGTCTTCCCTTAGGAAACTTACTGCCTGGAATCAAATCTATTGCACAGTCACATTCCCGATGAGGAGGCAATGCACTTGACCTAGACTCGCTGAAGACATCCTGATAATCAGACAAATACGCCAGAACTTCCGAAGGCGTAGAAGTAGCAATAGACACGGGCAGGGAATCTCCATGAATTCCATGACAGCCCCAACTTGACACTGACATTGCCTTCCAGTCCAAGACTGGATTATGGGTCTGTAACCATGGCAAACCCAAAACAACCAAATCATGCATCTTATGCAGAACAAGAAAACGTATCACCTCCCGATGTTCAGGAGTCATGCACATGGTAACCTGTGTCCAAAACTGCGGTTTATTTTCTGCCAATGGCGTAGCATCAATACCCCTAAGAGGGATAGGATTTTCTAATGGCTCAAGAACAAAACCGCAGCGCTTGGCAAATGACAGATCCATAAGACTCAGGGCAGCACCTGAATCTACAAACGCCATGACAGGATACGATGACAGTGAGCAAATCAAAGTTACAGATAGAATAAACTTAGGTTGCAAATTACCAATGGCGACAGGACTAACAACCTTAGTAAGACGCTTAGAGCATGCTGAGATAACATGTGTAGAATCACCACAGTAGTAACACAAGCCATTCTGGCGTCTATGAATTTTCCGCTCATTTCTAGTCAGGATTCTATCACATTGCATTAAATCAGGTGCCTGTTCAGATAACACCATGAGGGAATTTGCGGTTTTGCGCTCCCGCAACCGCCGGTCAATTTGAATTGCCAGGGCCATGGAATCATTCAGACCTGTGGGAATGGGAAAAGAAAAAAAAAATGAGAGAGAGAAAAAAAAAACAAAACTCAGAACTTTCTTTCTTATAATCCCGCTTCTGCAATGCATTTAACATTTAATACTGGCCTGGCAAACTGTTATGACCCCAATGGCGAGGGTCTCAGAGATATCAGCAAGTCTGCGAAGTACAAAAATCCAGCTCATAGGGCAGTGGTAACTGGGTTGACCATATATCTACTCCTAACGCCAACACTAGAAGTAGCCGGGGAACATGCCTACGTTGGTCGCTAGATGTCTCGCGCCAGCCGGAGAGCTAACTACCCCTAGAAGAGGAAAACAAAGACCTCTCTTGCCTCCAGAGAAAAGACCCCAAAAGTAGGATAGAAGCCCCCCACAAATAATAACGGTGAGGTAAGAGGAAATGACAAACACAGAGATGAACTAGGTTTAGCAAAGAGAGGCCCACTTACTAATAGCAGAATGTAGAAAGATAACTTATATGGTCAACAAAAACCCTATCAAAAATCCACACTGGAGATTCAAGAACCCCCGAACCGTCTAACGGCCCGGGGGGAGAACACCAGCCACCCTAGAGCTTCCAGCAAGGTCAGGATACAGATTATATACAAGCTGGACAAAAATGCAAACAAAAACAAATAGCAAAAAGCAAGAAAGCAGACTTAGCTTAATCAAACAGGAACCAGGATCAGAAGACAAGAGCACTACAGATTCGCTCTGATATCAACGTTGCCAGGCATTGAACTGAAGGTCCAGGGAGCTTATATAGCAACACCCCTGACCTAACGACCCAGGTGAGCATACAAGGGATGAATGACATACCCAGAGTCAAATCACTAGTAGCCACTAGAGGGAGCCAAAAGGTAAATTCACAACAGTACCCCCCCCTTAGTGAGGGGTCACCGAACCCTCACCAAGACCACCAGGGCGATCAGGATGAGCGGCGTGAAAGGCACGAACTAAATCGGCCGCATGCACATCAGAGGCGACCACCCAGGAATTATCCTCCTGACCATAGCCCTTCCACTTGACCAGGTACTGAAGCCTCCGCCTGGAGAGACGAGAATCTAAGATCTTCTCCACCACGTACTCCAACTCGCCCTCAACCAACACCGGAGCAGGAGGCTCAGCAGAAGGAACCACAGGCACAACGTACCGCCGCAACAAGGACCTATGAAATACGTTGTGAATGGCAAACGACACCGGAAGATCCAGGCGAAAGGATACAGGATTAATGATTTCCAATATCTTGTAAGGACCAATGAAGCGAGGCTTAAATTTGGGAGAGGAGACCTTCATAGGAACAAATCGAGAAGACAGCCATACCAAATCCCCAACGCGAAGTCGGGGACCCACACCGCGGCGGCGGTTGGCAAAACGCTGAGCCTTCTCCTGTGACAACTTCAAGTTGTCCACCACATGATTCCAGATCCGCTGCAACCTATCCACCACAGAATCCACCCCAGGACAGTCAGAAGGCTCCACATGCCCCGAGGAAAAACGAGGATGGAAACCAGAGTTGCAGAAAAATGGCGAAACCAAGGTGGCAGAACTAGCCCGATTATTAAGGGCAAATTCAGCCAACGGCAAGAAGGTCACCCAATCATCCTGATCAGAAGAGACAAAACACCTCAAATACGCCTCCAGAGTCTGATTAGTTCGTTCCGTCTGTCCATTAGTCTGTGGATGAAAAGCGGACGAAAACGACAAATCAATGCCCATCCTACCACAAAAGGATCGCCAGAACCTGGAAACAAACTGGGATCCTCTGTCCGACACAATATTCTCAGGAATGCCGTGCAAACGAACCACGTTCTGGAAGAACACAGGAACCAGATCAGAAGAGGAAGGCAGCTTAGGCAAAGGAACCAGATGGACCATCTTGGAGAAACGATCACATATCACCCAGATGACAGACATGCCCTGAGACACCGGAAGATCCGAAATGAAATCCATAGAGATGTGTGTCCAAGGTCTCTTCGGGACAGGCAAGGGCAAGAGCAACCCGCTGGCACGAGAACAGCAAGGCTTAGCTCGAGCACAAGTACCACAGGACTGCACAAATGACCGCACATCCCTTGACAAAGAAGGCCACCAAAAGGACCTGGCCACCAGATCCCTGGTGCCAAAAATTCCCGGGTGCCCTGCCAACACCGAAGAATGAACCTCGGAAATGACTCTGCTGGTCCATTTAGCAGGCACAAACAATCTGTCAGGTGGACAAGAGTCAGGCCTACCAGCCTGAAATCTCTGCAACACACGTCGCAGATCTGGAGAAATAGCTGACAAGATAACTCCTTCCTTAAGAATACCCACAGGTTCAGCGACTCCAGGAGCATCAGGCACAAAGCTCCTAGACAGAGCATCTGCCTTCACATTCTTAGAACCTGGTAAATACGAGACCACAAAGTCAAAACGGGAGAAAAACAATGACCAGCGGGCCTGTCTAGGATTCAGGCGTTTAGCAGACTCGAGGTACATCAGATTTTTGTGATCAGTCAAGACCACCACACGATGCTTAGCACCCTCGAGCCAATGACGCCACTCCTCAAATGCCCACTTCATGGCCAACAACTCCCGATTGCCCACATCATAATTTCGCTCTGCCGGCGAAAACTTCCTAGAGAAAAAGGCACAAGGTCTCATAGTAGAGCAACCAGGGCCTCTCTGCGACAAAACGGCCCCTGCCCCAATCTCCGAAGCATCCACCTCAACTTGAAAGGGAAGTGAGATGTCAGGTTGGCACAAAACAGGTGCCGAAGTAAACCGGCGTTTCAACTCCAGGAAAGCCTCCACGGCAGCAGGAGCCCAGTTAGCCACATCAGAGCCTTTCTTGGTCATATCCGTCAACGGTTTAACAACGCTAGAAAAATTAGCGATAAAACGACGGTAGAAGTTAGCAAAACCCAAGAACTTCTGAAGACTCTTAACTGACGAGGGTTGAGTCCAATCATGAATAGCTCGGACCTTGACTGGGTCCATCTCCACAGCAGAAGGGGAAAAAATGAACCCTAAAAAGGGAACCTTCTGTACACCAAAGAGACACTTTGAGCCTTTGAGGAGGCAATGCACTTGACCTAGACTCGCTGAAGACATCCTGATAATCAGACAAATACGCCGGAACTTCCGAAGGCGTAGAAGTAGCAATAGACACGGGCAGGGAATCTCCATGAATTCCATGACAGCCCCAACTTGACACTGACATTGCCTTCCAGTCCAAGACTGGATTATGGGTCTGTAACCATGGCAAACCCAAAACAACCAAATCATGCATCTTATGCAGAACAAGAAAACGTATCACCTCCCGATGTTCAGGAGTCATGCACATGGTAACCTGTGTCCAAAACTGCGGTTTATTTTCTGCCAATGGCGTAGCATCAATACCCCTAAGAGGGATAGGATTTTCTAATGGCTCAAGAACAAAACCGCAGCGCTTGGCAAATGACAGATCCATAAGACTCAGGGCAGCACCTGAATCTACAAACGCCATGACAGGATACGATGACAGTGAGCAAATCAAAGTTACAGATAGAATAAACTTAGGTTGCAAATTACCAATGGCGACAGGACTAACAACCTTAGTAAGACGTTTAGAGCATGCTGAGATAACATGTGTAGAATCACCACAGTAGTAACACAAGCCATTCTGGCGTCTATGAATTTTCCGCTCATTTCTAGTCAGGATTCTATCACATTGCATTAAATCAGGTGCCTGTTCAGATAACACCATGAGGGAATTTGCGGTTTTGCGCTCCCGCAACCGCCGGTCAATTTGAATTGCCAGGGCCATGGAATCATTCAGACCTGTGGGAATGGGAAAAGAAAAAAAAAATGAGAGAGAGAAAAAAAAAAAAAAACTCAGAACTTTCTTTCTTATAATCCCGCTTCTGCAATGCATTTAACATTTAATACTGGCCTGGCAAACTGTTATGACCCCAATGGCGAGGGTCTCAGAGATATCAGCAAGTCTGCGAAGTACAAAAATCCAGCTCATAGGGCAGTGGTAACTGGGTTGACCATATATCTACTCCTAACGCCAACACTAGAAGTAGCCGGGGAACATGCCTACGTTGGTCGCTAGATGTCTCGCGCCAGCCGGAGAGCTAACTACCCCTAGAAGAGGAAAACAAGCTGATCCCTAATAGCATGCCACGGCCGTGACACCGCACAGTCTGAAGAAGCCGTAGGGAGGGGAGTGAGAGGCGAGGATATGCACTGTGCATGGCCACGGATCCCAGGCCCGCGGTGGGATTACATTAGATGACACAGCGAGGCGGGCTCTCGGCCAGTGCGGCCGCACAGGCGCAGCCAGCCTGACACCAAATGATGTCAGAAGACGGGCAGCGCAAAATGTGTGCATGGCCAAGGGGTAACCTAACAGCGCAGGCTCCGGGACAGATTCAAACAACGCTGAGGAGGCGGCGCACGGTGCCAAGAGGGTAAGAATGACGGCTGTGCTGCGTCACATGACAAAGGAAAGTTCCACCTACCGGACGGTTTAACGGTGTGAGGGGACACATTTCATAAGTGTTAGGTACAGCATGTGCAAGGACCATAATTAAAAGAGCTAAGTTTACCTTTTCCAGCATTACTGCTGTACACGATGGCTCTTTCAGCTACAAAAGCCTGGGGGGGGGGTTAAAGGTTCCCTTTCAACTTGCTCAAGTGCAGGCTTCGGCCTACACTCCACTCCCCCTGCTCCTCCTGTTGACCCTGGGCTCTAACACCGCCAGTTGGGGCCCAGATGTGCTAGCTGCACAGAGAAAAACACCAGCCAATGTGTCAGTGGGGTCCAGCACCGCCAGCTGTTCCCCTGCTGTGTAGCCGGCAACGTGTCCTGCGACCGCCACGCAGACACAACAGACCCAAAGCTGCCGCCAGTGCAGGCTTCGGCCTACACTCCCCTCCCCCTGCTCCTCCTCCTGCTGACCCTGGGCTCTAACACCGCCAGTTGGGGCCCAGATGTGCTAGCTGCACAGAGAAAAACACCAGCCAATGTGTCAGTGGGGTCCAGCACCGCCAGCTGTTCCCCTGCTGTGTAGCCGGCAACGTGTCCTGCGACCGCCACGCAGACACAACAGACCCAAAGCTGCCGCCAGTGCAGGCTTCGGCCTACACTCCCCTCCCCCTGCTCCTCCTCCTGCTCCTCCTCCTGCTGACCCTGGGCTCTAACACCGCCAGTTGGGGCCCAGATGTGCTAGCTGCACAGAGAAAAACACCAGCCAATGTGTCAGTGGGGTCCAGCACCGCCAGCTGTTCCCCTGCTGTGTAGCCGGCAACGTGTCCTGCGACAGCCACGCAGACACAAGAACTGAAATTGAAGGGAACCTGTCCACCCTCCCCCAGGTGTTTCTATGTTTTACAGCCACCTTGTACAGCAGTAATGCTGCATGTGTGCAAGGTGGCTCGGAAACTTATTCTCCTTGCCCATGGGGAACTGAACACGTCTAAAATGTGTCCTCTGTGACCATTTAACCGTCCCGGAGGTGTGACTTTCCTTTGTAATGACACGCTGCAACCCCCTTGGTAGCGCTGCCCGTCTTCTGGCATCACTGTTTGGCTGGCTGCGCCTCTGCGGCCGCCCTGACCCACACAACGCCCCTCGGTGTCTTATTTATTTGGACTGCTAGGGTGTGATTGATGGGCATGAGCAGTGCCTATGTTCGCCTGTCCCTCATCTCCTTCCGACTTCTTCAGACTGTGCGGCTTCATGGCCGTGGCATGCGATAAGGGATCAGCTGACGCCGCACAGTCTGAAGCGGGTGTAAGGACCCGAGTGTGAGAGGCGAACATATGTGCTGCGCCAGGCCCTGAATCCCAGCCCAGCAGTGTTTTAACTATGTAAAGACACTGCGGGGCTGGGATTCATGGTCATCGCAAAGCGCAACGGCCGACATTAAATGATGTCAGAAGATGGGCAGCGCTAACAGCGCAAGGCCAAGGGATAACACGACAGCGCAGACTCCTGTACAGCAAATAACAACGCTCAGGAGGCTGCGCTCAGCACCAAGGTGGGATTCTTGACATCTGTGCTGCGTCTCATTACGAAGGGAACTCTCGCCTCCAACACAGTTTGACTGTATAAAGGGCTAAATGTTATACGTGTTTCATTCAGCGTGTGCAAGGAGAAAAATTAAAAGAGCAACCTTTGACTTGTGCAGCACTACTGCTGCATAAGCTGTGGCTCTTCTAGTTTGTAACCCCTGAGGGGGGGTTAAAGGTTACTTTTAAAATCGGTTCAATTAGGCTTTGGCCTACACTCTGCTCCACCTGCAGAGCCCGGGCTCCAACACCGCTAGTTGCTGTCCGGAAGTGCTGGCTGCACAGAGCCAAACACCTCGCCAATGTGTCAGTGGGGTTCAGCACCGCCAGCTGTTCCCCTGCTGTGTAGCCGGCAATGTGTCCTGCGACCGCCACGCAGACACAACAGACCCAAAGCTGCCGCCAGTGCAGGCTTCGGCCTACACTCCCCTCCCCCTGCTCCTCCTCCTGCTCCTCCTCCTGCTGACCCTGGGCTCTAACACTGCCAGTTGGGGCCCAGATGTGCTAGCTGCACAGAGAAAAACACCAGCCAATGTGTCAGTGGGGTCCAGCACCGCCAGCTGTTCCCCTGCTGTGTAGCCGGCAACGTGTCCTGCGACAGCCACGCAGACACAAGAACTGAAATTGAAGGGAACCTGTCCCCCCTCCCCCAGGTGTTTCTATGTTTTACAGCCACCTTGTACAGCAGTAATGCTGCATGTGTGCAAGGTGGCTCGGAAACTTATTCTCCTTGCCCATGGGGAACTGAACACGTCTAAAATGTGTCCTCTGTGACCATTTAACCGTCCCGGAGGTGTGACTTTCCTTTGTAATGACACGCTGCAACCCCCTTGGTAGCGCTGCCCGTCTTCTGGCATCACTGTTTGGCTGGCTGCGCCTCTGCGGCCGCCCTGACCCACACAACGCCCCTCGGTGTCTTATTTATTTGGACTGCTAGGGTGTGATTGATGGGCATGAGCAGTGCCTATGTTCGCCTGTCCCTCATCTCCTTCCGCCTTCTTCAGACCGTGCGGCTTCATGGCCGTGGCATGCGATAAGGGATCAGCTGACGCCGCACAGTCTGAAGCGGGTGTAAGGACCCGAGTGTGAGAGGCGAACATATGTACTGCGCCAGGCCATGAATCCCAGCCCCGCAGTGTTTTAACTATGTAAAGACACTGCGGGGCTGGGATTCATGGTCATCGCAAAGCGCAACGGCCGACATTAAATGATGTCAGAAGATGGGCAGCGCTAACAGCGCAAGGCCAAGGGATAACACGACAGCGTAGACTCCTGTACAGCAAATAACAACGCTCAGGAGGCTGCGCTCAGCACCAAGGTGGGATTCTTGACATCTGTGCTGCGTCTCATTATGAAGGGAACTCTCGCCTCCAACACAGTTTGACTGTATAAAGGGCTAAATGTTATACGTGTTTCATTCAGCGTGTGCAAGGAGAAAAATTAAAAGAGCAACCTTTGACTTGTGCAGCACTACTGCTGCATAAGCTGTGGCTCTTCTAGTTTGTAACCCCTGAGGGGGGGTTAAAGGTTACTTTTAAAATCGGTTCAATTAGGCTTCGGCCTACACTCTGCTCCACCTGCAGAGCCCGGGCTCCAACACCGCTAGTTGCTGTCCGGAAGTGCTGGCTGCACAGAGCCAAACACCTCGCCAATGTGTCAGTGGGGTTCAGCACCGCCAGCTGTTCCCCTGCTGTGTAGCCGGCAACGTGTCCTGCGACCGCCACGCAGACACAACAGACCCAAAGCTGCCGCCAGTGCAGGCTTCGGCCTATACTCCCCTCCCCCTGCTCCTCCTCCTGCTCCTCCTCCTGCTGACCCTGGGCTCTAACACCGCCAGTTGGGGCCCAGATGTGCTAGCTGCACAGAGAAAAACACCAGCCAATGTGTCAGTGGGGTCCAGCACCGCCAGCTGTTCCCCTGCTGTGTAGCCGGCAACGTGTCCTGCGACAGCCACGCAGACACAAGAACTGAAATTGAAGGGAACCTGTCCCCCCTCCCCCAGGTGTGTTTCTATGTTTTACAGCCACCTTGTACAGCAGTAATGCTGCATGTGTGCAAGGTGGCTCGGAAACTTATTCTCCTTGCCCATGGGGAACTGAACACATCTAAAATGTGTCCTCTGTGACCATTTAACCGTCCCGGAGGTGTGACTTTCCTTTGTAATGACACGCTGCAACCCCCTTGGTAGCGCTGCCCGTCTTCTGGCATCATTGTTTGGCTGGCTGCGCCTCTGCAGCCGCCCTGACCCACACAACGCCCCTCGGTGTCTTATTTATTTGGACTGCGAGGGTGTGATTGATGGGCATGAGCAGTGCCTATGTTCGCCTGTCCCTCATCTCCTTCCGCCTTCTTCAGACTGTGCGGCTTCATGGCCGTGGCATGTGATAAGGGATCAGCTGACGCCGCACAGTCTGAAGCGGGTGTAAGGACCCGAGTGTGAGAGGCGAACATATGTACTGCGCCAGGCCATGAATCCCAGCCCCGCAGTGTTTTAACTATGTAAAGACACTGCAGGGCTGGGATTCATGGTCATCGCAAAGCGCAACGGCCGACATTAAATGATGTCAGAAGATGGGCAGCGCTAACAGCGCAAGGCCAAGGGATAACACGACAGCGCAGACTCCTGTACAGCAAATAACAATGCTCAGGAGGCTGCGCTCAGCACCAAGGTGGGATTCTTGACATCTGTGCTGCGTCTCATTACGAAGGGAACTCTCGCCTCCAACACAGTTTGACTGTATAAAGGGCTAAATGTTATACGTGTTTCATTCAGCGTGTGCAAGGACAAAAATTAAAAGAGCAACCTTTGACTTGTGCAGCACTACTGCTGCATAAGCTGTGGCTCTTCTAGTTTGTAACCCCTGAGGGGGGGTTAAAGGTTACTTTTAAAATCGGTTCAATTAGGCTTCGGCCTACACTCTGCTCCACCTGCAGAGCCCGGGCTCCAACACCGCTAGTTGCTGTCCGGAAGTGCTGGCTGCACAGAGCCAAACACCTCGCCAATGTGTCAGTGGGGTTCAGCACCGCCAGCTGTTCCCCTGCTGTGTAGCCGGCAACGTGTCCTGCGACCGCCACGCAGACACAACAGACCCAAAGCTGCCGCCAGTGCAGGCTTCGGCCTATACTCCCCTCCCCCTGCTCCTCCTTCTGCTGACCCTGGGCTCTAACACCGCCAGTTGGGGCTCTAGGAAGACAAGCTTGAATAGGTCCCCATCCTGGTTCCAGTACCGTCAGCTGGTTCCAGGCAGAGCCTTTGGCTTAGGTGCCTCCCTCTGGGTATCCGAGTTCCACCAACGTCAGGTGGTCCTTGGTAGTGCTTTCAGGCACGGGTACCTCCTGCTTAGTAACCGGGTTCCAGTAACGTCAGCTGGTTCTCGGTAGTTCCATTGGCTCTTGGACCTTCGGCTACTCATCCGGGTTCCAGTACCGTCAGCTGGTTCTCGGCAGTGTCTTTTGCTCTTGTACCTTCTGCTCCCCATCCTGGTTCCAGTACCGTCAGCTGGTTCCGGGCAGAGCCTTTGGCTTAGGTGCCTCCCTCTGGGTATCTGAGTTCCACCGTCAGGTGGTCCTTGGTCGTGCTTTCAGGCAGGGGTACCTCCTGCTTAGTAACCGGGTTCCAGTAACGTCAGCTGGTCCACGGTAGTTCCATTGGCTCTTGGACCTTCGGGTAGCCATCCGAGTTCCAGTTCCATCAGCTGTTTCTCGGCATTTTCTCAGCCTTCTTGTACCTTCTGCTACATTTCCAAGTTCAAGACCCTAAAGACGATGACCCGGAAGACCACCCCTAAGATGATGACGACACCAGAGACGACAACCACCGAGATGACGACGACCCTGGAGACGATGACCCTGAAGACGACCCCGATGACGACGACCCCGGAGACGACGACCCTGGAGACGACGACGACAACCTGGAAGACCGAGAAGCAGAAGAACAAGAGGCTGCAGAACAAAGAGCAGAAGAACATTAAGCATAAGACTAAATATCAGAGCAAAAGATATTATCTAAATTATAAGCAGAAGAAGACTAAGCAGTGTATGGGGGTGAGTCCGTTCCTCCTCGTGGTGCCCCTGGATAAAGCCTGATGCTGCAGGCCAAACTGAACGCGGACAAATGTAACTCTTTTGTGACAGGCAGAACGGAAGGTGTAATCTTCAAACTTTTATAGATAACAACTACGGGAATGCCTGTCACAAATAAGAATATGATGAAGAAGTTGAATATGAAGAAGATAATAGTAAAATAAAAAGAATATGAACAATGTAACAAAAAAAAAATAGGTAGAAGATGAAGAAGAAGATGAATAAGGCGAAGAAGTTGATGTCAAAGAAGCTGATGATGAGGATAATGAAGAAGAAAGTGTGGGAGAAGTAAAAAAGAAGGTGAAGGGCGTGGAAGTAGTGAAACATCAATATCTGACAAAATAAGTAAAAAATTAACATAGTCAAAATATTTCTAAGGACGAACGTCATAAAAAAAAATAAAAATCCTGCTATTCTATTTGATTGGGCTAAACCTCTGTGCCTTTAATGTCTCCGCCACCTCCCCCAATACATCCTACATTATTCTTAGTTGTTTTCCTTCATGTACAATTAACCTACAAGGAAAGAAAGGGTTTATTTTAATTCCGATATTTTCGTCCCATTGACTTGCATTGGGATCGGGTATCGGTATCGGATTAGATCCGATACTTTGACGGTATCAGCCGATACTTTCCGATACCGATACTTTCCGATATCGGAAGGTATCGCTCAACACTACTCTTCAGTCATTTGTGTTTTACGTACACATATTGGAAGTGGAGGACACATGATTTTATCTACAAAGAAGGTCATTAGTTTCTGTTCTCACTGTTCATAAATACCTGAATCTTGCTCAGTTAGCTAGCCTACTAGTATGCTTGTGGGTGTTAATCAGGACACAGTAGATATGACAGGCCACCACTGGTGCCCTATACAACTTCAGTCATATCTTTTAAGCCTTTGGTGGTAATTTAGAAACATTGAAAATACATCATAGTTCTCATTTTGAGGTCTTGGGCTGCATTTACAATTCCAGTGTAGGACAGACTAAGGGCAACACAAAGGGATAAGGGGAAAGAGGGCCCAACACTAGAGAAGCGGGCAGTGGAGACTCCTAGGCAGATCTAACATCACCCTGTCTGCCCTAAGAGACCCTAAATAGGTTCCGCATCTATCGCCAAGCAGGATACCTAGTCACTGTCAGACCCTAGCGGTAAGCCCTGCTTAGGGAAGGAAGGGGTAGACGCTGATCATACCCAACTAACACTAAAGACTGCTAGGATACACAAAACAAGGGGAAACTTAGCTTGAGTAGACTCAGAGAGAAACACCATCGTCCTTCAAACTGCAGCTTCAAGCCTTAACAGGAAAGTGCAAATAGAAAATAACACCCGCAATTCCCAAGAAGAAGTTGGGAGTGATAAACACCGAGATACAGGTGACACCATTAAGGCTGGGGGAGGTGGCCACTAGTCTGCAAGGCCAACTGCTGAGACCTTCTGCAGCCAGATGCAGTGCGACTGTCTGCAGCCTTTGACACACCCGTGACAAAGGGTTGCAGAGTATACTCCCACTGCAACAAGGTGTACCCAATCAGGATGGTCCCTAACTCTAATGACTCACCTTATTATGTGCCAGCAGGATTCAAAATAGACTAGAACAGGGAAGGTCCTGGATCTGACTGTTGTACACCTGCCTGTGGTAAGCTAAACAGACAAGGTGCAAAGCCCAAATGAGGGGTGGGGGTTTGGCACCCCCCCATTTGTACAAGAAAGTAAAGCAAAAATTGAAAACATGGGCCAGAACACTTGTTGGTAAATATGCATTAGGTACAGTGCCTTGCAAAAGTATTTGGCCCCCTGGAACTTTTCAACCTTTTCTCACATATCATGCTTCAAACATAAAGATACCAAATGTAAATTTTTGGTGAAGAATCAACAACAAGTGGAACACAATTGTGAAGTTGAACGAAATTTATTGGTTATTTTAAATTTTAGTGGAAATTCAAAAACTGAAAAGTGGGGCGTGCAATATTATTCAGCCTCTTTACTTTCAGTGCAGCAAACTCACTCCAGAAGTTCATTGTGGATCTCTGAATGATCCAATCTTGTCCTAAATGCCTAATGATGATAAATATAATCCACCTGTGTGTAACCTGCAGTGTCTGAACTAGTACCTATCGCTATTCTGTTGTCGCTGTGCAACATTAGTGTTCTGTGTGTACACTTGCTACTTCATTGCAAGTACTCTTTGTGAATGTGGTCCTGTGTGTACCTGTCCTTGTATCGGTCTTGTGTGAACTTGAGCCTGCCCTGTGTGTACGTCTCCTTGTAATTGTCGTGTGCTTACCTGATCCTGTTTATTCCATGTGAACCATGTCCTGTCTCACCTATCTGCATCTGCGATTCCCTGCCTGTCCGCCTGTGCGGTTCACTGCTTGACAGTGTCTGAAGTTCCTTGTCTGTTCAGTCAGAACTGGGTCTTACTTGAACCTGTATTCCAGTTGTACCTGCCAGTGACCCAGTCTCTCCTGAAACTGTTCCTGTCCGTCCAGTCTGGACTGGGTCCTACCTGTTCCTGTATTTGAGTCATACCTGCCAGTGACCCAGTCCTTTCTGAAACTGTTCCTCTTCCTCCAGTGTGAACTGGCTTCTACCTCAGCCAGTGTATCAGCTGTGCCCACCTGCCTTTGTATCAGCCGTGCCTTCCTGTCTGCCAGTGTATCAGCCATGTCCGCCTCCGTGCCAATAAAACAGCCGTGCCCGCCTGCCTATGTATCAGCCGTGCCCACCTCTACCGACTTTTCTGTATACCAGCCATGTCTGCCTGTACATCACTCGTATCCACATGCGCCTACCTGCATACCTGCCTATGAATCAGCTGAGCAAGACAGTGTACCTTCAGTACCTGCCTGCACCTTTTATTACTGTGTCCTGTTCCCTTGGTAGTCAGCTGCTACTGCCGTGTGCCGCCCTGGAGTGGTACCTGGCAGTTACCTACCGCACGAGCCTGACATCACTACTAGAGGCTCCAGCGAACACCGAGGTAGATGCTTAGTCAATTTTTTTAGATTGCGGCATGATATCTAGCTTTTGAGGTATTTTTGGTCTACTTCACTTTGTCAGGTAGGTCCCATTTAAGTTATTTCTTGATTGAGAATAGGTGTCGCAGTAATCAGACCTGGGTGTGGCTAGGAAATTTGAATTCAGCTTCCCAAAGATGTGATAAACCACAGTTAATTTATGTTTTAAGGGAGGGGGGCAATTCTTTTTTTATTTATTTATTTTTTTATACAGAGCCCTGTAAGTTTGGATTTCTTTTTCCTTTAATAGTAAAGACCTTCATTTATAAACTGCATTTTGTGATTACTTGTGTGATCTTTGTCTAATATTTACATTTGCTTGGTGATCTGAAGCAGTTATGTGTGACAAACATGCAAAAGAATAGGAAATCAGGAAGGGGGCAAACACTTTTTCACCCAACTGTAGGTCTATGACATTGTTACACACCACTTATTATTATGGCTGGGGTCACAGATGAGACACTGCCAAGATGTGACTTCACAGATAAATCTAGAGCGGCGAGTAATTCAAGCGGAATCCACATCAGTCATCGCTCCTTCTATGTGGCGTTTTCAGGGCATTTTTTGTCCTGAAGTTTTTGAGGTTTTTTGGTAGCATTCTGTTATTTGTTTCTCAGCACTTTTTTGTGGGCGATTTCCTCAGAAGTCCTGAAATCCTTAAAGAGTAACCGTCATCTTAATTTTTATTTCAAAAATCAATAGTACATGTGAAAATGTAGACGGGAGAAGCTCTGCCTCTAGCTGCTCCCTCCTGTAGTCTATATAGAATTGCATCCATAGCAGCCACCATCTTCTGTCTCTGTGATATAACTATCCGTCTTCAATGACTACAGATTTTACCTCAGAATTGAGAATATTCATAATGAATGATGAGTCCTGGAGGATAAAGAAGCACATTTTTCTATTAAGATTGTATAAAAAGTTGCTTATTTTGACTCGCACTATAGATTTATGACATAAAAATTAAAACGAGGAATAAAACCAAACTAGCGTCTCCTGAGGTAAAAACGCCTCAAAACGCTTACAATACACTCAAACAGACCCCCAGACTTCTTTGTAGTATTTTTATAGCCTTCCTGTTAACTTGGATTATAAAGTATGGAGCGGCTTCACAGCTGAGAGCACCTGAAGAATTGACAGATTACTTATTTTAAATGCTTCACGTTTTTGGAAACTTTAAGCTAATTTAAAACAGTCATTTTTCAATATAAATGAACAGGTAGAGTCTTTCAATTGTTTGTTTAGTAGACCTGCTGGAAAAGATGCTGCAAAAAAATCTGAGCACAAACCCTTACGCTTTGTGGCTGGGGTAACTATTTTACATAAACTCACCAGAAGGTGGCAGTGTGTACAAGGCAGGACTTCATATACATCATAAACTAGCAGCCAAATGTTGTCATGGTTGCTCATAGCAACTAATTAGGACAGACCACCACACTAATCCTTCAGTGTTTACCTCACAATTCTTTCTGCATTATTCCTCAGAGCCTGCTCCATTCATCTCCTAGACTGTACACCCACACTAGTCCTCCATACCAGGACATACACACATTACCCTAAAAAAAAGTCCTTTATACCTGTCAGATTTTCTCTCTACATGTCCGCTCTGAACTATACAGCGCCATGGAATATGTTGGAGCTAAATACCGAACAGACGTAACATTTTTGTGAAATTACACTGATTATCGCATGTCATGAGAATTTTACAGCCCTTTGGGGTGAGAAACTGTAAACCATTACTTGAAGTAAATACGAATACCCTCGCTATTCCCAACTTTAATGTATTTTGAGGAAAAAAAAAACATATGGGAGAAAGCTGCAAGAGACAAAAACACCCCTGGTGGTGTGATAATTTCACATAGAATGCAATTTAATATAAAATATGTCTCTGCGCTTCATACAGGTGCTTCTCACAAAATTAGAATACCACACTTTTTCCTTCCACTCAACTTTCCATTAAAGGGAACCTATCACCCCGTTTTTTAAAGATTAGATAAAAATAGTGTGAAATAGGGGCAGAGCTGGGCTTTACATTAGTGCCTCTTTGGTGCCTTTACACCCCCGTTAGGCTGCCGAAATACCTTTGTGAAGTGGCCGTTTTGTCCTGTCACTCAAGCTGGTCAGGTCGGATGGGCGTGGTCACAGTGCTGTTTGTCCCCCAGGATCCTGCTCATCATTACGTTGGTGGCGTAGTGGTGTGCGCATGTCCAGCAGGCGAATCCACTGCCCAGGAGATGAATAACAGCGTGGTCTTCGCTATTCAGCCGTTTACCGGTGGGCGCGGCCATCTTTCCTGTGGCCGCGCCTGCGCAGATGGAGCGCTCTGCTGCCCGGGGCTTCAGGAAAATGGCCGCCGCGATCTCCATCTGCGCACGCGCGGAATCCCGCGGCCATTTTCCTGAAGCCCCGGGCAGCAGAGCGCTCCATCTGCGCAGGCGCGGCCACAGGAAAGATGGCCGCACCCACCAGTAAACGGCTGAATAGCGAAGACCGCGCTGTTATTCATCTCCTGGGCAGTGGATTCGCCTGCTGGACATGCGCACACCACTATGCCACCAACGTAATGATGAGCAGGATCCTGGGGGACAAACAGCACTGTGACCACGCCCATCCGACCTGACCAACTTGAGTGACAGGACAAAACGGACACTTCACAAAGGTATTTCGGCAGCCTAACGGGGGTGTAAAGGCACCAAAAAGGCACTAATGTAAAGCCCAGCTCTGCCCCTATTTCACACTATTTTTATCTAATCTTTAAAAAACGGGGTGATAGGTTCCCTTTAATATGCTTGGATACAGCACTCTGTGAACAGCCAGCTTCTTTAGCAATAACTTTTGTGGCTTACCCTCCTTGTGGAGTGTGGCAATGACTGCCTTCTGGACATCTGTCAAGTCAGCAGTCTTCCCCATGATTGTGGAGCCTACTGAAACAGACTATGAGACCTATTTAAACACTTAGGAAGCCTTTGCAGGTTTACGGAGATAATGACTTTTGGGTTTTCATTGGCTGTAAGCCATGATCATCAACATTAACAGAAATGAATACTTGAAATAGATCACTGTGTAATGACTATATAATATAGGAGATTCACTTTTTGTATTGAAGAACTGAAATAAATTAACTTTTTGATGATATTCTAATTTTCTGAGAAGCACCTGTATATGGTATGTATATACCAATTACTGTATCAGTACCGGTTCACACTGTAACGCAAGTTCAGCACAAATCCTTCAAACAACTTATATCAGCTGTTGGTGTGAATAAAAAGGTACATATCATAATAGCTATTGTACATGGTACACTATACACTAGTGATAATTCCCTTGTCACCAAATCAGATTGTGTAAATGAATATGCCAGTGCTGAATAGTTAGGTACCACTAATACTGTACATAATTACAAATATAAGCACAAATAAATACACACTGGTTGATAAAACACAGCCAGATAGTTTTTTAGGTTTTTATTTTTTTTTGTAAAAACCTCATAAAAGACAATACTATGATATCTTTGCATCTGTTTGTTTTGCCAAATTTGGCAGCAGTAATCTAATCACACATACCAGTAACATATTGTCTTTGGGATGATGAGGAGGTGCTAGTTGAACTAGGAGGTATCCTATGTAATCAACCGCACTTACATGAAGACTTTAGGAATCTTATAATGCTGAAATCATATTTTTGTGTACATTAAACAGTGTGGTGCTGGTTAAGGGGACAAATGCGACTTTCCAATCTAGACATTTGACGTTTCGACCCATCCTGGGTCTTTCTCAGAGTCACTGGGGGAGAAGAGAAAGGACGACAAAATCAATGTGCTGCACAATATAGACGTGGATAAATGTCTCAAAAGGAAGAAAAAGAAAAACAAAGAAAAGTGAAATGAACCAGAGCCAAACAGCAGTCTCATGCCTTTTACCTAATGGTCCTCTATTTAACTGAATTAAATAGAGGGGGGGGGGGGGGTTAAGCATGGGGAGTATACCACCATTTTTTATAAGGGTATTCATGCCTAGGAAGGGACTCAGCACAGAATGTCTGTTCAAACCAAGTACAGATGCTTAATGTATTCTTGGGGTTGCCAAATATTTAAGTTCACCTTCCCACCTACTTGTGCAAGTCAAGTACACTCCTTTGCGACAGCAGTATTCCCCAATTCCATGCCCCTTCAACACTGCACGCATTGTCCTGGAATGGTCTGGGGCACATAACGAAGAGTTCAATGTGATGACTTCACCTCCAAATTCCTCAGATCTCAATACAATTAAGCATCAATGGGATGTACTAGAAAAACAAGTCCAATTTATCTAGGCGGCACCTGTACACTAGATTTCGGGTGGAGTTGTATATGGATGGACAGAGTCCTCAGTTGTTCTCTACATAAGAAAATACATCACTGCAATGTCCTTCAGCACCAGAATCTTGGCAGGACTGCTCGGCTGGTGACTCTACAGATAATGAATGTATAGCTTTACATGGAGGTTGTGTTCATGTATGTGGTTATAGTTCGGTGAACTGAGAATTTGCGCAGTATCTAGTTCTCAGTAGCTTAGTGGTTTCAAAAGAATCACCACTTTATCTAGTTGCCATCTTCACATGTAACTCAGGAAACTTCTGTAATATCCTACTTACACCAAAATAAAATGTTTCCACACTGGAGGTAGGGGTGGACACGCAATGCAAAAATATAAATTTATATTTATGGAAGTTTCTGTTTTATCCAAGTCTTCGATCGAGCAATGCGACATTGGAATCTGAAGGCACCTTCTCAGTATTCTCTAGATATACATTACAGCCGGATAGAAAATTAAGGCAAATGGTGCTTCCTAGTGCAGGAACATCACAAAGATACAGACTTTAACATAGTAAAAACTCAGTAACCTGGTGGAGTGGTGCTAGAAATAGGCTCTACGGTTGTTGCATTTTTGCCGTTTGAATCTCCAAAGATGCTGCAACCCAGGGCCGACTCCAAGTTTTCGCTGGCCCCGGGCGAAAGAGTCTCAGTGGGTCCCTTTAACAAATACCACAATTTATGATGCACAGATAAGAAATAAAGGTATAGTAGGATGCCAAAGATTTGATTTACTTTTTTCATTGCATGAGTGATATCTACTGTAAATTCTACAATACCTCAAACACTGGCCAATCCTCGCAGCGCACAACACACAGTGACTAGACTTCTTGTTTTAAACAAGAGTATAGTCCTCCATACAGTGTTATGGGCCCCACATAGTCCTCCATACAGTATTATGGGAACCAGATAGTCATCTATACACTATTATGGGTCACATATATTGCTCCATACAGTATTATGGGCACTACGTATATTGCCGCATACAGTATTATGGGCCACATATATTGCTCCATATAGTATTATGGGCCCCACAGTCCTCCATACAGTATTATGGGAACTACATAGTCCTCCATAGAGTATTAAGGGTCACATATATTGCTCCATACAGTATTATGGGCACTACGTACTGTATATTGCTCCATACAGTATTATGGGTTACATATATTGCTCCATACAGTATTATGAGCCCCATATATTGCTCCATACAGTATTATGGGACCCATATATTGCTCCATATAGTATAATGCACTCCATATGTTGCTACATACAGTATACAGCTCTGGCAAAAACGAGAAAAAAAAGAGGCCACCACATCAAAACCCTGTCATGGGCAGCCCAATCTCCAGACCTGAACCCCATTGAAAACCTCTGGAATTTGTTACAAGCCATCAAACAAAGAAGAACTGCTTACATTTTTGCGCCAGAAGCAGTGTGAAAGACTGCAAGACGCATGAAAGCTGTGATTAAAAATCATGGTTATTCCACAAAATATTGATTTCTGAACTCTTCCTGAGTTAAAACATTAGTATTGTTGTTTCTAAATGATTATGGACTTGTTTTCTTTGCATTATTTGAGGTCTGAAAGGACTGTTTTTTAAAAAAAAATTTGACCATTTTTCTTTGTTAGATAAAAAAAATAAAAAATGTATTGCTTGGAAATTCAGAGACATGTTGTCAGAAGTTTATAGACTAAAAGAACAATTTACATTTTACTCAAAAATATACCTATAAAGAGAAAATCAGACAAGCTGAACATTTTGCAGTGGTCTTAGTTTTTGCCAGAGCTGTATAATGGACCATCTATTTCTCTATACAGTATAATAGACCCCATATAATGCTCCATTCATTAAAAAAAAATTATCCTCTCCCGTTCCCCACAGCTCCGATCTTCTCAGTGTCTTCTGTCTGCAATGCTCAGCACAGAAGGAGCTCTGTAGTGACATCATTGAGTATTTGAGAGGGAGGGCAGTGCCACCTCCATAGAATGTCGGTGTCCCCGACAGAGAGTTAGCCCTCTCATTCATCCAGGGCCCCAGCACTTGCTCAGGTGCGCTGACGGCGCTGCTGCAACCAATAGATGGAGTTTCTCACTAAAGGATCCTGGTGGTTAAAAAATATAGGACAAAATCTGGCCAAAATATTTTGTGTATCTACCCCTCTAACCACTTCACCCAAACCCTGTTTTCACCTTCCTGACCAGGCCAAATTTTATAATTCAGCCCACTGAGTGGTAATAACTCTGCAATGCTTCTACGGATCCTAGTAATTCTGGGATAGTTTTCGATATGCCACACAAAATAGTTAATAACATTTCTCACATGTGAACCTTACATCAGCACAATTTTTTAAACAATTTTTTTCTCGTTTGGAAGTTAAGGGTTAAAAGTTGACCAGCGATTTCTCATTTTTCCAGCAAAAATTTTTTTTTTCTTTTTTAGGGACCACATCACGTTTTAAGTGACTTTGTGGGACCTACATGACTGAAAATACCCCAAAGTGACACCATTCTACAAACTGCACCCCTCAAGGTACTCAAAACCACATTCAAGAAGTTTATTAACATTTCAGGTGCTTCACAGGAACTGAAGGAATGTGGAAGGAAAAAAACATTTAACTATCACAAAAATTTTACTTTAGACCCAATTTTTCTTATTTTTACAAGGGTAACAAAAGAAAATGGACCCTAAAAAATTGTTGTGCAATTTCTCTTGAGTATGCAGATACCTCATACGTGGGGGAAAACCACTGTTTGGGTGCATGGCAGGGCTCAGAACGGAAGGAGTGACTGTTTGGAGCACAGACTTTTGATTAAATGGTCTGCACGTGCCATGTTGGTTTTGGAGATACACCCCTCAAGGAACTTATCTAGAGGCTTAGTTATAGTAATAATAATGCTTTTGGTTTTACTGGTGTATGAATTTATAATGTGTTATGTATAAGTTGTGCAGAGTACGGAAGATTTTAAAAGTGTGGGCTTCAACAAGGTAAAAACAAATTTTATTCATTTGCAGACTTGTGGTACGCTTTGAAGTAATCCTTAATGCAAAGGCCAGGTTTTGCAATGGTAAATTGTGTCTTTTCAGATTCCCCTCTGGGAGCATACTCTGCACGCTTTTTGTGATCTTGCTTTCTTCGCTGTTTGGGGAACCGCTGATGGATTATGTTGACTTGGTACGAAACGGGCACCATCAGTTTCAGAAGTACTGGGACCCTCACCTTCTTGAGTGCCAAACATTGGGGCCTTGGTGACTACCTCCTGAAACTGAAGGAAGGTCTCCGTATTCCCTGCAGATCAAAACAGCATGAAGGTATTGTACAGTGTCATTTGCACAATGGGCACAGACAATTTTTTGTATCATTCTTTAGCTTTTCGCACGACATTGTATGCTTTGAGGACCTGATCTGAGAGCTCTACCTCCCCCCAATCTTATTGTAATCCAAGATATAATGTTGCTTTGGGACTTGTGTTGTGGTACCTCAGACAGCTGTTGTTAGTGTATGGTGGTCAAGATAAGGACATACCTCGTCCTTATACTTGACCAACAGTATGTTGTTGCTGCATTGTGCTCTGCTGTTGCCCTTTCTCAGCAATTGCCTAATTAGCGGCCTCTCTAATTTTTTTGCACAGTGCAGCATGTAACTGTACTTCTAACAGAAAGGGTCTTGAAGAGGAGGATGCTGGTGTAAGTTATGTAGAGGTGATAACCGTTAGGGATATCGAGAAGGGGCTAACAGCCGAGGACCCTCACCAACTAAAAACCTTGCCTAGACATTTTTATCAATCACTAGTGATTCGAGAATTCTTAAAGTGAAGGGCATCGATATGGTATCCACAGGATCCAGAGGGGGAAACCTCGACAAAAGCCTTGCAGGATGGAAAGTAAGTGGATCTACAGGTTGGGAAGCACTGCTCCATATGGGCTGAATGAAAATATTGGGTTCAGTGCCTTTTTATAAGGTAGAGATAAATATTGTGGTATATGCATTGTCCTTTTATGGGAGAAGGGTATATAGACAGTGATTTAATATTAGGATTTTAATATTATATGTTGTAATAGCAGCATTTTAACATTTTCTTTTTCATATCAGTTATTTTCTCTGCCACATCAGACCTTTACATCTACTACCTTTCGGTGTCACTCAGACACTATGTGGGGAATTGATCGGTGTCATTCGTTCTTGGTCTGCTGGTCTTAAATGAATGAACGTCACTCTTAGGGCTCCTTCGGGCTAAGCCTTAGGATACCCGCATGTAACACTGGTGAAACCATCGCAATTTAGGAACTAGTTTACATCCATTTTGGTACTTTCTACCGAGGAGATATAAATTTTATATGTAAATTTCATTATGAATTTATAATTCAGTTTTGACTTTTTAATTCACAAGGGTGTACTGCCGCGTCTGTTGATCAATTATTATTTGTATTCATAGCACCAGTCACTATTCTACAATTATCTTACATTGGAATACGCAGTTTAGATCATTCTAGTTTTTATGTTGACCACTTCACAAAATTAGTTTTTTCTTCATTAACATCATACACATTTATTCACGAGATAGTAGCTCTTCACACAATTGTTATCACACAGAAAAAAAAATATTTTGCACGTTTTCACTTCACATATTAAATATATAATTTCATAATAAGCTCATCTAAAGTTAATGTACTTTTTTCACATTTCAATAGTTTTTTTTTTTTTTTTTTTTTTTTAGAAACTTTAGTAGACCCTCCCCTTTCCTTTTCCAGTCACATGCATTCTCCTCTCCAAACTGTGAGGCTTGCTGTGAGTGTGCGCGTATGTCCACCGCTGCTGTCCTCGGACTTGTTTTAACTCCGGTACCCAGGACCTGCTGGACCACACAGCAGCCATCACAATGGCTGAACTGCAGGCTTGCCGTCAAACCACCGGAGGTGACGAGTCATTCACAGAGGGCAGGCAGACGACAGTGTGCCACATCGTACTTCCGGCAACCCAGACAGCGAACGTGACACAGGAATTCCAGAGATCATTGGCACATCATCTCTTTAAAGGTCCGGTGTCCCTCTTCCGACACGCCCCCGAGGAAGTGTGGACGAAACATGTCAGGGCTGAGAGACGCAGGACAGATTCTGCGTCACTACATTTTCACAGCACGAACAGCTTTTGTTTGTACCAACCCAGTTCTCATGTTGAGTTGCATTGCACATATTACTGTATCAGCCAGACATCCAACACTTAGGACTTAATGCTTGTAGCCTTATGTCTTTATGCCATTAGGTACCTGTAATTGGTTTACAGATTTACTCTATGATTATATAAAAATTTGTTGGAGATTATGCCCTGGTACTAATATATACACTACATTCAGCCAGAATTGTTTCTACTATATTGACTTAACCCCTTATGCAAAAGCACTTTAAAATATCTATGGCTATTTTTGACAAAGGATAATCTAATGTTATACCAATCCAAACAAGGAAGCATAAGCCAAAAAAGTAAAATTAAATCAGCTTTATTAACAAATATATCTAAAATAGAGCAATAAAAATAGATACATATACAAAAAGGTACTGCCTTCTAAGTTAGTATACCTATGCCTAAATAGACCAATGTCATCATACAAGGAGAGCCTATATGGAAAACAACTGCCAGGAGGGTAATCCTTAATCCATAAAAAGGTTCAAAAACAGCCAAAATTATAGTATTGTTTAGGAAAAACAACATCAAGGAGCTAGGTAGCTGACCATGAGTTAAAGCGGTTCATTATGATTCCCAATCTGGCTTACAGCCTTGTATATGATGACACTGGTCTATTTAGGCATAGGTGTGCTACCTTAGTAGGCAGTACCTTTTTGTGAGAAAAAAAAAAAAGGTCTTTGTTCCAGCTCCTTATATAAAATCTTCAAAATTTATTACAATTAAAAATGACAAAAGGCATGCTCCAAGACCGCACCATGTGAAAACAAACAGCAGGTGACGCGTTTCGATCGCAAGAGAGATCTTTATCAAAGCACCTCAAGTACCTTTTTGTATCTTCATTTTTTTATTTCTCTATTTTAGATATATTTGTTAATAAAGAGGATTTAGGCTGGTTTCACATTTGCGGTTATGTCCGCAGCGTTTCTGACATACATCTGCATGCATCTTGATTTCCTATCTTTAACATTGTAGACGCAGGTGCATGCTTTCGCCCGCGTTTGCTTACGCATGCATTTTTTTGCAGTGTGCGGCGGGGCACGGTTAACGCACCGTGTTGGAATTTTTGAGGGGGCAAATTTCCATCAAATATGTGCAGGCATGCGAATGAGTGCATAAAAAAAACCATTACTGTCTATGGGAATGCATGTGTACACGTGCGTTCGATGCGCTTGCGTACTTTGGACTGCGCATGTCCAGGAACTGATCGAGACATGCCCTCCTGGAAATATCAAACACATGCACATAAAAGGCACAACGCATGTAAAAACGCATACAAACGCAGCGTTGTGTTTTTGCATGCGTTTGAGGATGATACGCTGCGCACAGACGTAAATGTGAAACTAGCCTTAGTTTTACTTTTTCGGCCAATGCTTCCTCACTCTGTTTGGATTGGTATATATTTGGGAAGTGCCATAAATCTAAGCCATTTGTCTTTAGGTTTATCTAATCATTTATACTCTAGCACACATTAGTGTTGGATATCCTATCAGGCTGACAACATAAATACGTATTTTGATCAACTCTATTGTATTAAAAAGGAAATTTTGGTACATTACAATTTTTTGGACTATATGCACAATTGCAATCTTGCATTATTTTACATAAAAGGATCTGTACCAGAAAGCGTTCCTCACAAAAGCATCTGTTTTGAATTATTGTTAAGTGTCTAATTTGTTTATTAATAAAAAAAATACTTTGTTTTATCAAAATTATTGTTATAACAATTATAATTAATTATGATTAAATTAATTATAACAATCATAATTGTTTGTGTTCACATCTGGCTACTCTATCTTTCATATTGAAGGGGAGCATAGTGGCACAGCAAGATTTAAAAATGCCCTAGTGACAATACCATGACATGGATCACAGCCTTTGATTAATATATAATGTCTATACACAGTGAGGTGCTCATCACTGCAGGGGGCACTGCTGAACCAGGAGGCAAATGCTATAGTATCCCAGCAGTGATAAGCTCCTGGTGCTGAAAATCATTGAAAGCAAATAGCTTGGAGCTTGATAAGAGGCATCCATGAAATTGTTTTAACCCCTAAGCTTGCGGTCTTCACATCACATAGCAAAACTCTGCTAACATTCTCTTTAAGGCTCATATAGTTATGATGCTGGGGAGCACACAAGCGCAAATAGGGTGTTTACTGATAAACAACTTGGGTAATAAAAGGGAAGTATTACACTCACCTGATGGGGTTGCACCTTTGCAATATGTATAGCCAGGACTGTGGAGTTGGAGTCGGAGCCCATTTTGGTGGAGTCAGTGTCATGGAAATTGAGGAGTCGGAGGTTTAGCTTAAGGACTCCACAGCCCCGTGTATAGCGTAAAGATCAGCCCCGGCAGGACGCGGGTCCAAAGACCAAAGAGAATAGTGGTCCAGGTTGGGAGTGTCTAAGTCTGTGCTACTGATGGAGACTGCCAGATGGAAGATTTTCCTTTTAAAAGCTTTTATTTTAAATAGGTTTTCAAAGTCAACGTGTTTCGAAGTCAAGCAGGACCTCTTCCTCAGGACCTCTTGTCATGAGGAACAGGTCCTGAGTGACTTCGAAACACGTTGACTTTGAAAACCTATTTAAAATAAAAGCTTTTAAAAGGAATATCTTCCATCTGACAGTCTTTATCAGAAGCGCACAGACACATCAAACCTGGATCCACTATTTTAAGGCTCATATTATATATTTAAATAAAAAAAAACAAAAAACGAGGAAGATATGTGGTACAATATACAGGAGAAAAAAATACACTTACCATATCGGTTTCTGGGGCTTCATCTTTTCAACCATCAACATTACAAACAGTACATTAAAGGGTTTTTTTTTCCTTTTTAAATAAATCCAAAGTGACAACCCAGGTCTCCTCTTCTCATTCCTTACAAGGATGCAGCAGTGGTGTCTTGTCACGAGCGTTCGGCAGGATCAGATCAGACAGTAACACTTGTTACATTGTGTTTATTTCATGGTTCACAAAAACATATATAAAAGGTGCAACAGTTATTTACAATAATTACATGTTGTCCACCACGCTGACAATAAATAAAACCACATTGTACCATCATTTCCCCCAAAATGGACAGAAGCCGATGTGTCCTACCATATTGGTCTGAAAAGTAAGACTTTCCCAGTAAATGTCCATGGCAGGAGCACTTGTGGATGGGATACACTAGCTGTACTTGATGTTCCTGTGTAGATCCTCCACTTCATATTTCCACATAGTACGGAGTACAGGATTGTCCGACAGATCACTGATCTTCACGGCACGAAGGATGGGCTCAGGGCTGCAGGACAGGACAGAGCCCATCACCATCACATACTTTCCTGTGAAAGAAGAGAAACCAACGTTTCATTCTGACCCAATAATTGACACCATACAGCTAATGTTCGGAGCCAGTTCTCCACTCTCAAGAGCCAACTTGACATGTTTATTTCTCCATCTTCCTGTGCATTGATGGACAGCGCTGACCTAGCCACAAAACCTCCAGACTGCGCAGCCCTGCCCACGGCATCTTAATCAGTTCACGCTGGGCAGCCCTTAGCAGGCACTTTCAGGTTTCAGCATACGTGGCTCCAAAAAAATTCTTGTTCGGATATTCAGATAATTTTTGCTTTTTTCCCCCACTATTTTATATGCTGTTTTTGCTGATATCAAGGGAAAATTAAAGAAAAATAACACTTTTTTTTTTAGTTAGAGGACAGCTAAAGACATTTTAAATTGTGTTCCCCTTTCCGAAGAAAATATATATATATATATAGCTTTTTTTATGGTGCGGGCATTGAAACAGATTCAGACTGGTAATGTCTTTTTATTTATGTTTGTTTATTTTACTTTTGCCATTTTTTTCATTCATTTTATACCTTGTGCCCTCATAGGTTCTTAAAAGACCTTTTCAACATAATATAATATTTTTATTACTGATTTCTGATTATTTTATATTGGATATATCCCACTTTTTTTTTTAAACATTTTTAATTTAGTTTTTAGACTTCAATCTTTAATGGCTTATACTATACACTGCGATACTTTAGTATTTCTGTGTACAGTGTAAATAATGGTCCAACCTGTAACCAAGTTTCATAGGAGTACCAAGGTTGCAGCCATGGCGGGGGCCTTGAGAAGGCCATGACTACCCACTGGCTCCCTGCAATTGCTGCCAAGGGGAGCCAAAGGTGCGCCATAGTAGCTGATAATTGTGGCAGCGACCAGAGTTAGCTCTAGTCACTGTCGTTACAGTAACCATTAAAAGGGTTGTCCGGTATAAATTGATAAGTCACACACAGTGACTGCAGACTTACCAATTTAGACCAAACAACCCCTTTAAGGGTTTAAAGAAGACCTGTCACTTGCCAAAAATAGGTATTTTTTAACATGCTGTAAATTAAATTTTTCTCCTGAATGTGGCATTATTTTTCTTTTGTTCCTGTGACTACCTTCCTCAGATATGGCCCCCGGCCCACCATATCGTCTTTTTATCCAAGTGTCGGCGACATTTTAAGGGGTTAAATGTAAACATTATTTCTCCTTCCTCTCAGTGGAAAGTACTTAATCAGGGGACTTGTATAAATAAGGCATCATGACGTACTCAGGATCAGGCTAGTTTTATGCAAACTACCATCTAGCCAGCAATAAAATATACACAATGTAAACCGCACGCTTTCCCAGAATTGTCTCCTGTTCCTATAATAGAGTGTAAAAAAAATGCAACATATGGAAGTTATGGTTTCCAGATAACTCTGCAAGGTCAACATATGGTTTATAGTGAAGAAACAGAAAGTGAAAACAAAGAGGCTACAAAAAAAAAAAAAAAAAAGAAGTTTTTATTGAGAAATCTGGAAGTAAAACATAATGCCGAGTCCCCCAGATGAAGGCAATGTCTGCAGCAGCTCTCCCTTCTCAACCATTTATACATACACAACCCTTATGCTATTAAAGGCGTGTTCACATGCAATATTTTTCCGGAGTAAAAAAGATGCACTTTAAAGTACCAGCAAAGTATGAGATTTCTGAATTCTCATGCTGCTTATTTTTTCTTGTGGACTTCAACCAAAGCGTTTTTTTATAATCTGCAGCATGTCAATTCATCGAGCATTTTTTTTTACCTATTAAAATGAATGGGTGGGAAAAAAAAGTGCTAGTAAAAGCTCATCAGAAACGCGTTGATTTGCGGCCTAGTTTTTCCTGCCAACAACCTGGTTTTTGGTACACAATTCTAAAGAGAAAGTCTAAATTTTCCCAGACTGTACTGGAATTTACACGGAACGGCCGACCCTGACCCTGCGCCCTCACCACGTGAATACATTGTAATGATCGCTAAGATTTCATAGTAAACAATGTTTCTGAAGTCACAGCAGATTACAATTATACTAAGGGAAAAATCAGATATTTTCTCCAGGTGCCATTACAGGGACTTTCCATCTGGTCTTGTGTTTTCAGTAATTCCGCTGCCTCCTTCCTTCCTTCTGCTAGTTTTTAAGAAAAACCTGAAGGAATCATCTACCAGCATTACGAGGGGATACTTGGGGCATCTTAGGTAGTATGTGGGACATTACATGGAGACTGATCATTGATGTTTAGGAGGGTCAGTAGAAATGCTGCTCCTCAGGCTGCAACCCCATATACACCCAAACCGATCATAATAAATACTTAAAGACCGGCTAAATTTAGGTAAAGTATGCTGACGTCAGAGTTACAGACTAATACAGAACATCAACTGTTGGCTACATACAGTCCTGGACAAAATTTTTGAGACCGACAAAAGTTTTTTGCTTTTTCACGTCTGCTGCTTCAGAATTTTTAGATCTTTTAGGCTATGTGCACACGTCAGAAATTTCCTGACAAAAACCGGACATTTCTGCAAGAAATCCGCATGCGTTTTTTGTGCGTTTTTCCCAATGCATAGAACAGCGGGAAAAACGCGGAGAATCCGCAAAATTAATGAACATGCTGCTTTTTTTACCGCGATGCGTTTTTTTTGCGGAAAAAAAATGCACCATGTGCACAAAACATGCAGAATGCATTCTAAATGACAGGATGCATAATGCATGCGTTTTTAATGAGTTTTATAGTGTTTTTATCGCGAAAAAAAAAGCGAAAAAACCTGAACGTGTGCACATACCCTCAAAGTCAGATGCTTTCATGATTACTGAAGTACATGTACTAAGTTTTTAAACTTTTATTGATATCCAGTTTATATAGGGACTCAATATTTGCAGTGTTGACCCTTATTTAATCAAGTCTTCTGCCTTTCGTACTGACAGCTGGAAATTAGCTTCTGGGCTCATACTCATCTGTGAGGAAAACGGACGAGTGCAAGCAGATTTTTTCATCTGACCACTGTTAATCTATAACTCACTGCACATCTGCATTTTTTTCTCAGCTAAAATCGGACTGCGATTGTCCTCATATCTCGGACGAGACTCGCCAATGCAAGTCAATGGGTGCGAGGGGAAAAAAAAAACCCACAGCACTCATACCATGCAAGTGCAGTCTGATTTTTACACATCCATGTGTTCTTGAAAACCTGTCATTTCAGCAGCCACATACAGTAAAATCACAACGTGACCCGACGACAAAAGAGAATAGATATATACACATAGGATAGTCATAAACATGTCAGTGACAGATATAATTAGTGCAGTGCTTGTGTAGCTTACTGAATAGTGATTTATTAAATACATCTCTGGAAAAAAACGGCATGGGATCCCCCCAAATTTTATTAACCAGCAGAAGGAAAGCCGACAGCTGGGGGCTAATGTTTAGAGCATGGGAAGGGGTTAATACACAGAGCATCCCAAGATATTATCAGCTCACAGCTGTATACTTAGCCATTCCTGGTTATTAAAATGAAAGTCCCCCCCAAAAAATGATGTAGGGTCCCACTGTAATAACCAGCAAAGGCTAGGCAGACAGCTGTGGGGTGATATTAATAGCCTAAGAGGGGGCTATGACCTTTCTGATGGCACCACGAGCATGAGAACTTGCTTGCGCTCGCAGTGATGTCAGAGAAGTGAAAGGAGTTAATTGGGAGGCACTGAGCTAGCACGTACAGCTCAGTGTCTCTGCTGGATAACAGACTGTATAGTCGCATCATGCAACAATGCAGCCCGCCATGTAGCAGAGCTAGACGCATCACGGGACAATTAGGCTATTATCCTCTCATCGGACAGGTGAGGAATATGGTTGTTTATTGTTTTCATTCTGTTACAGGATACATTTGCTTTAGTGCAGTGGGCGTTGCGATGAGTATACGTATTTTTGGTAAATTTAGCTTCATTAAATGAGTCTATGTAATCATTTCAAATAAAGGATTTTATTCTGGGTGTTAATTTACAATTTGACTATGAGGTTAGCAATAGGGGCGTCTTATAGACGCCTCTCCATTACTAACCTCTGGACTTCATGTCATCTGACAATAAAAAGGTGACATCAACCCCAATACTATTAACCCACTTGCAACCTCATAAGGCAAAGGGGAAGAGCGAGGTTAAGTGACAGAATTGGCACAATGTTAAAAGAAGAAAATGCAGCACTCACCATGTTGAATCTGGTTTTTCAAAGTCCTTTATTTCACCTTCAATCGCTTGAACGGGTCCAGGATTATACATGAACGGCCGTAGTCCATCTCTCCTCTCCCCGCATGCCTCCTTGACCTGCACATCCATTTCATGGTCGATGCCACTTAAGGTGAAATAAAGGACTTTGAAAAAACAGATTCAACGTGGTGAGTGACGCATTTTCTTCTTTGAATATTGATTCTACATGTGATTTATTCACCAATTGACTATTCTGCTGCATCTCAGAAACTAAGGGATCCTTCATCTGCAGGTGTGACACAGGTGTTCTAAGAACTTCTACTGGTGCTGTTCTACTTTTTACTCTAAGAATAGACAGAATTGGCACATCATATAGATGAAGCATTTCTGGAGTGGCTGTGTCGTGATGTTTTTAGTCGGGGAGGGTGCCAATAATCCAAGGCCCCTTCCTAGGATATTAATATCAACCCACAGCTGTCTGCCTAGCCTTTGCTGGTTAATTATAGGGGGACCATACGTCATTTTTTGGGGTCCCCTATTTTATTAACCAGGAAAGGCTAAGTATACAGTTGTGAGCCGATATTAATAGCCTAGGAAGCTCAATGGGTACTACCCCCTTCCCAGGTTATAAACATCTGGCCCCAGCTGTCTGTCCTCCCTCTGCTGGTTAATAAAATGTCGGGGGGAATCGCACGCCATTGTTTTTAGGAAAAAAAAATTTAGTAAAAAAACCATGCACATATTTATATTTTAAGAAAAAATAAAAATGTGTATGTATGTATGTATATATGTGTGTGTGTGTGTGTGTGTGTGTGTGTGTCTATCTATATGTGTGTGTGTGTGTGTGTGTGTGTGTGTGTGTGTGTGTGTGTGTGTGTGTGTGTCTCTATATATATATATATGTGTGTGTGTGTGTGTGTGTGTCTCTATATATATATATGTGTGTGTGTGTGTGTGTGTGTGTGTGTGTGTGTGTGTGTGTGTGTGTGTGTGTGTGTGTGTGTGTGTGTGTGTGTGTGTGTGTGTGTGTGTGTGTGTGTCTACAGTTAGGTCCATATATATTTGGACAGAGACAACATTTTTCTAATTTTGGTTATAGAAATTACCACAATGAATTTTAAACAAAACAATTCAGATGTAGTTGAAGTTCAGACTTTCAGCTTTCATTTGAGGGTATCCACATTAAATTTGGATGAAGGGTTTAGGAGTTTCAGCTCCTTAACCTGTGCCACCCTGTTTTTAAAGGGACCAAAAGTAATTGGACAAATGACTCCAAGGCTATTTCATGGACAGGTGTGGGCAATCCCTTCGTTATGTCATTCTCAATTAAGCAGATAAAAGGCCTGGAGTTGATTTGAGGTGTGGTGCTTGCATTTGGAAGGTTTTGCTGTGAAGTAAACATGCGGTCAAAGGAGCTCTCCCTGCAGGTGAAACAAGCCATCCTTAAGCTGCGAAAACAGAAAAAACCCATCCGAGAAATTGCTACAATATTAGGAGTGGCAAAATCTACAGTTTGGTACATCCTGATAAAGAAAGAAAGCACTGGTGAACTCATCAATGCAAAAAGACCTGGGCGCCCACGGAAGACAACAGTGGTGGATGATCGCAGAATAATCTCCATGGTGAAGAGAAACCCCTTCACAACAGCCAACCAAGTGACCAACACTCTCCAGGAGGTCGGCATATCAATATCCAAATCTACTATAAAGAGAAGACTGCATGAAAGTAAATACAGAGGGTTCACTGCACGGTGCAGCCACTCATAAGCATCAAGAATAAAAAGGCTAGACTGGACTTTGCTAAAAAACATCTAAAAAAGCCAGCACAGTTCTGGAAGAACATTCTATGGACAGATGTAACCAAGATCAACCTCTACCAGAATGATGGAAAGAGAAAAGTATGGGGAAGGTGTGGTACAGCTCATGATCCAAAGCATACCACATCATCTGTAAAACACGGCGGAGGCAGTGTGATGGCTTGGGCATGCATGGCTGCCAGTGGCACTGGGTCACTAGTGATTATTGATGATGTGACACAGGACAGAAGCAGCCGAATGAATTCTGAGGTATTCAGAGCCATACTGTGTGCTCAGATCCAGCCAAATGCAGCCAAACTGATTGGTCGTCATTTCATACTACAGATGGACAATGACCCAAAACGTAAAGCCAAAGCAACCCAGGAGTTTATTAAATCAAAGAGGTGGAATATTCTTGAATGGCCAAGTCAGTCACCTGATCTCAACCCAATTGAGCATGCATTTCACTTGTTAAAGACTAAACTTCAGACAGAAAGGCCCTCAAACAAACAGCAACTGAAAACCACCGCAGTGAAGGCCTGGCAGAGCATAAAAAATGAGGAAACACAGCGCCTGGTGATGTCCATGAGTTCAAGACTTCAGGCAGTCATTGCCAACAAAGGGTTTTCAACCAAGTACTAAAAATGAACATTTTAGTTAAAATTATTGAATCTGTCCAATTACTTTTGGTCCCTTTAAAAACAGGGTGGCACATGTTAAGGAGCTGAAACTCCTAAACCCTTCATCCAATTTTAATGTGGATACCCTCAAATGAAAGCAGAAAGTCTGAACTTCAACTGCATCTGAATTGTTTTGTTTAAAATTCATTGTGGTAATGTCTATAACCAAAATGAGAAAAATGTTGTCTCTGTCCAAATATATATGGACCTAACTGTATATATATATATATATGTGTGTGTCAATGTGTGTGTGTGTGTGTGTGTGTGTGTGTGTGTCTGTCTATATATGTGTGTCTGTCTATATATGTGTGTGTGTGTCTATATATGTGTGTGTGTGTCTATATATGTGTGTGTGTGTCTATATATGTGTGTGTGTGTCTATATATGTGTGTGTGTACTATATATGTGTGTGTGTGTGTGTCTATATATGTGTGTGTGTGTCTATATATGTGTGTGTGTGTGTGTCTATATATGTGTGTGTGTGTCTATATATGTGTGTGTGTCTATATATGTGTGTGTGTGTCTATATATGTGTGTGTGTGTCTATATATGTGTGTGTGTGTCTATATGTGTGTGTGTGTCTATATATGTGTGTGTGTGTCTATATATGTGTGTGTGTGTCTATATATGTGTGTGTGTGTCTATATATGTGTGTGTGTGTCTATATATGTGTGTGTGTGTCTATATATGTGTGTGTGTGTCTATATATGTGTGTGTGTGTCTATATGTGTGTGTGTGTCTATGTGTGTGTGTGTCTATATATGTGTGTGTGTGTGTCTATATATGTGTGTGTATATATGTGTGTGTGTATATATGTGTGTGTGTGTGTCTGTGTGTGTGTGTGTGTCTATATGTGTGTGTGTGTGTGTCTATATGTGTGTGTGTGTGTGTCTATATGTGTGTGTGTGTCTATATGTGTGTGTGTCTATATATGTGTGTGTGTGTGTCTATATGTGTGTGTGTGTGTGTGTCTATATGTGTGTGTGTGTGTGTCTATATATGTGTGTGTGTGTCTATATATGTGTGTGTATATATGTGTGTGTGTGTCTATATATGTGTGTGTATATATGTGTGTGTGTGTGTGTATATATGTGTGTATCTATATATATATGTGTGTGTGTGTGTGTGTGTGTGTGTATATATGTGTGTATCTATATATATATGTGTGTGTGTGTGTGTGTGTGTGTGTGTGTATCTATATGTGTGTGTGTGTGTGTGTGTGTGTGTGTGTGTGTGTGTGTGTGTATCTATATATGTGTGTGTGTGTGTGTGTGTGTGTGTGTGTGTGTGTGTGTGTGTGTGTGTGTGTGTGTGTGTATTTTTTTTTTTTTTTAACTATGTCTATATGACCATGAGTTGCTCTATGTAAAAACTCATGTTAGAATCGCATTGCATTTGCATAGAAGTCAGATGCTAGGTGTTAAAAATCAGATTGTACTCGCATGACACTTTTCTGGACCGAAGTTTGACTTTTTTTGTTTGTTTTTATTCTGTCTATTCCATGCTTGGAGTTCATCACAATTTGTGTTGTTTGTCCACCCTGTTTTTGAGGATTGACCACATGACCTCAATGCGATTGAGATCTGGCGAGTTTCCAGAACTTGAACCTAAACTTTCAATGTTTTGCTTGCAGAGCTACTTAGTTATCACTCATCTTGTGACATGGTCTCCATCATACTGGAAAAAGCATTGCTTATCCCCAAATAGCACCAGGTCACATGTCAAAATAAAAGTCAACACTGTAAGGGTGGTCAACACTGTAAGGGTATGTGCACACGTTCAGGATTTTTCGCGTTTTTTTTGGCTATAAAAACGCATACATATGCATCCTACCATTTAGAATGCATTCCGCTATTTTTGTGCACATGATGCGTTTTTTTTCAGCGAAAAAAACGCATCGCAGTAAAAAAAAGAAGCATGTTCATTAATTTTGTGCATTTTTCCTGCTATTTAATGCATTGGTAAAGCTCCGGAAAAAAACGCAGAAAAAACACAGAAAAAACGCATGCGGATTTCTGGCAAAAATTTCTGCAAGAAATCCTGAACGTGTGCACATACCCTAAATATTGAGTGTTTACATAACACAACGTGATGTATTTGTCAATGAATGTGTAAAATCCTATAAACTGCTGATAACTGTACTTCTGTAAACATAGAAACATCTGAGTAACAGATCTAAAAAACACGGAATCAGACATTGTGAAAAAGAAAACGTGTGCCAGTCTTAAAGCTTTTGGCCACGACTGTACAATAATACCGTGGCACATGTCTGCGGTGGAGCGCACGATACTGTGCTGTAGGGATATATACCAATGTCTCAGGCATCGTTCACATGATTGATTTTGTTGTACGTGTGAAGTCAGCGTTTTGACTGACGGCAGTAAAACATTTCATTTTATGGGGTTACTCACGTCAGGAATTTGAATTTTGGGACGAACCCAGTATACACACAAAATAATAATAATAATAATAATAATTAAAAAAAAAAAAAAAAAAAAAAAGTACATCACTGTGCCGTCTGGTTCTTTGCAGAGGCTTGGGAAAACCTTCAGGACTTTTTTTTGTGCGTACAATAAAAATGGACTCAGATGGAACAGATCCACTTATTTTAATCCTGCTGCTCCCATCTATTGAATTATTGGTATTTTGTTTTTAATAAATCCCCTGCACGGCTTCAGGGCTTTTTATTTAGTGATAATTTTTATGCTCTTTTTATCCAAAGGGATTATCTGTGGGGTGTCTATAGGCTACTCTGCATTATTCTGAGATCTAACGTTTCTCCTTGTGGACAGTGACCTATCGGCTTTGGCATGCCAAGGTAAGGAGGCTTATTTGCCATGCAATGCTCCTCTGGGAAATGTAATATGCACATTGTCTCTTCAGAGAGGAAGAGGACTTGATCTCTTTAGCGCCACCTGTTGGAAGCAGCAATCTACAAGCTATTAGCGACCATTTGTATGAATGCGGCTTCCAACAGGTGGCACTATAGAGTTCATGTTCTCTTCCTCTCTGAAGAGGCAATGTGCATATTACATTTCCCAGAGGATCATTGCACCACAAATAAGCCTCCTTACCTTGGCATGCCAGAGCCGATATATCACTCTCCACAAGGAGAAACGTTACCTATTAGATCCCAGTCCAGAGCCTCTCACCTAGCCAAATCAGTTCTCATGCTGTGCACTGCCGAGGGCCAATAGTCCACAACACCATGTCTGCACATTGAGATTCTGATTTGGCTTTTATCCCAAGTCATATTGCAAGACTCGTTAAAGGGTCGATAGTGACTTGTAGGACCGCTACTTCCAACAGGTGGCGCTATAGAGGTCAAGTCCTCTTCCCACCTGAAGCAATACTGCATTATTCTGTGATTCCCGCCGCCTTGATAAAGATAAAGATTTGCACTAAATAAAAAGTTCCATATCTATGGAAGTGGATAGATTAAAATACACATATACCGGATTTTTCGGACTATAAGACGCACTTTACCCCCCAAAAAAAATTTGGGAGGAAAAAAGGGGGGGGGGGGGGGGGGTGCGTCTTATAGTGTGAACGCAGGCTTACCGGGGGTTGCGGCAGAAGTGCGGCGGTGGGTGGTGCGGAGTGCACCTGAGCAGGGTCCCTTCTTCAGGATGCCGGCGGCAGAAATGTGGCGGCGCTGCGGCCCAGTGTCCACAGTGAGCAGAGTGCATCACCGGTTTCCCTGCGGCCATCTTCCTGAAGCCGTGGGCTGCCGAAGGCTTCAGGAAAATGGCCGCCGAGATCTCAATCTGCGCACTCACAGCCTCAGGCGGCCAATTTCCTGAAGCCTCTGGCGGCCCACGGCTTCAGGATGGCCACAGGGAAACCGATGATGCACTCTGCTCACCATGGACACCAGGCCGCGGCACCACCACATTTCAGCCACCGGTATCCTGAAGAAGGGACCCTGCTCAGGTGCACTCCGCACCATCACCACACCTCTGCCGTCATCCTGAGGATGCAACCCTGCTCCAGCTCTGCCTCACTGCCGACACCAGACCCGCAGCATTGCCCAACTTCTGCCGCCACCGGCTTCTTGAGGAAGGGACTCTGCCTTCTGTGACCCCGCTGTACCACCGCCAGCTCTCAGGTAAGATATCTTAAATTCAGACAATAAAACGGACCCCCACCTTATAAAAGTCTTTTTTCTGCTTTTTTCCACCCCAATATTTGGGGTGCGTCTATAGTCCGAAAAATACGGTATTAAAAAAAACAAACAAACAGATCAGTCAGGGTAGCAGTGGGTATAAGGTAGGAGCAAAACCTGGAGACTGTTCACCTGGCGTCAAACCCTTTTAGGCTTCATTCACACATCAGAGTTTCTATCCCAACGCCAAGAGAACAACTTCTAGAGAAAACCTATACCTGCGATTAACCTCTGTCCTGTGCTTTGGAAACAATCCTGGTTTTCGCATAAAAATACTGATGCGTGAATAGAGCCTTAAAGGGATTGTCCGGCCTTAGGTTATAAGTCTGCAGTCACTAAGTGACCCTCTCTGACGCTTCTCCAGTGCTGGCAGTGACGGGGTGTAACTGCCAGTATGTGATCTGCATACACATGTGGCACATGCCGACTAGCTGGGCACAGACTCGCTCCATGCAAGTGTATTGAGCTAGGCCGGACAAGACTAGTCCGAATGTGGCCGGAAGTCTGCAAATCGCCACCCGAAAATCCATCACAGCGTGCAATATGTCACATACATAGTGTGATCGCAGACTTGTAGCCTAAGGCCAAACAACCCTTTTAAGCGTTAACTATTAAAGGGGTTGCTGACTACTAGAACAACCCCTTATCAATCTGAATGTTTGCCCCCGTTAAAATAAAAACACCTATACTCACCTCCCGTGCAGGCGTCGTTCCAGCACTCGCGTGCGGTTCTCATGTCACATGAGCCCTGCGCCTAATCAGTGCTGGCGTCACTGTCCCCCGCTTTTGGACCCTGCGGCTGGCCCTATAAAGATGCTTTCTTGCCCCACGATAGTGATGCCCCCACTTTAGGACAGTGGTGGGCGAATACTGCTAGCCACATGTAACCAGTGCACGGCGGACAGCAGAGCGCCACTCGCTGTATAGTGGCCACTCCTGGGTACTGCGGCTCAGCTCCTATTCATCTGCATGGGAGCTGAGGGGCAGCAATAGTCAGAGCTCATATACATAGACGTTAGAGGAGCTCCCAGAGGACCTGCACAATACAGCCCGGGCACACGGTGCTCCCGCACCCCTCAGCACCATACAGTCCGGGCACACGGTGCTCCCGCACCCCTCAGCACCATACAGCCCGGGCACACGGTGCTCCCGCACCCCTCAGCACCATACAGCCCGGACACACGGCGCTCCCGCACCCCTCAGCACCATACACATACCTCCCAACCGTCCCGATTTCAGCGGGACAGTCCCGCTTTGGCACCGGGGTCCCGCTGTCCCGCTTCGGGCATTTAAAATCCCGAATTTGCGGCCGCCGGTGAAGCCCCGCCCACTTCCGGGACGTAGAGACGATTAGGACTAGTCCCGCACTCCGGGCGGGGTCAGTGACGTAAGCGGCCGGCATGATCACACTCTGCAGCCTTTGTTTAGTAAATCTGGGCCAGGAGATCGGGGAAGGAGGGACCAGCTGCGTGCGCGGCGCCGACTCCAGCCTGGTGTCTCCCCCACCACGCACCGCAACGCGCATGCGCGGGAATCTGTGGTACCCGATGCTGAGGCGCAGAGTCTGGTCCTTGTGTCACTCGGAGGCGGCAGCGGCGTGTGAGGGGGAGGGAGGCGGTCATCATTACCGGCACACACCGGCATGCATTGTGTATGGCGGATAAGGGGCGGCAGGGAGAAGCCTGCAAACCAGATAGTGCAGTGTGTCCATGCACCTCTCCATCCACAGGTCTGTAACACCTCTAACAGTGCCAGCCAGCCCCCTCCTAGTGCCAACCTGGCTGTGGGTGTGTGTGTGTGATGGCTGGGTGTGTGTGTGTGATGGCTGGGTGTGTGTGTGTGATGGCTGCGTGTGTGTGATGGCTGGGTGTGTGTGTGTGATGGCTGCGTGTGTGTGTGATGGCTGCGTGTGTGTGTGTGTGTATGTGATGGCTGCGTGTGTGTGTGTGATGACTGCGTGTGTGTGTGTGATGACTGCGTGTGTGTGTGATGGCTGTGTGTGTGTGTGTGTGAAGGCTGCGTATGTGATGCATTTGTGTCAAAGCTGCATGTGTTTGTGAGCTGCGTTTGTGATGCTGCGTGTGTATGTGTGATACTGTGTGTGTGATGCTGCATGTGTGTGAGCTGCGTGCGTGTGTGAGCTGTGTGTGTGCTGCGTGTGTGTGGGCCGTGTGTGTGAGCTGTGTGCGTGTGCATGTGTGTGAGCGTGTGTGTGTGAGCTGCGTGCCTGTATGTCATTATACAGTATGGAGAACTGTGGCCATTATACAGTATGGAGCATCATGTGCGGTCATTATACAGTATGCAGCATCATGTGCGGTCATTATACAGTATGAAGCATCATGTGCACCCAGCATACAGTATGGAGCATCATGTGTGGTCATCATACAGTATGGAGCATCATGTGCGGTCATTATACAGTATGCAGCATCATGTGCGGTCATTATACAGTATGAAGCATCATGTGCACCCAGCATACAGTATGGAGCATCATGTGTGGTCATCATACAGTATGGAGCATCATGTGCGGTCATTATACAGTATGGAGCGTCATGTGCGGCCATTATACGGTATGGAGCATCATGTGGGGCCATTATACGGTATGCATGCCGTCATTATACAGTATGGAGCGTCATGTGTGTTCATTATACAGTATGGAGCGTCATGTGTGGCCATTATACAGTATGGAGCATCATGTGCGGTCATTATACAGTATGGAGCATCATGTGCGGCCATTATACAGTATGGAGCATCATGTGCGGTCATTATACAGTATGGAGCGTCATGTGTGGCCATTATACAGTATGGGGCATCATGTGCAGTCATTATACAATATGGAGCATCATGTGCAGCCAGTATACAGTATGCAGCATCATGTGCGGTCAATATACAATACGGAGCATCATGTGCGGTCATTATACAGTATGGAGCATCATGTGTGGCCATTATACAGTATGGAGCGTCATGTGTGGCCATTATACAGTATGGGGCATCATGTGTGGTCATTATACGGTCTGGAGCATCATGTGCAGTCATTATACAGTATGGAGCATCATGTGCGGCCATTATACGGTATGGGGCATCATGTGCGGTCATTATACAGTATGGAGCATCATGTGCGGTCATTATACAGTATGGAGCATCATGTGCGGTCATTATACAGTATGGAGCATCATGTGCGGTCATTATACAGTATGGAGCATCATGTGTGGCCATTATACAGTATGGAGCGTCATGTGTGGCCATTATACAGTATGGAGCGTCATGTGTGGCCATTATACAGTATGGAGCATCATGTGTGGCCATTATACAGTATGGAGCATCATGTGCGGTCATTATACAGTATGGAGCATCATGTGCGGTCATTATACAGTATGGAGCATCATGTGCGGTCATTATACAGTATGGAGCATCATGTGCGGTCATTATACAGTATGGAGCATCATGTGTGGTCATCATACAGTATGGAGCGTCATGTGCGGTCATTATACAGTATGGAGCACTGTGTGGCCATATTTTTTTGTTTATAACTATTGTATATGAAACAGTGTGATCAGCAGTGCTAAATGGGTATGAAAATGAGGAGAACAAAGGGGGAGTTTTTAAACAAATTTAAAAGCAAACTTTATTGACCATATACATGAATAAAAACACACAAGCCACTGTCAGTATGTGGCAGTGCTATAAGCATGCAGAGTGCAAATAAAAAGGACACCGGACATGCAAGTCCACCAACCAAGCGTTGTAGTATAAATAACCAAATTGAGTATATAGTTAAGATACAGGCAGTATGTATATAATATTAGACCATATACCCTAATGACATTAATCCCCTAAGGGTTGATCCCTTTATATAGCCACCAAAAGTATATACACAGGTTGCTAGCATGTGCCAAATGTGATGCAATTGGCTAATGGTTATAGCTGCATGGAGTTGAGATCTCCCTGGGGAGGGAACCAGGAAAAACCTGGCACCCCTTTAAATGCCAAACATATAAGGGATGTAGGGTACAGCATACTTCACCTGTGGGTTGAGAGGACAGATTGCACAAACCCCGACGCGCGTTTCGCCGCTCTTCGCCGTGCTTTCTCAAGGGGAGTGTGTTCCATTGCCTATACCGCGTTTAAATAACATGTCCCAGAACGCTAATCAGGTCATATGGCCGTCACAGCTGTGTGTGAGTGGCGCGTGCTCGCACCGCCGCGCCGGGTCCGCCCACCCCCGCCCGGACCTATCCAGCGTCCGGGCCAGACGGGCACCAGTTGGTCCCGTCTGAGCCGAACGCCGGAAGTCGCCGGAGGGAGGAGAGCGGAGCCGCGAGGCCGGAGCGCGCACGCGCACCACAGCCGGAACCAAAGATGCGTGCCACAGCGAGGGGGGAAAAAGAGTGAGAATGAACACATAGAGAACCAAGGCGCAGCCGTGTCATATGACGTGAACTCTATCTAGACGCTGCACTTCGATCAAGATAAGGGGCGGTACTGGAGCTATACAAAACCTGAAATGTGCTTGGGCCCCGCCTATTGATTCAAAAGAGGGGCATAACCAGATGCCGACCCTATAAAAACCTAAATACAATGCTCTATAGAGCACAAACCATCCATTAAGGCTCCAGACAGATATGTATATTAGCATAGACACCTTAAATACCGACTATTACCACTATTATGAAGACATATCAGCATATATATCAAATATCCATATAGTCCCAAATGGGGGTGTTAAAATCATATGACGTCTTCGCATATCTGTCGTGGAGCCGGTTATCTTGAACTGGTGCCCGTCTGGCCCGGACGCTGGATAGGTCCGGGCGGGGGTGGGCGGACCCGGCGCGGCGGTGCGAGCACGCGCCACTCACACACAGCTGTGACGGCCATATGACCTGATTAGCGTTCTGGGACATGTTATTTAAACGCGGTATAGGCAATGGAACACACTCCCCTTGAGAAAGCACGGCGAAGAGCGGCGAAACGCGCGTCGGGGTTTGTGCAATCTGTCCTCTCAACCCACAGGTGAAGTATGCTGTACCCTACATCCCTTATATGTTTGGCATTTAAAGGGGTGCCAGGTTTTTCCTGGTTCCCTCCCCAGGGAGATCTCAACTCCATGCAGCTATAACCATTAGCCAATTGCATCACATTTGGCACATGCTAGCAACCTGTGTATATACTTTTGGTGGCTATATAAAGGGATCAACCCTTAGGGGATTAATGTCATTAGGGTATATGGTCTAATATTATATACATACTGCCTGTATCTTAACTATATACTCAATTTGGTTATTTATACTACAACGCTTGGTTGGTGGACTTGCATGTCCGGTGTCCTTTTTATTTGCACTCTGCATGCTTATAGCACTGCCACATACTGACAGTGGCTTGTGTGTTTTTATTCATGTATATGGTCAATAAAGTTTGCTTTTAAATTTGTTTAAAAACTCCCCCTTTGTTCTCCTCATTTTCATATTAGCTGCTTCTGGGAGTAAATATTGTTTGTGACTGATGGTAGTCACGAAATATGAATCTGGAAAGTTTGATATTCAGTGCTAAATGGGTGTAGTTGGGACGTGGATATGGGTGTGACTAATTATGAATGGGTGTGGTCAGAGGCGTGGCCTAAAATTTGCCGCAGCGCGCTTCGCGCGCCGCTAACTTTGTCCCTCTTTCCCATCTTCAAAAGTTGGGAGGTATGCATACAGCCCGGGCACACGGAGCTCCCGCACCCCTCAGCCCCGTACAGCCCGGGCACACGGAGCTCCCGCACCCCTCAGCACCATACAGCCCGGGCACACGGCGCTCCCGCACCCCTCAGCACCATACAGCCCGGACACACGGTGCTCCCGCACCCCTCAGCACCATACAGCCCGGGCACACGGTGCTCCCGCACCCTCCAGCGCTCGGCGGCCGGCATACCTGGCTCCAGGCACGGCTTCCCCTTGGGCACCTTATCTGCCGCACACACAGTGAAGGTGTGGCTGTCGTCGGTCAGGCGCAGTGTGGTCCCCCGCTCCGGCCGCACCTGGATCACACTGCCCTGCATCCACACCACGCTGACCTCCAGCTCCCCGCCGCCGGGAGACTGCTCCAGCCAGAAGGATGGCCCCGGCCGCTTCTTACACTGCGTCAGCCGGGCCGCCAGCATCTTCACCGGGGGCGAGCTGAACTGTGCTCCCGCCGCCTGCACCACACTCACATCCGCCGCCATGTGTCTCCCAAGCCCCGCGCGGCTGTACTGCAGGACGCCCGGCCGCCAGAGCGAGCACCGCGCAATAGTCAGTGTCTCCTGCGCCGCCATCTTGGTGTAGCCCAGGGCCCAGCACTCTATGCTCTGTGCTGGTGACATTTAGTGTTTTCTATATTTCATTTATACTGTTTATTATATATTTATGTACATTTCAATTATCTGTCATTGTTTTGAAAACTTATGGCCCTGTCAGGGATGGCTCTTATGCACGACTGACTCTTCCAACAACCTAAGAGAGCTCTTTACAGGGGAATCTGTAGGTCGCTGCAAAATGAGAACAGCTTGTATGAAGGGAGATGTTTATATAAAAGATGAAGGCATTAGCACAATTCTACCTATCAATTATACATGATATTATGAAGCATGTTATTCTCTCCCAGCTGCCCATTGTGCACAGTACCTCCTCGGCCGTGTCCTGTACCCGCACTACACACCATTGACTACTGAGGGAGAGAATCGGGAACAAACCCGTCCATGGCTGTAGACATCCCCACACCACCGACTGATGAGGTTTTATAAGATGGCAGCACGGTGGCTCAGTGGTTAGCACAGCAGCCTTGCAGCGCTGGAGTCCTGGGTTCAAGCCACACTAGGACAACATCTGCAAAGAGTTTGTATGTTCTCTCTGTGTTTGCGTGGGTTTCCTCTGGGTTCTCCGGTTTCTTCCCACATTCCAAAGACATACTGATAGGGAATATAGATTGTGAGCCCCAACGGGGACAGCGACGGTAATGTGTGCAAACTGGTAAAGTGCTGTGGAATATGTTAGCGCTGTATAAAGATTATTATTAGATGTGTACTGGATATATCTACTCCATGACCAGGGTTGTACTGGCCCACCCGATTCTCCGGTGGGCCCAGGCACTGACACCTGCTGGCATACTGCATTATATTCTATAAGGGAGGCTACATTATATTCTTTGAGGGGGGCTACATTATAGTCTATGAGGGAGCTACATTATATTCTATGAGGGGGGCTACCCCAACCCCTGCTACATAATTAAGACGTGTACTACCTTATATTATACCCTGATATTAGCCTGTTATATCGCACAATTGATGGTCCTGTATTTATTTCTATGTAGCTACATAGTGCGCTCCAAGAATGATTTTCTCTGGTTGGTCCAAGGTGCTCCACTCCGACGCTGACTCCATCTATAAATCAGGACTAGGAAAAAGGGAGAGTGTCCCTACAGAAAGTCACCACATGAACAGTTCAAATTCTCCACTATTGAAGACCTCCGGAGGTCCAGCCCTTAAAAAGGGTCTCTGTCAGCACAGAATGACTGTTCACACCACGTACAGGTGCTCGGTGCTTCATGGCGGGGCCAACATATAATTACACCTTCCCAACTGCTTGTTTTCCCTCTATCTCCACCTTCCCCCTTATTTGATTGAGACCACTGGCTTCATAGCGCCAGAGAAGAGAGGAGATAAATGAGGAAACCAAGCAGGTGAGAAGATGCACTACTTGGACAACTTCTTCTCATACCCCTCATTTGGATCCAATAACATAATAAGGCCACATTCACACGGTCAGTATTTGGTCAGTATTTGACCTCAGTATTTATAAGCCAAAGCCAGGAGTGGGTGATAAATCCAGAAGTCGTGACGTGTTTCTATTATACTTTTCCTCTGATTGTTCCACTCCTGGTTTTGAGTTACAAATACTGAGGTAAAATACTAAACGTGTGAATATGGCTTAAGGCCTATACTCACCTCCCGTGCCGGTGCTCACACTTCCACTCTGTCCTAGCTAGGCCTCACACCGTATTTCTATGCAGCTGTCACACTTGGCTCAGGAGAGCCGCCAGCCACTCTGTGCTGTGCATTCCGCTCTCGGTTCCATTTATACGGCCGTCTGACTGCGCCCTTATTCAGTGGCTGCTCAGTGTCATGGGCCACCAGTGTTATATGCCAGTCACTAAGGCAGCCACCTCTCCAATGACGTAGCCTGAAGCAGCACACCTTTACAGTGTACATGCCCATCCCTCACTTGACAAAGGTAATCTCAGGTTGCATGGGAGCTTTGGAAGCATTCTGATTTGTATATGGAGCAAGGTTGGATGCTTTGTATCAGAGATGCTCTACAGACCGGGGACTTTTGTTCTCGACGCCAGTTCCCAGTAAAATCATTGATTTCTCTTTTTTTCTTGGCAAAGGTTTAATGTCACAAAATAATTGTTCAAGGTTTATGGCAAAGCGTCAGCTAAGCGGCAACATGAAAAAGTTGACATTTAGAAAGAACTAGGTGTTTTCCATTGCATTAATGACATTCAGTTGTCAATAAACCACACCTTGGTCTACCTCAATTCTGGATGTATGACCTATCTCATAAAGAAGTACTAGGGAATTTTTGTAACTTCTCAAAGTCTGTACATAGGGTGAACACATTCCTTCTACAGAGATCCGGTGAAACCTTTCTTTCCAGTGCCACTAAAGTTCTAACTGGAATTCTCAGATCTTTCTCGGCAGTACAAGCATCAAGGAACAGATGGATGGAGCTGCTTTACCTCAGATCTTTCTTGTGGTCTCGACAATAATCCACGTAATAGTAGAATGTGATGGTGGAGAACCATACAGAAATATTTAAAGTCATATAATACATTGCCAGTAATGTACAGCCTATTGCCCTAATGGTCAGTGGAATATTATACACTCTGATCTCTGGTAGACCAGTGGTTGGTCGGAATGGTTAGGATGGAGTTATTTAAGGTGAATGAGTCTCCTGCTGTTCTTCTCTTATCGGATATACTATATTGATGTATTAAAGTTTTTAAGATCCTTTGAGGATATACAGAATGAAACTCTATTTAATTTATCTACTCAATGTTCTGAATAGTCATGGCGGGTGTTTCGTCCCTGGTAGTCCATTCTAGGTGATCCAATAGCCAACAGAAGAATCTATCCATCTACTTCAATTTCTCCCAGATGATGGGTTCAAAATTGGTGAATGAAAAGTTTCCTTTTGTGGCCGGTGCATTCATGACCCCCATTATGAATTTAGATCTTGAGTCCTATTGAGGACAAAGACTGATGGGCATGGTATAAATCTCAGTATAGCATCATCTGATAGCAAAAAAATAAGCATAACACAATAGATTTTTTAGAAAAATCTTCTCAAAGTTCTAACTTTTGAAACTCTTTTTAAATTAATATTTTCTTAAGATCTAAGTCAGACAAATTGTTATGATTAAGACCATTTGAGTCAAAACGCGTCAACACCAGATCACTGTCCTGTTTGTGACTTATTTTTAATGGAAGTGTAATAAAGCTGCAAAGATTTTATGGGAGACACCGGCTTTTATATTGGATTTACTTGCCCCGGCTGAGGGGTTTGCTGGATCTCTGAAATGTATGCGATGGTGGAAACCTTCCAACGGTCAGCCAATTTATCTTTTTATTCTTCCTTATGCTTGATTTCAGTTTTTTTTTTTACTGGGGGGAACAACTTTCTCTTCCCCATACATCACTACAGACAATCACTGGGAGCAGCTGAAGACTATGGGGAGGGAAAAGTTATTCCTCAAAACTGATAAAAATGAATTAATGTAAAAAAGAAAATTAAATATATGCAATGTCTCAAATCTATTAGCTTAGTCAGTAACTAGGGTGGGTTAGGCCTGACAGTGGTAAGTAATTCCTGTAAAGGAGCATAAGTAGATAAATGCCCTGAACATATTTTCCATCTAGGAAAACCACTTAAGTCAACTTTATTTTCTTTTAAGTTGAAAGAGAAACAAGGGATTGATTGTTTTTTTTTCTAGAGTCTGCATGACATGTGAGAAGTGCTGCATGTGAAATACTGGGGTTATTTGAGGACAACCATGTGAAACATACAGCAGATGATGTACAGAGAGTTTTAGATCCTAGCATAATGGCAGCAGATTTGGAGGATTCTGATGCCTAAGGGTATGTGTCCACGTTCAGGATTGCATCAGGATTTGGTCAGGATTTTTCATCAGTTTTTGTAAGCCAAAACCAGGAGTGGAACAATTAGAGGAAACGTATAACAGAAACATATGCACCACTTCTGTATTTATCACCCACTCCTGGTTTTGGTTTACAAATACTGATGAAAAATCCTGACCAAATCCTGATGCAATCCTGAACGTGGACACATACCCTTAGGCTATGTCTCCACACTCAGGATGGCCGGCGGTATCGCCGCAGCGGCGAAGCCGCTCGGCGCTAAGCCCCGCCCCCTTTCTGGGACGCGATGGTGCCGGATGTGTACAGTATACATCCGGGATCATCGCACCCCTCGCCATAGGGCCCTGTGATATGCCTTGCGGGGACGCTGCGTCCCCGCAAGGTGTACGGCCATGCTGCGATCTGAAAAGACGCGCAGCATGTCCGGAGTCGAAGGGCCGCCGCGTGCGGGTTTCCACACATAGTGGAGACGGGATTTCATAAAATCCCCTCCACTATGCTGGAACATCTGGACGCTGCTTGTTTGACGCTGCAGCGTCAAACAAGCAGCGTTTACTTACCGTGGAAACATACCCTAATAGTTCTGTCTCGGTAGAAATAGGGCCCATTTACACAAGCCAATGATCGGTTGTGCAGACGTTCTATGAACGCTCATTTCCGACAGCAAACGGACAAGTGCTCATTTGTCAGTTTATTGCATCTTCTATGTGGACATTAATATGATTTCTCTAGAGCACATCACCCCATATAAACCAGAATGTGCTGCTGACAATAGAACTGCATTGAAATTAATACTACTACGGACTTGTGCACACAACCGTAAAAATTGGACAAGTGCTATCTATCATTTTGACATATCTACGCTCCGGCGCTCACTGACAGCTTGCTCAGCATTCGGCCCGGCTGTCGGTCAGTACCGGGGGCGCCGTCGCTCTCTAAACCCGGAGCAGTGACTGAACCCACACAGGCACCACCCGTGACTGAAATCCAAACGCTTGAGCAGGGGTTGGACCAGATGACCCAGGAGGTCCCTTCCGACTCTACCATTCTTCGGTTCCAAGTTGTCTTCCTCCAGGCAGCGGGGCTTTAGGGTATGTGTCCACGTTCAGGATTGTTTCAGAATTTGGTCAGGATTTTATGCAAGTAAAATCCTGACCAAATCTGCACCTGAGGTCACTGGCAGGTCACCTGCGCTGTCCTTACGTTTTTTATGCTGTGTAAGGACATGCTGCGTTCTTAAAAAACGCACCGCATGTGCGTTTTTGCGGGAATTCCGCCTGCGTCTTTTACTGCAGAGTGGAGACAGGATTTCATGAAATCCCCTCCACTATGCTGTAACATCTGGACGCTGCGTTTTTGACGCTGCGGCTCAACGCTGCGTCAAAAACGCAGCGTTTCCTGACCGTGGACACATACCCTAAAGTGTGGGCACTGGACAGATTCAGACCTGTAGGTTAACCACATATCTGCAGCTTAAAGGGAACCTGTCACCCCCAAAATCGAAGATGAGCTAAGCCCACCGGCATCAGGGGCTTATCTACAGCATTCTGTAATGCTGTAGATAAGCCCCCTATGTATCCTGAAAGATGAGAAAAAGAGGTTAGATTATACTCACGTGGGCGGGCGGTCTGATCCGATGGGCATCCCGGTCTAGCGCCTCCTATCTTCATAGGAAGACGTCCTCTTCTTGTCTTCACACTGCGGCTCCGGCGCAGGGGTACTTTGTCTGCCCTCTGCAGTGTGCAGGCGTTGGGTCTCTCTGACCTTTCCCAGCGCCTGTGCACTGCAGTACTTTGCTCTGCCCTCAACAGAGCATGAATACAAGAAAGAGGACGTCATTGTAAGAAGATGGGAGGCCCCGGACCGGACCGTGACGCCCATCGGCCCAGAACAACAGTGGGACCTCCCCTGGGTGAGTATAATATAGCCTCTTTTTCTCATCTTTCAGGTTACAAATTTCTATCATAAAATGTCCATAAAGTTTTATTAAGCCTATGTTCACAGTAGGTGTTTCGCAGCATTTTGCATGCAATTTTTCAGCTGCATCTTACAGTACCAGCAAAGTTTATGAGATTTCAGAAATCTCATGCACGCAGCTTGTTTTTTTGTCATCAGTATTTTGTTCTTTGCTTGATTTTTTGCACAGTGCAGCATGTCACTTCTTTCAGCGTTTTTTCAGCATTTTTCACCCATTGAAATGAATGGATGGTGAAAAAAATGCACCAACAATGCAGGTATCAGGTTTTGCTGCATCTTTTGTGCCAAAACATGATTCTATAGAATAGGACTTTTTTTCAACACTAAACTTTAGCAGCATGCACAAGAAACAAATCTAGCATGCCAAAACCACAGCAAGAAAAGCCAAGGAAAACCTGCTTTTTTCTGCAGCTTCTTTTTTCATACCAAGAGATCAGGTTTTGCTGCAGAAATAAAAGAACACTGAAAAAGTGCCTAGTGTGAACTTACCCTAAGACAAAGATATAAATCACTTTGGCGCAATTAAATTTGAAAGCAACATATTTCTGCTTATGGTTCTATTTACTCAATATCACAGAACTCCCAAATGGACAGGTTATTTCTCTCCCAGTAACCATTCCAGTAGAGTGTACTTAAGGTGGGTTTCACACGCCACGTCCTGATATTTCCAGTACCGGAAAAACCGGTACCGGACATATCTGTGTCCGTGTGTGTACTATGTGCAGCACACGTTTGGCAATCTTGTGCCGCATCAGTATCACACGAACGGCCGCCGGGGAAGAAGCGCTACAGTAAGCACTGTTCCCGGGCGGCTGGTGCTGAAGACGTTCTCATCATTCTCCCCTGCTCTGCTGGCGATCGACGTGATGGTGGGGGCTTCTGGGACTCTTACCCCCATCATCCGACACCTGCTGCCGCTAATAACAGTGACAGCAGGAGCGGATGATCGGGGTATTCATCAGCCGCCGCCTTCAATCTAACTAAACTGCTGTTTTTTTTAATTATTTAAATAAATTTTAAAAAAACGGAGTGGGGTCCCCCCATTTTTGACAACCAGCTTTGCTAAAGCTTACAGCTAGGGGCTTTAATAGATGCACCTTTTCTGGGCAGCTATGGGCTGCTGTTTTTAGGCTGGGGGCCTATATCAATGGCCCCTTACCAGCCTGAGTGTCACGGAGTTACCGCAGCAGAGCAGTACCAGAAGACCGCAGCGTCTGATGGCTCCTGCTCCACTGCTGAGAAGAAGCACTTCTCCAGTATATTAAATGTGTTTGTTTTCTTTCAGCAGGACGGGGGTTAATCGGCCATGTGGAAATCCCTGCATTCAGCTGTGCTCGGTTAGCCACTCATCTCTCCTATAAAAGCTCGGCCTTCAGGCCAGATCCTTGTCTGAGATAGCACTTGCTAGATAGACCTGGAGTAGTGAGGAGCTGGTGTCTGGAGAAGTTTATTGTATGACTGTTGCTTGGTTTGTTCACTTGGAAATTCCTCATCCTAAGGGCTCATTTCCACTTGCGAGAAACACGTCCGTGTCTCGCATGTGGAAACCAAGCTGTGGCGCCGGCACTCCAGAGCGGAGCGTGCAGCCACATAGGAACACATGGAGCTGCACGCTCCGCTCCAAAGTGCCGGCGCCACAGCTTGGTTTCCACATGCAAGACACAGACGTGTTTCTCGCAAGTGGAAATGAGCCCTTACCTGTCTTATTTTCTACCCCCGTCCTTCACACCCTGGTGAATACCTCTATTATTTGTGTGAGTGGAATTTTCTTTTACCCTTGTCTTTGTTCCCCTGTCTGTCGGGTTGGTGTACTGCGGTACATGGTAGCGCCTCTCTTCCCCGGGTGGGGAATGGGACAGATGCAGGGCTGCAGATAGGAGTCAGGGCAAGTGCGGAGGCCCCGGCATCCTCACCATCTGAGGTATCCCGGGGCACAGGGCAAGTTAGGGTGCCCCCTAGTGCTAGGACCAGGAAAGGTGCCCCTGGTCCCAGCTACTTGCCAGTTCTATTGTGACACTGAGCATAGCAGCCCCCAGCTGTGAGCTTTAGCAAGGCTGGTTGTCAAAAATTGGGGGACCCAAGCCGTTTTTTTAATTAATTTAAATAATTAAAAAAAAACAGCGTGGGGACTCCTCTATTCTAATCAACCGTGCAGAAGATGACAGCTGGTGGTTGCAGCCCCCAGTTGTGAGTTTTGCCTGGTTGGTTCAAGAAAATAGGGGGGAACCCATGTCGGGTTTTTCATTCATTTAGTTAGATCGCAGGCGGTGGCTGTGGAATACCCCGATCATCCGCTCCTGCTGTCACTGTTATTAGCGGCAGCAGGTGTTGGATGATGGGGGTAAGAGTCCCAAAAGCCCCCACCTGCTGTCATCATTCGAACGGCATTCTTCTCTGCTCGCACCGATCGCTGGCAGAGCAGGGGAGAATGATGAGAGCGTCGTCACCACCAGTCGCCGGGGAACAGCGCTTACTGTAGCGCTTCTTCCCCGGCGGCCGTCCATATGGTACTGATGCATCACACGGATAGCATCCATGTGCTGTACATGTTTACACGGACCCATTGACTTGAATGGGTCCGTGTGATCCGAGCAGCTGCACAAAAGCAGACATGTCTATGTGTGTGCCACACGGTCGGCGAAAAAACACAGATTTGAATTCATTTGAATGGGTCTACGTATGTCAGTGTCTTCTGTTCGTATGAAAACTGTCACCGCACATACTGGACTGACGTGTGAAAGAGGCCCAAAGGTAATTTCCATGTCTGTCCACATGAACCATTTCATATTTAGATGTTATCAAATACCAGTGAAAAATATTTGCCTGTTGAATATACACCCTGCTATAATAAACCTTCACACCAAGCAATGGAGCTTCTTCCTGTTTTTATAGCACATTTTGGGATTTACCTCCAAGTTGCTGATATGTACTTTGCTGTTTGTACTGGATTTCATGCATGCTTTTTATGATTTAGATTATTTATTTATTTTCCATTTTGGTGTTCAGTAACTACATAGTGCAGAATCTTGAGTTTATAGTGAATATTTGTTTTTACCAATTAAATATTTTGATGTATTAGTGATTTCAAGAGAAAATACCAGCATTTGCTTCAGACGAAGAATTTCTCCCTAAATTACAAATGATAATTTTAGGATTTTATAGGGATATTCCTGTTTTAGCAAATAAGCATCTTTCTTTGTAGAATGAAAAATTATATCATTTCATTTCTAGACTTTCTGTTTTCAAAAAATGAGTTTGCTGTTATTCATCAGGAACCAGAAGCGTATCTAAAGGGTCACCATATGGAGGCAAAATGAGCGCCCCCCAGTCCTGTGGGTTACAACATTAGAGGTACACCAAAATCCTAGTGGTTATACTTTGTACCTCAGCAGAAGGAGAACATTTATACAAAGTCAGACCACTGGTGAAGACCTCATTGCACTGCATGCGACAGGAAATTAGCTTCCTATGCATGGCCCCCCATAGTCCTAAAGCGACCTGCGACCTATAAGCTGAGAATGGTGGAGCAGAGAGACCATTGCACAAATTGATTTTATTGCACAGACATTGGATTCCTAAAATATGTCGACAAAAAGATGTTTTTGATTTGTAAATACTAATTTTATTATGCCACACATTGCTGTAAAGAAAATCAAATTTAACTGGGAAAACAATTGCAATGTTTTGTAACCTAATCTGAGAGCAGCATAATCTAGGGGAAGAGACCTTGCTTCCAGCAATTTTCAGTAGTTTTCATAAAATCACTGTTTTATCAGCAGGAAATTATCACTAAAGGACTAGTAAACCTGCTCCCATTTAGTCAAACCATGCCTTCACCACTGCTTGGCACCGCGATTGGTGTCTTCAGGGGTAGGAACAAGAAAGCACAGACTGCCAACCTTATAGTTATACAAAGTTTAGCATTCAGAGAACTGGTTGATCTGCCGCAGATAAAACAGTGATTTCATGAAAATGGCAGGAATCTGCCAAGTAGGTGGTACATCACTGGAATCAGGACCTCTGTCCCTACATCATGCTGCTCTCAAATAGGGTAGCAAAAACTTGGTGACAGACTCCCTTTAAGGCTGCTGTCACACGTTCAGTATTTGGTCAGTATTTTACCTCTGTATTTGTAAGCAAAAACCTGGAGTGGAACAATTAGAGGAAAAGTATAATAGAAACTCATCACCACTTCTGTATTTATCACCCACTCCTGGTTTTGACTTACAAATACTGAGGTAAAATACTGACCAAATACTGAATGTGTGATCGTGGCCTAATAGAAACACGTCACCACTTCTGTATTTATCACCCACTCCTGGTTTTGGCTTACAAATACTGAGGTAAAATACTGACTAAACACTGCTAGTGTGACGACAGCCTAAGGGCCCCTTTCCACTTGCGAGAGAAAAAATGGTCCGATTAATGGACCGAAAAAACGGAGGAAAATCGTGCGAGTGTCATGCGAGTGTCATGCGATTTTTTAATCGCAACATCCGTATGACATCCGTATTGCTGTCCGATTTTTACGCACCGGTGTCCTTTGAAAAGCCGGCAAATCAGTGCTGTGTACAGTAAAATCACACTGACAGGTTAGAATAGAATAGATATATACACATAGAATGTGTATATATACATATATATATGTCAGTGAGACACCTATATATGTATATTTATATTTAATGCAGCGCTAGAGAGCATTAAAGCCGCTAATTCAATTGCCGGCTTTTGCTGTCTCCTTCACAAACCCGACAGGATATGAGACATGGTTTTCATACAGTAAACCATCTCATATCCCCTTTTTTTTTGCATATTCCACACTACTAATGTTAGTAGTGTGTATGTGCAAAATTTGGCCACTGTAGCTGCTAAAATAAAGGGTTAAATGGCGGAAAAAAATTGGCGTGGGCTCCCGCGCAATTTTCTCCGCCAGAGCAGTAAAGCCAGTGACTGAGGGCAGATATTAATAGCCTAGAGAGGGTCCATGGTTATTGGCCCCCCCTGGCTACAAACATCTGCCCCCAGCCACCCCAGAAAAGGCACATCTTGAAGATGCGCCTATTCTGGCACTTGGCCACTCTCTTCCCACTCCGCGGTGATGCGCCCTCTGCTGGATGTTCTCATGAACTGCAGCCTTGGAAAAGTTCCCACGCTCGAGTTCATGTGAGTTCATCCACCAGAGGGCGCCTCACCGCGACTCAATGTAAGTACAGATCACCCAGCTTTCCTTTCAGCACCCGGGGTTTACAGGTACGAGTGAGTGCTTTAGCTCAGCTCCTGCCTGTAAATTGATTTAACCCCTTCAGATGGATTTACTTCGTGGGACGTGACAGTTCATCAGAAGGTATGTATATTGTTGGTTTATTATTTTGCCAAGCGAGGGTCTTCAGGTGGATTGAGAGAGCAATAAAATATTAAAACAACCTGTGTGTTTATTTCATTAAAATACTTTTTAATAATGTGTGTGTGTTTTTTTAACCCTTTCATACAATTGGATTAATAATGGATAGGTGTCATAATTGACGCCTCTCCATTATTAATCTGGCTTAATGTCACCTTACAATAGCAAGGTGACATTAACCCTTCATTACCCCATATCCCACCGCTACACGGGAGTGGGAAGAGAGAGGCCAAGTGCCAGAATAGGCGCATCTTCAAGATGTGCCTTTTCTGGGGTGGCTGGGGGCAGATGTTTCTAGCCAGGGGGGGCCAATAACCATGGACCCTCTCTAGGCTATTAATATCTGCCCTCAGTCACTGGCTTTACCGCTCTGGCGGAGAAAATTGCGCGGGAGCCCACGCCAATTTTTTCCACCATTTAACCCTTTAATTTCATAGCTAGAGCCCCCAAATTTGACACACAGACACTTCTTACATTAGTGAAGAGGAATATGTAATAAAAGAAGGGATATGGGATGGTTTACTGTATGTAAACCATGTCTCATATCCTGTCGGGTTTGGGAAGGAGAGGGCAAAAGCCGGCAATTGAATTAGCGGCTTTAATGCTATCTAGCGCTGCATTAAATATAAATATACATATATAGGTGTCTCACTGACATATATATATGTATATATACACATTCTATGTGTATATATCTACTCTATTCTAACCTGTCAGTGTGATTTTACTGTACACCGCGCTGAATTACCGGCTTTTCAAAGGACACCGGTGCGTAAAAATCGGACAGAACTCGCATGGTGCGAGTGCTGTGCGATTTTTTTCTCGCACCCATTGACTTGCATTGGTGAGTCTCGTCTGAGAATCGCAGCAATACGCAGCATGCTGCGATTCTTTTCTCAGCTGATCCAGATTTTTCTCAGTCCGATTTCGGCTGAGAAAAAAAACGCAAATGAAAAGACACCTATTAAATAACATTGGTCCGAGTGCAATCCGATTTATTATCGGATTGCACTCGTCCGTTTTCCTCGCAAGTGGAAAGGGGCCCTAAGGCTGAGACTACACCATGACACTTGTCACTCGACAGAAATTTTAAGACAATTTGTGAGACCAAAAACTTCTGTGCAACTTACTTTTGCTTTATTTTTATTTTTTTTTGTCAAAAAATAACCAAATCATAAAAAAACTCGCACGGAAGTCATAGTTGTACATGACTTGCATTGAATCCTATACCAAGTGCCAGGAAATCCAACATGTTGGGGAACATTTGTATCTTTGTTTTGCAATCGCAGGATGTTGCAGATCGCAAGGCCAATACTGTAAGGAATCATTCCATGTAATGTTGCAATGCGTGACTGCGATTTCAGATTTCATTGTCACTGAAAACGTGTCTCTATTGGTATCACTATATATGTTTTTAAGATAACTAAGAAGCTGTAGGAGAGATCAGTGCAAATAGGGTCTTATCCGAGAAATACAGTGAGCTTTACACTCAGATTCAACTCACCTGATCAATCTGTTAAAAACACATATGTAAAAAATCAGCCGCAGCGGATCCACGGGTCAGCAAACGACCATCAGATGGTCTTTCCTGAAGAAGAAGTTAAAATACTTAGAATCGCATTGAAATAAGCCACCATCTTACTGTACCATACTGTGAAATACGTATTCATTTTGTTGGCAGTGCGGAATTTGCCCACTAACTCCCTTTACAGTATGATTTTTTTTTTTAGAAAAGTTAGAAAAGTGCATTATTTTTCCCCTTTTATGTAAATTTCAGGCTGCATACAACACATCAACCTAAAATCACTATTAAAATAAAATGTGTCTCAAAAACAAATACCCTCCGCCCCCCCTCCAAAAAATAAAATAAAATAACCCAGCACCGCTGAGATATGGAAAGGCATTCCAAAGTTATCGTTACCTTAAGTTACACACGTCAGGTTTGAAAAATGAGTCTGCGTTATTATACTTAGTCCTCATAACGCAGACTTTCATCTTTTTTTCATTTTTTAGAAGTCTCTTGCCTTTGCATGCAGGTTCTATCAATAGATCACTTTCTGGTCTTACAAGTGGGAATGCACATAAATAGTTCCATGTGCTAGACCACGTGACTTCTGGGAAGCAGCACCGCTTACTGGAGATGGTATGAGAGCGAATAATCATGGATGGATATCATAGCTGAAAGAAGTGCAAGGCAAGCACAGCTGAGGTTGTCACCGTCCTCATGGAAACAACAGCTTTTAAGGTCCTTTCTAGTAAATCTTTTATTAACCCATTCAGGACTGGGGTTATCTGACAAGGCACTGCATTGGTGGAGAAGAACAGTTCAGTACAAACAGACTTTAACCTAACATGAGTGCTGAAATTATTGCTCTAAGTCCAGGTTGTTTGGAGAAACTGTACAGTTTATTAACAGCTGTATTGAAAATCTAGAGAAAATGATTTCTCTACTACTGAAGGATTTACTATTTCTCCCGTAATCTGTGCTGTACCCAAGTAATCCTCCATTAAGACATTTTCGGGAGTGTAAACTGAGATTAGGAGGCACTATACTGTAAAGCTGGCCATACACATTTGATACCTGTCAGAGGAACTAGTCTTCGGATTCCACCACACACAGGACCTCTCGGTCATGCATCCCTGTGTTTTCTATGAGTTACCCGCTCACAAACGACTGTTTGCTTGAGAAAGGTTCCCACCTAGGAACCGAAATGTCGCCATGTTGGTACATTACATATGAAGTTTTTTTCACTTAAATGGTTGTGCTGCCTCCAATTTTTTTGCACATATATATATATATATATATATATATACTGTATATAATGAAGAGACCACAGCAAAATGTTCATTTTGTCTGATTTACTCTTTATAGGTATATTTTTGAGTAAAATGTAAATTGTTCTTTTATTCTATAAACTTCTGACAACATGTCTCCGATTTTCCAAGCAATAAATTTTGTATTTTTATTCTGAAAAGGAGAAATAGCCAAAATAAAACAAAACAGTGTTTTCAGACCTCAAATAATGCAAAGAAACCAAATTCATAATCATTTAGTAACAACAATACTAATGTTTTAACTCAGGAAGAGTTCAGAAATCAATATTTTGTGGAATAACCATAATTTTTAATCACAGCTTTCATGTGTCTTGGCATGCTTTCCATCTGTCTTTCACACTGCTCCTGGCGCAAAAATGTAAGCAGTTCTTCTTTGTTTGATGGCTTGTGACTATCCATCATCCTCTTGATTACATTCCAGAGGTTTTCAATGGGGTTTAGGTCTGGAGATTGGGCTGCCCATGACAGGGTTTTGATGTGGTGGTCGCTTAATTTTTGCCAGAGCTCTTATATATGTCCTCCATCTCAGTATATATGCTCACCATCCTGGTATATCTGACCCCCATCCTGGTATATATGTTCCACATCATGGGCCCCATCCTGTTATACAGTATATGTACCCTAACCTGGTATATATGTTCCCCATACTGGGCCCATGCTTGCATATATGTTCCCCATCTAGTATACTGTATATGTTCATCACTCTGATGTATATGTTCCCCATCCTGATGTATATGTTCCCCATCCTGATGTATATGTTCCCCATCCTGGTGTATATGCTCCCCATCCTGGTGTATATGTAGCGCGCCCACTGCCGCAGGGCCGAGGGGTACCCGGTACCGGGCCTCTGAGTCTCTGCTCTGGGATTGTCACGGTGGCTAGACCCGGCCCGTGACCCTGCTGAGGGGCGTACAATGAAGGTGGAGGGAATGGTGATGATGATGTGGTGGTGCGGTGCAGGTCGCAGTGAATAACGAGGACACCAGGTTGCAGTCTCTTTACCTCTTTACTGAAGGTCCCAGGATCCTCAGTCCGGAATACGGTTAACCGGGCTGCGCAAGTCCGGCCGGTCCAATGGCACCTCCAGAGTTCCCTTTGCAGGTGGAAATCTGTGCCTACCTTCTAGCGCTTGTGTGTTGTGGTCCTCCCCTGCTGTGCTTACGGGATAGTCCCCACAACTGTTGTGTCTGTTTCTGAAGTTCCCTCACAACTCGATTATGATGTTCTGCTTCGTCCCCCAGATGATATGGCTAGGACGCACCCGTATGACGGGTAGGCTCGGAGTTCTTCCGGGACCCTAGCGTCGCCCCTCTCCTATTGTTGCCCCCTGTGTCTTCGTAGGTGATTTGTGTGAGACAGCCCGCCTATAGCTGACTGTCCTGCCGTAGGTTTGAAGTATTGCTTGGAGCCTAGTACTTCCTCGGCGTTCCGGCCACCGGCTATGCGCCTCAGTAGGATGTTGCCTCGTCTTACAGCACGACTCCTACTGGTATTTCTCCTTGTTGCGTTGATCTCGTTTCTCACTCAGCACAATGAACCTCGCTTATTGTCCTTTCTTGGGGTACCGCCGCTATCTCGTGCAGGCGCGGTCCCGTAACGTTCTCTCTGTTCGCTAGGCCTCTGTCAGGATCCCTCCCCTGACAGGGACCCCCCTGAGTCTCTCCCCGCAACACCCTCTGCCACAGGGTGTTGCCTGTTCGATTCCCAGTCAGCTTCTGTCTAACTTTCTGCCTAACCCCCAGTTTTACCAGATTGTGAGGAGTGGCCTAATACATAGAGCCCTTAGCTCCCCCTAGAGGCCAGACTGTGAAGTGTATTGGTGACTGTGATACCTGGTCAGAAGATCTCCTTCAGTGCCATCAGACGTACCATAGCCCCCCTTTGCGGCGGAGCATCAGTACTGCAACGACCAGGACTCTGGGGCGCTGCATATATGTTCCCTATCCTGATATATATATACTGTATGTCCTTCATCCTGGGCACATCCTAGTATTTATGTTCCCCATACTGGGTCCCATGCTTGTATATATGTTCCCCCACCTAGTATCCTGTATATGTTCCCTACCCTGATGTATATGTTCCCCATCCTGTTGTACATGTTTCCCATCCTGATATATATATATGTCCTCCATCGTGGCCACATCCTAGTATATATGTTTCCCATCCTGGTGTATATGCTCCACATCCTGGTGTATATGTTCCCCATCCTGGTGTATATGTTCCCCGTCCTGGTGTATATGTTGCCCATTCTGATATATATGCAGCGCCCCAGAGTCCTGGTCGTTGCAGTACTGATGCTCCGCCGCTAAGGGGGGCTATGGTACGTCTGATGGCACTGAAGGAGTTCACCTGACCAGGTATCACAGACACCAATACACTTCACAGTCTGGCCTCCAGGGGGAGCTAAGGGTGCTATGTATTAGGCCACTCCTCACAATCTGGTAAAACTGGGGGTTAGATAGGAAGTTAGTCAGAAGCTGACTGGGTTGGAACCAGGCAACATCCTGTGGCAGAGGGTGTTGCAGGGGAAGATTCAGGGGGGTCCCTGTCAGGGGTGGGATCCTGACAGAGGCCTAGCAAACAGAAAGAACATTATGGGACCGCGCCTGCACTTCATCGCGGCGGTACCCCAAGAAAGGACAAGAAGCGAGGTTTATTGTGCTGAGTGAGAAACGAGATCAACGCAACAAGGAGAATTACCAGTAGGAGTCGTGCTGTAAGACGAGGCAACATCCTACTGAGGCACGTAGCCGGTGGCCGGAACGCCGAGGAAGTATTGAGCTCCAGGCCTTACTTCAAACCTACGGCAGGACAGTCAGTTATAGGCGGGCTGTCTCACTCAAATCACCTAAGAAGACATAGGGGGCAACAGTTGGAGAGGGGCGACACTAGGGTCCCGGAAGAGCTCCGAGCCTACCCGTCATACGGGTGCGTCCTAGCCATATCATCTGGGGGGACGAAGAAGAACATCAAAATCGAGTTGTAAGGGAACTTCGGAAACAGACACAACAGTTGTGGGGACTATCCCGTAAGCACAGCAGGGGAGGACCACAACACACAAGCGCTAGAAGGTAGGCACAGATTTCCACCTGCAAAGGGAACTCTGGAGGTGCCATTGGACCGGCCGGACTCACGCAGCCCGGTTAACCGTATTCCGGACTGAGGATCCTGAAGCCTTCAGTAAAGAGGTAAAGAGACTGCAACCTGGTGTCCTCGTTATTTACTGCGACCTGCACCGCACCACAACCTCATCACATCCTCAACTTTCACTGGACGCCCCTCAGCAGGGTCACGGACCGGGCCCAGCCACCGTGACAACCCCAGAACTGAGACAGAGAGGGCCGGTACCAGGTACCCCTCGGCCCTGCGGCAGTGGGGGCGCTCCATATATGTTCCCCATCCTGGTGTATATGTTGCCCATCCTGATATATATGTTCCCCATCCTGGTGTATATGTTCCCCATCCTGGTGTATATGTTGCCCATCCTGGTATATATGTTCCCCATCCTGATGTATAAGTTCCCCATCCTGGTGTATATGTTCCCCATCTTGGTGTATATGTTCCCTGTCCTGGTGTATATATGTCCTCCATCCTGGGCACATCCTAGTATATATGTTCCCCATCCTGGTGTATATGTTCCCCATCCTGGTGTATATGTTCCCCGTCCGGGTGTATATGTTGCCCATCCTGGTATATACGTTCACCATCCTGATGGATATGGTTGCCATCCTAGTGTATATGTTCCCCATCCTAGTATATATACTGTATGCTCCCCATGCTGATGTATATGTTCCCCATCCTGGTGTATATGTTCTCCATCCTGATGCATAAGTTCCCCATCCTGGTGTATATGTTCCCCATCCTAGTATATATATGCTCCCCATCCTGATGTATATGCTCCCCATCCTGATGTAGATATTCCCCATCCTGGTGTATATGTTCTCCATCCTGATGCATAAGTTCCCCATCCTGGTGTATATGTTCCCCGTCCTGTTATATATACTGTATGTCCTCCATCCTGGGCACATCCTAGTATATATGTTCTCCATCCTGGTGTATATGTCTCTTATCTTATCACTGTTCTTTAACGTATAGAAATAAAAAAAAGATTCTACTCACCTTCCCTTGCTCCCCCACCGAGCAACATCCTCTTCTGAAGCTGCCAGCTGACTTCAGCATGCAACCCACAGGAGCACATGACATCACTGCATGCGCCCCAGTCATGTGCATGCCGACAGGGCCGCCACCAGGGCATTACTGCCCTGACTGGCGTATGGGGCCCAGAGGGCAGAGGGGGCCCACATCAGGCCCCGTCTCATCTGTTCACCGAGCCCCTACCCTACCGCCACTGCGGCAGTTTAATGCTATTGACGTGCGGGTGCGGGCTCGCGCCCGCACGTCAGTAGTTAACAGCCGCCAGCCAATCGGAGGCTGGCAGCTGACGTGAGCCACAGTGTGCACTTCGCCGGCGTCTGACGTCATTGTCAGCTGCCGGCTAGTGCGCGCTTCACCTGCGTGGAGGGAGCATTGCCGCCCGCCGCAGGAGCGCAGCCAGGTAAGAACTCGTGTTTTTTGGGGTTTTTTTTTAGCGCGGCGATCCAGGGGGCCCCGGGGCAGAAGGCTGGACACTCTGGGGGCAGAAATGCTGGACACACTGGGGGCAGAATGCTGGACACGCTGGGGCAGAGATGCTGGACACACTGGGGGCAGAATGCTGGACACGCTATTGGCAGAAATGCTGGGCACACTGAGGGGCAGAATGCTGGACACGCTGGGGGCAGAAATGCTGGACATGCTGGGAGCAGAATGGTGGACACGCTGGGGGCAGAAATGCTGGACACGCTGGGGGCAGAAATGCTGGACACACTGGGGGCAGAATGCTGGACACGCTGGGGCAGAGATGCTGGACACACTGGGGGAAGAATGCTGGACACGCTATTGGCAGAAATGCTGGACACTGGGGGGCAGAATGCTGGACACGCTGGGGGCAGAAATGCTGGACATGCTGGGAGCAGAATGGTGGACATGCTGGGGGCAGAGATACTGGACACGCTGGGGGCAGAAATGCTGGACATGTTGGGGGCAGAATGCTGGACACGCTGGCGGCAGAATGCTGGACACACTGGGGCAGAATGCTGAACACACTGGGGCTGAATGCTGGACACACTGGGGTTGAATGCTGAACACACTAGGGCTGAATGCTGGACACACTGGGGGCAGAAATGCTGGACACACTGGGGGGCAGAAATGCTGGACACACTGGGGGCAGAAATGCTGGACATGCTAGGGCAGAATGCTGGACATGCTGGGGGCAGAATGCTGGACACGCTGGGGGCAGAATGGTGGACACGCTAGGGCAGAATGCTGGACACGCTGGGGGCACAATGCTGGACACGCTGGGGGCAGAATGGTGGAGACACTGGGGCAGAATGGTGGAGACACTGGGGTAGAATGGTGGAGACACTGGGGCAAAATGGTGGAGACACTGGGGCAGAATGGTGGAGATACTGGGGCAGAATGCTGGAGCACTGGGGGCAGAATGCTGGACACACTGGGGGCAGAAATGCTGGACACCCTGGGGGACAGAATGCTGAACACACTGGGGGCAGAATGCTGGACACGCTGGGGGCAGAATGCTGGTGTCATGTCGGACGCTGTTCACACTAGGGCGTCCGACAGACAGCAGTAATTCCACTTACGTCCACTATACGCTCAGTGGCGTCGGCTAGATTTTATCCAGCTTGCTCGGGGTTAATCTAGCTGGTAATCAGGTTGGATGCTGGGTCACGCCCACGGCCTTTAAATAGTTGCGCTGGACTTTGGGCGTCGCCGATTATAGCTTGTGCTTTGTGCCTACTGAATCCGGTCTGGAGTGGTGGTCTTGTTGGAGGAATATCGTATCTGGTGGTGTATTATCCTTTGTCATATTCCTCCTTCCTATATTTGTATTTGTTTTGCCCTGTGCACATTATAGTGTATTCCTGTATGTCTGCGGCGTGGTGCGTTTTTCATTTTTCCCTGTCTGTGCTTTCTGTGGGGATTGGTGTGTGGTCTCTTCACTGGGTGGCGGGTGGTGGTCTCAGCTTAGGGCTGAAACAGGAGACAGGGTCAGGCCTGGCGGCCCAGACATGCACACCTTTAGTGTAACTTCTGGGAAAGGGACAGACAGGGTTTCCCTAGCCTAAGGGAAATCGCGGGGGCCCGGGTAACCAGCCTTAGTCTACCCAGTACACCCGTGACAGCTGGACACACTGGGGGCAGAATGGTAGAGACACTGGGGCAGAATGGTGGAGACACTGGGGCAGAATGCTGGAGCACTGGGGGCAGAATGCTGGACACACTGGGGGCAGAAATGCTGGACACACTGGGGGCAGAATGCTGGACATACGGGGGGCTGAATGCTGAACACACTGGGGGCTGAATGCTGGACACACTGGGGGCAGAATGCTGGACATACTGGGGGCTGAATGCAGGACACACTGGGGGCTGAATGCTGGACACACTGGGGCAGAATGCTGGACACACTGGGGGCAGAATGCTGGACTGTGGACACACTGGGGGCAGAAATGCTGGACACTGGGGGCAGAATGCTGGACACGCTGGGGCAGAATGCTGGACACGCTGGGGCAGAATGCTGGACACACTGGGGGCAGAAATGCTGGACACACTGGGGACAGAAATGCTGGACACACTGGGGGCAGAATGCTGGACACACTGGAGGCAGAATGCTGGAGCACTGGAGGCAGAATGCTGGAGCACTGGGGGCAGAATGCTGGACACACTGGGGGCAGAATGCTGGACACACGGGGGCAGAATGCTGGACACATTGGGGGCAGAATGCTGGACACGCTGGGGCAGAGATGCTGGACACGCTGGGGCAGAATGCTGGTCACGCTGGGGCAGAATGCTGGACACGCTAGGGGCAGAATGCTGGTTGTTATGATCCTAGTGGCTTAGGATCACAAATCTAACCAGCTAAGTAGAAAATAATAGGACGAGCTCTGGGGATGTGGTAACTGGACTAACCGCAAACCTGATCCTAACCGCACACACTATAGGCAGCCGTGGAACGTTTCCTGAAATCCTAGACGTCTCTTCACGGCCTGAGAAACTGACTACCCCTAAAGAGAAAGTAAGACCTCACTTGCCTCAGAGAAATCCCCCAGAGATATAGAAGCCCCCCACAAATAATAACGGTGAGTTAAGAGGAAAAGACAAACGCAGAGATGAAACAGGTTAAGCAAATGAGGCCCGCTAACGCTAGATAGCAGAAAATAGCAAGGGATCTGTGCGGTCAGTAAAAAACCCTATGCAAAAATATCCACGCAGAGAATGCGAGAACCCCCACACCAACTAACGATGTGGGGGGAGCAACTCAGCACCCCAGAGCACCAGCAAGCAGGGAAATCACATATTAGCAAGCTGGACAAAAACTCATCATATACTAGGAAACATCTTGAACACAGATGAGCAAAAATAAGCAAACAGAACTTAGCTTCTCTTGGAGAGACTGATAACGGATGTAGACAGGAGCAATCAGAATAGCACTGAATACAACGGCAACAGGCAAGGAATGAAGGACCAGGTGGATTAAATAGGAAACCTAACTAGCAGATGACGAGACAGCTGATCCTGCCAGAAACCTGCAAAATAACAAAAAGAGCCACCAGGAGGAGCCCAAAGAGAGAACTCACACAGTACCACTCATGACCACAGGAGGGAGCCCGGAAACAGAGTTCACAACAGCTGGTCACACTGGGGCAGAATGCTGGTCACGCTGGGGCATAATGCTGGACATGCTGGGGGCAGAATGGTGGAGACACTGGGGCAGAATGGTGGAGACACTGGGGCCGAATGGTGGAGACGCTGGGGCAGAATGCTGGATACACTGGGGGCAGAATGGTGGAGACACTGGGGGCAGGACTAGAGACATAGTGGGCAGAATGGAGATACGGGGCAGAATGGAGATACGGGGCATGATTGGAGACACGGGGCAGAATGAAAGACATGGGGGCATGATTAGAGACACTGGGGGCAGGATTGGAGACAGATCGTGCAGGATCATGGGGCAGGATGGATATGATGGAGACAGATGGGGCAGTATGGGGAGATCATATGGGGCAGAATGGATACTCATGAGGACAGGATGCAAGAACATATGGCTGGAGCCAGGAATGAGACACACGGGGGCCAGGATGGGGGATATTATTACCATAGGGGCTAATTAAGGGATATTATTACTGCAGTGACGTATTTATTTTATTTTTGGAGTATACTGTTTTAAATGGGGGGGCGGTCCTGTTACTGTGTAGAGTGATACTATGTCGCCTTTTTTTCTTCATGTGGTGTAATGTAGAAGTTGGGAAAAATTAAGTAATGTGTTCTGCAAGCGGAGCTCGAGATAACTGTGTTATTTCCTGCAGAGACAAGTCCTGGCTGGAAGAAGTGACGGCGGTCTGTGCTGGATGAAAGTTGAAAGATGAAGGACTTCACCTAGAGACGTCACTGGTGAGTCAGTGTGTTACCTATACACTGACAATATACACTGAATACTATATACAGAGGACCTGTGTATAATGTCACCAGTGATCACTGTATTACCTATACATTATAGACAGCTCATGTGTATAATATCACCAGTGATCACTGTATTACCTGTACACAGACACTGCATACTAAGTACAGATCTCCTGTGTGTAATGGCACTTATGGTGATAGTATTGTGGGGTTTTTTATTACTGATCAGTATTGTAGTATTCAGTCACTATGTGGTGGTAATATGTGGTCTGGACATGGTGTTGCAGTATTTGTCCCTTGCATGTGCTATTTGGTCACTTTGTGGTGGTATTTGTTCCTTGTATGTGATATTATTCGGTCACTGGTGGTAATATGTGGTCTGGACATGGTGCGGTGGTATTTGTCCTTTGTAAGTGCTATTTGGACACTGTGGTAGTAATATGGTGTCTGGTCATTGTGTTGTGGTATTTGTTCCTTGTATGTGATATTATTGGTCATTTTAAAAATTGAAAAATAAATAAAAATATATACCTAAATTGTATTGCATATTTTAACAAATATTTACCGTATATACTCGAGTATAAGCCGAGATTTTCAGCCCAAATTTTTGGGCTGAAAGTGCCCCCTCGGCTTATACTCGAGTCACGGTCGGCGGGTGAGGGGGAGAGGGCGCTGAGGCATACTCACCTAGTCCCGGCGCTCCTGGCGCTCCCCTGCCCGTCCCACGGTCTTCGGTGCCGCAGCTCTTCCCCTGTTCAGCGGTCACGTGGGACCGCTCATTAGAGAAATGAATAGGCTGCTCCACCTCCCATAGGGGCGGAGCCGCATAATTCATTTCTCTAATCAGCGGTGCCGGTGACCGCTGACAGAGGAAGAGGCTGCGGCACCGAAGACCAGCTGTCCGGGGGAAGGAGCCAGGGACGCCGGGAGCAGGTAAGTATTACATATTTACCTGTCCGCGTTCCGCACGCCGGGTGCCGCTCAGTCTTCGCGTCCTCTTGTTCTGACTGTTCAGGTCAGAGGGCGCGATGACGCATATAGTGTGCGCGCCGCCCTCTGCCTGATCAGTCAGTGCGGAGAGACGCCGGGACGCTGGGGAGCTGCAAGCAAGACAGGTGAGTATGTGTTTTGTTTTTTTTTATTGCAGCAGCAGCAGCAGCAATGGCACAGATTTATGTGGAGTATGTATGGGGCAACGGTGCAGAGCACTATATATAAGGCACAGCTTTATGTGGAGCATCTATGGGGCAACGGTGCAGAGCACTATATATAAGGCACAGCTTTATGTGGAGCATCTATGGGGCAACGGTGCAGAGCACTATATATAAGGCACAGCTTTATGTGGAGCATCTATGGGGCCATAATCAAAGGTCAAAGGTGCAGAGCATTATATATGGCACAGCTATCTATGGGGCCATAATCAAAGGTGCAGAGCATTGTATATGGCACAGCTATCTATGGGGCCATAATCAAAGGTGCAGAGCATTGTATATGGCACAGCTATCTATGGGGCCATAATCAAAGGTGCAGAGCATTGTATATGGCACAGCTATCTATGGGGCCATAATCAAAGGTGCAGAGCATTGTATATGGCACAGCTATCTATGGGGCCATAATCAAAGGTGCAGAGCATTGTATATGGCACAGCTATCTATGGTGCATCTATGGGGCCATAATGAACGGTGCAGAGCATGTGGCACAGCTTTATGTGGAGCATCTATGGGGCCATAATGAACGGTATGCAGCATCTATTTTTAATTTTGAAATTCACCGGTAGCTGCTGCATTTTCCACCCTAGGCTTATACTCGAGTCAATAAGTTTTCCCAGTTTTTTGTGGCAAAATTAGGGGGGTCGGCTTATACTCGGGTCGGCTTATACTCGAGTATATACGGGTAATAGGTTACAGCAGAGTAGGGCCCGGCCAAATGTGTCTACCATGTTATGGTGGCTAAATACCACAGAATCTCACATCTAGATACATATAACTCTGATAACACTATATCACAATAACCCCTATTGTATAATAATCAATGAGGTGAAGAGTTTTTTTCCAAAATATCAATATTTTATTATACAAACAATATTAACATAAGAATAGAGTACCACAAACCAAGCAGGTAAAGGGGAAGTTCAACCAGGTATGTTATAAATAACAATATTACACCATTAACATTAGGTGGAAAAAACGCTATAAAGGTACCATATATATCCGTATTTTATGCAAAGTTTGCTGTGTATGGTGAAAAAAACCAAAGGGATATATGGCGCTTTCAGAGAAAGGTAAGTATAGATTAGCCTGGGACGCCAATATATATCTCTAACTGAACTATCCTAAGTACTCATTAGAGCTGAAAGGGAATAAGTATATAGTCCGCATGTGCACATAGTATAACCCCACCAGAAAAAAATGAGTACCGGGTGCTATATAAACTACATTATGCATCCCAAATCAAAAGGCAACTTACTTAAATGGAGACCTGGTACCCCCGCCTGCCGCCCCAATGGTGTAATATTGTTATTTATAACATACCTGGTTGTACTTCCCCTTTACCTGCTTGGTTTGTGGTACTCTATTCTTATGTTAATATTGTTTGTATAATAAAATATTGATATTTTGGAAAAAACTCTTCACCTCATTGATTATACAATAGGGGTTATTGTGATATCATGTTATGGTGGCACTTGCAAAATCTTTTGGCCAAAACAAAAGCTGCCGGCTATATGTGTGATCTGGTGATGGGAACTGTTAATGTGTGATAGGTGAGAAGTGGAGTTTTTCCAAGAGAGCGGCGGGACTGTGGACCGATCGAGGGGTGGAGCGTGGAGGCGGGGCTGGGGTGGAGCCTGGGCGGAGTCTCAAGGGGGCCCCGAAAAATTTGCCAGTATGGGGCCCTGAAATTTCTAGTGGCAGCCCTGCATGCCGACATCAGCTGCTGGCCTCTGATTGGCCAGGGGCTTGTATTGCAGCGCATTGACCCCTGTGCCGTGATACACTTCGGCTGAATGTGTGTCTGAAGTTTGCACCTCACCTGCACAGGCCCAGTTGCGGTTGCGATTGTTACCCCCCTTTGTGTATATTATAGCCGCCTCCCTTCTAACAGGATGCAAAAACATGGTGTGAACATAGTGACCTGTTTTGTTTCGCCGCTAATAAATATAGTATTGTAGTGTCTGATAGTGAGATAATTAAACATACTAGATATTACTTTCATTTTATCCAAAAATAAAATATAAATAGATAAATATAAATCGATCTTCATTAGATAAAATGGCTCCTAGAGCGAGGTTTTTACATGCACACGAGCAGCCATTGATTGGAGCTAGGACAAAGTTCCAACCATTTTAGGTTGCAAGCCACTTAAATAAGACAGAGGTATCTTAGATGTTGAAAAGAAAGATTCTGTTAGTTATGACTAAGTGACTTTTATTCTGGTGGTACACATAAATACTTATTGGGTCATGGATATAATGATTTGGCCACTGAGGAATGTTTCTGTTTACTGGAAATGTCCATTGTTCAAAACCAATAATTTTGTCATCATTGACTCATTCATTATTTTTCTAACAGATCACTATAGGAAGAATCAGCTGAATATTAACCACATCCTTATCCACCTCTGTATCTTATACAAATATAATATTAGCATGAAAATAGGCTACAGATCATTGAAATAACATAAGGTACAATGCTCACACTTCACACGCTCACAATGTCTGGCTGAAGCTGAAGTGATGGCATCAATTAATATGGGACATTAAAGTCGGACTGGAGGATCTAGAGCCCACCAGTGACATTGACTGGGGGGGCGGCCACTGTTCAGTTATATGCAATATTAATGAGCCGTGTTCATATATTTACCCATAGTTCCGTATAATCATTAACTAGATAGTTTGTAAAATAAATGACGAGATGCCCTTGACTGTACATGTTGCATGTAACACTAATGCCGGCGTCCCTGCATAGTTCTCCTTCTCCCTCCATCCCTCCATGCAGGGACGCCGGCATACTCACTGTTCCCTGCGTCTGCGTGCTCCACACTTCCTTCCACATTGTACGCGGGTGATCCCGTGCACCCGTAGAATACAACAAAGACACACTTCACTTCTCATGTTTCCAGCACCGTCCACATCTATTTCCAACCTGCACAAACTCCTCATCCTTCTGGTACCCCAATGCTGATGCCGTATGTGTCCCTATTACTGCACCTGCTGTGTGGTTCTCTGTGCCTTCTAAATTCTAAAGCACCCCTCTATAATATAGTGATGCAGGGTGCAAGTGCCCTAGAAAACACTGCCCATATTTTGCCCCTAGAAACCTTGAAAGTAATAATGCCCTGTGTGCCCCTTTGACAGTCACAGTAATGTGAGCTCCCCTATAACAATAAGTGCCCACTTTACATTTAATAATGTCCCGAGTCTCCCCCTGAACAGCTCCTCTATACACAGTATAATGACCCCTCCCTGTATGGTACCACCCACACAGTATACTGACCCCTTATTAGCCCCCAAACTGTTTAATGGCTCCAATGGTGGTCAGTGCTCATAGCAAGTGAGCATTTTTGCTACACAAAGGTGATATGATCATCCCCTGTGGGTAGCAGAGGTGATTGGGATATCGCAGCTTCTAGTCTCCCATTGAGACTATTGAAGCAAGTGAAAAGTAAAATAAAAAATGTTAAAAATATAAAAAAATTGAAAAGTTCAAATCACCCCCATTCAAAATTACAAAACAAATATAAAAATATAGACATATTTGGTATCGCCGCATTCAGAATCACCTGATCTATCAAGCTATAAAAAGAATTAATCCAATTGGTAAATGGCGTAGCGAAAAAAAGGCCAAAACGCCAGATTTATGTTTTTTTAGTCACAGCAACATTGCATTAAAATGCAATAACGGGCGATCAAAAGATTGTATCCACATCAAAATGGTATCACTAAAAAGTCAGTACGGCATGCAAAAAATAAGCCCTCACCCGAAAAATAGACGTTATGGGTCTCGGAAAATGCCACAATTTTTTTTTTTTTTAACAAACTTTGGATTTTTTTTTCACCATTTAAATGAAAAACGACCTATACATGTTTGTTATCTACAAACTCATAATGACCTGGAGAATCATAATGGCAGATTAGTTTTAGCATTTGGTGAATATGGTAAAAAAAATCCAAAAAACAAATGTGGAATTGCACTTTTTTTGCAATTTCACCGCACTTGGAATTTTTTTTTCCCGTTTTCGTGTACACAACATGGTAAAACCAATGGTTTAGTTCAAATGTACAGCTCGTCCCACAAAAAATAGCCCTCACATGGACATATTGACAGAAAAATAAAAAAAGTTATGGCTCTGGGAAGAAGGGAAGCAAAAAACAGAAATGCAAAAACGAAAAAGGGCCCGGTGTGAAGGGGTTAAAGATGACCTATTAAGAAATCATAAGTTAGCTTAAGGCGGCCTCTGCTGTCTCTCTATGTTGACGACTGTGTGACATTTCCTACTTCTGAGCTGGTGGATATTATTGTGAGCAAGGGGGACTAGGAGAAGATAGTAAGAGACTGAGATTAACCCTTTACAAGCAGTTGTGTCCTTTTGTAGTAGATTAAAACCTTTAAAACAGCTATGTCCTCCTTAAAATGATATCTTTAGAAACAGCTATTCTCTTCTCCCGCAGGTTAACCCTTTAGAAGCGGCCAGGTCCTATTTCTTTAGCTGGGCTGCAAAATACATAGGGCCAGCTTATTACATGGCATAATTAATAGCAATATTTAGTATAAAGAAAAGTCCAGCCTCTTGGATGGGAGTGAAAACATTTTATGTCTGATTTGTGTTCAAATGATTGATCGCCTATTAAGATGAATTGGTGAAATAATTCACCATGTTTGTTAATCCATTTAGTTAAATTTATGAGAAAAACGGGTAAATTAATTATTCCATTATATCCTATAGTCTAGTGATTTGACAAAATTCCCAAACATTCAAATTGATGAGTCAACTAAAAATGCTACAGATCTGGCACAAGGCTCGATTTCTCATTTAGATGCTATATACAGTTGATGCATCCCAGGGAAGAGAATGTAACCAGATTTTAGGTTTACTCTGGTAAAATTAAAGAAAAATATATGCTCCTGTGATAAGTACAGAAGTAATCAGATTTCCTAATTACGTATATTAGAGAAAAGTTTTATAATTTAATTTGCTGTTCACGTCTTGTGCATCTCATGCACCTTTCTGCGGATGCTGCATAGTAAATTCACCATAGGGTTTTTGCTTTTTTTAATACTTTAAAAGTCCTTTCATTTAAAAAAGCCAGATAAAAATAATATTATTCCAGAAACACTTTTCATTACTTCCTTCTTAATTATCATTACTCATCTATTTGGGAAATCCTTTGAATCAAATATACTGTAGATGGTGTTCCCTGGACCCTGCCTACAATAAGTGAGTTACTCATAACTGCCTTTTGCTGTGGTTTTTTTCTGGCAATTTTCTGTGGAACTTTCCCCTTTCTTTGAGTTTCTATTTTTTTTGTATCGAGCAGGCGGCACTGTTCTCTGTCTGTCTGCAGAGATTTACAGTCCAGAAGCTCCTTTTCGTAAATTAGTAGTTCGCATTTTCTTATATCCATGTTAATTTCATTATGAAAATTTTACAATTCACTGTTTACAAAATATTGGAGGGTTTCTTGTTACCAGCAATAGTATCAATCAGGTGACATTTGTAAATTTAGATCTCACCTGCAAGCAGGATGGTGAAGTCAGTCTGCCTAAATTTCGACCCCCAACTCGCCTGTTTTTTCACACTCATACTCCAACTCTGAGTACCATTCATCCATAGATTGCTCGTACATCAGTTTTTATTCCATTATATATACAGTGAGAGCCTCACATAGCCTATATGTATACTGTGCAAGCCTCACATACAGTTGTGGCCAAAAGTATTGACACCCCTGCAATTCTGTCAGATAATACTCAGTTTCTTCCTGAAAATGATTGCAATCACAAATTCTTTGGTATTATTATCTTCATTTAATTTGTCTTAAATGAAAAAACACAAAAGAGAATGAAGCAAAAAGCAAAACATTGATCATTTCACACAAAACTCTAAAAATGGGCCAGACAAAAGCATTGGCACCCTCAGCCTAATACTTGGTTGCACAACCTTTAGCCCAAATAACTGCGACCAACCGCTTCCGGTAACCATCAATGAGTTTCTTACAATGCTCTGATGGAATGTTAGACCATTCTTCTTTGGCAAACTGCTCCAGGTCCCTGATATTTGAAGGGTGCCTTCTCCAAACTGCCATTTTTAGATCTCTCCATAGGTGTTCTATGGGATTCAGGTCTGGACTCATTGCTGGCCACCTTAGAAGTCTCCAGTGCTTTCTCTCAAACCATTTTCTAGTGCTTTTTGAAGTGTGTTTTGGGTCATTCTCCTGCTGGAAGACCCATGACCTCTGAGGGAGACCCAGCTTTCTCACACTGGGCCCTACATTATGCTGCAAAATTTGTTGGTAGTCTTCAGACTTCATAATGCCATGCACACGGTCAAGCAGTCCAGTGCCAGAGGCAGCAAAGCAACCCCAAAACATCAGGGAACCTCCGCCATGTTTGACTGTAGGGACCGTGTTCTTTTCTTTGAATGCCTCTTTTTTTCTCCTGTAAACTCTATGTTGATGCCTTTGCCCAAAAAGCTCTACTTTTGTCTCATCTGACCAGAGAACATTCTTCTAAAACGTTTTAGGCTTTTTCAGGTAAGTTTTGGCAAACTCCAGCCTGGCTTTTTTATGTCTCGGGGTAAGAAGTGGGGTCTTCCTGGGTCTCCTACCATGCAGTCCCTTTTCATTCAGACGCCGACGGATAGTACGGGTTGACACTGTTGTACCCTCGGACTGCAGGGCTGCTTGAACTTGTTTGGGTGTTAGTCGAGGTTCTTTATCCAACATCCGCACAATCTTGCATTGAAATCTCTTGTCAATTTTTCTTTTCCGTCCACATCTAGGGAGGTTAGCCACAGTGCCATGGGCTTTAAACTTCTTGATGACACTGTGCACGGTAGACACAGGAACATTCAGGTCTTTGGAGATAGACTTGTAGCCTTGAGATTGCTCATGCTTCCTCACAATTTGGTTTCTCAAGTCCTCAGACAGTTCTTTGGTCTTCTTTCTTTTCTCCATGTGCAGCGCCCCAGAGTCCTGGTCGTTGCAGTACTGTTGCTCCGCCACTAAGGGGGGCTATGGTACGTCTGATGGCACTGAAGGAGTTCATCTGACCAGGTATCACAGACACCAATACATTTCACAGTCTGGCCTCCAGGGGGAGCTAAGGGCACTATGCATTAGGCCACTCCTCACAGTCTGGTAAAACTGGGGGTTGGATAGGAAGTTAGATCAGAAAGCTGACTGGGTTGGAACCAGGCAACACCTTGTGGCAGAGGGTGTTGTAGGGGAAGATTCAGAGGGGTCCCTGTCAGGGGTGGGATCCTGACAGAGGCCTAGCAACCAGAGAGAACGCTACAGGACCGCGCTTGCACGATATAGCGGCGGTACCCCAAGAAAGGACAAGAAGCGAGGTTTATTGTGCTGAGTGAGAAACGAGATCAACGCAACAAGGAGAATACCAGTAGGAGTCGTGCTGTAAGACGAGGCAACATCCTACTGAGGCGCGTAACCGGTGGCCGGAACGCCGAGGAAGTATAGAGCTCCAGGCCAAACTTCAAACCTACGGCAGGACAGTCAGTTATAGGCGGGCTGTCTCACCCAATTGACCTAGGAAGACACAGGGGGGTAACAACAGGAGTGGGGCGACGCTAGAGTCCCGGAAGAGCTCCGAGCCTCCCCGTCATACGGGTGCGTCCTAACCATAAGATCTGGGGGACGTGGAAGAACATCAGAATCGAGTTGTGAGGGAACACGAGAAACAGACACAACAGTTGTGGGGACTATCCCGTAAGCACAGCAGGGGAGGACCACAACACACAAGTGCTAGAAGGTAGGCACAGATTTCCACCTGCAAAGGGAGCTCTGGATGTGCCATCGGACCGGCCAGGCTTGCGCGGCCCGGTTAACCGTATTCCGGATTGAGGATCCTGAAGCCTTCAGTAAAGAGGTAAAGAGACTGCAACCTGGTGTCCTCGTTATTTACTGTGACCGGCACTGCACCGCACTACCACCACCATCCACACCTTTCATTGGGCACCCCTCAGCAGGGTCACGGACCGGGCCTAGCCACCATGACAATCCCAGAGCAGAGACTCAGAGGCCCGGTACCGGGTACCCCTCGGCCCTGCGGCAGTGGGGGCGCTACACATGCTCAATGTGGTACACACAAGGACACAGGACAGAGGTTGAGTCAACTTTAATCCATGTCAACTGGCTGCAAGTGTGATTTAGTTATTGCAAACACCTGTTAGGTGCCACAGGTAAGTTACAGGTGCTGTTAATTACACAAATTAGAGAAGCATCACATGATTTTGCGAACAGTGCCAATACTTTTGTCCACCCCCTTTTTTATGTTTGGTGTGGAATTATATCCAATTTGGCTTTAGGACAATTCTTTTTGTGTTTTTTTCATTTAAGACAAATTAGGTGAAGCTAATAATGCCAAAGAATTTGTGTTTGCAATCATTTTCAGGAAGAAACTGAGTATTATCTGACAGAATTGCAGGGGTTTCAATACTTTTGGCCACAACTGTAGCCTCCAAATATACAGTGTAAGTCCCACGTAGCCTCCATATATACAGTGTGAGCCTCACATAGCCTACCTTTATACAATCTTAGCCCCACATAACCTCAATATATACTGTGAGCTCCACATAGCCTCCATATATACAGTGCGAGCCCCACATAGCCCTATGCACATACAAATATCCCATGCACATGGAAAAAGCACCAAGTACTCACCTCGCTCCCATTCCCCTGGCGCTCTACACCTGTCTCCTGCGCTCAGTTGCATCATGATGAAATGACATCATGCCGTTTGTTTGTAAAAAAGACAGGGCACTTCTGGAAAAAAAGGGATCCCGTTTGCAGTCTCAGCTGGCAGCCCCATCCTCCACCAATGTATTCACCGCTGTCTGAATGACGAGGATGGAAATAGCAGTGACAGTGGGTGGTCGACAGATGAACGGTGGGTGGGGGGGAGGGCAAACTTTGACCTGCAGGCCATATTCTGCCCTCTGGCTGTTCCAGTCCAGCCTGTGGGCGCAATTTTCCCAGGTCTGGTCTACTGTATGGCACATTCCAATCAATAGGGGCTCCATGTGCAGTACCCGGCACTATACCGGAGGCAGAGCTGCGTTATGGTCAAGTCCAGCTGCTGCCAACACCGAGAACAGCTGTCGCATCCCCATCAGTATATTTTTAACCACTCCAACGCTGCCAAAAATTACCTTATTTACCCTGTATTTATACTATTTCACTTCTAACCATTAAATTGCATCTATCACCAGGTGTCTGCTATGTAAAGTGAGAACAGCATAATGAAGAGGCAGAGAGCCTAATTCTAAAAATGTGTCACTTGCACAGCTGCTTGCTGTAGGGATTCTATGAAAACTTCACCAAGCAGTTCAGTAAGTGACACATCGCTGGAATCCGGGTCCTTACCTCTTCATTATGCTGCTATCAGATTTCACAGCAAAAACCTGCTGTCAGATTCCCTTTAACATTACATTTTGAAAGTGATTTCTGATGCCTTTTATTATTCTTAGCAAATTGTCTTATCTCAGTACAATATTTCACCAAAAACTACAAAAACTAATATCAGACCTTTCGCACACTGCTGGTACAAACAATCCAAGTCTGTAACTTCAGGCAGTAACAAAAACAGCCACCCACCACTGATATTTTTTTGCAGCTTGTGATACTGTACATCTAGTCTGAGAACAGCAGTGTCTCCATCCCTCATCCCTCCACCCACTGAATCATGACCTTTGATAATATTGATAACATTTTCTTAAAGGAGCTTACATTGAAGTTGCTGGATTTGACTGTTAAAGTGCATGGGACGCTGTATGAAATGTAAAGAAAACAAGAAAGCAATGATTTAGAAATCTCTTATAGCCATATTTTGCTCAGAACAGAACATAGATCACAGATCAGAAGGTGAAAGTCAAACATGTTAAAAAAAAATTCATTTAGAGACTGATGGCAACAACAAATCTCAAATAAGTTGTGACAGGTTTAACAAAAAGCTGGAAAAGTACAGTAAGTGGTACCAATGAAAAACAGCTGGAGCGTGAATTTCCAACTGTGCCCATGACCATAATGGTTATGTCTTCTTACATTGTAGATGAGCATTTAGGTATCTTGCTCCAGCTATAACTGCTATCAATGCACTCCCTATGGCTATACCCTTGTTTTTTTTTTACTACTTTTAATATTAAACTCATTTATTATCTCAACAGATTTTTAAAATTATTGCATTTAACTCTAAAGTACCATTTAATGGACTACAGAATTTAGGCTTTGTGACAAAGTAAAGTACAGGATGGGAGATATGTAGCACTGAGGTTCTTAACTTCAGTAATATGAACCTAGGGAAAATGCTCCAACACACTAAGTGCTGAGAGGGGTTAATCGGCCATTTTAATGGCTAGGTTTTTTGTGAACAGCTAAAGAGTGAGTGAAAGGCTGTGCACCATATCTCCAACCCAGATTTGGGTTTAGAAGATAAATAGTCAGCCTTCCGAATCATTCAGTGTTCGGTGTGTCTGGAGGCGAGATCTCCAGAGCTTTGTGTATGCTAAACTGAGCTGTACTCTGTTGTTGTTCCTGAGCAGGTGGATATCTGCAACCACATGGACTGTGCTATATGTTAACTTTTGTTTTCTTGTTATGCCAGAAAGGCCGTGTTTATTTTTATGAAGTTTGCACTGGTTTATGCCATACTTTAATAAAACCAGCTGAAGATCCCAATGAGAAATGTAACTGTGTTTACCTCTGTGAGCAGCTGAGTGAACGAGTCTATCACAGTTGGTGGAGAATGCGAGCAACTTCCCCAGGGAGCACGTGTTACAGCTGTGGATAACCTACATGTCTTGGATGAAGGTGTCAATGAGCCAGGAAGCAACATCAGACAACAACAAGGAGCTGATCAAGCATCTGGTCCAAGCCCAACAGCAGCGGCAGCAGCAACAGCAGCCGATAACACAGCAAGAAGCAAATAAACTGTTGGCACAGCAGCTCCAACAGCAGCAGCGGCAGCAGGAGGTGCTTATGCGGCAGATGAAATTCTTCAGAAAGGCCGGCAGCCCCTCCCCCAAGTCCAGCTGATGACTCATACGTCCAGAAGGCGATAAGACGAACAATGCAAAAGATGACCTCAATCGATGATGTTGAGGCATTTTTGATTGTGTTTGTAAGGGTAGTAGAGTAGAGAAGGTGCTGCCGAAGCAGTTTGCGGAGTTGCTAGCCCCTTATCTAACTGGCAAACCCCAAAAGATTTATTATGACCTGACCTTGATGGATGCACAAGTGTTTGCCAAGCTAAAAACTGAAATATTAGCACGCTCAGGAGTGATTATGTCTGTCAGGGCACAAAGGGTCCACTACTGGGTGTATTGCAGTGGCAAGTGTTTGACCTGCTACACCACCTACAGGAGGGCAAATTTCCAACAGATGAGAGATGATCTTGGTGCAATTAACTGGGACGATATCCTGAGACATGAAAATACACAAAGAAAATTGGAGACGTTTTTTAGCATCCTGGATAGGACCTGTGCACAGTATATACCGTATGGGAATAAACATACTAGAAATAGGAGGAAACCAATATGGCTAAATAGAGCTGTAAGGGGCGCAATAAGGGACAAAAAGAAAGCATTTAGAGAATTAAAGGAAGTAGGTAGTGATGAGGCATTAAATAAATACAGAAAATTAAATAAATTCTGTAAAAAGCAAATCAAGGATGCAAAGATTGAGTCAGAGAGACTCATTGCCAGAGAGAGTAAAAATAATCCCAAAATATTCTTTAACTACATAAATAGTAAGAAACTAAAAAATGATAGTGTTGGCCCCCTTAAAAATAGTCTGGGTGAAATGGTGGATGAGGAAAAAGCCAATATGCTAAATGACTTTTTTTCATCAGTATTTACACAAGAAAATCCCATGGCAGCCAATATGATCAGTGATAACAAAAATTCCCCATTAAATGTCACCTGCTTAACCCAGCAGGAAGTACGGCGGCGTCTAAAAATCAATGAAATTGACAAATCTCAGGGCCCGTGTGGGATACACCCCCGAGTACTGCAGGAATTAAGTACAGTCATTGATAGACCATTATTTTTAATCTTTAAAGAGTCCATAATACCAGGGTCTGTACCACAGGACTGGCGTATAGCAAATGTGGTGCCAATATTCAAAAAGGGGACAAAAACTGAACTCGGTAATTATAGGCCAGTAAGCTTAACCTCTTCTGTGGGTAAAATCCTGGAGGGCATTCTAAGGGATGCTATACTGGAGTATCTGGAGAGGAATAACCTCATGACCCAATATCAACATGGGTTTACTAGAGACCGTTCTTGTCAGACTAATCTGATCAATTTCTATGAAGCGGTAAGTTTCGGACTGGACCAAGGGAACCCAGTGGACATAGTGTATATGGACTTTTCAAAAGCTTTTGATACGGTGCCACACAAAAGGTTGATACATAAAATGGGAATAATGAGGATAGGGGAAAATATGTGTAAGTGGGTTAAGAGCTGGCTCAGGGATAGGAAACAAAGGGTGGTTATTAATTGAGCACTCTCGGACTGGGTCGCGGTTATCAGTGGGGTACCACAGGGGTCAGTATTGGGCCCTCTTCTTTTTAACATATTTATTAATGACCTTGTAGGGGGCATACAGAGCACAATTTCAATATTTGCAGATGACACTAAACTCTGCAGGGTAATCAATACAGAGGAGGACAATTTTATATTACAGGATGATTTATGTAAACTAGACGCTTCGGATGACAAATGGCAAATGAGCTTTAATGGGGATAAATGTAAGGTCATGCACTTGGGTAGCAGTAATAAGATGTATAACTATGTGCTTAATTCTAAAACTCTGGGCAAAACCGTTAATGAAAAAGACCTGGGTGTATGGGTGGATGACAAACTCACATTTAGTAAAGTACTTGATCTGAGATTTGTATCATTGAGGTTGTTAGCTTCAGTGCTATGAACCTAGAGAAAATACTCCAGCACACTAAGTGCTGAGAGGGGTTAATCAGCCATTTTAAGGGCTAGTTTTTTGTGAACAGCTGAAGTGTGGATGAAAGGCTGTTCACCATATCTCCATCCCAGGGTGGGCCAATCATAAGCAGGCATCCACATGCAAGGGGAAAGATAACATGCCCCCACTATAGCTTAAAACAGGCTGTACATGATGACACAGTTTGCTCTCCTCACTGCAGAGTGATTACATGGAGCACAGCAGACCTGAGTGTGATTAACAGCTTTCAGCTTTAATCTCCAGCAGTCAGCATACTAAACACTTTGATTCCTAATATCACCCCAACAGAAAGCCGAAATTAAAAGCTAAAACAAAACACAAACATTTTATTCTGCTATGCAGTGCCTATTACATCATGTGTCCAGTCCAACAAAAAAAATTTGGTGAAAGGTCCTCCTCCTCCCATGAAGATCCTATGTTAAACATATCAACAAAATAAGGTTTCATTACATGTTACCTAACCCACGAGAAAAGATGCTAATAATGAATTATTAGCTGCAAAGTTAGCTCGAAATGAGGTTGCCCTCTGGTTGTATTTTGCAGTCCTGTTGTATCAGTGGCCATTTTTGTGTCAGGATCTGAACACGCTTGGGGATATTTTGATGGATGTTCAGACACTGACAGCAATGTAGCGGCACACAACACACAATTTGGCATAGTGGCATACCTATGGGTGAGTACAAAAGGTTGAATTCCTAGGAATGCTTGTTTCACAATAAACTTGCAGCCTAAATATGCTTCAGATCATCCGTCAAATGAGCAAAGCGCTCATTTATTAGGTCAAAGGTCGCAAAAGATCATTGTTTACGCTGCCGAAAACAATGGTAGCCTATTCGGACTGAACGATCTATGACTGCTAATGCCAGGATGGCCTGTGTAAACAGGCAATTATCCGCTGCTGAACGGCAAGCAAGTTGATCAGCTGTCGCTTTGTGCCCCAGGTCGGCCGTGCAAACAAACACTTAGTCAGCAAATGTGATAAAAGCCATTAAAGTTATTTCTCTTAGGATAAGAAATGTATTGTCCTTTTCACAATTCTGTAGAAGTGACAACTGGTCTTGACCCAAAGCATTGGTTAACAAACGAACATTTTTTTTCCTCTAGGTACATTTTAGCAGGAAATGTCAAAATTCTATATTATGTCTTAAATATTACCCAGTCTCCTTCACCTTTTACATGGAAGTGTGTAAAGCCTGCGGCATAGCATATGACACCACATGACATATGATGATGCAACAAGTCAGGTGAGTATCTTTTTTTGAAGTATAAACGTAGGCACTACTAAGAGGGGTGGTGCTCAAGTAGGGGCCCAAGCCGTATTGAATATAGTGATAAACTCGGCACACACCAATTTGTTTGCAGTGAATAAAGGGGGGGTTTATTAAATGAGGTCAAGTACATACAGTAGACGTTTCGGTCTAATCAATAGACCTTCATCAATGTACCTCACTTAGTTAAGTACTAGTGTGCCCCAATGCAGGTAGTGGACAAACAGTCCCTGTTATAGAAGAATAGCTCCTGAGGTTAGAGAAGGAGCAGACCGCACAGTGAGAGGAGGCCAGTGCGTGCACACCGTGGACGCAGTATCCACCGCTTGTCCAGTGTCTTAACATGATAATAGGTATAGAACAATAATTGAGCAATGCTTTACAATGAGAATTGCCTGTGTATAGGCAAGGTAGGAAACATCAAAATATTTCAGCAGCAAGGAATAAGGCCATGTGGATATACAACAGATTAGGCCCAGATAAACATATCGATATATACATTGAACCAGTTTGTGTCTATTTAAGAGAAAATGAACCGCACCTACCCTCACTTAGTTAAGTACTGGTGTGCCCCAATGCAGGTAGTGGACAAACAGTCCTGTAAGAGAGTGGGAGGGAAATGTGATATTGTGTTCCCTAAGAAACATTACTGTGGGAAAGTAGAGGTTAACGTACCCTGTTATAGAAGAATAGCTCCTGAGGTTAGAGAAGGAGCAGACCGCTGGAAGACAAAGAGCGGTAAGGCAAATATAAGTATGGTGTCTGGAAGTGCCGACTAGGTAGCGGGCGTGAACAGAGGTACACTTACCACAGTGGGAGGAGGCCAGTGCGTGCACACCGTGGACGCAGTATCCACCGCTTGTCCAGTGTGCCCCGGTGCCCCAATAGTGCGTCTCTTATAGCGTTCCCTGTGCTTCTGAATGTGCGCGGCCGGAAGTCCCAGACCGGAAGTGGAACAGACAGGCCGGTGACGTGTGTGCGTACCACTGGACTGCGGAGTGGGCGGGGGTAAGCCCGGGTGTGCGTTCCAGCTAGCGGGCATGCGCATGGGGAGGACGTGTCAGAGGATTTGTGTCTCAGGCGATGGTGATGATCTAAGGGATTCAAGTAGTGGAGGCGTGATCCTAAGGGATGGTGCCTTAGTAGAGGCGGTTCTGTGTAAGAAGGCACAAATATATTAGAATGTTGTACAGGCATTACATGCACATAATATCATCATGACCAGGCAGTTGTTGAGACAAAACAAGAAAATATATTGAGGCATGTGTTAAGCATGTTTAAAGCAGAACATAGGGTAAAGAGCGGTAGTTAGACACATTATGGTAAAAATGACTGGATATCGTATTCACTATTCAGGCCCCGTGGAGCAAGAGTCTGGAGTTCATGCATCCAGTATGCTTCCCGTTTCTTGAGGAGGCGAACTCTATCTCCTCCTCTGCGTGGTTGTGCCACTGCGTCTATAATTTGAAACCTCAATTGTGCTATGGTATGTCCGTGGGTGACAAAATGATTAGGGACAGGTAAAAGGAGGTTTTTGCACCTAATCGTAGATTTGTGCTTTGAAATGCGATCTCGTATGGGTTGTGTGGTCTCACCCACATAACCGAGACCGCATGGGCATTTTATAAGGTAAACTACGAAAGCTGAGTCACATGTGTAGTACCCCTTGACCGTGTATTCTTTGCCCGTGAGGGGATGATGGAATACCCCACCCCGTTGTATATTGTTACATTGTGTGCATCTTAGGCAGGGGAAGGTACCAAATTTTGGGTTCATCAGAAATCGTTGTTTTGGTATCCGTGAGGGGCCTATGTCGGCTTTAACCAGTCTGTCCCTAATGTTGCGTGGTCTCCTGAAGCAAGGAAGAAATGGACAGTTGAATTCCTTGACTTGCGGATGAGCTGTGCCGAGAATATGCCAATGTCGCCGTATTGACTTGTGTATTAGGTAGGCCATAGGATGGTAACTATGAACAAAGGGAACACGGTTCTCCTGTTTGGATCTGGACTGTGTGACCATGGCGGTTTCTGTAGAGTTCAAGACATGGGGGGGATAGCCCCTCTCCACATATTTTGACCGCATTTCATCAAGGCGTTGTGTACGTAGGTCCTGTCTGGAGACTATCCCGTGTACCCTTTTAAACTGTGACTTCGGGATGGAGTCTTTCATCCTGGTTGGATGGAAACTCTGGTAGTGAAGCAAGCTGTTTCTATCCATGGGTTTTGAGTAGATGTCTGTATATAGCTCGCCTTTGTCATTTCTTACCACCAGAGTGTCCAAGAAGTTGACCTGTTCCAGACTGTACGTCATGGTAAAGTCTAGGCCGGGCCACGAGGTTTTCAAAAAATTAACGAAAGTTTGTAAAGTGTCAATTGGGCCGTCCCATATGCAAAAAATGTCATCAATGTACCTCTTCCACAGTATGGCATGTGTGCGGAAGAGGTCATTGATGTAGATGGTGCTGTCCTCATAATCTGCCATATAGCTGTTTGCATAAGGGGGCGCAGCGTTCGAGCCCATTGCTGTGCCCCGTACTTGTAGGTAGAAATTGTCCTCAAAGAGGAAAAAATTTTTGGTGAGTACTATTGTAAGTAGGTCACATATTAGGTTCACCTGTTCTGGGGTCCTATTTGATGCTACAAGTAATTTTCTAACTGATTTAATCCCTTCCGAGTGTGGTATGGAAGTGTATAGGTCCTTCACATCAAATGTCACTAAGTATGCTCCCTTAGGAATCATTTTTAAATTCTCAATGAGATTCAAAAAGGCTCCTGTGTCCAATAGGAAGGAGGTCGTTTGTTTGATAAGGGGCGTTAGGACTTTTTCTACATATATGGAGATGGGTGACAGGATCGATTCGGTAGAGGCGACAATGGGTCTCCCCGGTGGATTATCCAAGCGTTTATGGATCTTGGGGAGCACACAAAAAAGGGGCGTGATGGGATGCTGTTTTGTTAAATATTCACACGTTTTTAGATCTAAAACGCCCAAACTTGTGTATTTGCTGAGTGTTTGTTGAATCACGTCCCTCACAGTGTTGGTGGGGTCCCTCTGTAGGGGTATATAGATGGTTGAGTCCCCTAGTTGGCGAGAGACCTCGCTCATGTAGGAGGTTCTGTCCATAATGACAATGGAGCCCCCCTTGTGTGCTGGTTTTATGACCAGATCTTTCGTTGTTTCAAGGGTTCTCAGTGCCTGTTGGTCCAGGGGGGTAAGGTTGGACGGGACATGTAATTTTCCTTGATCTAGATCCTGTCTGAGTTTTTGGAACGAGTTTTGGACAAATGAGATAAATGTCTCAAGTGCGTGTGATCCTAAAGGAGGTCTATAGCTACTCATGGTTCTCAGACCCAGGCTCCTGGATGTGAGAAGATTACCTTCCGAAATGGTTTCTGGAACACTCATTCTGTCTTTTTCTGAAAAAAGTAGCTTAAGTCTGAGTGATCTGTAGAATCTCTGTAAATCCATTTCTAGATTAAAGGTATTGAGTCTATAACTCGGGCAGAACGACAGACCCTTTTGTAGGATCTGATGTTCGGCAATACTCAGTGATTTAGATGAGATGTTAATCACAAGTGGGTCAATACCTGAGATCGCGTAATTCGCGTGAAGTCCATATTTCTGCGAGGTTCTCTTTCCTCGACGGGTCTTCTTCTTCTGGTTGATCTTCGGCCCTGGCCTAAAAAACGACCAGTTGGTGGAGGTCTGTCCTGTCTCTCCTGTTCGGACCCCGAGGATGAGATGTCTGTAGAGGACCTGAAATTTAAACGAGAAGAAAAAGCCCCAGAGTTCGGATTGTCTCGCCATTTATATATACTGTTGTGCTCGTAATCCTCGGTATCTCGGATAAACTTGGATCTTTTCCTTGCTTCGGTGTCTCGACGATGTTGTTCTATTGCAATATTAACTCTGGATTGTAGACTGTTGAATTCCTCGGCGGTGGTTGATGTTGTCAATTGTCTCTCAATATTGGCTGCTTGTTCCTTGCTATGAGTGATTCCTTGATGCAGATGTTCTAGCGTGAGGGTGATAAGATCGAAAGAACATTTGTTAAGTATTTTTTCGAAACGCGTACAATAATCTGCGGAGTCACTGAAGAGAGTCGGTCGAAGGGGAACGCGTAAACCTCTCGGTATTCTCTGGACTTTTAAGTACTCCGTGAGGGTGGCGCAGTGAAGTTCTAAGTTTGTGCAGCGTCTTAGTTCTCTCTCCCAATCCCGGCCTCTTGTCTCCTTAGGTGGTACTCTAAGGAAATCTGTTGGAACCGTTGATTGTGCTATAATATTAGATGTTTCCTCCGCATTATAAGAGAACGTGAGTGAACTCATGACCCTATAGTGTGCACTACGTAAGGGTTACAGTATGAAGTATAAACGTAGGCACTACTAAGAGGGGTGGTGCTCAAGTAGGGGCCCAAGCCGTATTGAATATAGTGATAAACTCGGCACACACCAATTTGTTTGCAGTGAATAAAGGGGGGGTTTATTAAATGAGGTCAAGTACATACAGTAGACGTTTCGGTCTAATCAATAGACCTTCATCAATGTACCTCACTTAGTTAAGTACTAGTGTGCCCCAATGCAGGTAGTGGACAAACAGTCCCTGTTATAGAAGAATAGCTCCTGAGGTTAGAGAAGGAGCAGACCGCACAGTGGGAGGAGGCCAGTGCGTGCACACCGTGGATGCAGTATCCACCGCTTGTCCAGTTCACATTTAGTAAAGTACTTGATCTGAGATTTGTATCATTGAGGTTGTTAGCTTCAGTGCTATGAGCCTAGAGAAAATACTCCAGCACACTAAGTGCTGAGAGGGGTTAATCATCCATTTTAAGGGCTAGTTTTTTTGTGAACAGCTGAAGTGTGCATGAAAGGCTGTTCACCATATCTCCATCCCAGGGTGGGCCAATCATAAGCAGGCATCCACATACAAGGGGAAATATAACATGCCCCCACTATAGCTTAAAACAGGCTGTACATGACACAGTTTGCTCTCCTGTTGTGAATTTGGATTCTGGGCTCCCCCGGTGGCTACTGGTGGAATTGAACTGGTGTCTTCATCTTCTCTGTTCACCTGTTCCCATCAAGATGTGGGAGTCGCTATATAACCTTGCTGCTCTGTTAGTTGCTTGCCGGTCAACAATGTTATCAGAAGCCTCTCTGTGCTTGTTCCTGCTCCTAGACAACTACTAGATAAGTTGGACTCTTGTCCATGTTTGTTTTTGCATTTTGTTCCAGTTCACAGCTGTAGTTTCGTTACTGTGTCTGGAAAGCTCTTGTGGGCGGGAATTGCCACTCTGGTGTTATGAGTTAGTGCCAGAGTTTTAAAGTAATTTCTGGATGGTGTTTTTTGATAGGGTTTTCAGCTGACCATGAAAGTGTCCTTTCTGTCTTCTGCTATGTAGTAAGTGGACCTCAAATTTGCTAAACCTATTTTCATACTACGTTTGTTATTTCATCTCAACTCACCGCCAATACATGTGGGGGGCCTCTGTCTCCTTTCGGGGTATTTCTCTAGAGGTGAGCTAGGACTAATATTTTCCTCTGCTAGCTTTATTTAGTCCTCCGGCTGGGCTGGGCATCTAGAATCAACGTAGGCATGCTACCCGGCCACTGCTAGTTGTGCGTTAGGTTTAGTTCATGGTCAGCTCAGTTCCCATCTTCCAAGAGCTAGTTCCTATATATGCTTATGCTATGTTCTCTTGCCATTGAGATCATGACAGTTTGACCGGCCTGCAAAGTGTTAATTTTTTGGGCTGAAGCAGGAGAAAAAGAAGTGTTGAAGGGAAATTTTTTTTTTTTTTTCCCCTCAGAGTTTGGCTGCCTAGCCCTTAATTGCTGTCTAGCTGCTTCTTACCTCCTCTTAACCCTTGAATGGCTCTGTGTCCACCTGTTTGTAATGGATCTTCAGAGTGTAACTGCAGGTTTGAATAATCTCGCCACGAAGGTACAAAATTTGCAAGATTTTGTTTGTCATGCACCTGTATCTGAGCCGAGAATTCCTTTGCCGGAATTTTTCTCGGGGAATAGATCCGGGTTTCAGAATTTTCGAAATAATTGCAAATTATTTTTGTCCCTGAAATCTCGCTCTGCCGGAGACCCTGCACAGCAGGTCAGGATTGTGATTTCCTTGCTCCGGGGCGACCCTCAAGACTGGGCTTTTTCATTGACACCAGGGGATCCTGCGTTGCTCAATGTGGATGCGTTTTTTCTGGCCTTGGGGTTGCTTTATGACGAACCTCATTTGGAGCTTCAGGCAGAAAAAACTTTGATGTCCCTATCTCAGGGGCAAGATGAAGCGGAAATTTACTGCCAAAGATTCCGTAAATGGTCTGTGCTTACTCAGTGGAATGAGTGCGCCCTGGCGGCGACTTTCAGAGAGGGTCTCTCTGATGCCATTAAGGATGTTATGGTGGGGTTCCCTGTGCCTGCGGGTCTGAATGAGTCCATGACAATGGCTATTCAGATCGATAGGCGTTTGCGGGAGCGCAAACCAGTGCACCATCTGGCGGTGTCCACTGAGAAGTCGCCAGAGAGTATGCAGTGTGATAGAATTCTGTCCCGAAGCGAGCGGCAGAATTTTAGACGGAAAAATGGGTTGTGTTTCTATTGTGGTGATTCTACTCATGTTATATCAGCATGCTCTAAGCGCACTAAAAAGCTTGGTAAATCTGTTTCCATTTGCACCTTACCGTCTAAATTTATTCTATCTGTGACCCTGATTTGCTCTTTGTCATCTATTACCACGGACGCCTATGTCGACTCTGGCGCCGCTTTGAGTCTTATGGATTGGTCCTTTGCCAAACGCTGTGGGTATGATTTAGAGCCTTTGGAGACTTCTATTCCTCTGAAGGGGATTGACTCCACCCCATTGGCTAATAATAATCCACAATACTGGACACAAGTAACTATGCGTATTAATCCGGATCACCAGGAGATTATTCGCTTTCTGGTGCTGTATAATCTACATGATGATTTGGTGCTAGGATTGCCTTGGCTGCAATCTCACAACCCAGTCCTCGACTGGAGAGCTATGTCTGTGTTGAGCTGGGGATGTAAGGGGGCTCATGGGGATGTACCTGTGGTTTCCATTTCATCATCCATTCCCTCTGAAATTCCTGAGTTCCTGTCTGACTATCGTGACGTCTTTGAAGAATCCAAGCTTGGTTCGTTACCTCCGCACCGAGAGTGCGATTGTGCCATAGATTTAATCCCGGGTAGTAAATACCCAAAGGGTCGTTTATTTAATCTGTCTGTGCCTGAACATGCTGCTATGCGAGAATATATAAAGGAGTCCTTGGAAAAGGGACATATTCGTCCATCGTCATCTCCCTTAGGAGCCGGTTTTTTCTTTGTGTCAAAAAAAGACGGCTCTTTGAGACCATGTATTGATTATCGGCTTTTGAATAAAATCACTGTTAAATATCAATACCCATTGCCGTTGCTGACTGATTTGTTTGCTCGCATAAAGGGGGCCAAGTGGTTCTCTAAGATTGACCTTCGTGGGGCGTATAATTTGGTGCGAATCAGGCAGGGGGATGAGTGGAAAACCGCATTTAATACGCCCGAGGGCCACTTTGAGTATTTAGTGATGCCTTTTGGTCTTTCTAATGCTCCGTCAGTTTTCCAGTCCTTTATGCATGATATTTTTCGCGATTATTTGGATAAATTTATGATTGTGTATCTGGATGATATTCTGATTTTTTCGGATGACTGGGACTCTCATGTCCAGCAAGTCAGGAGGGTTTTTCAGGTTTTGCGGTCTAATTCTTTGTGTGTGAAGGGTTCTAAGTGTGTTTTTGGGGTACAGAGGATTTCCTTTTTGGGATATATTTTTTCCCCCTCTTCCATTGAAATGGATCCTGTCAAGGTTCAAGCTATTTGTGATTGGACGCAGCCCTCTTCTCTTAAGAGTCTTCAGAAATTTTTGGGCTTTGCTAACTTTTATCGTCGATTTATTGCTGGTTTTTCGGATATTGCTAAGCCATTGACCGATTTGACTAAGAAGGGTGCTGATGTTGCTGATTGGTCCCCTGATGCTGTGGAGGCCTTTCGGGAGCTTAAGCGCCGTTTTTCCTCTGCCCCTGTGTTGCGTCAGCCTGATGTTGCTCTACCTTTTCAGGTTGAGGTCGACGCTTCTGAGATCGGAGCTGGGGCAGTGTTGTCGCAGAAAAGTTCTGACTGCTCCGTGATGAGGCCTTGTGCCTTCTTTTCCCGTAAATTTTCGCCCGCTGAGCGGAATTATGATGTTGGGAATCGGGAGCTTTTGGCCATGAAGTGGGCTTTTGAGGAGTGGCGCCATTGGCTCGAGGGGGCCAGACATCAGGTGGTGGTATTGACTGACCACAAAAATTTGATTTATCTTGAGACCGCCAGGCGCCTGAATCCTAGACAGGCGCGCTGGTCATTATTTTTCTCTCGGTTTAATTTTGTGGTGTCATACCTACCGGGTTCTAAGAATGTTAAGGCGGATGCCCTTTCTAGGAGTTTTGAGCCTGACTTGCCTGGTAACTCTGAGCCCACAGGTATCCTTAAGGATGGAGTGGTATTGTCAGCCGTTTCTCCAGACCTGCGGCGGGCCTTGCAGGAGTTTCAGGCGGAGAGACCTGATCGTTGCCCACCTGATAAACTGTTTGTTCCTGATGATTGGACCAGTAGAGTCATCTCTGAGGTTCATTCTTCTGCGTTGGCAGGTCATCCTGGCATTTTTGGTACCAGGGATTTGGTGGCAAGGTCCTTTTGGTGGCCTTCCCTGTCACGAGATGTGCGAGGCTTTGTGCAGTCTTGTGACGTTTGTGCTCGGGCCAAGCCTTGTTGTTCTCGGGCTAGTGGATTATTGTTGCCCTTGCCTATTCCTAAGAGGCCTTGGACGCACATCTCGATGGATTTTATTTCAGATCTGCCTGTTTCTCAGAAGATGTCTGTCATCTGGGTGGTGTGTGACCGTTTTTCTAAGATGGTCCATTTGGTTCCTCTGCCCAAGTTACCTTCTTCTTCCGAGTTGGTTCCTCTGTTTTTTCAAAATGTTGTTCGTTTGCATGGTATTCCTGAGAATATCGTTTCTGACAGAGGGACCCAATTCGTGTCTAGATTTTGGCGGGCATTCTGTGCTAGGATGGGCATAGATTTATCTTTTTCGTCCGCTTTCCATCCTCAGACGAATGGCCAGACCGAGCGGATTAATCAGACCCTGGAGACATATCTGAGGTGTTTTGTGTCTGCTGACCAGGATGATTGGGTTGCTTTTTTGCCATTGGCGGAGTTCGCTCTCAATAATCGGGCCAGCTCTGCCACTTTGGTGTCCCCGTTTTTCTGTAATTCGGGGTTTCATCCTCGATTTTCCTCTGGTCAGGTGGAATCTTCGGATTGTCCTGGAGTGGATGCTCTGGTGGAGAGATTGCATCAGATCTGGGGGCAGGTGGTGGACAATTTGAGGTTGTCCCAGGAGAAGACTCAGCTTTTTGCCAACCGCCACCGTCGTGTTGGTCCTCGGCTTTCTGTTGGGGATTTGGTGTGGTTGTCTTCTCGTTTTGTCACTATGAGGGTCTCTTCTCCTAAGTTTAAGCCTCGGTTTATCGGCCCGTATAAGATATTGGAGATTCTTAACCCTGTTTCCTTCCGTTTGGACCTCCCTGCATCCTTTTCTATTCATAACGTTTTTCATCGGTCATTATTGCGCAGGTATGAGGTACCGGTTGTGCCTTCCGTTGAGCCTCCTGCTCCGGTGTTGGTTGAGGGTGAGTTGGAGTACGTTGTGGAGAAAATCTTGGACTCTCGTGTTTCCAGACGGAGACTCCAGTATCTGGTCAAGTGGAAGGGATACGGCCAGGAGGATAATTCTTGGGTGAATGCTTCTGATGTTCATGCCTCCGATCTGGTTTGTGCCTTTCATAGGGTCCATCCTGATCGCCCTGGTGGTTCTGGTGAGGGTTCGGTGCCCCCTCCTTGAGGGGGGGGTACTGTTGTGAATTTGGATTCTGGGCTCCCCCGGTGGCTACTGGTGGAATTGAACTGGTGTCTTCATCTTCTCTGTTCACCTGTTCCCATCAAGATGTGGGAGTCGCTATATAACCTTGCTGCTCTGTTAGTTGCTTGCCGGTCAACAATGTTATCAGAAGCCTCTCTGTGCTTGTTCCTGCTCCTAGACAACTACTAGATAAGTTGGACTCTTGTCCATGTTTGTTTTTGCATTTTGTTCCAGTTCACAGCTGTAGTTTCGTTACTGTGTCTGGAAAGCTCTTGTGGGCGGGAATTGCCACTCTGGTGTTATGAGTTAGTGCCAGAGTTTTAAAGTAATTTCTGGATGGTGTTTTTTGATAGGGTTTTCAGCTGACCATGAAAGTGTCCTTTCTGTCTTCTGCTATGTAGTAAGTGGACCTCAAATTTGCTAAACCTATTTTCATACTACGTTTGTTATTTCATCTCAACTCACCGCCAATACATGTGGGGGGCCTCTGTCTCCTTTCGGGGTATTTCTCTAGAGGTGAGCTATGACTAATATTTTCCTCTGCTAGCTTTATTTAGTCCTCCGGCTGGGCTGGGCATCTAGAATCAACGTAGGCATGCTACCCGGCCACTGCTAGTTGTGCGTTAGGTTTAGTTCATGGTCAGCTCAGTTCCCATCTTCCAAGAGCTAGTTCCTATATATGCTTATGCTATGTTCTCTTGCCATTGAGATCATGACACTCTCCTCACTGCAGAGTGATTACATGGAGCACAGCAGACCTGAGTGTGATTAACAGCTTTCAGCTTTAACCTCCAGCAGTCAGCATACTAAACACTTTGATTCCTAATATCACCCTAACAGAAAGGCGAAATTAAAAGCTAAAACAAAACACAAACATTTTATTCTGCTATGCAGTGCCTATTACATCAGGTGTCCAGTCCAACAAAAAAAAAATTGGTGAAAGGTCCTCCTCCTCCCATGTAGATCCTATGTTAAACATATCAACAAAATAAGGTTTCATTACATCAGTTACCTAACCCACGAGAAAAGATGCTAATAATGAATTATTAGCTGCAAAGTTAGCTCGAAATGAGGTTGCCCTCTGGTTGTATTTTGCAGTCCTGTTGTATCAGTGGCCATTTTTGTGTCAGGATCTGAACACGCTTGGGGATATTTTGATGGATGCTCAGACACTGACAGCAATGTAGCGGCACACAACACACAATTTGGCATAGTGGCATACCTATGGGTGAGTACAAAAGGTTGAATTCCTAGGAATGCTTGTTTCACAATAAACTTGCAGCCTAAATATGCTTCAGATCATCCGTCAAATGAGCAAAGCGCTCATTTATTAGGTCAAAGGTCGCAAAAGATCATTGTTTACGCTGCCGAAAACAATGGTAGCCTATTCGGACTGAACGATCTATGACTGCTGATGCCAGGATGGCCTGTGTAAACAGGCAATTATCCGCTGCTGAACAGCAAGCAAGTTGATCAGCTGTCGCTTTGTGCCCCAGGTCGGCCGTGCAAACAAACACTTAGTCAGCAAATGTGATAAAAGCCATTAAAGTTATTTCTCTTAGGATAAGAAATGTATTGTCCTTTTCACAATTCTGTAGAAGTGACAACTGGTCTGACTCTTGACCCAAAGCATTGGTTAACAAACGAACATTTTTTTTCCTCTAGGTACATTTTAGCAGGAAATGTCAAAATTCTATATTATGTCTTAAATATTACCCAGTCTCCTTCACCTTTTACATGGAAGTGTGTAAAGCCTGCGGCATAGCATATGACACCACATGACATATGATGATGCAACAAGTCAGGTGAGTATCTTTTTTTGAACTTCCACAGAAATCCAATTCTGCCAAATGTGTTGTTCTGTGTTAATCTGCTTCTGTAATACGTGTAGTTAGAGCGCCCCCACACCGCCGCAGAGCCGAGGGGTACCCGGAGCCGGGCCTCTAGGTCTCAGTCCTGGGGTTGTCACGGTGGCTAGACCCGGTCCGTGGCCCTGTCTGTCAGTGGGGGACGTCCGGTGCAATAAGTGATGTTGTAGCGGTGCAGTTGTGGGGTGCAGGTCGCGGTAAATAACGAGGACACCAGGTTGCAGTCTCTTTACCTCTTTACTGAAGCTCTCTGGGTCCTCAGTCCGGAATACGGCTCACCAGGCTGCGCAAGTCCGGCCGGTCCAATGGCACTTCCAGAGCTCTCCTTGCAGGTGGAAATCGGTGCCTTCCTTCTAGCGCTATGTGTTGCAGTCCTTCCCTGCTGTGCTTACGGAAAGTACCCCACAACTGTTGTGTCTGTTTCTCGTGTTCCCTCACAACAACTTAATTCGCAATGATCTTTCTCGTCCCTCCAGATACTATGGTAGGAACGCACCCGTATGACGGGGAGGCTCGGAGATCTTCCGGGACTCTATCTGCGCCCCTCTCCTGTTGGTACCCCCCTTTGCCTTCCTGGGTGATGCGTGAGACAGTCCGCCTCAAGCTAACTGCCCTGCCGTAGGTCTGAGGTATGGCTTGAAACTCTTTACCTCCTCGGCGTTCCGGCCACCGGTAGTGCGCCTCAGTAAGGTGCTGCCTCTTTCAGCACAACCCTCACTGGTATCTCCTTTCGCTTGATTTCGTTTCTCACTCAGCACAATCTATCTCGCTTCTTAGTCCTTCCTTGGGCACCGCCGCTATGCTGAGCAGGCACGGTCCCTTTACGTTCTTTCCATGCCAAGCCTCTGCCAGGATCCCACCCCTGGCAGAGACCCTACAGTCTCTCCCTTCACAACACCCTCTGCCACCAGGTGTTGCTCCGTTCAATCCCGTCAGCGTTCTCTCTAACTTCCTGCCTGACCCCCAGTTTACCCACTATGGTGGGGAGTGGCCTAATGAATAGCACCCTTAGCTCCCCCCGGAGGCCCAGCTGTGAAATGTCTTGGTGACTGTGATACCTGCTCAGAGAACTCCTTCCGTGCCATCGAACGCAGCATGGCCCCCCTTAGTGGCTGAACCATGCTACTGCAACGACCAGGACTCTGGGGCGCTGCACTCCCCCCTGGTTAAACACAGTACTCCGGGACTGGGAAGAAAAACAACAATACAGGTTAGCAAAAAGACATACAATTTTGTTGAGTGCAAATAACAATAAGTATACTTAAGTAGGCTTCCCTTTATGGGAGGTGAGGACACTTGTAACGTTACAAACATAATTAACCTTATAATTTACAGAGTATAAATAACTTCTGTTACCCAACCGGGTATTCTATTTAATGCAATTTTTGAAATAATAACTTAACATTGCCTTTAAGAAACTCACACTCTTAGTTTATCAAAGGCCTTCCTATAATCACATTATAAGGCATTTCAACTTTACATTCTCCTTCTTGTGAACCTGCAGGACCGCCTGTCCCTACGGCACCAGACCTACTGCCTCTCCTTTCTTCTACAGGACCGCCCTGTTCAGCCAGGGCCTACTGCCTTTCGCTACTATACACAGTATAGACATAACATTCCTTTCGGTTGAAGAACTCTGAGCCAGCTCTACTCGGCCCCTTTAAGGACTCACTCTCTAACCCCTACGGGTTCACTCTCTGTCCTTAGCAATAAAGTAACTTTTCAATGGGGATGCAGGGTTTACCTTCTATCCTCACCCTCATTATTACTTCTCTTACTTTCAACTATGCAGACCTCTACTTCTACCCCTACGGGCTCTCTGCATCTTTCCTGTCTTCAAAACATTATTCAAATTTCACATTTTAACAAATTCAACACATATAACTCGGCATGTAAAACAGTTACATTTTCTTTTCAAGGCATCATTACCACATTACTGTTCTGCAACAGTATCTCTCTCAAGTTCAGTTTCTCACATCCCCTTTAAGAGGGGACCAAGTCTTTCTAAGGTAGCTCGTCTTCTCAGCCTACCGGCCCATGCAAAGGTTCCGGCATGGTATCTTCGCAAAGTGTCTTTAACTAGAACCGGTAGGAAAGGTATCTTCACAAAGTGTCTTTGGCTCAAACAAATAGGGCAAATATCTTCGCAAAGTGTCTTTGGCTAAAACCAGTAGGGAGCACCTTTAAGAAAGTGCAAACTATTTACAAGGGAAAGTTTGAATCATGCGCAGTTCATGATTTCTGCAGTTCTCTTTTTTTTAAAACTGTATAAACTTCAGGAAAACAACAGTGACCCCGGGTCAACAAAGGGGTCACCTTTAACCCTAGACGGGTTTAGCAGCAAACAGGAACAGTTAAAGGAATGAACAGTTAACTATTTACATTTTCCATCCAATGATAGTACTTTCAAAACTTTCCACGAGGCGCCACCCGGCAGGTGGATCCCTGCTGTTCAGGGTTCAGGTCCACTCCTACTGCCAGGTACACCCCATGTGTTCGGGTCTGTTGTATGACCAGATCGTGCGCAGCGATGAAGGTCTGGGTTCCCACTGCTCTCTGCGCTGGCTCCTCAGGAGTCTCAACCACCCGAAGAGGCACTCCCTTGGCCACTGCTGTGGTGGCGGTGATCAACCTGCGGGCTCCAGGTTCCGCAGCCAGGCAGGTGGAGGCGACCGGAGTGGCTTCAGATCGATCACACGGTGACACCTTGGCTACAGGGGCTGGCCTCTCCTGCTTGTGCACATTCAGAGCAAACCACCCCTTTTCTCCAAAGTGCCGGGTGTAGGTAACGCTGTCCCCCGGGTAGAGGTCCCGATCCGGGTGACCTTCTCTGAGGTGCGACTCCACATCCCGGCGATTGACAAAGACCTCCGCATACAGCCCCGGTTCCTTGATAAAGCCCCAGCCTCCTCGGAGCTTGAAGATGGTGACAATGCCCTGCCTGCGCGGGGCCTGATGGGTGGTGGGGTCCTTGCGGGCCCGATCCTTAACCGCCAAATCTTTTTGATGGTAGGCCTCCCGTTTGGCCTGATGTATTCTCTCTTCCTCTTGCCACCGCTGTTCTAGCTGGGTCTGATATTCTTCCCAGCTTAGGGCCTGTACCATTTCTCCCTTCTGGGTCTCCACCCCGGGGAACCCCATGAGATTGGATCCAGGGTTCACCCAGCGGCACACCGTGCACTCCGCACTGACCTCACACGGCAAGGGAGTAGGGGTGATAGGGGCTCGCATACGGTGTTCCATGCCCGTGGCTTCCTCCCATGGTAACAGGCACTGAAGTCTATGGGTCCCCGGGAGAGGCGGTGCTGCTACGGGACCCACTAACACACCCTCGGCTGGTGGGGCAGGACCGGGGGACTCACCCACCGGTACGAATCCACTTTCCGCAACAGGTCCCGCTGGTTCCTCCGATGTCCGGGAACCCGCTGCCGGCACCGCCTGATGCGGGGCCTGGATTCTCACATTCAGTTGGAGGAGCCGGGTATATAAATCCTCCATCTCGGCTCTCAGGAATTTGGTGTTATCCACAGAGGACAGGCTGCTGGGCTCGTCCGGGTAGTCAGGGGAGACTTCCACTTCAACCCCGCTGTCGGGTTCGGAGCTGCTGGCCATAGCGTCCTCCACGTGGGTCGCTTCCTGGTCTTTTTCCCGCTCTCTCCTGCGTGAGCAGTTTCGTTTTCTCTGCCTCCGCCCCCCATTAAGGATCAGGAGGCGGATCTCTGCTGCTGACGGACACGTCCTCACTGCACAGAAATATTTAGACTGGGCGGCCATTATTCTTCGCGCTCTCCAGCTTGTCTACGCCCACTCCACGCCCTTCTTCTCTTCCTGCGCTCTCCTCAGCGCTGCAATGGCGGCGGATTTTGGCGGCAACTGGCACAGCACACAGTCTTGCAATAAAGTTCAGTCCACACACAATAAATCACAGTCTCTAGGCACACATGACCTGATTCTTCAGGCTTAAGTAGATCCTGTTCGTGACGCCAAGTTAGAGCGCCCCCACACCGCCGCAGAGCCGAGGGGTACCCGGAGCCGGGCCTCTAGGTCTCAGTCCTGGGGTTGTCACGGTGGCTAGACCCGGTCCGTGGCCCTGTCTGTCAGTGGGGGACGTCCGGTGCAATAAGTGATGTTGTAGCGGTGCAGTTGTGGGGTGCAGGTCGCGGTAAATAACGAGGACACCAGGTTGCAGTCTCTTTACCTCTTTACTGAAGCTCTCTGGGTCCTCAGTCCGGAATACGGCTCACCAGGCTGCGCAAGTCCGGCCGGTCCAATGGCACTTCCAGAGCTCTCCTTGCAGGTGGAAATCGGTGCCTTCCTTCTAGCGCTATGTGTTGCAGTCCTTCCCTGCTGTGCTTACGGAAAGTACCCCACAACTGTTGTGTCTGTTTCTCGTGTTCCCTCACAACAACTTAATTCGCAATGATCTTTCTCGTCCCTCCAGATACTATGGTAGGAACGCACCCGTATGACGGGGAGGCTCGGAGATCTTCCGGGACTCTATCTGCGCCCCTCTCCTGTTGGTACCCCCCTTTGCCTTCCTGGGTGATGCGTGAGACAGTCCGCCTCAAGCTAACTGCCCTGCCGTAGGTCTGAGGTATGGCTTGAAACTCTTTACCTCCTCGGCGTTCCGGCCACCGGTAGTGCGCCTCAGTAAGGTGCTGCCTCTTTCAGCACAACCCTCACTGGTATCTCCTTTCGCTTGATTTCGTTTCTCACTCAGCACAATCTATCTCGCTTCTTAGTCCTTCCTTGGGCACCGCCGCTATGCTGAGCAGGCACGGTCCCTTTACGTTCTTTCCATGCCAAGCCTCTGCCAGGATCCCACCCCTGGCAGAGACCCTACAGTCTCTCCCTTCACAACACCCTCTGCCACCAGGTGTTGCTCCGTTCAATCCCGTCAGCGTTCTCTCTAACTTCCTGCCTGACCCCCAGTTTACCCACTATGGTGGGGAGTGGCCTAATGAATAGCACCCTTAGCTCCCCCCGGAGGCCCAGCTGTGAAATGTCTTGGTGACTGTGATACCTGCTCAGAGAACTCCTTCCGTGCCATCGAACGCAGCATGGCCCCCCTTAGTGGCTGAACCATGCTACTGCAACGACCAGGACTCTGGGGCGCTGCATATTCACTACACTCTGATCATTATGTTATTACTGCTCCAGTAATAATACCACCATGCTGTAGCTGAGTAAAAATCACTCCAGAAAGACCAATATTACAACCACGCTGTGACCATATAGTGGTAGATATACACTCACCGGCCACTTTATTAGGTACACCTGTCCAACTTCTTGTTAACACTTAATTTCTAATCAGCCAATCACATGGCGGCAACTCAGTGCATTTAGGCATGTAGACATGGTCAAGACAATCTCCTGCAGTTCAAACCGAGCATCAGTATGGGGAAGAAAGGTGATTTGAGTGCCTTTGAACGTGGCATGGTTGTTGGTGCCAGAAGGGCTGGTCTGAGTATTTCAGAAACTGCTGATCTACTGGGATTTTCACGCACAACCATCTCTAGGGTTTACAGAGAATGGTCCGAAAAAGAAAAAAAATCCAGTGAGCGGCAGTTCTGTGGGCGGAAATGCCTTGTTGATGCCAGAGGTCAGAGGAGAATGGGCAGACTGGTTCGAGCTGATAGAAAGGCAACAGTGACTCAAATCGCCACCCGTTACAACCAAGGTAGGCCTAAGAGCATCTCTGAACGCACAGTGCGTCGAACTTTGAGGCAGATGGGCTACAGCAGCAGAAGACCCCACCGGGTACCACTCCTTTCAGCTAAGAACAGGAAACTGAGGCTACAATTTGTACAAGCTCATCGAAATTGGACAGTAGAAGATTGGAAAAACGTTGCTTGGTCTGATGAGTCTCGATTTCTGCTGCGACATTCGGATGGTAGGGTCAGAATTTGGCGTAAACAACATGAAAGCATGGATCCATCCTGCCTTGTATGGAGCATCTTTGGGATGTGCAGCCGACAAATCTGCGGCAACTGTGTGATGCCATCATGTCAATATGGACCAAAATCTCTGAGGAATGCTTCCAGCACCTTGTTGAATCTATGCCACGAAGAATTGAGGCAGTTCTGAAGGCAAAAGGGGGTCCAACCCGTTACTAGCATGGTGTACCTAATAAAGTGGCCGGTGAGTGTAAGTTCTGCAGCCTGTATGAAAAGAATTCAGTACAGAGAAACTTAGTGACTTATCTCATCGGAGTAATTTACATTTCGTATATTTTCCTCCTGGGTCAGACCACCGCAAAGTCTTCCAAACCATCTTTGGCTCCTTACTTTCTAGCACCCTCCTTTGCCTTTCCCTAGCTAAACAACTCTCAATTAATTTTCTCAAGGGGCCACATGTAAGACCCTGACTGTTGTGGAGGACCGAACTAACCATCCAAATTTATTTCTGATTACCATTATTACTACATATTTTTATCTCTTAATATTCAGCAGAATTAATTATGTCAAGCAGCAGCTACTACTACTAATTGTTATAACAGACATTATTGCAACATGTATTCTTATCTCTAGCAGCTAATCAAAACCATATAATTTACTGCTTTTTATAACGTTTATAAATCATACTGCTCACACCTGTTATTCAGTTGTAAGTATATTTAATAAATCTAAAATCAACAGCTCCCTCACACAGTATAATGTCCCCACAGCCACCCACACATTATGGTGCCCCCATAGCCCTCTACACAAAGTATTATGTCTCCACAGCCCCACACACACATGTATGATGCCCATGGAGCACCTGCTAGTGCCTAGGGGTACTCGGTAGTCATTAAAGGGGAAGTCACGGTGGCAGCGACCAGGTCCATGGCCCTGGGCGTTAAAGTTAAAGGGAACCTGTCATCCCCAAAATCGATGGTGAGGTAAGCTCAACGTCATCAGGGGCTTATCTACAGCATTCTGTAATGCTGTAGATAAGCCCCCGATGTTACCTGAAAGAGGAGAAAAAGACATTAGATTATACTCACCCAGGGGCAGTCCCGCTCCGATGGCCGTCTCAGGTCCGGTACAGCGCCTCCCATCTTCATTCCATGACGTCCTCTTCTGGTCTTCACGCCGCGGCTCCGGCACAGGCGTACTTTGTCTGCCCTGTTGAGGGCAGAGCAAAGTACTGCAGTGCGCAGACGCCGGAAAGGTCAGAGAGGCCCGGAGCGTGAAGACCAGAAGAGGACGTCATGGAATGAAGATAGGAGACGCCCATCGGACCGGACCGCAGCGGGACCGCCCCTGGGTGAGTATAATCTAACCTCTTTTTCTCCTCTTTCAGGTAACATCAGGGGCTTATCTACAGCATTACAGAATGCTGTAGATAAGCCCCTGATGACGGTGGGCTTACCTCATCATCGATTTTGGGGGTGACAGGTTCCCTTTAAAGGAAAGGTCTTTAAACGGGTTATGTGAATAAAGAGTATTCGTGACGTAACCTGTGGTATTCGGTCAGGGATGACCAACGCTGCTTAACCCCTTTCTGACATTAGATGTACTATCCCGTCGAGGTGGGGTGGGCCCGTATGACCACCGACGGGATAGTACGTCTTATGCTATCGGCCGCGCTCACGGGGGGAGCGCGGCCGATCGCGTCCAGGTGTCATCTGACTATCGCAGCTGACATCCGGCACTATGTGCCAGGAGCGGTCACGGACCGCCCCTGGCACATTAACCCCCGGCACACTGCGATCAAACATGATCGCGGTGTTCCGGCGGTATAGGGAAGCATCGCGCAGGAAGGGGGGCTCCCTGCGTGCTTCCCTGAGACCCCCGGATGTGATCGCGTTGCTCCAAGGGTCTCTTACCTCCTCCTCCCTGCAGCAGGCCCAGATCCAAAATGGCCGCGGGGCTGCATCCGGGTCCTGCAGGGAGGTGGCCTCAGCGCCTGCTCAGAGCAGGGGTCGGGAAGCCTCCATGAGTGAACGTCAGATCGCTGATCTGACACAGTGCACAGCAAAGTGTCAGATCAGCGATCTTACACTACAACATGATGCACCCCCCGGGGAAATGTTTCAGTGTAAAAAAAAAATATTCACATGTGTAAAAAAAAAACCCCCCCCCCCCAAAATATATATATATTGCTCCTATAAGTAAATTTCTTTATCTAAATAAATAAAAAAACAATAAAAGTGCACATATTTAGTATCGCCGCGTCCGTAACGACCCGACCTATAAAACTGCCCCACTAGTTAACCCCTTCAGTGAACACCGTAAAAAAAAAAAGAGGCAAAAAACAACGCTTTATTATCAAAAAGACGGATATAAATAAAAATGGTACGTCATCTTGTCCCGCAAAAAACGAGCCACCATACAGAGTCATCAAAGAAAAAATAAAAAAGTTATAGTCCTCAGAATAAAGCGATGCAAAAATAATTATTTTTTCTATAAAATAGTTTTTATCGTATAAAAGCGCCAAAACATAAAAAAGATATAAATGAGGTATCGCTGTAATTGTACTGACCTGAAGAATAAAACTGCTTTATCCATTTTACCAAACGCGTAATGGTATAAACGCCTCCCCCAAAAGAAATTCATGAATAGCTGGTTTTTGGTCATTCTGCCTCACAAAAATCGGAATAAAAAGCGATCAAAAAATGTCACGTGCCCGAAAATGTTATCAATAAAAACGTCAACTCGTCCTGCAAAAAACAAGACCTCACATGACTCTATGGACCAAATTATGGAAAAATTATAGCTCTCAAAATGTGGTAATGCAAAAAATATTTTTTGCAATAAAAAGCGTCTTTCAGTGTGTGACGGCTGCCAATCATAAAAATCAGCTAAAAAACCCGCTATAAAAGTAAATCAAACCCCCCTTCATCACCCCCTTAGTTAGGGAAAAATTAAAAAAATGTATTTATTTTTATTTTCCCATTAGGGTTAGGGTTAGGGTTAGGGTTAGGGTTAGGGCTAGGGTTATGGTTAGGGCTAGGGTTATGGTTAGGGCTAAGGTTAGGGTTAGGGCTGGGGTTAGGGCTAGGGTTGGGGTTAGGGCTAGGGTTAGGGCTAGGGTTAGGGCTAGGGTTAGGGTTAGGGCTAGGGTTAGGGTTGGGGCTAGGGTTAAGGCTACAGTTAGGGTTGGGGCTAAAGTTAGGGTTAGGGTTTGGATTACATTTACGGTTGGGAATAGGGTTGGGATTAGGGTTAGGGGTGTGTCGGGGTTAGGGGTGGGATTAGGATTGGGATTAGGTTTAGGGATGTGTTTGGATTAGGGTTTCATTTATAATTGGGGGGTTTCCACTGTTTAGGCACATCTGTGGCTGTCCAAACACAACATGGCTTCCCATCTCAATTCCTGTCAATTTTGCATTGACGGCGCTCCTTCCCTTCTGAGCTCTCCCATGCGCCTAAACAGTGGTTTACCCCCACATATGGGGTATCAGCGTACTCAGGACAAATTGTACAACAACTTTTGGGTTCCAATTTCTTCTTTTACCCTTGGGAAAATAAAAAATTGGGGGTGAAAAGATAATTTTTGTGAAAAAATATGATTTTTTATTTTTACGGCTCTGCATTATAAACTTCTGTGAATCACTTAATGGGTCAAAGTGCTCACCACACATCTAGATAAGTTCCTTAGGGGGTCTAATTTCCAAAATGATGTCACTTGTGGAGGGGTTTCAATGTTTAGGCACATCAGGGGCTCTCCAAACGCAACATGGCATCCCATCTCAATTCCAGTTAATTTTGCATTGAAAAGTCAAATGGCGCTCCTTCGCTTCCGAGCTCTGCCATGCGCCCAAACAGTGGTTTACCCCCACATATGGGGTATTGGCGTACTCGAGACAAATTTTACAGCAACTTTTTCGGTCCATTTTCTCCTGTTACCCTTGGTAAAATAAAACAAATTGGAGCTGAAGTATATTTTTTGTGAAAAAAAGTTAAATGTTCATTTTTATTTAGACATTCCAAAAATTCCTGTGAAACACCTGAAGGGTTAATAAACTTTTTGAATGTGGTTTTGAGCACCTTGAGGGGTGCAGTTTTTAGAATGGTGTCACACTTGGTTATTTTGTACCATGTAGACCCCTCAAAATGACTTCAAATGAGATGTGGTCCCTAAAAAAAAATGGTGTTGTAAAAATGAGAAATTGCTGGTCAACTTTTAACCCTTATAACTCCCTAATAAAAAAAAATGTGGTTCCAAAATAGTGCTGATGTAAAGTAGACATGTGGGAAATGTTACTTGCTAAGTATTTTGTGTGACATATCTCTGTGATTTAATTGCATAAAAATTCAAAGTTGGAAAATTGCGAAATTTTCAAAATTTTCGCCAAATTTCCGTTTTCTTCACAAATAAACGCAGGTAATATCAAATAAATTTTACCACTAACATGAAGTACAATATGTCACGAGAAAAGAATGTCAGAATCACCGGGATCCGTTGAAGCGTTCCAGAGTTATAACCTCATAAAGGGACAGTGGTCAGAATTGTAAAAATTGGCCTGGTCATTAACGTGCAAACCACCCTTGGGGGTAAAGGGGTTAAAGGGGTCCACTAGGGATGATGGTACTGCAGCAGGGATGGTATGGCTCCCCACAGGTGAAGCTGTATCCCTAGAGCTCCCGGTGAAGTAGGGAAAGATGGTGTAGTGCCAGAAAGAATCAGAGGACACAAGGTTGCAGTCTCTTTAACTTTTACTGGTCATGAAAGGCCACAGTCCAGGGTACCGCTAACAGGTGATGCTGAGGTCCAGGCCGCCTGGAAACAATTAGGAATCCCCTTAGCCAGGTCGATTGGGAGCCTTCCACTCTGCGCTGTAAGATGTGTCCCTTGCTACCTATGGCTTCTCCCAAGGTCCTCTCTCTTTCTCTCCCTGTGTCCTAGGTCAGTACCCGCATGGCAGGCAGCACAAGCCTTTTTACAGGTGTCTCTATGTACTGTGACTCCGGGCTCTGTATGCTGCTGTGCCTTCGGGTGTAGGTGTGGGCAAGTAACTTTCAATCTCCTACTCTCCGGTTTCTGCTGTGGGGCATACAGTCCCACACAGCCTCGGACTCCCGGTGTCCGATTCCTGCGCTTCAGTGTGGAGGGAGCTCAGTCGCAGTTCCTCACTTCTCCTGTGCTCCTTCTTCCTTCACACTCTCTACCAACTAACTAACTCCTCCTCCAAGCCAGAACATATATCTAGGGAAGCTCCCCTAAAATCGGGTCTAGAGCTCCCCCTCCTGGCCTGGAGTCAGAACATGTTGCATGGATGTGCTACCTGTTAAAGGGATTCTCCTCGTTTCCAAGCATGGCATTACTCTCCCCGAGAGGAGGGCAATACCACTGTGGTACCCGGACCTCTGGGGTGCCACACCCACACAACCCCCATATGGAATTATGTCCCCACAGCTCCCCACACAGTATGATGTCTCTACAAATCTTCATACGGTATGATGTCTCCAACAAAAGGTATATGGTCTCACAGCTCTTCACACAGTATTATGGCCCTCCACACAAATATGATGTCAGCACAGCCCTCACATAGTGTTCCCCACACACAGCCCCTCATAAAGTATAATGTCCCCCCACACAAATATGATGCCCACACAATTCTTCACACAGTATTATGGCCATGGCCCCCTACACAAATATGATGTTCCCACAACCCCTCACATAGTGTTTTGGCTCACCACATAGTATAATGTTGCCACAGCCCCTCGCACAGTATTATGGCCGCCCTCAAGTACTGACTGATAAGACTGATCTACATATTTTCAAAAGTTGTCCGGTTCAGTTATGAAATGAGCCATTTATTAAAGTTCTTAACCTCTTGAATTCAAATCTGGCAATTATTTTTTTTTAGCTGGCTCTTTCTTCTACGATATTAGAGTTTTCCTTTTACTGCTACATGTAAGTAATGCATAAAAGTTTCAATACTTTGAAGCATTATTTTTTTTGAAAATATAAAGATGCAGAATATTTCGTTATGCCAAATCTCTGATAATTATTTAGAGGAAACTTAGCAACAATTCAAATAACTAAACCATGTCTAAACACAATTGCGAATTATAGGCAGTTATAGAAATTACATTATGGGTGTGGTCCATATTCAGTGACAACTCTTTTTTGCTTGTCTCTTGTACTCCTTCATCAGATCATCTCTTACAATTGTCCAACAGTAATCTGCAAGAATTGATGGATTCTATTTTCCTTCTTATTTTTTCTTCGTAACCACAATATCTTGGTGAAATCTCTCACCGTGCTCGTCGCTCACTGCTCTGCAGTTTGGTGGAAGAAAGTCTAGATGTATAGAATATTAAGAAATACATTTTTAAGGACATGTTATAGCCAAGATCTATAATATAACGCTGGGAGCGTCACTCTGTCCGAAGCCTTTATAGACTGCGCAAGCGCCGGCGCAGTCTGGACCCCACAGAGTGACGCTCCCAGGAGATCGCGGTATGTGTAAGCACTGAACGCACACCGCGATCTCCAACGGAAAAGCAGGTACCAGCCAGGAGGGTGTGAGTATGCAATATTTACCTGACTGTCCCGTTCCACCGATGCGCGCTGCTCCATCCTCTGCCTGTGACGTTCAGTTCAGAGGGCACCGCCCTCTGACTGAACAGTCACGGCCAGAGGATGTGGAGGATGAAGCGGCGCGCAGCAGTGGAACGGGACAGTCAGGTAAATATAGCAAGTGCCGGGGGCCTGAGCTAGCGGCGACTCCGGCACCTGACCCCCACAGCGCGCCGGTGTCCCCGCCTGCTCAGGCCCCCGACACTCGGCGCCCAGCACAGCCGCCCGCACTCACCACAGCTGCCCGCACTCACCACAGCCACGCACAGCCGCCCGCACTCACCACAGCCACGCACAGCCTCCCGCACTCACCACAGCCGCCCGCACTCACCACAGCCACGCACAGCCGCCCGCACTCACCACCGCCACGCACAGCCGCCCGCACTCAGCACAGCCATGCACAGCCACCCGCACTCACCACAGCCACGCACAGCCGCCCGCACTCACCACAGCCACGCACAGCCGCCCGCACTCACCACAGCCACGCACAGCCGCCCGCACTCATCACAGCCACGCACAGCCGCCCGCACTCAGCACAGCCACACACAGCCGCCCGCACTCACCACACCCACGCACAGCCGCCCGCACTCCCCACAGCCCCGCACAGCCGCCTGCACTCACCACAGCCACGCACAGCTGCCCGCACTCACCATAGCCGCCCGCACTCACCACACCCACGCACAGCCGCCCGCACTCCCCACAGCCCCGCACAGCCGCCTGCACTCACCACAGCCACGCACAGCCGCCCACACTCACCACAGCCGCCCGCACTCACCACAGCCGCCCGCACTCACCACAGCTGCCCACACTCACCACAGCCACGCACAGCCGCCGGCGCTTAGCACAGCCACGCACAGCCGCCGGCGCTCAGCACAGCCACGCACAGCCGCCGGCGCTCCGCACAGCCGCCGGCGCTCAGCACAGCCACTGGCACTCAGCACAGGCGCCCGCGGGCAGTAGAGCCGGAGAGAAAAAGATGGGAGCAACATATGGCAGAATGGAAACAGGAACAGGCAGAATGGGTGCAGCACATTACAACAGAATGGGGGCGTAGGATGGGAGCAGCACATGATAGAATGGGGGCACGGGATGGGAGCAGCACATGACAGAATGGGGGCACGGGATGGGAGCAGCACATGACAGAATGATTGCGCACGATGGGAGCAGCACATGACAGAATGGGGGCGCACACATGACAGGATGGGGGTGTAGGATGGGAGCACATGACAGGATGGGGCGCAGGATGGGAGCACATGACAGGATGGGGCGCAGGATGGGAGCACATGACAGGATGGGGCGCAGGATGGGAGCAGCACATGACAGATTGGGGGCACAGGATGGGAGCAGAACATGACAGAATGGGGGCACACACATGACAGGATGGGGGTGTAGGATGGAGCAGCATATGACAGGATGGGGGCGCAGGATGGGAGCAGCACATGACAGAATGAGGACGCAGGATGGAGCAGCATATGACAGGATGGGGGCGCAGGATGGGAGCACATGACAGGATGGGGACGCGGGATGGAGCAGCACATGACAGGATGGGGGCGCAAGATGGAGCAGCACATGACAGGATGGGAGAGCAAGATGGAGCAGCACATGACAGGATGGGAGAGCAAGATGGGAGCAGCACATACCAGGATGGAGACCATATACCAATATAAATGCTCGCCACCCGGGCATAGAACGGGTTCAATAGCTAGTAATTATATGTTCTGAGGAGATATTCCTTGTATGTTTTGAGGAAATTAAAATAAAATAATAAAACTACTCACCTCACCCCATTCTCCCTGATGCGCGATCTGGTGACATCATTGCACCTGCTGAGGAGAGACCCAGTTGCAGAGGATGAATGATACAACAGGAGGCTTCCTGTTCCATACTTGTAGTCACCGGTATCTGCGTCCTGAGGAGGCAGATACAGGTGAAAGTGAGATGTGCGGTAGTGGAGGCCGCAAGGTGCAGGGCACCACAGTAGCCAGTCCTTTGACCATTGCTTGCTGCTCAAGAACAGCCCGCAGGTCACATTTTGCCCAGGTCTGCTGTAGAGCATTCTGCATATTAAATGTGGTTCTACTTGCATTAATTCAGAAATCTATTCTACAAATGCAATTACATAATTAAAAAAAAGGAAAGGTTATCTGCTTTCTCCCAAGTAAAGATGTGTGTAGGCGAGCATAGGAATGACATACAAGCCAATGAAATAACTCCAAACCATAGGCTGCAGGCCAAATCATCCAAATGTCATTTAACAATGGATTAGCTGTACGCTAGATTCAAGTATGTTTCAAACAAGCAATAGAAGAGTTTCAGGTTTTTGTTACTGAAGGACAAACAGTGATCTGCAACCAGATACCTGCTATTGAATTCAATATTATAAAACAAATGTGCTTTATTCACAGGCCAAAATATAATTGTATTACAAGCATTGGATAGCCTTAAAGGGAATCTGTCACCCTCTGGACGATTTTGATCCATACTATGGACATACAGGTAATAGAATGGTTGTTCCGGTCTTTCCTTCATGCCTTATAGCTGTGGTGTAGATCTTTAGAAATTAATTTATAATGTTTTATGTTAATGATTTCTTCCAGGCTCCGGGGCGTGCTGTGCCTGGAAGAAATCACTGCCTCCTGACTTCATTATAATGGTATCCCCCTCCATCATCGTCAAACTAACCGGTTTGGTGCTGTAATCTTGCACATGTGCTATGCAGGTGCGCGGTTACACGAACCCTGTCTGCCCTCCTATGGGCAGTGTCTTCATTGAACTTCTGCGCAGGCACCGGCGAGTCTTGCATAGCGCATGCTCGGGATTACAGCGCCGAACAGATCATTGTGACGCTGATGTAAATGGGGTACCATTATAATGAAGTCAGGAGGCAGTGATTTCTTTAAGGCACTGCATGCCCCGGAGCCTGGAAGAAATCATTAACATAAAACATTATAAATTAATTTCTGAAGATCTACACCACAGCTATGAAGCATACGGGTAAAACTGGTCTAAACATTCTATTACCTGTATGCCCATAATAATGGATCAAAATCGTCCAGGGGTGACAGATTTAAATATTTAAATATAAGTAATGAGTAAAATATGTTTTTAATTGAAAGTAATGCTCATAGTGCATAAATAAAAATTACAACATCATTACACATTTCACAGAAAGGAGCATTTCTTTAACAGTCCTTTCCCCTTTTCACCATTGAATTAAGAGAGGGAGAATGCTGGCTGTTTAAAGTGTACGGGCGGCTTTAGTTTTCTGTGAAATTGGCATTAGTGTGTTATTTTTTGTCTCCTATAAGGAAATGAGTTCTTTAGTCTCACTTTAGACAGGGACTAATGTGAGTGATCACAGTACATTCTTTTCAATTATTTTTTTGATTGGGTTTAACAGTAACAAAATAGATTTTCAAACATAACTATTAATAATAATTTTATCTATAAAATAACAGGGTTTGGAGGGTAGTAAAAAGAAGTCTAAGTTGTTGGGATAAAGGTATGAACAAAATAACAGTGTTGGGGGAGGCAGAAAGGGGGAAGGAAACAGGAAAACAGGTAAAGAGGGGGAAAAGCCCCGTTATACTAAATACCCCTATCACAGTAAATCTTCTTCTGCCCCATTACAGTAAATCTCCCACACACAGTAAATAGCCCCTCACACACACACAGTAATTACCCCACACACACAGTAAATTCCCCCCACACCGTAAACACCCTCCACACACACACAGTAAACACCCTCCACACACACAGTAAATACCCCCTCATAAACACAGTAAATACTCCCTCACACACAGTAGATACCCCTCTCACACACAGTAAATACCCCCTCACACACAGTACATACCCCCCCACACAGTAACTACCCCAACACACAGAAAATATCCCCCTCACACACAGTAAATGCCCCCTCACACGCAGTAAATACCCACCTCACACATACAGTACATACCCCCTCACACACACAGTACATACCCCCCACATACAGTAACTACCCCAACACACAGTAAATATCCCCTCACATACAGTAAATACCAAACACACACAATAAATACCCCCCACACAGTAAATACCCTCCTCCACACACACAGTAAATACTCCCTCACACACAGTAAATACCCCCACACACAGCAAATACCCACACACATTAAATACAACCACACACACAGTATATGCTTCACTCCCAGGAAACACCACCCACACCCAGTAAATACCCCCCACACACTAAATACAACACACACACAGACTAAATACCCCCCACACAGTTAATATGCATACACAGTAAATTCACCACCCCCTGTAAATCCCCCCCAGGGAATGAAATAGCCATCCAAGCAGTAAACACCCCCCATATCTTCAGTGTCTTCAACTCCACTAACGTTGAGCACTTACCACCAATCTGCACCTCTGCAGCGCCGGCGAGTGACGTCAGCAGCGTGATCACATGACATGATCAGACTGCTGGCATTGCTTTGACCCGGCGGTCCGAACTTCAATTGTACTCGGGTCTCTACATTTATATGGTAATGTCAATGTTGTCACTCAAAACTACAACTTGTCCTGCAAAAAGAAAGCCCGTATATGGCTGTTGATGGATAAATAAAAAATTTACACACATGGTAAAAATTGTTGATACCCCTCGTTTAATGACAGAAAAACCCACAATGGTCACAGAAATAACTTGAATCTGACTAAAGTAATAATAAATAAAAAATCTATGAAAATGAACAAAGTCAGACGTTGCTTTTCAACCATGCTTCCACAGAATTTAAAAAAAATTATAAAAACTCATGAAATAGACCTGGACAGAAATGATGGTACCCCTGAAAATAATGTGATGAAAGGGACATGTTAAATCAAAGTGTGTCCACTAACTAGCATCACAGGTGTCTACAATCTTGGAATCAGTGAGTGGGCCTGTATATAGGGCTACAGATACTCACTGTGCTGTTTGGTGACATGGTGTGTATCACACTAAACATGGACCAGAGGAAGCAAAGGAAAGAGTTGTCTCAGGAGATTAGAAAGACAATTATGGACAAACATGCTAAAGGTAAAAGGTATAAGACCATCTCCATACAGCTTGATGTTCCTGTGGCTACAGTTGCACATATTATTCAGAAATGTAAGATCCATGGGACTGTAGCCAACCTCCCTGGACGTGGCTGCAGGAGGAAAATTGTTGACAAATCAAAGAGACAGATAATACGAATGGTAACAAAAGAGCCCAGAAAAACTTCTAAACAGATTAAGGTGAACTTCAAGCAACATCAGTGTCAGATCGCATCATCCGTCGTTGTATGAGCCAAAGTGGACTTCATGGGAGATGACCAAGGAGGACACCATTGTTGAAAAAAAATCATAAACATTGGGAGCAGTGGGGGTCATTGAAGTGAGTATTCATTAATTGTTTTATAAACCACTGTGAGCCCTGATTTGCCCCTTGATCACTCCCCTTAGCTTTTTGTGGTCCATAGCTGAACATATACCAAATAAGGGGCAGTCAGTTGTCGCACCATTACATATATTTTTGTTTTGATGATCTCAGGGTTGCTGTCCGTGCCGTCTACATTGGCATAGCTGCTGAGCTCAGTGATTGGCTGCAATGCTGTCATTGTGAGGTCAGCACTGCAGGCAAACAACAGAGACCAGCCGCAGAGACACCGTGTTGGACCCAGGGAGTAAAAGCTCAGTTTGTTATTTTACACTGAAAGTGCACTGGGAACCGATGGGTTATCTGGGCAGCTTGGGGCCTCCTAAAGACCCCCGTTACGGCCATCCTAGACCTCTTGTGATGATGCTCAGCCGCAGGCTGAGCTTCATAGGAGAACTGCAGTTTCGCTATATAATGCAATACCGTAGTATTCTAGTAAATAGTATAAGTGATCAGACAATCGCAGGTTTAAGTCATGAAAGGGCACTAAAAAATTAAGTAAAAATGGCAAAAATGTTTTACAAAATATATAGAGGTTTTAAAAAAAAAACTTCTCCCCCTTCAAAATGAATTACAAAAAAAATTTTAAAAAATAAATAATTTGGTATTATCATGTCTGTAAAGGTCAGATCTGTCAAAATATAAAATTAAGCCAAACTAAGCCTAAAAGAAAAAAATCGGAACACCAGAATTACAATTTTTCAGTCACCATTGTTTAAAAAATATAATTAAAAAATATTTAAATGTATTCATACCTCAAAATGACATCAATATAAAATTACAGCTCTGGGCACAAGAAAAAGCACTCACAGTAGAAAAATAAAAATCTACGTGTTTCAGAAAATGAAGACACAAACTCTTTTTTTTACATATTCCACATTTTTTTTCTCTTCTAAAATAATAATAATAATTAAAAAAAATGGACAAGTTATATATCGCCGTAATTATAATGAATTGCAAAATCATGTTGCTCGGTCATTTTTATTCACAATGTAAAAACAAAACTCTAAAACTAATAGCTTAGGGTGCTTTCACACTAGCGTCGTACGACGCACGTCGCAATGCGTCGTTTTGGAGAAAAAACGCATCCTGCAAAATTGCCTGCAGGATGCGTTTTTTCTCCATAGACTTGCATTAGCGACGCATTGCCACACGTTGCATCCGTCGTGCGACGGATGCGTCGTGTTGCGTCGGACCGTCGGCCCCCCAAAAAGTTACATGTAACTTTTTTTGTGCGTTGTGTCTGCCATTTCCGACCGCGCATGCGCGGCCGGAACTCCGCCCCTGCCTCCCCGGACATCACAATGGGGCAGCGGATGCGTTGTAAAACTGCATCCGCTGCCACCGTTGTGTTTTTTTTACACTGCATACGTCGGTACGTCGGCACGTCGCATTGCGATGTGCGTCATACGACGCTAGTGTGAAAGTAGCCTTAATTGTGCTTTTTTGCTGCACTTGGAATTTTTTTTTCCTGTTTTAAAGTACGTTGAATGGTAAAATGAATGGTTTTGTCCTATAAAAAAAAAACAATCTCTCAGATGATTTTGCTGATGAAAGAATTTAAAAAAGTTATGGTTCTCGGAACAAGAGGAGAAAAAGACTAAAGGGCAAAAAACAAAAAATCCTGTGTCCTTAAGAGGTTAATTGTTTAAAAATTGTTTTTTAGTCCCATTGAATTGTGTTAAAGGTAAGGTACCGCGGTACGCACATTGTAGCGGCATAGTAAATAGCTTAAGCAAACCTTTCTTTAGATAATCTAGTTGAAACCACTCGCTAGTTCAATATCTTGGAAAACTGAAACTGAAAGTTATGTTCACTTGTGATTTACAAGAACATGAAACCTTCTGCTTATGAGAACTGCTCAGCAAGTCAATGAGTAGAGCATAGAACTAGAACTATGGGGTGTCTTTTTACCACAATATTAACTGCACGCGATATGTTATTCAATTAAGGCTTAGCAACACAAAACATGTTTTGCTTTATAAACTTATAGAATAAAAAAAAATATTAAAGCAGGAAAATTGTAAGTACTGCATAATCTCTTAAATGCATGTACACTAAGATGAAATAAAAATATATATATTCTGTGTTTTTATATACAGCTCTGGCAAAAATTAAGAGACCACCACATCAAAACCCTGTCATGAGTAGCCCAATCTCCAGACCTGAACCCCATTGAAAACCTCTGGAATGTAATCAAGAGGATGATGGATAGTCGCAAGCCATCAAACAAAGAAGAACTGCTTACATTATTGAGCCAGAAGCAGTGTGAAAGACTGGTGGAAAGCATGCCAAGACGCATGAAAGCTGTGATTAAAAATCATGGTTATTACACAAAATATTGATTTCTGAACTCTTCCTGAGTTAAAAAAAGTATTGTTGTTTCTAAATGATTATGAACTTGTTTTCTTTGCATTAATTGAGGTCTGAAAGCACTGTTTTTTTTGCAATTTTGACCATTTCTCCTTTTCAGAAAATAAATAAAAAATTTATTGCTTGGAACTTCTGAGACATGTTGTCAGAAGTTTATAGACTAAAAAAAATATACCTATAAAGAGAAAAATCAGACAAACTGAACATTTTGCAGTGGTCTCTTAATTTGTGCCGGAGCTGTATAATCTGTGTTTTTATATATACAGAATATATTTATATTTTTTTATATATATTATTATTATTTATTTATTTAGCACCATTGATTCCATAGTGCTGAACATGAGACGAGGTTACATACAAATTACAGATATCACTTACAGTAAGCAAACTAACAATAACAGACTGATACAGAGGGGAGAGGACCCTTCCCTTGCAGGCTTACATTCCACTGGTATATATATAGTCATGGACGAAAGTGTTGGCATCCTTAAAATTTTTCCACTAAATGAAGTACCATATTTTTCAGATTGTAAGACACACTTTTTCCCCAAAAATTGTTTGGGGAAATAGAAATACGTCTTATAATCCGAGTATGTCTTAACAGGGAGGCGGCTGCGGTGGAGCAGGGCCCAGGAGGCAGAGATGCTGCTGCAGGAAGCTGACAGTGGTAGGAGTGGGGTGATGCTGCGGGCCCCAGGCTGGGAGGAGGGGGTGTTCGCCAGTGCAATGCTGCGATGGGCTCTGGCCTTTCAGAAAATGTCAGGAGTCCCCACACTTCCCATTGTTTTCATTGAAGTGGACTTTGGGAAAATGGTTGTCCGAGGTGGCGCATGCGTAGATTGAGATCTCGGCTCCTGCAGCCTTGCACTGCTGAACGCCACCTTCTCCAAGCCCAGGGCCACAGCATCGCCCCACTCCTGCCGCCACCAGCTTCCTGCAGTAGTGACCCTGCCTCCTGTGACCCCGCTCCACCGCAGCCACCCACCCTCGGTAAGCAATCATAAAAGCAGACTATAAGACGCACCACCATTTTATTAAAAAAATATTTTCCTCCACAAAATTTGGGATGCATCTCATAATCCGGTGTGTCTTATAATAGACAAAATGTGGTACTTCTCCCAGAAAATGATTGCAATTACATATGTTTTGTTATGCATATATTTATTTCCTTTGTGTGTATTGGAGCAACACAAAAATACAGAGAGAAAAAGGCAAACTGGACATAATTTCACACAAAACCCCCAAAATAGTCCAAACAAAATTGTTGGCACCTTTTTAAAATTGTGGGTAAGCACCTTTGTTTCAAGCATGTGATGCTCGTTTAAACTCACCTGTAGTAAGTAACAGGTGTGGGAAATATGAAAATCACTCCTGAAACCAGATAAAAAGGGGAGTAAGTGACTAAATCTTTGCATTGTGTGTCTGTGAGTGCTACACTAAGCATGAAGAAGGGAAAGAGAAGACAACTGTCTGAAGACTTGATAACCAAAATTGTTGGACAATATCAACAATCTCAAGGTTATAAGTCCATCTCCAGAGATCTTGATGCTCCTTTGTCTATGGTGCACAACATAATAAAAACGTTTACATCACATGGCACTGTAGCTAATCTTGCTGGACGAGGACTGCAGAGAAAAATTGATGAAAGGTTGCAATACAGGATAGTCTGGATGGTGGATAAGCAGCCCAAATCAAGTTCCAAATAAGTTCAAGCTGACCTGCAGCCTCAGGCTGCATCAGTGTCAGCAGAAACTATCTGTCAACATTTGAATGAAATTAAACGCTGTGGCAGGAGAACCAGGAGGACCCCACTGCTGACACAGAGACAAAAAAGCTAAACTGCAGTTTGCCAAAATGTAAGTGAGTAAGCCAAAATCTTTCTGGGAAAGCGTATTGTGGACAGATAAGAGCAACATAGAGCTTTTTGGTAAAGACATCATTCAACTGTTTACTAAAAATGAAATGAGGCCTACAAAGAAAAGAACAAAGTACCTGCAGTCAAACATGGTGGAGGTTCATAGATATTTTGGAGATGTTTTACTGCCACTGGCGCTGGGTACATTGACTGCGTGCAAGGCATCATGAAATCTGAAAATTACCAAAGGATTGTGGGTCGCAATGAAGTGCCCAGTGTCAGAAAGCTGGGTTTGAGTCCTAGGTTATGGGTCTTCCAGCAAGACAATACCCCAAACATATTTCAAGAAGAACCCAGAAATGGATGGAAACGAAACATCAGAGAGTTCTGACGTGGCCAGCAATGAGTCTGAATCTAAATCCAATTGAACACCTGTGCAGAGATCTTAAAATTGCTATTGGGAAAAGGCACCTTCACATATGAGAGACCTGTAGAAGAGTAATCCAAAATTCCAGTTGAGAGTTGTAAGTAGCTTGTTGATGGTTATTGGAAGCAATTGATTGTAGCTATTTTTTCGTATGGCGTGCAACCAAATATTAAGTTGAAGGTGCCAACAATTTTGTCTGGCCATTTTGGGGTTTTGTGTGAAATTATGTCCAATTTGACTTTTTTCAGTTTTTTTTTGTGTTGTTCCAATACACACAAAGGATATAAACACGTACAACACAACTGTATAATTGCAATAATTTTCTTGGAGAAATACTTCATTTTCTGGAACAATTTCAAGGATGCCAACACTTTCAGCAATGACTGTATCTGTACAGCTAAGTCCAGAACTATTAGTCCAGTGGCCGAATCTCCATGATTTCAGCTCTCGATGCCACTGTTTTTTTATTTAAAATGAAACAGCTGAGATGCAATTGAAGTGTGGACTTTAATGTTTAATTCTAGGAGTTGAACAAAAATATCCTGTGAACCGTTAGGAATTGTAACCATTTTTCTGTAAAGCCTCCTCATTTCAGAGGTTCAAAAGTGAATGGACAAATTAACTTTACCGTAAATAAAATGTATATTTTTAATACTTTTTAGATAATTCTTGACAAGCAATGACTGCCTGAAGTCTGGAAACCATGGACTTCACCAAACGCTGGGTTTCCTCCTTTGTGATGCTTAGCCATGTCTTTACTGCAGCTGGCTTCATTTGCTGCTGTTTTTGGGTTTTTCTGCCTTAAAGAAGTCCACTATTGCACAACCCCTTCTCATATCCCAGATCCCGATAAAATAAAAAAGCTTATACTCACCTCTCATGCTGGCACCGTTACAGCGGTGTCGGCACTCGCGTTACCGGGGCTCTCGTGTGGTTATGACACGTGAGCCCTGCGTCCAATCAGCGTTGGCATTACTGTCTCCGACTTTGTACAAATTGAACATGAAGAGGAACTCAGAGAGCAGCCGCCCTCATGGCTTCCTCTGCATGTTTGTACATTTGTACAAAGGTTGAGACTGTGAGGCCAGCGCTTATTGGGCGCTGGGCTCACGTGTCATAACAACCCTGGTAACGCGAGTGCCGACACCACATAAGCTTTTTTATTTTATCGGGGCCAAACATTTAGATCAAGAAAGAGTTGTCCTAGTAATGGACAACCCCTTTAAGTTTTATCTTAAGCATCTGAAATGCTACTCGACGAGGTTGATATTTTGTGATTGACTTGACCATTATATTATATTCCACTTCTTTGCTTTCACAGTATGTTTTGGGTCATTGTCCATCTGTACTGTGAAGCACCATTCAATCAACTTTGCTTCATTTAGTTGAATTTGAACAGAAAGTATTGCCCCAAAACACTTCAGAATTCATTTTCAATTTTTCTCATAAATTTGACTTAAAACCACATCAGATTTTTACACAAATCCTAAACGTAGATGAAGAGAATCAAAATGATCAAGCTCAACGCAATAGTTCCTCCTTATAGTCCGAAGCATGGAGGCATCTCTGCCAGAATGCGATGCACGAAGAAAGTAAAGGATATCAAGCTCCACAAACTCGTAATCCTCTTTATTTGGGCAAGTAAATACAAATGGGCAGCATGGTTAAAACATGCTTGCTTCTGACATCTATGTGTTTCAGATGCAGTGGCACCCTTGGACCAGGTTCACATGTTCAGTGTTTGTAAGGTATTTTAAAAGTATTTCACAGTTTCAAAAATGAGTATCATAAGTGTATATCATCTGAGGCTCACCATAAACACTTACTTAAAATTAAATTTTATTGAAAAATTCTAAAATTGTTAAATACATCTTTCCTCTATAGAATTAACCTGAGTGTCCTTACTACCAGTATATGGTTATAGGATTGATTGTGACAGTAGGATATACATATATGAATCTTAATCAACTATTCCTAAAAATAACAATAAACACTAACGACAAATATTTACTGTTAGGCTAGATAGATCAGTTAACAGCCTCTAGCTAGAAAGCTAAGATCATATAGATCAACATTACTAATTGTATCTAAATGACCCAATATATATACACATAGTGTTTCTGTCACATTTCTTTTCCTTTTTCCTCACTTCCCTGCCAATAGAGGGCCTACTAGGGATAGCAGGGTGAGTCATCGAGGTGCGGGGGCTCCACTGCGCAGGTTCTAGGGTGCCAACCTCCGCAGCTAGGTAGGGGCATTCAGATAGCACAGTGGCAGGCACACCCCTGTGGTATGTTGTTACTTGGTTTGGTGATGGTGGTGTATTTAACAATGTTAGAATTTTTCAATTAAATTTAATTCTAAGTAAGTGTTTACGGTGAGCCTTGTAGGATATTTTACTTGAGTATTTGTTAGTCAAAATCAGGAGAGGAACAATCAGAGAAAAAAGTATAATAGAGTCACCACTTCTGTATTTTTCACCCACTCCTGGTTTTGACTTACAAATATTAAGGAAAACACTGACCAAATCCTGAACGTGTGATCGTGGCCTTAATCATGTTGTGAACATTTCATTACCTTTGCACCTTTATAGCCCTTTGTTCCAGAGCACCCAGCAGTTGATTAGTATCATGTGATTAGATAAACCGGTCCTCATATACACAGAAATTAAAACTAAAGCTAAATACAGACAATGTCTGAACATATTTTTATATTATGACATTGGGAAAAAGGCAGTGAAGAAATCATGACGAATATTAGTTTATTTATGTTCGTAGTGCTCATAGTAAGATTCCGTTTGTTTTAAGACAGATCATGTGTAGAAGAAAGTTTTATCTAATCACATGCTATTAATCAACTGCTCAGTTCTCTGGAACGGACAGCTAAAAAGGCGCTATAGAAAGAAAAATGATCTAACATCAGCTCACCGGTATGGAAAAATTCTGCAGATTAGAGTGCGGTGCAAGGAGGCTTCAGGCCGGTTCCTGGACAACGAAAACAATGAGGAAAGGAGGACTAAACTAGCAACTGCAAAAAGGAAAAAAAAGATATATTAAAACATCACATTTATTCACCAGTGAAGTTGGCTTAAAAACATGGAAAAGACACCTGGTCTATGCATTTCGAGCTGTTCAAGACTAAGAGCTGTATTACTTGAAATGTGTAGACCAGGTGTCTTTTCCATCAATTTTTTTACGCTTTTAATCCATCTTCCCTGGTTTTAATGGATTGAATAAATGGGATTTTTTAATATAAAAATGTTTTCATTTTTTGTGTTTGCTGGTATTGTCCTCATTTACTCACAGCTATAAAAGCGCACAGGTAATGAAATGTGCACATCATGATTAAGGGTGCCACGGCACCTGAAACGCATAGATGTCAGACGCAAACATGTTTTAACCATATTGTCCATTTGAATATACTTACCTAAATAAAGATCTGGTGTGACCCCCTTATGCAGCAATAACTCCATTTAAAGGGAATCTGTCACCTACTTTTTCGTATATAAGCTTCAGCCACTGCCATCAGGGGCTTATCTACAGCATTCTGTAATGCTTTAGATAAGCCCCCGATGTAACCTGAAAGATAAGAAAAACAAATTAGATTATACTCACCTGAGGTGGCGGTAAGGGAGCTTACACCGCCGTATCATGTTGGAAGAAACTGGAAACGGCTGGCACCTCACACTTCCCATATGGCTGTGCAGTATCAAGGCCCAACATCCAACTGGTAACTGACTTGTATCATCTGCTTATACTTTATTACTACCACCTATATTTGCATATCTTACCATCGAATATGTATATCCATTGTGTATATAGTGTTTAGCGTGCCCTTAAGGCGATTAGATATCCAGTTTAACCTTGGGCTGCTCATTTATCTCGATCCATGAATCCACATGTCCGTGTTCTCAGTTTAATGTCACATGTTACTGGCTGGTTTCTGACCAAATATAAACCCAATAGCGGCACTGTGCTTACAGCTCTGGCAAAAATTGAGAGACCACTGCAAAATGTTCAGTTTGTCTGATTTTTCTCTTTATAGGTATATTTTTGAGTAAAATGTAAATTGTTCTTTTAGTCTATAAACTTCTGACAACATGTCTCTGAAGTTCCAAGCAATTCATTTTGTATTTTTTTCTGAAAAGAAGAAATGGTCAAAATTAAAAACCAAACAAACAGTGCTTTCAGACCTCAAATAATGCAAAGAAAACAAGTTCATAATCATTTAGAAACAACAATCTAATGTTTTAACTCAGGAAGAGTTCAGAAATCAATAATTTGTGGAATAACCATGATTTTTAATCACAGCTTTCATGAATCTTGTCATGCTTTCCACCAATCTTTCACACTGCTTCTGGAGCAAAAATGTAAGCAGTTCTTCTTTTTTTGATGGCTTGTGACTATTCATCATCCTCTGGAATACATTCCAGAGGTTTTCAAAGGGGTTCAGGTCTATAGATTGGGCTGCCCATGACAGGGTTTTGATGTGGTGGTCTCTTAATTTTTGCCAGAGCTGTATATCAAACAATGAATTGGTGGCAGTACTACCGGGCTGGCAAGGCTCTGTTTCACCGGTGCTAATGAAAGGGGGTCTCTCAGCCTGTCAGGGTTGTGAGTGAGTGTTCTGCCATGCCGGCACTCACATGGGCCACCCTCTCTTGCTCCCCACACTTCCCTGTGCCGGTGTGGACAGAGGTTGTCTGTGTAAAACTGTGACAAGCTGACATTAGGTATCACCAGGGAGTGCGGAATGTCATGTTGGTGAAAGTGGGGAGACTGTACCGTGTGACCCCGACGTGTTAGTGACATCAGGCGGGGCTTCATGGTACGGTTCATCACAGTAATAATGGTCTTGAATTTCCTCAATTTGTACACAATCTGTCTGACTGTGGATTGGTTAAATCCAAACTATTTATAGTTGGTTTTGTAATGTTTTCCAGCCTGATGAACAACTCTTTTCTAAGGTCCTCTGTAATCTCTGCTTGCTTCCACAAACATGTTGTAAAATCATACTTTTAAATTAAGCAAGTCACCCATTGACACCTGACTGTCATCCCATTAATTGAAAACACTACTTTATTTCACTTTGGCTCTATTCTCAACTTTTCGAAAAACTAGCATACTTTTATGTAAAATTTTTGCAGAAATAAGAAAAATTCTGAATAGTTCACAAACTTTTCAAGGACCATTTCTGATCTGAAATATTCATTAAAATACACCCCTGTGAAATTTGCTTTAAAGTGCCCATGCAGGTTAGATAGCTGTCATTGGAAGCCTTGTTTAGCAATCTGTCCCACCTCTACTACACATGAACGCTTGACAGACACAGACACAAACAATACAATTAGACTTCAATTGAATTTAGTCTTGCTTGAAAATAATGACACTAGTTGGTAGACATTGCTCAAAGATAATAACATTTTAATTTTTAGATCACAAACTGATTTAAAGTTTTCAAGGAATACCGTAGAAGAAAATCTATAGTTCAGAAATAGCTCCACTTTTGACCATGGAATTTATCTGGTATTGCAGCTCTTTTGGAATTTTCCTTTCTCTTATTTTCTTTTGATTTCATTAGAACGCCTCAGATAATGAACGTAATGTAACGCTTTTCCCATACACAGTATATAATATTATTGTTCTTAGACACCAAATAAAGGGGCCAGAGTTTAAGGAAATGAGGACATAAAAAAACCTAAGGAAATCATGGCTCAGTGCCGCAAACATTTCTTAACATAATTGTTGCCAGTTCAGTTAAGGGAAATTGGCCGATTCCAAGAATCCAAAACAGAAATGCATAAAAGTAGAAATGTATAGTATAGTTTTGCAGAATGAATACAGAGAGAAAGAGAATGTGAGCAGATCATATACAATGTCTAAAGAGTGTTGTGCTCCTGTATTAAAAAAGTGAAAAACCTCACAGAAACACAAAGAACATCTTATATATTAATTGCTGAAACTGGAATATCTCTTAAGACATTGTAAGAATTTTTAAAGAAAATTTGCCCACAAAATGTAATATTCATAATTTAAAGATTGTACAATTTGGAGTCTATAAGCAAAAATTCTAAATAAAAATGTGTATTTCTTGGAATTATGAAAATCATGTTCAAGATTCTTACAAATGTCCAGAAAGCAAGAGATGTGTTAAAATACCAAAAGGACTTCTGTTCACCCTGGTTAATTGCCATTAAACCCAGCACCTCTGTTCCAGTGAGTGGCCCTAATGGTTTCTCGTTGTTGTTATGGAATGCCAGTAAGCAGAAGCAAGGAGTGGTGACCTGGGCCAGGCCCCCCCTCTTTTTACTTCTGCTTGTCAGGCCCCAGGGTCAGGAATGGGCCATTTCAGTAACTGAATGTGCATCTTCGGATGCACATACAGTTGAAATCTATTGCTGTACAAGATGCCACCGGTATCCTGCAATACAATAGTTAGTAACCACCAGCCAATCAGAGGCTGGGATCTGATGTCAGTGTGAACATTGCTGGTGTATGACGTTACTGTTATGTGCCGGCACTTCCGTGCCTCAAATGAATAAAGAAGAGGACACCGCTGGACCACAACCAGGTCCCAAAAAGTTTTTCTTTTATTTTTTGTACTGAAAGCAGACATATAAGACCAGAATGAGAGATCATATGCAGCCAGGATGAAAGAACATATGGAGGCAGGACAGGAGATCATATCGGGCAGGATGGAGACACATGGGGCCAGGATGGGAGAACCTATGGGGCCAGGATGGGAGATTATATGGAGGCAAGATAGAATATCATATGGGTGGCAGGATGGAGACATATGGGGGAAGAATGAGTACACATGGGGCCCGGAATGAGACATATGGGGGCCATGAATGGGATGCATGGGGGCCAGGAATGAGACACATGGGGGCCAGGATGGTGGATGTTATTACATGAAGGGGCCAGGATGTGCGACATTATTACTGTAGGGGCTAATTAAGCGATATTATTACTGCAGTGATATATTTTATTTTTGAGGATACTGTTTTCATTGCTCACTGGGGGGAGGGGAATCCTGTTATTGTGCAGGACGACACTATGTCTCTTCACTTCTTCATCTGGCGTAGTATAGAAGTTGGGGGGAAAATTGGGGATTGTGCCCTGGAATCGGTGCTCTAAATAACTGTGTTATTTTCTGCAGAGATGAGTCGTAGCTGGAAGAATTGATGGCGGTCTGCGCTGGATGAAGAAACATGAAGATGAATATCTTCAACTAGAGACATCACTGGTGAGTCAGTGTGTTACCTGTACACTGACACTATATATTGTATACTATGTACAGAACTGCTGTGTCAGAGGCATAGCTAGGGTTTTGGTTTAAGGGAAGCGAAACTTCTGAGTGGGCCCCTAACCAGGTAACCTTGATTACAACTTGGTGACGCACTCAAATAGTGGATGTAGGAGAACCTCAGCACATGACTGCGCTGTTGCTGTTACAAGTGACAGCCATCTTTAGAAGAAGCACAAATGCGAAACGGTGCTGTCTGGGTAGGAGCGCGCAGCACATGGAGACTATGCACATGTCACTTTGTGAGAACCTTCTCTGAGTCCTGAGGAACTTTTGTCCTTTTTTCTCCTGCAAATAAAATACTTTTCATTGCAGATACTATTGCTTAATGGTTTATCACTGATAGATATGCTGTTTTTGATTATAATGGTTTGTGTCCTTGCTAGAACATATTTATACAGTGCCTTGCGAAAGTATTCAGCTCCCTGGAACTTTTCAACCTTTTTCCACATATCATGCTTCAAACATAAAGATACCAAATGTAAATATGTAAATTTTTGGTGAAGAATCAATAACAAATGGAACACAATTGTGAAGTTGAACGAAATTTATTGGTTATTTTAAATTTTTTGGGAAATTCAAAGCCCTATACTTTCAGTGCGGCAAACTCACTCCAGAAGTTCATTGTGGATCTCTGAATGATCCAATGTTGTCCTAAATGCCTAGTGATGATAAATATAATCCACCTTTGTGTAATCAAGTCTCCGTATAAATGCACCTGCTTTGTGATAGTCTCAGGGTTCTGTTTGAAGCACAGAGAGCATCATGAAGACCAAGGAACACAACAGGCAGGTTCGCGATACTGTTGTGGAGATGTTTAAAGCTGGATTTGGATACAAAATGATTTCCAAAACTTTAAACATCCCAAGGAGCACTGTGCAAGCGATCATATTGAAATGGAAGGAGTATCATACCACTGCAAATCTACCAAGACCCGGCCGTCCCTCTAAACTTTCATCTCAAACAAGGAGAATACTGATCGGAGATGCAGCCAAGATGCCCATGATTACTCTGGATGAACTGCAGAGATCTACAGCTGAGGTGGGACAGTCTGTCCATAGGACAACAATCAGTCATACACTGCACAAATCTGGCCTTTATGAAAGAATGGCAAGAAGAAAGCCATTTCTCAAAGATATCCATAAAAAGTGTAGTTTAAAGTTTGCAACAAGCCACCTAGGAGACACACCAAACATGTGGAAGAATGTGCTCTGGACAGATGAAACCAAAATCTAACTTTTTGGCAACAATGCCAAAGACATGTTTGGCGCAAAGGCAACACAGCTCATCACCCTGAACACACCATCCCCACTGTCAAAGATGGTGATGACAGCATCATGGTTTGGGCCTGCTTTTCTTCAGCAGGGACAGGGAAGATGGATAAAATTGATGGGAAGATGGATGGAGCCAAACAAGACAATGATCCCAAACATAAAGCAAAATCTACAATGGAATGGTTCACAAAAAAATGTATCCAGGTGTTAGAATGACCAAGTCAAAGTCCAGACCTCAATCCAATCGAGAATCTGTGGAAAGAGCTGAAAACTGCTGTTCACAAACGATCTCCATCAAACCTCACTGAGCTCGAGCTGTTTTCCAAGGAAGAATGGGCAAGAATTTCAGTCTCTCGATGTACAAAACTGATAGAGACATACCCCAAGAGACTTGCAGCTTCACAACTTGTGTTCCACTTGTTAATTCTTCACCAAAAATTTACATTTGGTATCTTTATTTTTGAAGCATGATATGTGGGAAAAGGTTGAAAAGTTCCAGGGAGCCAAATACTTTCGCAAGGCACTGTATCTCTCATTATAGAGATCCATCATGTTATATATGCACTGAGCGCTTTAATTTAATAATATATGTTAACTCTATATGTATAGCAATGACACGACCCATTCTAAGATAACCCTCTGATTGCACTTGTAAGTATACTATATCTGCCTTGAATCGCACTTAATTATAAATTGTGCACAAAATATTGTCATCATAAAATGTAATTCCCAGTAGGTTAAATTTTTAAAATCCTTTTAAAATAAGCATAATAAAAATAAAGTTTTTTACCATTTGAAATTTAACCTCCTCCTCATGATATTTACCTGAGGTTGTGTGTTATATATACAGTGCCTTGCGAAAGTATTCGGCTCCCTGGAACTTTTCAACCTTTTCCCCCATATCATGCTTCAAACATAAAGATACCAAATGTAAATTTTTGGTGAAGAATCAACAAGTGGAACACAATTGTGAAGTTGAACGAAATTTATTGGTTATTTTAAATTTTTGTGGAAATTCAAAAACTGAAAAGTGGGGCGTGCAATATTATTCAGCCCCTTTAACGTAATACTTTGTTGCGCCACCTTTTGTTGCGATTACAGCTGCAAAAGGGGTATGTCTCTATCTGTTTTGTACATCGAGAGACTGAAATTCTTGCCCATTCTTCCTTGGAAAACAGCTCGAGCTTAGTGAGGTTTGATGGAGATTGCTTGTGAACAGCAGTTTTCAGCTCTTTCCAAAGATTCTCGATTGGATTGAGGTCTGGACTGTTACTTGGCCATTCTAACACCTGGATACATTTATTTGTGTACCATTCCATTGTAGATTTTGCTTTATGTTTGGAATCATTGTCATGTTGGAAGACAAATCTCTGTCCCAGTCTCAGGTCTTTTGCAGACTCCAACAGGTTTTCTTCAAGAATGGTCCTGTATTTGGCTCCATCCATCTTCCCATCAATTTTAACCATCTTCCCTGTCCCTGCTGAAGAAAAGCACGCCCAAACCATGATGCTGCCACCACCATGTTTGACAGTGGGGATGGTGTGTTCAGGGTGATGACCTGCGTTGCCTTTGCGCCAAACATATCATTTGGCATTTTTGCCAAAAAGTTCAATTTTGGTTTAATCTGGCCAGAGCACCTTCTTCTACATGTTTGGTGTGTCTCCCAGGTGGCTGGTTGCAAACTTTAAACAACACTTTTTATGGATATCTTTGGGAAATGGCTTTCTTCTTGCCACTCTTCCATAAAGGCTAGATTTGTGCAGTGTACGACTGATTGTTGTCCTATGGACAGGCAGTCCCACCTCAGCTGTAGATCTCTACAGTTCATCCAGAGTGATCATGGGCCTCTTGGCTGCATCTCTGATCAGTCTTCTCTTTGTTTGAGATGAGAGTTTAGAGGGACGGCCTGGTCTTTGTAGATTTGCAGTGGTATGATACCCCTTCCATTTCAATATGATCGCTTGCACAGTGCTCCTTGGGATGTTTAAAGTTTTGGAAATCATTTTGTATCCAAATCCGGCTTTAAACTTCTCCACAACAGTATCACGGACCTGCCTGTTGTGTTCCTTGGTCTTCAAAATTTATCAGTGTATGTAAGCAAAAATCAGAAGTTGAGCAATCAGAGGAAAAGTATAATAGAAACACGTCACCACTTCTGCATTTATCACCCACTCCTCATTTTGGCTTACAAATACTGACCAAATACTCAACGTGTGAATGTAGCCTTACGATTATTGCTAAATATGTCTGCGTTACTTTGGGCAAAGAGTCAGGAAAGTTGTATCTTCTGTTAATACTTTAAAACACGTGGAGGGGCTTAAAAAAGGTTTTTGGCATTCTTCAAATCATACTAATCCCTCCAATAGAGAAAGAATGGCCACATGCCACATACACACTGCAGAAAGGAATTGTTTGCCAGTACATTTCAAGTAAATCTTTGGGTTATTTCTGGGAAAAAGAGAAAATGTACATGATAACTTTCTGAGAAGGATCACTTGAGGATAAAGACTGGAGTTGTGTCTGCAGAAAGTTTACATATCTTTCTTGCTGCATTTACTTATCTTTTATGGCAATGTATATATTTATCAAAACCTATTCTTGGATGCCCTTTTGAACTGTAGAGATTATTTCAACTCATCACTGTCTCCATAATTCCTCATCATCATCATCACATGTAATGAATATACACTCCTCAATGTTGGAATTGCAACAAGAAAGAAAAGTAGTGGAATTTTGGAAATCACAACTTGGATAGACATGTTAATGAAATGCAAATCATGAAAAAACTGAAACAAATTTTTTCCAAAACAAATATATTTAGTGTCAAGAATGAGTACCAGGCTCAGAAATACCCGCACTTAGACGCCTTAACTGCTATGAAAAAGGTAATGAATAATTGTCTCAGTAATGTTCTGTCAGTCACTTAGAAAGCACTGGGGCAAATCATCAAGACCCGCTGCTGCCAGCTCCTTTTGTAAATGTAGACAAATGATATCTGTGATGAGCTTGAAGAGGGACAATTCTGGAGGCACTGAAAGCCATTGTAGCTCGTTTAGGCCACAAGAACTGCTCACAGTAGTGCACGAAACATGCAGCATGGTGTTCTCTTGTTGAAAAACAGCTCCTGAGGAAGACAGGACATAGTAATGCTGCTTGCCTCCTCAATTCTCTTTGGATCTAAAAGTGCATAGATAATGCAGGGCAAAAATAGCTTAAAACACAACATATGCATTCTATTTACAACACATTCACTAAATAGCAGCAATACGATGCAAAGAAACATGTCCTTAGAGTATGTATTTTAATTAAAGCAAAAATGTAATCAAATTCATGCTGCAGAAACACAGGCACATTGAATCAGACACTAGTTGTGCGATTGCAGCCAGGTATGTTTTTATTTTTTCTTCTTTAACCCCTTAACGACTGATGATACGTCTTTTAACGGCGGCATTTAAGGGTACTTATTCCACAGCGCCACTTTTTAACAGCGCTGAGAAATAAGGGTATAGCGCTCCCCCAGCTTCGGAATTTCTCCAGGATTTCTGAATAACGTAATAAAATGACCGCAAAAAAAAAAAGAAGTCTGATTTCCCATTTAATTTTTCTCCCTCTGATGTGATCGCACATCAGAGGAGAGAGAAATGGGGTTCCCCGATCCTTACCTCAGTACCTCCGGTGTCCCTGCATCTCCCTTTTTCCGGGAAGAATAGGGCTGGTGCATGCGCAGTGCGCCCTCCGAGATCTGCTGGCCACCACCCGGCAACAATAGGAAGTTTTTCCTATTGGTTCATTTTTGTTCACTGTGATAGACCCTATCACAGTGATCAAAATAAAAAAAATGATAAATCAAACACCCCTTTATCACCTCCTTTGTTAGGTTAAAATAATAAAATTAAAAAAAGTATTTATTTCCATTTTCCATTAGGGTTAGAGTTGGGCTAAAGTTTGGCTTGGGCTAAAGTTAGGGTTGGGGCTAGGGATAGGGTTGGGCTAAAGTTAGGGTTGGGCTAAAGTTAGGGTTAAGCTAGGGTTAGGGTTGTGGGTATGGTTGGGAATACGATTAGGGTTGGGATTATGGTTAGGAGTGTGTTAGGGTTAAGTTTGTGGTTAGAGTTACAGTTAGGGTTGGGATTAGGCTTAGGGATGTGTTGGGGTTAGGGTTGTGGTTAGGGTTATGGATAGGTTTTTGATTAGGGTTAGGGGTGTGTTGGGGTTAGGGTTGGAGTTAGAATTGGGGGGTTCAAGTGTTTAGGTACATCAGGGGGTCTCCAAACATGATATGGTGCCACCATTAATTCCAGCCAATTTTGTGTTCAAAAAGTCAAACAGTGCTCCCTCCCTTCTGAGCCCTGCCATGCGCCCAAACCGTGGTTTTCCCCCACATATGGGGTAATGGCGTACTCTTGAGAAATTGCACAACAAATTTTGTGGTCCAATTTCTCCTGATACCCTTGTGAAAATAAAAAAAATTGGTTCCAAATTAAATTTTTTATGAAAAAAGTAAAATGTTCATTTTTCCCTTCCACATTGCTTTAGTTCTCGTGAAGCACCTGAAGGGCTTATAAACTTCTTGAATGTGGTTTTGCAGACCTTGAGGGGTGCAGTTTTTAGAATGGTGTCACTTTTGGGTATTTTTTGTTATTGTGACCCCCCCAAAGTCACTTCAAATGTGAGGTGGCCCCTAAAAAAATGGTTTTATAAATATTGTTGTAAAAATGAGAAATCGCTGGTCAACTTTTAACCCTTATAGCGTCCTAACAAAAAAAAATATGTTTCCAAAATTGTGCTGATGTAAAGTTGACATGTGGAAAATGTTATTTATTAACTATTTTGTGTGACACCACTCTTTGATTTAAGAGTACAAAAATAGTAATTTTGAAAATTGCAAAATTTTCTATTTTTTTTTCCAAATTGCCGTTTTTTTTCATAAATAAACGTAAGTTATAGCAAAGAAATCTTACCAATAACATGAAGTACAATATGTGACAAAAAACAGTCTCAGAATCAGTGGGATATGTTGAAGTGTTCTGGACCTATAACTTCATTAAGTGACAGTGGTCAGAAATGTAAAAATTGGCTTGGTCATTAAGTACCAAATTGGTTCTGTCACTAAGGGGTTAAAGAAATGTTTTACTGAAAGAGTTTTACAAACACAATAAAAGTATAAATGGATGCAATAAAAGATAACACAGCTTGTATATATCAGAGGAATGAGTTCTTATTCATAACCACAACTGCATGCATGTGACATCTGAGCCAGCTCCTGTCCCCTCTATTCCAGCTTCAATCGTCAGCCGACGCAGGATGACTATTCGGTAGTCCTGTATTACTCCTGGAACTTGTGACTCTGACCAGTCTGGAAGCTTTCGAGTTAAATCCTAGCTGGTGTGTCTTTCTTTCTGCCGTCAGCCTTGGCTGTGGCTGTTCGCTATTTAAACCCCTGACAATTAGTTCCCACGGCCAGTTATAGCGTAACTAGATCTTGCTTGAATCTCAGCTCCTGCATCTTAGGGGATATTCCAAATTTTGACTTCGGCTTGTTTACTGACTTTTCTCCTGCCAGTTAATTTTGTATATACCTGTACCTTCTGGTTCAAACACGTCTACCTGAGTATTCTCTTTGACAATTGACATCAAAAAGCAGCCGTCTCAGTGGCCCCAGCCCAGAGTCCCCTAAGTCCAGATCCCTGTACAAGGGTTTAATAGTGAAGGCCAAGGCAACCTCTTGGACCTGAATGGAATGGTTAGCTCTAAGTATTTTTTAGAGCTTCCAGGTAACCACGAACCCGCGTGACAGTATATCTCTTATTCTGATAAGAAGCCTCATTTCAAGTGAATACTATACACTTACAACAGTCTTGTGTTAAATCACACCTAACTGGGGCCAACTAAATATAACCAAGGAATAAAAATAGGAAATGGGGTACAACGATCACAGTTCAGCGTGACCACATGGTGTTCGGAAGTGCAGTGAACTGTGCCATTAATACCTTTCCTAAGGTCCATTAGATATATTAAGAGACATCTGCACCAGAGTTTTTGGCTGGGATATCTATCCATTATCCCCAGATCTTGTGAAATTGATCTTTACACCCCCTTGCTGCAAACCTAAGCTTATACATGGTAAGTACACGATTCACTTCCCTTGTACATGCAGCTTTTGAAGGTCTTTTCGAATGTTTCCAGCTTAATAACATAACTTTTTTTTGCATAATAGAGCCATATCTAATACAAGGTGCGAGCAAGAATGCTTATAGGTAGCATTTCTATCAATCCGAACACACAGACTTTAGAATGTATTATTTTGGCAGCTCATACATGGAGCTCCATAAATTCCAAGAACATCCCACCAATAGTTTTGGAGTAACATATACTAAAAAGCATTACTGTTTTATCACCTAGAAATCCTCAAATCTTAGCCTGTCCATTTTATACAACCATGAACTTACCTTGTATCAGTTTATTCTGAGCCCAGACAAGTGGATGGGCTATCAAGGATACAACAGCATCCATCTTCATTTATATCTGGTGTACCCTTCTTCCATAGCTGCAGTTTCCTTTAATCAGGGCAAGACTTCTTGGAAGATATAGATAATTATTAAAGCTGGATAGTGGTTTAGGTAGGGCGATGACTTCAGCTAGGTCATCTAAGATAATGAGATTAAGAGATTTCTCCATTTCTCCAAATTGTGCTCTGATTACATGCCACAATTGATAGAATCTGAGCAGGGAATGGCCAGTTGTAGCTATTCACATGTGTGAACACAACCTATCTGCAATGTCAGATAAAAATTAGAGTCCATGTGCTCTCCAGAATTCAATCTCTGGTATATTTTTCAGATGTGGAAGGCATGGATTCAGCCATAGCAATGTTTTTGTGGCCACTTAGCCTCCTCATCAGAGGCCAAATAGAGAACAACATACAACACTTTCATTGTAACCATCATTGGTCAAGGAATATCAGAATTAGTGAGAGGTGGGCCTATAAGCAATAAACCCTTTAATGTATGTAGATGACCTACCATTCTTTGTTCTATTCATACTCAGTTCCCTAGAACAAACCTCAGACAACTAGAAGATGCTGAGTCGCCCGCCAGGGCCGTGGGGTACTCAGTACCGGGCGACCCGGTCCATGGCCCTGGGCACCCATGTAAAAGGAATATGGATTAAAGTATATGTGTGTGACGCCACCTGTGGTATTAGCAGGTGTCAGCAGGGACCGACGCTGCATTAAGGGGTCCTCTGGGGTGATGTTATTTCAGCTAGATGGTAAAACTTCCCACAGGCACAGGTGAAGTATATCCCCAGGGCTCCTGGTGTGTAGATGAAAGATGGTGGTGAATGGTGCAGTAAGGAACGAGGACACAGGTTTGCAGTCTCTTTACCTTGTTTACTGAAGACTTCAGGCAGCCACAGTCCAGGGCACCAGATCACAGGATAGGTAGAGTCCGGCCGGCTTGGAGGCAAGTTGGGAATCCCCTTTTCCAGGTGGAGATTAAAGCCTTCCCTCTAGCGCGGTGGTATTGTAGTCTCTTACTGCCTGTGGCTTCAGATAAGGTCATCACAGTTCTCTCTGTCCCCCATATACGATAGGACAATACCTGTAAGTCTTAGGGTCCCTTACAACCTCGGTGTGCCGGCTACCGGTTGTCTGCCCTTGGCCAGGGAGACAGTCTGCTCGCTGCTGTCCTCCCCCTGGTGTCCTCGCCTGTGCCTCTCTCTCCTACATGCTCTCTCTTTCCTACATTTCAGCATGTTCTGCACAATAGATTTAAATTTTGGATCTAAGTCTTAGAGTTTGTCTGATGAATTTGAAGTTACATTTTTTATATTCCCATTTGGACTACTTTCCTGAAAACCTTGGAGCTGTTAATGACGAGCAAGGAGAAAGATTTCATCAGGATATCAAGGAGATGGAACAACAATACCAAGGCAATGGAACATGCACATGATGGGGGACTACTGCTGGATGCTTCGCAGAGAAGATCCGCAGGCCTTCTAAAAGAGAAAAGGTATCAAGAGAAGCTTTGAAGAGAAAAGGAAAAGGCACAATAATTAATTTCCAAAAAAGTTGCAGAATGAATGTTCAATACATTTTTATATGTAATATTTTTGCATTAGTTAAATTTTTAATTTCAGAATTGCAGTCTAGCTTGAAAGTATACCATTTTAATTGAGTCACACCCATGCTTGTAACCCAAACAAAATTCATGAATAGGGCATCATATAAAATATAATGATGAACTGTGCCCATTGGCAGTCTCTCTGAATGTGAGCTCTGCTATTGATGTACTGTGGCTTAGTAAATTCTTTTAATGCTGAACTACCATCCCATTATATCTCATTTCAACCTTATTTAATTCTAAATGGAATATTCTGTTTTACTTAAGCCTAAGTCACACTAAACGACTTACCAACGATCACGACCAGCGATACGACCTGGCCGTGATCGTTGGTAAGTCGTTGTGTGGTCGCTGGGGAGCGGTCACACAGACAGCTCTCTCCAGCGACCAACGATCAGGGGAACGACTTCGGCATCGTTGAAACTGTCTTCAACAATGCCGAAGTCCCCCTGCAGCTCCCGGGTAACCAGTGTAAACATCGGGTTACTAAGCGCAGGGCCGCGCTTAGTAACCCGATATTTACCCTGGTTACCATTGTAAAAGTAAAAAAAAAAAAACACTACATACTCACATTCTGATGTCTGTCACATCCCCCGCCGGCGTCCACAGGGTTAAAACTGCTTTTGGCAAGAGCGCTGCTAATGCACACGCTGCTGCCGAGAGCTTCCCTGCACTGAATGTGTCAGCGCCGGCAGTAACAGCGGTGACGTCACCGCTGTGCTCTGCTTTACGGCCGGTGCTGACACAGTCAGTGCAGGGAAGCTCTCGGCAGCAGCGCGTGCATTAGCAGCGCTCCTGCGAAAAGCAGTTTTAACCCTGTGGACGCCGGGGGACGTGACAGACATCAGAATGTGAGTTTTTTTTTACTTTTACAATGGTAACCAAGGTAAATATTGGGTTACTAAGCACGGCCCTGCGCTTAGTAACCCCATATTTACCCTGGTTACAAGTGAACACATCGCTGGATCGGCGTCACACACTCCGATCCAGCGATGACAGCGGGTGATCAGCGACCAAAAAATGGTCCTGATCATTCCCCAACGACCAACGATCTCCCAGCAGGGGCCTGATCGTTGGTCACTGTCACACATAACGAGATCGTTAGCGGGATTGTTGCTAGGTCACCAAAAGCGTGACGTTGCAATGATATCGTTAACGATATCGTTATGTGTGACTCAGCCTTTACTATTGATCAGTATTAAAACATTAGACCCGATTCATCAAGACTGGCGTTCTTCATTCTGGTTTTGATAAAGGGGTGTGCTGGAGTACACGCTTCTTCATGAATCTGGAGTGTCTGACAAGTGGCTTGTGCATCCATGCATTACGCTAGAAGCCCTACTCCAGTCAGCTACTGGAGTGAGATTTCTGGCATAGGGAATAAAAGGGGGCACAGGACCTGTTTGCTATAGGCTGGAACTGAGTTCTCTTTGCCCTCAAATGCCTCTTCTACAGAAATTAGACAGGTGTGGGGTGTTGTGCTGTGGAGCTTGTTCTTTGATCACTTGTAGTTTGAGAGTCCTTGTAACCTCCCCATCCATGGGACTGTATCTGCAGCTACAGATATGACAGGAGACCATAGGTCCGATTCAACAGGTTCAGCTTTACTGTTCAAAACGGATGCAAGCAATTGCAGCATACATATTGAGACAGTCTCTTTTTGGTGGTTTTTCCTTATAATAATAATAATAATAATTTTATTTATATAGCGCCAACATATTCCGCAGCGCTTTACAACTTATAGAGGGGACTTGTACAGACAATAGACATTACAGCATAACAGAAATCACAGTTCAAAACAGATACCAGGAGGAATGAGGGCCCTGCTCGCAAGCTTACAACCTATGAGGAGAAGGGGAGACACGAGAGGTGGATGGTAACAATTGCTTTAGTTATTTGGACCAGCCATAGTGTAAGGCTCGGGTGTTCATGTAAAGCTGCATGAACCAGTTAACAGCCTAAGTATGTAGCAGTACAGACACAGAGGCTATTGACTGCATAAAGTGTATGAGAACATGATGCGAGGAACCTGATTATGGTTTTTTTTTTATTATTATTTATTTATTTATTTATTTTTTTTATTAGGCCACACAGGGATAGTTAGGTTAATGCGTTGAGGCGGTAGGCCAATCTGAACAAATGCGTTTTTAGGGCACGCTTAAAACTGTGGGGATTGGGGATTAATCGTATTAACCTAGGTAGTGCATTCCAAAGAATCCGCGCAGCACGTGTAAAGTCTTGGAGACGGGAATGGGAGGTTCTGATTATTGAGGATGCTAACCTGAGGTCATTAGCGGAGCGGAGGGCACGGGTAGGGTGGTAGACTGAGACCAGAGAGGAGATGTAGGGTGGTGCTGAGCCATGGAGTGCTTTGTGGATGAGGGTAGTAGTTTTGTACTGGATTCTGGAGTGGATGGGTAGCCAGTGTAATGACTGACACAAGGTAGAGGCATCGGTGTAACGGTTGGTGAGGAATATGATCCTGGCAGCAGCATTCAGGACAGATTGGAGCGGGGAGAGTTTGGTAAGAGGGAGGCCGATTAGTAGAGAGTTACAATAGTCCAGACGAGAATGAATAAGTGAGACAGTAAGAGTTTTTGCAGAGTCGAAAGTAAGAAAAGGGCGAATTCTAGAAATATTTTTGAGATGCAGATAAGAAGAGCGAGCCAGTGATCGGATGTGGGGGGTGAATGAAAGCTCGGAATCAAGGATGACCCCAAGGCAGCGGGCATGTTGCTTGGGAGTAATGGTGGAACCGCACACGGAGATGGCAATGTCAGGCAAAGGTAGGTTAGTAGAGGGAGAGAACACGAGGAGTTCAGTTTTTGACAGGTTCAGTTTCAGATAGAGGGAGGACATGATGTTAGAGACAGCGGTAAGACAATCACTGGTGTTTTCTAAGAAGGTCGGAGTGAAAGCAGGAGAAGAGGTGTATAATTGGGTGTCGTCAGCATAGAGATGGTACTGGAAACCAAATCTACAGATTGTTTGTCCAATAGGGGCAGTATACAAAGAGAAGAGGAGGGGGCCTAGGACTGATCCTTGAGGAACCCCAACAGTAAGGGGAAGGGGAGAGGAGGAGGAACCAGCAAAACATACAGTGAAGGATCGGTCAGAGAGATAGGAGGAGAACCAAGAGAGAACGGTGTCCTTGATGCCGATGGAGCGGAGCATAGTGAGGAGGAGCTGATGATCCACAGTGTCAAATGCTGCGGAAAGATCCAAGAGAATTAGCATGGAGTAGTGACCATTAGATTTAGCTGTTAGTAGGTCATTAGAGACTTTAGTGAGGGCAGTTTCAGTAGAGTGTAAAGAGCGGAAGCCAGATTGAAGAGGGTCGAGAAGAGAGTTATCTCAGAGATAACGGGTAAGACGGGAGTGGACCAGGCGTTCGAGGAGTTTAGAGATGAAGGGAAGATTAGAGACAGGTCTATAATTAGCGGCACAATTTTGGTCGAGGGAGGGTTTTTTAAGTAATGGATGTATGATGGCATGCTTAAATGAGGATGGAAAAATACCGGAAGTGAGGGAAAGGTTGAATATTTTTGTTATGTGAGAGGTGACAGCCGGGGAAAGGGACTGGAGGAGATGTGACGGAATGGGGTCACTGGTGCAAGTGGTCGGGCGAGAAGATGCAAGGAGCCTGCTTACTTCTTCTGTAACTGGTTCAAAGTCAGAGAGTGAACTAGATGCAGTGGGGGAGGGAGGACAGTGCATGGTATGAAGAGATTGGGAGATGATTTCCTGTCGAATGTGGTAAATTTTTTCTTTGAAGTAATTGGCCAGATCGTCAGCGATCAGGACAGTGGTCCTGTGTATTATCAGTCCTTGACCCCCTGATCTGCCAACGCCTCGATATCTTCTGTTGGTCTCAGGTGCATTCCTTCTGGCATAGCAGTTTCCATGAAGCCCCAAATCCTTTCCTTTTGCTGTGACCTGGCTGACATATTCCCCACCAGGGAGACAGAGACACGACACTCAATGTCTTTTCCAGGCCCTAGGCCCAAAACTGTTCCAGCATCCACGCGAAACTTGGGATGTGTCTTCCTACTGTTAGGACACTTTTACTCAAAGAACCCTTCTGCCTCTGCTGCATCCATTTTCTTAAAACATGTTGGCACTGTCAATATCTAGCACTTCCTTGACACTTGATTCTCCTAAACTCCTCACTTAATCTCTTTCACTCTAAGTCTCGCTGACAGACTCTCTCTAAAAACTAGGAAGTGCTTCCCCTATAAATTAATCTAACCCCTTCCAACAAATGGATTAGTCCTATGAATTAACTGTATGCTTTCCAGTGTAGTGCATACTGTATCCCTATGCTGGTAATGGTCCTCCTAGTGGACAGACCTCCCCCCAGTTCCAGGGATGGCCTTGAGGCAGAGCCTCCAGGAGAACCGAGACATAAACTGGTCATAAGGATAAAATGCAGCTGTTATCATACAAATAAGTACATAACACATCACACATTATAGATTAACCCTCTTGTCTTCATGACATCTCATAAATTAGATGAGCTGTGGTGTCCCACACCTGCTCTGAGAAGGCATGAACATGTAAAAAGTAGCACAATTTAGGCAAGTTGTACCTACATTATGCAACTTGTCAAAGCTTTTACTCCAGAATTCTGTTGTGAAACTTTTTCCTGATTCAGGCCCATTGTATGAAAAGCTTAGAAAAGTGGTTGTTACCTTTACGCTCATGTATCCACTTACACTAGCTAAATATTAAATGAACCCTACAGGCATCAATGCACAGGTGGGAAGATTAGGTTGCTCTCTAAACCATGAAAAGAATGAGCTTTGTTGAATCTAGTAGAGGAACTACCATGAAACTTCCACATTTCACTGTCACACTCAAAGTAAAACTGTAAGAAACTGTATCATCTGCACATTGTGTTGCCCATACAAGTCTGGTGTGTCTCGGCACCCAGAGATTACTAATCATTACTACTGAATGGTGGCTGTATCTCTTCAAAATATTCTAATGCATGTACTAGCTACCCTTCATTACATCATAAAAGGCACACCAGAGGCATGGACGGACATACCGCCGGTTCAACCAGTGTGGCTGCACCGGGGCCCTGAGGCTCCGAGGGGCCCCTGCAGGTCGGCTAATAATGAGGGCAATCTGGCCAGTTTATCCGTCCCTGAGGCTCCGGGGGGCCCTGGCCAGATTGCCCTCATGTGCAGCGGTCAGGGAACAATCCCTGTAGCTCCGCTGCCTGCAAGAGAAAATGGCAGCGGAGCGGAGCTGCAGGGAATGGATCCATCCTGTTTCCTGCCCACCCTTCCTGTCTCACACAGCAGCAGCTGAATGACATCATCATTCAGCGCTGCGGCTGTGCGAGACAGGAAGCTGCCGGTGATGGTGGGGCTTCAGGATACCATGCGCAGAGGTGAGGTGTGTGTATGTGTATGCAGAGAGGTGAATGGTGCTGTGTGCGTGTGTGTGTGTATGTGTGTGCAGAGAGGTGAATACTGCTGTGTGTGTATATGTGTGTGTGCAGAGAGGTGAATGGTGCTGTGTGTGTATGTGTGTGTAGGTGGAGAAGAGGGCAATGATGGGGGTGATGGGGCAGAAGGCAATGATTGGGTTGACAGAGAGCAATGATGGGGGTGATGGGGCAGAAGGCAATGATTGGGTTGACGGAGAGGGCAATGATAGGGGTGGTGGGGGAGGAGGAAATGATGGAGGTGAATGCTGGTGTGTGTGTGTGTGTGTGTGTGTGTGTGTGTGTGTGTGTGTGTGCAGAGAGGTGAATGGTGCTGTGTGTGTCTGTGTGTGTGTGTGCAGAGAGGTGAATAGTGCTGTGTGTGTGCAGAGAGGTGAATGCTGCTGTGTGTGTGTATGCAGAGAGGTGAATAGTGCTGTGTGTGTGTGTGCAGACAGCTGAATGCTGCTGTGTGTGTGTGCAGAGAGGTGAATGGTGCTGTGTGTGTCTGTGTGTGTAGGTGAACGAGAGGGCAAAGATGGGGGTGATGGGGCAGAAGGCAATGATTGGGTTGACAGAGAGCAATGATGGGGGTGATGGGGCAGAAGGCAATGATTGGGTTGACAGAGAGGGCAATGATGGGGTGCAAGCATCAAAACCACAAAAAGAGGACGTGAAAATCCTCCAAAAATCTATAAAAACACCAAGAAAAAGGCATAGACGCTTACATGCCCATGCCTCAAAACAGATGCACTAACAGGGCGCAGTGGACCCGTTTAAAGATGGCGGGTATACAGGTGCAGTAATACCAATGAGTAGTGTTGAGCGATACCGTCCGATACTTGAAAGTATCGGTATCGGAAAGTATCGGCCGATACCGGCAAAGTATCGGATCTAATCCGATACCGATACCCGATACCAATACAAGTTAATGGGACTCAAGTATCGGACGGTATCCCTGATGGTTCCCAGGGTCTGAAGGAGAGGAAACTCTCCTTCAGGCCCTGGGAACCATATTAATGTGTAAAATAAAGAGTTAAAATGAAAAATATTGCTATACTCACCTCTCCGACGCAGCCTGGACCTCACCGAGGGAACCGGCAGCGTTCTTTGCTTAAAATGCGCGCTTTTCCTTCCTTCCGTGACGTCACGGCTTCTGATTGGTCGCGTGCCGCCCATGTGGCCGCGACGCGACCAATCACAGCAAGCCGTGACGTAATTTTCAGGTCCTTCTAGGCATTCAGTATTTTAAAATTACGTTCCGGCTTTGTGATTGGTCGCGTCGCGGTCACATGGGCGACGCGACCAATCACAAGCCGTGACGTCACGGGAGGCAGGAAACGCGCGCATTTTTAAAATTACGTCACGGCTTGTGATTGGTTGCGTGCCGCCCATGTGACCGCGACGCGACCAATCACAGCAAGCCGTGACGTAATTTCAGGTCCTGAATGCCTATTTCTGCATTCAGGACCTGAAATTACGTCACGGCTTGCTGTGATTGGTCACGTCGCCGCCACATGGGCGGCACGCGACCAATCAGAAGCCGTGACGTCACGGAAGGAAGGAAAAGTGCGCATTTTAAGCAAAGAACGCTGCCGGTTCCCTCGGTGAGGTCCAGGCTGCGTCGGAGAGGTGAGTATAGCAATATTTTTTATTTTAATTCTTTATTTTACACATTAATGTTGTTTCGATACCGATACCCGATACCACAAAAGTATCGGATCTCGGTATCGGAATTCCGATACCCGCAAGTATCGGCCGATACCCGATACTTGCGGTATCGGAATGCTCAACACTACCAATGAGACAGCCAGCCTACAATCAGGGACTGGCTGTTTGGTACACCAGTGCACAAAAAGATACAGTCTGTATGCGACAATGTTCACACACAAGATGCAGAGCATCTGGCTCTCAGCCTATTAATGACACCCCAGGTGGGCTGCCCAGTGCTAACTAAAATGCATCCTGTGTGAACAGAGGCCACAGTTTACAGAGCCATCTGGGCCCATCTGCACCCTGAAAAAGATATAAAGAGCAAAAAACACATAGCAATATATGTGAGGTATTAGTTGATCTTCTGGCCAAAATACGGAAGCTCACAACCCACGTCACCGATCCTCACGCTTGTGAGTCCTATAACATCAAAACCACAAAAAGAGGACATGAAAATCCTCCAAAAATCTATAAAAAAACACCAAGAAAAAGGCTGATGGGGTGGTGGGGCAGAAGGCAATGATGTTGGCAGTGGAAAGGACAATGATGGGGGTGGTGGGGAGGAGGCAATGATAGAGGTGGTGGAATGGGCAATAATAGGGTGGTGGGGAGAAAGCAATGATGGAGGTGGTGAAGAGGGCAATCATGGGGGTGGGGAAGAGGGCAATAATGGGATGCGGGGGGAGGAGGACAATGAGGGGTGTGGTGGATTGGGATGGGAGGAAGGGGGATTTATAATGGATTTAGGAACAGGGGGAGGTGGGGGAAGAAGTTATTATCGATTATTATGTCTAACACAGTCCCTTAGTATAAAGTGTACTCACTTATGTATAGCACAGTCCCTTAGTGTATATATACAGTAGATAGATAGATAGATAGATAGATAGATAGATAGATAGATAGATAGATAGATAGATAAAAGAGGAACAGCACCAGAAAAAATACCTTAAAGCATGCACGCTTCCCTGACCAGCATTCCAATGGCGTTTCAGACAGCGAACAAAAAGGGAAACAGCACAAAAAGATGTAAAAAGGTGGGCTTTAATGCCCTATGGCGTGGCAACGTTTCAGATAAAACAAATCCTTTCTCAAGTCCTCCTTTTTACATCTTTTTGTGCTGTTTCCCTTTTTGTTCACTATATATATATATATATATATATATATATATATATATATATATATATATATTTGTCGCCTTAAAAGTAGGGGGGCCCAGACACATTTCCTGCACAGGGATCCCAAGCTGTCTGTGTCCGCCCCTGACCAGAGGGTATAGATAAGGTGCCTTAGTAGGGTTCCAAGCAGTACCGGTAGTATACTCAAAAGGATATGCTGCAAAACAAAGTGAATTGATTTACAGTCCATGATGGATCAACAGCTAGTGGATAACGTTTTGGTCCCCATAGATCTTCATCAGATAAATTCTGTGTTGTTGAAGTTGAAGATGAGTAGTCAATACTCATAGGGGATGACACTGTAAAATGACTGAAGGTGGTAAGAGGTGTGTCTGCGCTGGTGTATGGTGGCTGAAAGCGCTTTCTGACTGTGACTTTCAGCCACCATACCCCAGTGCAGACATATAGTACCTCTTATATACATTAGTGATTGCTCTCCTCATCAGCTGGGTCACACTGACAGGAGCGTAATCTCTCCTGTATTGTCTAGTGCTGAGCTGCCATGAGAGAGTTCACTGGAAAAATGGGGGGGACCCCATGCCGTTTTTTAAAATTCTTTAATTAAATAATGTAAAAAAAACGGCATGGGACCTCTCTATTCTTGATAACCATAATAAATTCATAATAAAGCTGATGGCTGATGGTTGCAGCCCGCAGCTGTCAGTTTTGTCTGTGCTGGTTATCAAAAATTGAGGAGACCCCACATCATTTTTTTTTAATTATTTGTAGCATAGGTGCCAATACTCCCATCAGCGGCACGTGCTCTCGCTATTATCAGCGTAGGCTGATGGCAGTAGTACTATCTCATCAGCCGATGCCTGTGACCGGAGGTAATCTTTTTACCACTGGTCACAGCGGCTGGCTCACGCTGTCATCTGACAGGGTTGGAACAATATCTCTCTGACAGGTGGTAATGATCTTACCGCCGATCACACCCCATGTTTGCTACGCTGTCATGCAGATGACAGCGTGGCAAACAACAGATGTTCGGGCCCCCGCATTCAGATGGTATGCGTTCGGGCTCAGGTACCGTTCTGATACTTGAACCAAACTTTTTTTAGCAGTTTGTCCAAACTCGCCATACCTGAAAATGAACAGATTCGCCCATCATTAATCAGGATAGGATCTTGGAGATGGGAATACCCCTTTAACTCTTGAGGATACAGAAGCAAGTCTGACAGAAGTAGGGTTAACAGTTTACCCATCTGCTGCTAGAGCTGATGTGGCGCCAGTAAGATTAGGCAATATATTATGATCATTTACTTGACTATGTTCTGTATAAGATCTGATGAACTAGTTTTCAGTCCAGACGATGGATCATACATGGACAGAACATGGTCGAATTGAAGGCTGTGCACATACAGTAGGTGTTTGAAACAAATTCCAGCATGCCCTCTTTATGTCAATTTTATGGACCAGTGTAGCGCATGGAACAGAAAGTAACTCCGGACTACCAGACAAAGCTGCACATGGAGCCAATCACATCTGCCATTTGTGATGTGACTGGACCAAACCTTCATATAGCTAGCTTGATATTAAGTCATAAAGGAAAAGTATTCATATTGTCACTGCTGCACATTGCATGTGGCTAAAACAACTCCCACATGCAATGGCCACACAATTTTGAAAGCAAGAATACCAGTTTCCTGAAGTACCATGCAGCCATTGGCAGTGGCATGCAGGTGTGTTTTGAATTTTATGATTTTTCAAATAGGTTTTTAAAAAAACAAAACACCCCTATACTTAGCCATGCCTCTCTGCTGTACGATGCCTCTCTGCTGTACCATGAATCACTGGTGCGACATGCCTCTCTACCATTCCATGCCTCTCTGATGTGCCATGCCTCTCTGCTGCACATGACTCTCTGCTGCGCCATGCCTCTGTACCATTGCATACCTCTCTGCTATGCCATGCTTCTCTTTTGTGCCATGCCTGTCTGCTGTGCTATGCCTCTTTACTGTTCCATGCCCCTCTGCTGTACCGTGCCTCTCTGCTCTGCCATGCCCCTCTGCTGTGCCATGCCCCTCTGCTGTACCGTGCCTTTCTGCTAGGCCATGCCCTTCTACTGTGCCATGCTCCCCTGCTGTGCCATGCCTCTCTGCTGTTATATGCCCCCCTGCTGTGCCATGCCTCTCTGCTGTACCATGCCTTTCTGCTGTTCTATGTATTAAGAAACTCGGCACTCAACTTAAATGATCAAGTGGACTATTACTATTATTAATAGTAAGGACTATTACTACTACAGTGGACAACAATAAACCACCACTTGATCATTTAAGTTGAGTGCCGAGTTTCTTAATACATATTAACGGTGTGCGAACCTACTCAGGCACCCTCTCTAGTTGTGCGCACGGTTATCTATTACACTTTCTGCTGTTCTATGCTTCCCTGCTGTGCCATGCCTCTCTGCTGTGCCATGCCCCCGTACTGTGCCATGCCCCCCTGCTGTGCCATGTCTCCTGCTGAGCCATACCTCTCTGCTCTGCCATGCCCCTCTGCTGTGCTATGCCCCTCTGCTGTGCCATGCCTCTCTGCAGTTCCATATCTCACTGCTGTTCCATGTTCCTCTACTGTGCCATACCCCTCTGCTGAGCCATGCCCCTCTGCTGTACCGTGTCTCTCTGCTAGGCCATGCCCTTCTGCTGTTCCAAGAACTTCTGCTGTGCCATGCCCCCCTGCTGTGCCATGCCCCCCTGCTGTGCCATACCCCTCTGCTGTGCCATGCCCCCTGCTGTGCCATGCCTCTCTGCTGTGCCATGCCCCTCTGCTGTACCGTGCCTCTCTGCTAGGCCATGCCCTTTTGCTGTTCCAAACCCTTCTGCTGTGCCATGCCTCTCTGCTGTGCCATGCCCCCCTGCTGTGCCATGCCTCTCTGCTGTTCTATGCCCCTCTACTGTGCCATGCCCCCCACTGCTGTGCCATGCCCCTCTGCTGTACCATGCCTCTCTGCTAGGCCATGCCCTTCTGCTGTTCCAAGCCCTTCTGTTGTGCCATGCCTCTCTGCTGTTCTATGCCCCTCTACTGTGCCATGCCCCCCACTGCTGTTCCATGCCCCTCTGCTGTGCCATACCTCTCTGCTGTGTAATGCCTCTCTGCTTTGCACCAACTAATCCATAGTGCTATACGGAAATTGCTAACAGTATGTTTTTATGGAAGGAAACTGGAGTGCCCATGCAAGCATGGAAAGAGCACAGAAACTGCAAGCATATTCTACAGGTCCCAAACCATTGCTCTAATACTGTAAGACTCACAGATCACTGTAATATTAATGAATGCTTCATTGTAATGAATATATCATACGGCTATGAATCTGTTGCTGGTTGGTCTCTTCCTGGTTTCCTTTTAACTCCACTGAGCAAAAATGTTCTGTTTTCTAAAGAATTGGGTATTCTCATAACATCTACAATTTCCAGAAAGAAAAAGAGAACTTCAGTCTGGTGTTTCAAGTGGAACACACTGTTCCGTGCTCTTCCAAGATGTCTAAATTGTGACTCACCGTGTACCTAGAAACAGAGTCATAGCCACATTTTGACCTTGATTACTTTAACGACTCATAAAGAGTTCCGAAAACTGTATTGGAGTAAACAATGAGCTTTGTACCCATTCTTATTTACTTTATCTGTCCAAGAAATATACCGTAGATGTAATCTTAGGATGTGCTCCTTCTGCCATTAGTAGTGAATGTATTGCGAAACATGACATGCAATAAGGATTCTTAAATACTAAATCTTCTGTTGCTAAACTTTATCACAATAAGGTAAGACACGTGGATAATACATAGTACTCTAGTTGAAAAAAATCTATTCCTAAAATAATTGACTCAGCTGATAGAGTACTTGTTTGTCAAAGAAAGTTACGGTACTTACCAGTTAAGAAGAAATATTTCAAGTTCCTAATGTTACTGCTGAGAAGCACATGGAGAGATACTGGCTCACTGTTCACATATTGCACCGGAATTAAAGGGGATGTCCGACAGTAAAATATTTGGGGGCGGCATAGATTGATTTAAAATAATGAACGGAAGCAAACTCAAATTCCAGCGTTCCCGCGGATAGAGTGTAGTCCACTCCATAAGGCCTCCTTCACACGTCCTGGTGATTTTGGTACTGGAAAAAACAGTACTGTGAGATCCGTGGTCTGTGTTTGTGTGCCATCCGTGTGTACATATGTGACATCTGTGTGACATTCGTGTGTCAGTGTGCTGTCAGGGTGCTGACAGTGTGACAGGTATGGAATGAAATGCAGCATAGAAATTAAAGAGTGTTATGTATGAAAGATGTTCAAAGATAGAGATAGCAATGAGAAATGCAGCGCCCCAGAGTCCTGGTCGTTGCAGTAACGTCGCTCTGCCGCTAAGGGGAGTGATGTTACGTCTGATTGCACTAAAGGAGTTCACCTGACCAGGTAACACTCACACTACACTTCACACTCCGGCCACCAGGGGGAGTGGTTCTATCTAGTAGGCCACTCCTAACACTCTGGTAAAACTGGGGGTTGGACAGGAAGACAGGGAGAAGTAACTGGGAAGAGCTAGAGAGAGGACCTGTCAGGGATGGGATCCTGACAGATGCCTAAGAAAGGACAAGAAGCGAGGTTTATCGTGCTGAGTGAGAAAAGCAGGAATACAGCAAAGAGGCAATAGGACCAGAAGAAGTTGTGCTGTAAGACCGAGGCAACATCCTTTTGAGGCGCAAACAGTCGGTGGCCGGAACGCCGAGAAAGTAAGAGACTTTAAGTATTACTTCAAACCACGGCAGGGCAGCCAATTACAGGTTGGCTGCCTCACTTAAACACCTAAGCAGACAACGGAGGCAGCTGTGGGAGAGGGGCGACTCTAGAGTCCCGGAAGAACTCCAGGCCTACCCCGTCATACGGGTGCGTCCTAGCCATATCATCTGGGGGACGGAGAGAACGAAGATCAGAGACAGACAGAATAAGTTGTGAGGACTATCCCGGGGTGCTCAGCAGGGAAGGACTACAACACACAAGCGCTAGAAGGTAGACGCTGATTCCCACCTGTTAAAGGGGACTCCTGATGTGCCTTCGGACCGGCCGGTCTCAGACGGCCCGGTTAACAGTGCCCTGGATTGGACACCTCGAGACCTTAAGTAAAGAGGTAAAGAGACTGCAACCTGGTGTCCTCGTTATTTACTGTGACCAGCACTGCACCGCACTACCACCACCATCCACACCTTTCATTGGGCGCCCCTCAGCAGGGTCACGGAATGGGTCTAGCCACCGTGACAACCCCAGAGCAGAGACTCAGAGGCCCGGTACCAGGTACCCCTCGGCCCTGCGGCAGTGGGGGCGCTACAACTTGGCGTCACGAACAGGATCTACTTAAGCCTGAAGAATCAGGTCATGTGTGCCTTGGAACTGTGACTTATTGCAAAGACTGTGCATTACTATTGCCGCCAAGAGTTCCCGCCACAATTCGCCATCGCCGCGCATGGAGGGAGGAGCCTTCGTTTCGTGGGCGGAACTGGTCAAAAGAAGCGCGGAACGAGAAAACGCGGCAAAGCGCCAACCCCGGAAGAGGAACCCCGACCTCCAACAGGTTAGTGGGAGGAAGGGACAGCCATGTCCGAGTCGGGAGGAGCGGAGGCGGCGGTCGCAGCCATGGACACGGGGGCAGCTCCGGTCCCCGCAGCGGACGTAGCCGCGGCCCTAATACCACCACCAAGTGCCGCAGAACCTGCTGCCCCCATCAGCCAGGCGGACACTGCCGCTACCACAAAGGCCATAATGCCCTTCTCTATGCCGTACCTGCCCGGAGCGGCCTGGCTCCCACGATACTCCGGGGAGTCGCATACGTTCACTGACTTTAAAGAAGGGATCTGCAGCCTGCTTGAGTTCTATCCCCTGACAGAGCCTCAGAAGGCTCATATGATAATCGGCCAACTCTTTGGGGCGGCTTTGAGAGAAGTGAAGTCCTGGCCCGCCGCGCATAAGGGAACTGCACAGCAGGTTTTTGCAAAGCTTAAAGCCACCTTCGATACCCGCACTGCTACAGAAATTAAACTGACTTTCTATGGATGCAAACAGAGGCCGCAGGATAGCTTACGGGACTATGCCCTAACTCTCCAGGAGGCGCTGCGGGCCATTAAGCAGAGTGACCCCGGCAGCATGCAAGATGAGGATAAACTCCTGAAGGAGCGGTTCATTGAGGGGCTCCTGTGCAGTCACCAAAGGGGCCAATTACACTTCCTGGCCATGCAGAATCCAGACTTGACTTTTGCGCAATTCAAGGATAAAGCTATCCAGGCGCTGCAGGAGCGACAACCCAGCCGCGCAATACCACCCAGGCGTCCCGCTCTCACATACCACCAGGAGGTGGCGTCAGAGGCCCCAGTCGCCGCCGAGGCCGATGCCCAGAGCCTAGAGGACGACTCCCCTGCAGGACTCCGCCTCCAGATGCAGGAGCTGACCAAGAGCGTTGCTGCCCTGGCCCGGACGGTGCAGTCCCTACAGGAGGCCCCCAAGGGGAAGATCCAGCTGGCCTCCAGACCAGAGGATGTCCCTTGGATACGACGGAGGAGGACTCCGCCGACCAGAGGCCGGGACAACGATCGCTTCCATCAGGACGAACGACCCATCTGCCGCCGCTGTCATCAGGTGGGCCACCTTGCAAGGTACTGTCCTTTAAACGAGCAACCCCTGGGGCAAAGGGCCAACCCCCAGGAGTAGGACGATCAGGCCCGCAACATTGGAGAGCCAAATACGTTGGAGGGCGACCAGTTCTTCCTGTGGTGGTTAAGGGTATCCCCATGAACGCTTTGCTGGACACTGGTTCTCAGGTGACGACTATGCCTTACTTGCTTTATAAACGGTATTGGGAGGACACCGATATTACTCGTGGCCCCGATGGCGATTTCACCATAATAGCCAGTAATGGTCAGCCATTGCCACAAGTGGGGTATAAAGAGGCCACCATCAAGGTGGGGCGGGTGGAATTGAAAGCCCAGGGGATTGTAATTGTTGATATTGACCACCGAGAATGTAATCCCATGATGACTATCGGTACTAATGTTATAGAAAATTGTATTGCAGAAGTTATTGTTCTGTTGCAACAGGTAGCAGAAACCGCTGGCCACAGTGAACAACGCGCCCTGCAAAAAGAAATCAGAGCTCTGATGCAGAGACAGCAGGTAGAGCTGACTGGTGGTGAAATTGGTCGTGTCACTGTGAGTGATTCACACCCTATTGCAATACCCCCCAGGAGTGAGATGTTAATATGGTATCGGGCAGCCATAGGCCTCAGGGGAAAGGACTACCAGGCCCTGGTAGAACCCGTCTTTTCAGACAATAGGCCTACGCTCCTAACAGCCAGGGGGGTGGTCGACGTCCGCTAGGGGAGGGTGCCAGTACGTGTCCTTAATTGCGGGGAGGAAGAGGTCCATCTCACCAAGTATGCCACGCTCGCCAAACTGTTCACCGTCAATAATAGTGTGATACAGACACCTGGACCCTTGGCCCCATCTAATCTGGCGGGGGACAACGGTTCTGCAGGGCCCTCGAAAGATTGGTGTCGGGAATTGCATGTGGGCACTGACTCCACCCCATCCCATCAGAAACAGGGGGCCTACAGGGTGGTTCACGAGTACGAGCGGGTATTTAGCAAACACCCCTTAGATTTTGGACAGGTGTAAGGGATCCAACACCATATCCCCACAGGAGGTCACCGGCCCATAAAAGAGAGATACCGCCCTGTACCCCCAGCTCATTACCAGTGCGCTAAGGACATGTTGCGAGAAATGAAGGAGGCTGGGGTGGTGAGAGACAGTTGTAGCCCCTGGGCAGCTCCGTTAGTGCTTGTTAAAAAGAAAAAGATGGCACAATGAGGATGTGCATTGATTACAGGCAGTTGAATCGCATTACACATAAGGACGCATACCCACTGCCCAGGATAGAGGAGTCTCTGGCTGCCCTAAAGTCTGCTAACTATTTCTCTACCTTAGATCTCACCAGTGGGTATTGGCAGGTTCCCGTGGCAGAGGCGGACAAAGAGAAGATGGCCTTCACGACACCGATGGGTCTCTGCGAGTTCAACTACATGCCCTTCGGATTGTGTAATGCCCCGGGGACGTTCCAGAGAATGATGGAGTGCTGTCTGGGGCACAAGAACTTTGAGACCGTACTGCTGTATTTGGATGATGTCATTGTCTTCTCTAAGACCTACGAAGACCATCTGAAACACCTGGCTGAGGTGTTTGAAGCCCTGTCCAACTTTGGCTTAAAGGTGAAACCGTCCAAATGTCATCTGCTGAAACCCAAAGTGCAGTACCTGGGCCATGTGGTGAGTGCTGAAGGAGTGGCCCCAGACCCCGACAAGGTCACGGTGATGCAGGACTGGCCGAAGCCCAGCAACCTCCACGAAGTCCGGCAGTTCCTCAGGCTGGTAGGCTACTACCGGAGGTTCATTAAGGACTTCACCAAGAAGGCAGCGCCCTTGCAAGACCTGTTGGTGGGCCAATCAAAGAAGACCAAGGGGAAGAACACCCCATTTGATTGGAACAAGGGGCTGGAAGGATCCTTCACTTGCTTGAAGTCGGCACTGACGGGAGAAGAGGTACTGGCCTACCCTGAATACGACCAACCGTTTGTGCTGTACACGGATGCCAGCAATGTAGGATTGGGAGCCATGCTGTCCCAGGTCCAGAAAGGCAAGGAGAGGGTAATCGCTTACGCTAGCAGGAAACTTCGTCCCACAGAAAGGAACCCTGACAACTACAGCTCCTTCAAGCTGGAATTCCTTGCCATCGTCTGGGCAGTGACAGAGAGGTTCAAACACTACCTGGCCTCAGCGAAATTCACCATCTTCATGGATAACAATCCGCTAACGCATCTGGATACCGCCAAACTCGGGGCCTTGGAACAGCGGTGGATGGCCCGGCTGTCCAACTACGACTTCACCATCAAGTACCGGGCAGGACGCAAGAATGCAAATGCCGATGCCTTGTCTCGAATGCCCAATTTGCCAGAAACAGGGGAAGACCCGGAGGCACTGGAAGAGGTGGAGCTGCCTGCATTCCATCACCCCAAAGCCACTCAGAACTCCCATCATGTGAGGAACAGGCACAAGAACCAACTGGATGCCACGCTGAATCCCCTGCCCCATTACGGATGGGCGGAAACTCAGGATGGTGACCCCGCGGTCCGTCGGGTGAAAGAGCTCTTGACGCAGGCAGGGTTGCATCCCGGCTCGGATGATCTACAGGAGACCCAACAGCTGTGGAAGGGGAGAAGCAAACTGTTTATCCATGACGGCAAGCTGTGCCAGAGGAGCATCGACCCACGTACTCATGAATTGGTGTGGCAGATAGTGGTGCCAAGGCGAGATGCGCCCATCGTTCTGGGAGCCTACCACGATGGAGCTGGACACTTCGGATGGAGAAAGCTAGAGAGGCTACTCCGAGGGAGGTTCTATTGGATTGGCATGAAGAGAGCCATTGAGAAGTGGTGTCGGGAGTGCGGTCCATGTAGCCTACGCAGGAAGGACCGTGGTAGCCAACGGGCTCCCCTGCAGCCTATCATCACCAAACAGCCGCTCGAACTGGTCGCGCTGGATCATGTGAAGCTGACACCTAGCCGGTCAGGCTATACTTACGCTCTTACCATTGTAGATCACTACTCCAGATTTTTGGTGGTCGTACCTGTCAAGGATCTAACGGCCAGGACTGCCGCCAAGGCCTTCCAGCAGTACTTTTGTAGGCCCCATGGCTACCCGGAGAAGGTACTGACCGATCAGGGACCAGCATTCGAAGCAGAAGTGTTCCAAGAGTTCTGCCAACTGTACGGGTGTAAGAAGATCAGAACCACACCGTACCATCCTCAAACCAATGGGATGTGCGAAAAGATGAACCAAGTGGTGATCGACTTATTGAAGACCTTGCCCGTAGAGGAACGGAACCTGTGGCCGACAAAGTTGCCTGACTTAGTGGATATATACAATCACATCCCAGTAAACTCTACCAACTGCACTCCAGCGTACCTGATGCGAGGAAGGTCTAGCCAGTTACCCGTTGATCTGGACATGGGGGTCCTAGTCCCCGAAGATACCTCGCCGGATGCAGATTGGGATGCAGAAAGGCAGCGAAGGTACCGCAAAGTACAGGAGTGCGTGGAAAGAAGTCTCGCCCAGGCTAGGCAGAAACAAGAAAGGGACTACAACCAGCACGCTCCTGCGATTCCCCTGTCACCTGGTGAGCAAGTACTCAAATGAAAGAGGAGACTACACAAGCTCGATGACCAATGGGAAGTGGAACCGTATACCATCCTGCCATCTGATTTCGACAACACGAAGGTCTGTCTCATCAGCAAGGACGGAGGGGAGACCTCAACGGCGATATCCAGGGATCACCTTAAGGTCTGCCCTGATAAGTTGAGAGAGAGGGAAACGGCTCCAGGAATCTCCCCACCTGTAGAAAAAGAGAAGATGATCCACAATGTCCTTGGTGACTTCCCCCAGTCCTGGACTCAGATAAATCAGGCCATCGTGGTACCTGTTCTAACGTTCCCCCAGCCGAACCCACCAGAAACAAGGGTGGTACCAGATCATCCGGCCCCGCAGCCTCAGCAAGCTCAGCAGATCCGACCTGAAGATGCCATGCCAACCGTTGAACCGGCAAGTCCTCCCTCTGCTATCGGCAAATCTGTCGTACCCACTGTTGGTAGCAGCAGCCCTGAGAGCTCTAGCCTGCCAGTGCTACCCAGACTCACTAGAAGTGTAGCAGAAGACAGTGCACTACACCAGCGGTAGCAAGCATAGCGGGCCCTGTTAGGTCAATAGCGACCACTGCGCTGCGAAGGTCCACACGCAGCACTCAGAATCAAACTCCCCTCCGCTACAAAACTTGGAGGTATTAATGAGGGCTGCTATTTAGTTGAAAATGTTTGTGTGCATATCTTCTGTTACAGGTTTTAAAAATGGACAACGGAGTAATGGACAATGAATTGCTCCAAAAACTTCTAAAAGGGGACCCCTTTGTTTACCCGGGGTCCCCGCAGTTTCAACCACTGAACTGAGAGTCATAAACTGTGCATGACCTAACTTTTGCAACGTTCAAGAGTCCTCACCTCCCATAGAGGGAAGCACTGTTATGTTTAATTGTTTATAATCTTTCAAAATGTTGTGTGTTTTCCTGTTAACATGTATTGTTGTTCTTATTTTCCCAGTCCGGGAGTACTGGATTTAACCGGGGGGGAGCGTTCCCGCGGATAGAGTGTAGTCCACTCCATAAGGCCTCCTTCACACGTCCTGGTGATTTTGGTACTGGAAAAAACAGTACTGTGAGATCCGTGGTCTGTGTTTGTGTGCCATCCGTGTGTACATATGTGACATCTGTGTGACATTCGTGTGTCAGGGTGCTGACAGTGTGACAGGTATGGAATGAAATGCAGCATAGAAATTAAAGAGTGTTATGTATGAAAGATGTTCAAAGATAGAGATAGCAATGAGAAATGCAGCGCCCCAGAGTCCTGGTCGTTGCAGTAACGTCGCTCTGCCGCTAAGGGGAGTGATGTTACGTCTGATTGCACTAAAGGAGTTCACCTGACCAGGTAACACTCACACTACACTTCACACTCCGGCCACCAGGGGGAGTGGTTCTATCTAGTAGGCCACTCCTCACACTCTGGTAAAACTGGGGGTTGGACAGGAAGACAGGGAGAAGTAACTGGGAAGAGCTAGAGAGAGGACCTGTCAGGGATGGGATCCTGACAGATGCCTAAGAAAGGACAAGAAGCGAGGTTTATCGTGCTGAGTGAGAAAAGCAGGAATACAGCAAAGAGGCAATAGGACCAGAAGGAGTTGTGCTGTAAGACCGAGGCAACATCCTTCTGAGGCGCAAACAGTCGGTGGCCGGAACGCCGAGAAAGTAAGAGACCTTAAGTATTACTTCAAACCACGGCAGGGCAGCCAATTACAGGTTGGCTGCCTCACTTAAACACCTAAGCAGACAACGGAGGCAGCTGTGGGAGAGGGGCGACTCTAGAGTCCCGGAAGAACTCCAGGCCTACCCCGTCATACGGGTGCGTCCTAGCCATATCATCTGGGGGACGGAGAGAACGAAGATCAGAGACAGACAGAATAAGTTGTGAGGACTATCCCGAGGTGCTCAGCAGGGAAGGACTACAACACACAAGCGCTAGAAGGTAGACGCTGATTCCCACCTGTTAAAGGGGACTCCTGATGTGCCTTCGGACCGGCCGGTCTCAGATGGCCCGGTTAACAGTGCCCTGGATTGGACACATCGAGACCTTCAGTAAAGAGGTAAAGAGACTGCAACCTGGTGTCCTCGTTATTTACTGTGACCAGCACTGCACCGCACTACCACCACCATCCACACCTTTCATTGGGCGCCCCTCAGCAGGGTCACGGACCGGGTCTAGCCACCGTGACAACCCCAGAGCAGAGACTCAGAGGCCCGGTACCGGGTACCCCTCGGCCCTGCGGCAGTGGGGGTGCTACAGAAACATGATAGATAGATAATATAGGAAAGATAGATAGATAGATAGATAGATAGATAGATAGATAGATAGATAGATAGATAGATAGATAGATAGATGTAAGAGTCCTTTGTGTGTTTTTTTTCTGTACTTGTTTTTTTATGTAGACCCTATGTCATTTTTTGCTGGGGTCCCAGTAAATTAACCAGCTGTGAGTTGTTATTAATAGACTGGGAAGCTTTTAGGATATTATCACCTTTCCCAGATTAGTAACATGAGCTCCTAGCTGTGGGCTTTCCCTCTGCTGGTTATCAAAATTATGAGAGAGCCCACTACAATTTTTTTATTTATTTTTTAATTTTACACACAATGTATACAACAGGTGCTGAATACAACTTCCATCATTGTCACCTGGTCGCTCTATGCTCAGGGAGACCAGGTGACCATGATCAGAGCTGTCTTCAGCATGCGGCACTTTTTCCTAGGCTGGGTCCACAAGGGCACTGGAAAGTTAGAATGCCTCATTTTATTATTTATAATCAATGCCTAACAAATATTTTACTGTCGGACAATGCCTTTAATAATCATTCCCCACTACACATATGGATATACAGTGGATTGAGAAAGTTTTTCCCCCCGTGGCTTTTTACCTTGTTTGTTACATTATAACCTGTGTTTAAATATTGTTATAATCCGATATGTGTGTGATGCATCAGCACTGAATAGTCTAAATTGGTGAAGTAAAGTGAGAAAACTATAGGCATAAATTAAATTTATGGCATCAAATAACTAAAAATTGGCATGTGCCTATGTATTCACCCATTTGCTATAAAGCACCTAAAAATTTCTGGTGTAAGCAATTATCTTCATAAGTCACATGCTTAGTGACAGGAAGTCCACCTGTATGTAATCTAAAGTGTCACATGGTCTGTCAGTACATACACTTTACCTTTTCTGAAAGGCCACAGAGGCTGCAACACCAAAAAGCAAGAGGCTGCACTAACCAACCACCATGAAGACCAAGGAGATCTCCAAACAAGTCAGGGACAAAGTTGTGGAATAGTGTTATCCGAGCATGCTCCGGTGTTATCTGAGTAACTTGTAGTGCTCTGCTAATACACTCGAGTCCCTGTGGCAGTGCCTGTTTGTTAGGAAATTGATGCATGTGTTGCGTCTATCTACCGAAGCAAAAAAAGGAACCACAGGGACTCAAGCATATTAGCAAAGCACTACAAGATTCTCAGATAATACCCAAGCATGATCGGACAACACCTGGTCTGAGCAAGCATGCTCAGCACTTGGGTTAGGTTATAAAAAAAAATCCCAATCTCTGATGATCCCCCGGAGCACCATCAAATCCGTTATCATCAAGCTGGTGTTATAAAGTATTCTAATTTACTGAGATAATAACTTTTGTGTTTTCATTGACTGTAAGCCATAATCATCAACATTAACAGAAGTAAACACTTGACATGGATCACTCTGTTTGTAATGACTCTGTATAATATGAGATTCACTTTTTGTATTGAAGAACTGAAATAAATTAACTTTTTGATGATATTCTAATTTTGTGAGAAGCACCTGTATATCCTCCTGTATGACAGTTATCTGTAGGGCTCAGTTCTCCTGCTTCCTCCACCACCACCACCACCACCATATGTTGTGGATTAAACTACGTGAGAGAAAAAAAAGATGTGGGCAATAATATAATGCACCGGTCAGAATTCTGCAGATCACTTCTCCATTTCTAGCAGCATCATAACTTATGGACTCCTAGAAATGGAGTCATTGTGGAAGTTATACGCAAAACCAAGAAGGAAAAGTTGTGAAATTGTGAAAATCATAGAATGGATAGACATGTTAAGGATATGCAAATTATGAAATAAGGGAAGCAAAATGTTCACATCTCAATCCATTCAGTATGGAGTATGAGCACCACACACATAAATAAACACACATACATATCTTGAGTGATATTAATGAGCAGGGCCGGACTGACCATCTGGCAATTCTGGCAAATGCCAGAAGGGCCTGTCTGGTCGTGGGCCGCTTTTTCTGTTACATTGTTAACAGAATCGGTGTTCTCAAGACACCCATACTATTAAGAGTTGTGATGGAGCAGAAAGTTGCTGACTCTGTCACTTATCCAAGCAAGCTACGAGAATCATTAGAAATATTGGTCTTGTAGTAAATCTTGCTTTCCTCCATCCCGGGAAATATTAGTAATATATTCCATCTGGTGCTTGGGGACGGGGACAGAATGGGCCTGTGTGATTGCAAATGCCAGGGCTGAATATCAGTCCCAGTCTGTACCTGTTAATGAGGTTATTAATAGGTGTCTGAGGAGTGTTGTGCCAAGATGAATACACTTGGTTATGCTGTTGACAGCTCCCTTTTCGATTGCTGACCAATGACTTCCCAGATATGCTGGAAAGTCATTGGTCGGCAATTTTAATGTTGAGGAGTGTAGTTGCGTTGTTAGGAAATGTGGAAGCATGTTTATAATTTCTCCTCATGTCCAGAAGAGAAAAGTGCTTTGTATTAAGAGTAAAGAGAGTTCAAAGCAGCACACATTATTATTAGAGGTTTTTCTACAAACAAGTTGACATGCACCTATAGACAGTGTAACGGGAGTGGTGGAACCACTGTGCCTTAATCCGAGAAGAGCCTGGAGGGGCGTGACAAGGTGGCACACCAATTCCGACCTCGGGTGCACGGTGGCTGATGATACCGTGATCCGAGGAGGGACAAGGAAGGTGGAACCAATTGCTACTCCAGCACTGACCTGGGGTGAATGGCAGCTCGGGGGTAATGGATGTAACTAGTTGAACACTTGACTCTTCACTAGAGCCCCTGATGGTGAGATTAGACTTAGCTCCAGATGGACACCAGGTGGTACATCAGGACAGACCTCGGATTTATGGCAGCTGACCCCCAAGGGGCAGGAAGCTGGAGCGGCCTATAAGGGAAAGTTCAGCTGGTACAGGTAGTAACAGCAAGAACACAGGTGTGAAAGGTGCTGGAGGGGACAGCTGGAATATAGGCAGGCACAGGACAGTGCAGACTGGAACAGCTGGTATACAGGTGGGCAATGGTAGGTGCAGGCAGGCACAGCAAATGCGGCTTGCATACAGGAGGACACTGGCAGGTGCAGGCTGGTATACAGGTGGGCAATGGCAAGTGCAGGCAGGTACGGCTGATCTATAGACAGGTACTGGCAGGTACAGACAGGTATTGCGAGTGTGGCTAGTATACAGGCAGGCACTGACAAGGGCAGACTGACATACAGATGGGCACTGGCAAGTGCAGGCAGGTACGGCTAATATACAGGGAGGCACTGGCAGATGCAGGCAGGTAAGGCTGGTATACAGGCAGGCACTGGCAGGTGCAGGCTGGAATGGCTGGTATACATGTGGGCTCTGGCAGGTGTAGGCAGGAGCAGCTGAAATACAGACAGGTGCTGGCAGATGCAGGCAGGTACGGAAAGTATGGCTGGGATTCAGGAAGGCACATGCAGGTGCAGGCAGGTACAGCTGGTATACTGGTCGCACAGCCATACATAGGCAGGTATATGCAGGTACTGGAAGATAAATTAAAACAGGGGACCTGACAGCTAGCAAGCATGCAAACAAGCAGAGTATATACGTTGCTCAGGCACCTCCCATCAGGTGGAGGTGCCTTAAATAATAAGTGTCTCCCAGCCATTGGCTGGGGACACTATAGAACGGTGCGTGCTGCTCCTTTAAGAAGTAGGGATCGCGTGTGCCCTAAGCACAGTACCCGGGGATCTGAGTGCTGTGTGCAGACCCCAGGCAACATCAGGAGGAGGGAGCCGCAGCGGTAAGTGAGTAGGTGTTCCCATCTACGGAAGAGGGAAGTATGCAGTGATGCCAGCGATACAGTTTTCAGACTGCATTAATTCAGTGAAGATTAGGATTCATCTTATAGCTACAATGCTTGGAACCTTAAAAAATCAGCTCAGTAGAACCATGGAAAGTCCAGGTAGAGTTTCTGTAATATAATATGGCCCCATTCATTTTTTCAAGGAATGTTTTTTAACATCTTTATAAAAAAAAAACACAACCATTCAAGTCTATACAGTTGAATGTATGGTATTCTCAATATGACACATTTACTGTATCTACCTACTGAGATATGTAACTTAATCCTGCATATGTCTCATCTGGTTACTTCTTGCAGCTTCTTAAAAGAAAAAGAAAAGAATATATAATTGTAACAGCTTTCTTGGAATTTAAATATTGAAAGAGAAATAAAGTGTCAAATTCTAGACATTTTCATTTTCTGTGTTACACACAGTGATTACGAAAATCATTTACCCTGAAAAAACTGATCTATTCTGCAACCTAAATGACTATTGTTCTTGCACAATTTTCTTTAAATAGATGAAGTCTTGTATTGGTGCAATATAATGATACCACAGACTATAACATGAATTATGTTTACCGGAATCAACACATAAAAGGTCACTATTAATAGTTTTATTTTCACGATAAATATGTTTGTTTTCTTAGCATTACTACTATATTATATTTAATAGTTATTACAGATTGCTCCATTTCTCTTCTTTTTGGTTTATAGTAATATATTTGAACTCATGTTTCAATCTGATATTTATAATGTTTCCACCCCTCAGTGCTGAGCTGCCTGTGTTTTTATTGACAGCTCGGTCATCCAATCTGAGGCTGGGATGTGCTGGTCACTCGTCAGGTGCTCCCAGTTCCCTTAATTATTCAGCTATTTAACTAAGCTGGCAGTACCAGTTAGCTGAAGATACAACTGACAGCTAAGTGTGGTTGGTTTACTCTGTGTCTTGTATTCTGCTTGTTGATGTATCACTGCGTGACCTTGGACCTCGTTCTTCTGACCATCTGTCTGTTTTACTCCTTTGCTCTGATCCGCTATCCTCCTGGTCTTTTGATCTTGGACCGTTAACTGACTATGACTTTGTGTTTTCCCTCTATTTATGATGTACCCTCGTGGCTATTGACCACAGACTACTCGACTATCCCGACTCACGGCTAGTCCGCGAGAAATGACTCGGCGTCACAATATTGACATAAAGTTGTATATACACTGCTCAAAAAAATAAAGGGAACACTTAAACAACAGAATATAACTCCAAGTAAATAAAACTTCTGTGAAATCAAACTGTCCACTTAGGAAGCAACACTGTTTGACAATCAATATTACATGCTGTTTTGCAAATGGAATAGACACCAGATGGAAATTATTGGCAATTATCAAGACACACTCAATAAAGGAGTGGTTCTGCAGGGGGGGACCACAGACCACATCTCAGTACCAATGCTTTCTGGCTGATGTTTTGGTCACTTTTGATTGTTGGTTGTGCTTTCACACTTGTGGGAGCATGAGATGGACTCTACAACCCACACAAGTGGCTCATGTAGTGCAGCTCATCCAGGATGGCACATCAATGCGAGCTGTGCCAAGAAGGTTTGCTGTGTCTGTCAGCATAGTGTCCAGAGGCTGGAGGCGCTACCAGGAGACAGGGCAGTACACCAGGAGATGTCGAGGGGGCCATAGGAGGCAACAACCCAGCAGCAGGACCGCTACCTCAGCCTTGGTGCAAGGAGGAACAGGAGGAGCATTGCCCTGTAAAATGACCTCCAGCAGGCCACAAATGTGCATGTGTCAGCACAAACAGAAACCGACTCCATGAGGATGGTCTGAGTGCCCGATGTCCACAGATGGGGGTTGTGCTCACAGCCCAACACCATGCAGGACGCTTGGCATTTGCCACAGAACACCAAGATTGGCAAATTCACCACTGGCGCTCTGTGCTCTTCACAGATGAAAGCAGGTTCACACTGAGCACATGTGACAGATGTGACAGAGTCTGGAGATGCCGTGGAGAGCGATCTGCTGCCTGCAACATCCTTCAGCATGACCGGTTTGGCAGTGGGTCAGAAATGGTGTGGGGTGGCATTTTTTTGGAGGGCCGCACAGCCCTTCATGTGCTCGCCAGAGGTAGCCTGACTGCCATTAGGTACCGAGATGAGTTCCTCAGACCCCTTGTGAAACCATATGCTGGTACGGTTGGCCCTGAGTTCCTCCTAATGCAGGACAATGCCAGACCTCATGTTGCTGGAGTGTGTCAGCAGTTCCTGCAAAATGAAGGCATTGAAGCTATGGACTGGCCTGCCCATTCCACAGACCTGAATCCGACTGAACACATCTGGGACAACATGTCTCGCACCATCCACCAATGTCACGTTGCACCACAGACTGTCCAGGAGTTGGCGGATGCTTTAGTCCAGGTCTGGGAGGAGATCCCTCAAGAGACCATCTGCTGCCTCATCAGGAGCATTGTAGGGAGATCATACAGGCACATGGAGGCCACACAGACTACTGAGCATCATTTCCTTGTCTTGAGGCATTTCCACTGAAGTTGGATCAGCCTGTAACTTCATTTTCCACTTTGATTTTGAGCATTATTCCAACTCCAGACCTCAGTGGGATATTAGTTGTGATATACGTTGATCATTTTTAGGTTTTATCGTTCTCAACACATTCCACTATGTAATGAATAAAGATTTACAACTGGAATATTTCATTTAGTGATATCTAGGATGTGAGATTTTAGTGTTCCCTTTATTTTGTTAAGCAGTGTACTTTGCATAACTTGATGAAATCTGACTTTTTCTCTCCTACTGCATTGACTTAGCTTTTTCTGTGACTATGTGGTCCCTGAACGAAAGGCAGAGTGAACAAGAGACAAGATAGCAGGATTGACTTTGGTCGCATATCCTTTGCTATTAATTTATTTTCTGATACAACCATTTTAATTAATTGAATGCATGTTCCACATTTATACAGTATAGCTCTTGTGTATAGAATGGAATCAGTCTTTAGCAATCCAAGTTATTTTAGATTTTGCCTTTAGTAATCACAGTGAGATTAGTCAGTTGAAGCGGTGCCACGTTCTCCTTTGTTATTCGGAAATAAGTCATACTCTTAGGCTATATGTCAAGTTTCAGCCAGAAGCTGTTAAGTGGAGTCACATTCAGGTTTGCAGGACCATAAAACTGTCTATTAGTGATCAAAGAACAGCTCTGTAATGAGAGACCGACACACCACTCGAGGTTTTTGCCATTTTCCTCTTGACCATCAAGTTCTTCTAACTACAGCCACTGAATCTATGTCCCAGGCTTTACTGTGGTCTTCTCACCATGGAGTCTGAGAAATAAGGTCTACTTAGTTCCTAATTTGCTATGTGTTTCTTTGTTCCTGCTTCTTCCATTTCAGCTGCATTAGTTAACAAAGGAAAAATAGTTGAAATTTACAGTAAAATACTATGCATAATAAATGAGGAGGAACATCAGCCCGTGTGAGCTTTATTATTCGGGGCAATAGACATTTTAATATATCAGTGACATTTTGTGCCTATCTAATGTCACTAATCAGCTAATTTATTTGACATTTTTTAAAACTTTTTATATTAATTGTGATTTTCCAGTTCCTTCATGATAGACTCACGTTAAGTTAAACACATTTGATAAGGTTTATTTTAATTATTTTTATTTTTTGAAAAAGGAAAACTTTTTTTAATTAAAGTATATTAGAAAAAAAAGATCAGATTACGACATTAAATAGACAGACATTTATTGTTAAAATACATTTTAGTTTCAGACCACCCCTTGAATGAGATATTTTAAATCAATTAAAAACTATTTTATAGCTAAGTTGGATTAATTGATTTTACATTGCCTTTATTGGTAATTAGAAAATACATTAAAATGTGACCTAACTTTTGGCGTAACATAACAATTAGCTAAAATTTTAAGCAATAACTTGACTAAAAAAAACACATAAAATGCTCAAAACTCTAAAATGTCCTCCTGGTATATAACATTTTCTTTACGTTTTACATGTGCTCAGATTTTCTGTCATCAAGCTAAGAATCCAATTTATTTTAGAAATTTGTAGTGATCATAGGCATCATTAATTGACGTATTAAAGCATTCAACTGACTTTCACTTTTAACACTCTTTTTTTGGACTCTCTCCATTGCTGAAAGAAGATTACATATTGGTTTTGGGAAGGCTGTACTTCCCAAAACAGGAAAAATAAAATATTTCCGGTAGTGAAAATGTTATCACAAAATACCATTATGTCTATGCAGGAAATTAATTCTGATTTTCTTTAGAACAAAATGATGCCCAAATGAAGTCTTTGTTTAAAATTAATAGTTTTGAAGGGATTTTTGATAAAAAAAATAAAGTATGATTGGCTACTCAATCACCGAGTCCTTGTAGATTACTGTAACTCCTACAGCAGAAAACTTAGCACACATTGAAGGCCATCAGTCCACAGGGTACAACATTCTGAGTCAAGTTCACATTGCATTTTTGCACTGCACTTGGGATATGCAACAGGAAAACCAAGAAATATCATAGTTGTCTACACTATATAACGCGGAGACAGCCAGTAAAAAAATTCTGCATACGGCACCCTAAGCGGCATCTTCTCAATTCTCAGCGTGCTCATATTTAATTCCATATTTTTGTATTATATTGATCAGGGTTTGAAATCCCTTCTTCATGTATTTTACTGTACATTTCTGTTGCCTCTGCACTGCAAATGTGCCACATCTTTTACCTAAGGAGTGTGGTTACCCCCTCTAAAGAGTATGTATATTGTCACCACTATGTACTATATCAAATGAATATTCACATCTGTGAATACTACTTAGCATTTAATACAGATCATACTCCACTATTGATGGTTTCTTCATTAAGGCCCTGTAATCTAGATGTTTTGGCCACAGAAAGTCTTAATCAAAGGTTCTCATGCTTAGGTTCTCAGCCAGGTGCACGCGACTAATAGTGTAAGTATTAAACTGCACCCCTGTTTAGTCCAGCATACCTGGCCAAGGACTAAGGACATGAGCAGCAATCATATCCAGCTCCATTTACCTTCATTCGTACACCGAAGTTGTGTCCAATGTAACACAGCCCTTAAGGTGAGCCTTAAAAACACTGCTGCATGAGTAAATTTATAGTAACGGCCAACCAACCCTATGTGTGCCATTTTTTTGTTTATTCCGCATGCTATTACAACATTTGTATACAGAGTTCAGTGGAAACTATCTATCACCATAATCTGCTGGGAACATATAGCAACCATTGGGAGGTCTACTCTTGGAGAGAGAAGTTCCTGTTTAATAAAATATCACCCAACTGCTGTGCAAAATTACTGATCCCTGTTCGGTAAAAGATCGAGTTGAGCAAAGCTACCTCTTCTACATGTAGTGTGAATCTTTCAATTTGTTGGATCGCTGTCCTTCATCTTTTTAACTCAAGGATCAATTCAATCATTCTTTCTTGGGTAGGTTCACATACAGTCATGGTGGAAAGTGTTGGCACCCTTGAAATTGTTCCAGAAAATGAAGTATTTCTCCCAGAAAATTATTGCAATTACACATGTTTGGTTAGACACATTTTCATTTCATTTTCTGGAACAATTTCAAGGGTGCCAACACTTTTGGCCATGGGTTAGACACGATGGCTCTGGAGGTCCCTTCCGACTCTAACATTCTATGATTCTATGACTGTAATTCCCTGTTTGATTTGTGGAGGAGTTTCTATCCAAGTAGGAAGATCTACGTAATTATTGCTAATTGTGGATTACCTTTATATTTTTAGCTAGCTATTGAGCCCATTCTATGCTCAGGTGCCAAGCATTTATACTTTATAACTTTCCTTTATACTTTATAACATGGTACTTTTTTGTGCCATGTTAAAGGGAACCTGTCACCAGAAATAGCGCTCTTAACCTACAGATATGTGGTTAATCTGCGGGATGACAGCATTATTATGCTGCCTGGCGCCTGCATATAACCGAATGCAGCGGGGGAAAATTATATTTATTCCCACCAGCATACTGTTTCAGTTATGGGGGTGGGGGCGGCACCGGTTCAGTCACTGCTCTGAGTATACAGAGTGGTGGCTGTAACTGCATTCTCGGCCCTTACTGATGGCCAGCCTTAATGTAGACTCAGTGTGTACTCAGAGCCGTGACCAAACCGGCGCCACCCCTGTGACTGAAGTCGAATTCTGACGGGGAGAATACAGTTAATTCAACAGTGCAATTTATTTGACAGTTGAATGAAGTGACGCCTCAATCAGCGCATGCCGCGACTATAAACGGCGCATGCGCACTGTTGACAATGTATTTGAATACTCGCGAACATGGAAGAGTCTCTCTCTTTCTCTCTCCTCCCCTTTCCCGCCAGTGAAGTAGCTGCTGCTCCAACCACCGTTGCTCCAACCGAGGCTTCGGACAGAAGGACACCGCTCCGGCTATATTATAGCTATTTTTGTCAATTTATGCTATAGGCAAAAAAAACTTAAAACAGTGAATGTAATTTTCAATTTGTTAAATCCCTTCAATGGATATATGCCTGGCTATCATGCAGCAGTCATACTGATTTCTCACTTAAAATCAAAAGTCTCCCACATAGAAAAAAATATATACATATATTTGTTTTTGTCTGATGAAACAAGGGACCGATGTCTTATGTCTACAGCTCATTTAGCGTCCCCATTTACTGTTCATAATTTCCACATGTATAGACTTACCCACTCACATGGAACTGTACACAGCTATACTGTTTGCAACTAGACAAAATTAGATTTTGGAGGCGGACAGACAGTTAAACTTTTTATAACCCAAAAATGAAATAGAAAATTAGTAAAACCCACAGACCAACCCCCGTTAATGTTTTGCACATCAGTCTGAAGCTGCGTTTAAGACTTTACATATAGAAAACTGATCAGTAATCTACGGGCAAAGTATTCACAAGTGGCTTTGTTTTTTAAAATATTGTATAAAAACAATGTTACGGAAAGTGATACAATACTTTAGCTGGTATAAAGGTAAAATAGTTAAGTTTGGTTCTATTTTGGTGGAACTCATACTTTTTAGATGTTGTTTTTAGGTCCATATATTTTTATTTGTTAGTGTGGGGTTGAAGTGTTTGTACTTGTGTCCAATTTATTAATTCTTCTTTATATGTATCAGGATCCAAAAAGTATCGTTTCTCCTTGCGGAGAGTGACATGTTAAGCATGTCGAGATGAGGAGACTTAAAACTGCAATGTTCCTCTGGGAAATATGTATATGTGTAAAATTCTGGCTGTTCATAGTTGGGAAAAAAAAATAGACTATATAGATTTTTAGTTTTACACCTCCCGTTAAAGGGGTATTCAATCAAACATTCAAAAGGGGAAATGCAAAACCCTGGAACTTGAGGAAAACCAGATTTCAACAACTTAAAGGGAAGAGCTTAATTGTGTAGTCATGTATAATAAACTTAGATTGAGAAACACGACTGAAAATAAGTTTCAATATTTATTAACATGATAATAAAATAAAGACGATTACACTTAAAATCTCTCAACAGAATTAAATGCAGAGTGCTGGAAATAATTACATAAAGTAATTTAAGGTACAATTATAATATTGCAGCATGTGATGTTAGTTTTATATATTGCATAATAGGGTATGAGGCCAAGGTTCACTGAGCTGTATCAAGTGGGAGCAATTAATATATTGAATTTACAAGATATGCTGATCGCCTCAGATGGGCACAAGAATAAAGAAATTGGGAAGTACCAGGGGAATAGCAGCTGGAACTGTACTATTGAGGAGGATCACAGTTCTTGACACCACGGTACCCAAAGGATTAAATGAAACAATCAGGTTTGTGCCATTTTTATAATCCAATCAATTATGCTTAGTGTATCTGCAGGGCCGTATTTAGGGTTTCTGCTGCCCTAGGCACTTTTAGTGCTGCCTCCCCCTTTGGTGAGTATGACACTATCGGCAGTGACTTTAGCAAGAATCGCTGATGTGAAAGTCGCCTTTTGCAGCAGATCCATCAGTTTTTCTGCATGTGCCGCGTAACGGATCACTTACAGCAACACTGTGTTCGGCCTCATTCATTCCCTATGGGATTTGCGGCACTTGCCATGATCTGGCAAATGCGGTACCATACCTCCCAACTTTTGAAGAAGGGAAGGAGGTATAAAGTGTGCGTCGCGCGTAGCCACGCCTCTGACCACACCCATTTCACAACTAGTCACACCCATATCCACGTCCCAACCACAGCCATTTAGCACTGCTGATCACACTGTTGTATATACAATAATTATAAATGAAACAATATGGCCACAGTGCTCCATACTGTATAATGGCCACACATGATGCTCCATACTGTATAATGACCACACATGATGCTCCATACTGTATAATGGCCACACATGATGCTCAAAACTGTATAATGGCCACACATGATGCTCCATACTGTATAATGGCCATTGGCCACACATGATGCTCCATACTGTATAACGGCCACACATGATGCTCCATACTGTATAATGACCACACATGATGCTCCATACTGTATAACGGCCACACATGATGCTCAATACTGTATAAAGGCCACACATGATGCTCCATACTATATAACGGCCACACAGTGCTCCATACTGTATAATGGCCACACACAGTTCTCCATACTGTATAATGGCCACACATGATGCTCAATACTGTATAATGGCCACACATGATGCTCAATACTGTATAACGGCCACACATGATGCTCCATACTATATAACGGCCACACAGTGCTCCATACTGTATAATGGCCACACACAGTTCTCCATACTGTATAATGGCCACACATGATGCTCAATACTGTATAATGGCCACAAATGATGCTCAATACTGTATAACGGCCACACATGATGCTCGATACTGTATAATGGCCACACACAGTTCTCCATACTGTATAATGACCCCCCCTCCTGTATGCATGGCTCATATTCCCCCCTGTATGCTTGGCCCATATTCACCCCCCCTGTATGCATGGCCCATATTCCACCTCCCCCCTGTATGCATGGCTCATCTCTCCACCCCCCCCCCCTGTATGCATGACTCATCTCTCCACCCCCCCCCCGTATGCATGGCTCATAATTCCCCCCCCCGTATGTATGGCTGATGGCTCATATTCCCCTGTATGCATGGCTCATCCCTGTATGCATGGTTCATAATCCCCCCCTGTATGTATGGCTGATGGCTCATATTCCCCTGTATGCATGGCTCATAATTCCCACCCCTGTATGCATGGCTGATAGCTCATAATCCCCCCCCCTGTATGCATGGCTGATGGCTCATATTCCCCTGTATGCATGGCTCATAATTCCCCCCCCCCCTGTATGCATGGCTGATTGCTCATATTTCCCCCCTCCTGTATGCATGGCTGATGGCTCATATTCCCCTGTATGCATGGCTCATAATTCCCCCCCCCTGTATGCATGGCTGATGGCTCATATTCCCCTGTATGCATGGCTCATAATTCCCCCCCCCCCCCGTATGCATGGCTGATGGCTCATAATTCCCCCCCCCTGTATGCATGGCTGATGGCTCATACTCCCCGGTATGCATGGCTCATCTCTCCACCCCCTCCCCTGCTCCTTCTCCCATCTTGCATGGCTCGGGCGGTTTACCTTCCTCCTTCACCCCCCTGCCCCCCCGTCCCTCATACTCACCTGTCAGCTGTCCCACACACCGCGCGGCTGCGCCGACATCCTCCCTCTGGCTCTGTCCCACCGCAGCGCCTTCTTCCTGAGTGAGCGGTCATGTGGTACGACTGATTAAGGTCATGAATATGCGCATATTCATGACCTTAATCAGCGGTACCACATGACCGCTCACTCAGGACGCGCTACAGACGCTGAGACCAGGCATCGCTGGAGCAGGGTGAGTATCGTCTTCAAGGAGGGTGGGTGGGACTCGGAGGCGGGCGGGGGCGGTTTGGTGGGGGGGCGGGGGGGGGGGGGCGGTCGCGTTTGTGACGCGGGACTATAAAAAAAAAACTAAAAAAAAAAACCTTGCTCAGGTGCCGCCCCCCGCAATGTCGCCGCCCTAGGCACGTGTCCTCGAGTGCCTAGTGGCAAATACGGCCCTGTGTATCTGTGACGCCCGGGAGACCGAGGTACCCAGCACCAGATCAATGAGGTCCGTCTCTTGAGGGGGATGTCACTAGTGGCTTGACCCGGTGCTGTGGCCTCAGGCGATGCACAGTATAAGGGATATCATGAAGGAACAGACACTTACTTGATCAGCAGCAGGTCCTCTCAGCTGTGATAACCCCGATCCTGGATCGATGGCTATTGTCCAAATGAAAGACTGAGGCGCTGAAACGTTTAACCAGTTTACTTCAACAAAGAGGGATTTGCAACCAATACTGTCACCGGAGTCTGTATAAGAACTCTGAATTACTTTGACCCTGTCAGGATTTCCACCTCTTATTATGCGCAGTTTCTGTATGGCCCTGCTGCTGTTTGTGAACTGGCTGCCGACCCAATCTGTCTCTTCTGTGCTCTGGTTCGACGGACAACCCGAGTCCTTTTTTGTCGGCTTACCCCCTTTGGGAGCAGGGCTGCCACTAGAAATTTCGGGGCCCCATACTGGCAACATTTTCGGGGCCCCCTTGAGACTCCACCCAGGCTCCACCCCAGCCCCGCCTCCACGCTCCACCCCTCGAACTGTCCACAGTCCCACCGCTCTCTCTTGGAAAAACTCCACTTCTCACCAATCACACATTGAGGGTACGTGTCCACCTTCAGGATGGCCGGCGGTTGCTGCGTCGGAGCGGCAAACCCGCTCGGCGCGGCAAACCCGCTCGGCGCTAAGCCCCGCCCCCTACTGTGACGCGATGATCCCGGATGTGTTCATTGCACACATCCGGGATCATCGCACCCCACACACAGGGCCCTGTGTTATAGCTTGCGGCGGCGCAGCTGCCGCAAGGAACACGGACATGCTGCGATCTTAAAAGAAGCGCCATATGTCCGGAGTCGCAGGGCCGCCGGGTGCGTGTTACCACGCATAGTGGAGACGGGATTTCATAAAATCCCCTTCACTATGCTGGAACATCTGGACGCTGCGTGTTTGACGCTGTGGCCCCACGCACCGTCAAACACGCAGCGTTTACTTAACGTGGACATACCCTAACAGTTCCCATCACCAGATCACACATATAGCCGGCAGCTTTTGTTTTGGCCAAAAGATTTTGTAAGCCGCCACCATAACACGGTAGACTCTTTTGGTGAGGCCCTACTCTGCTGTAACCTATTAAATATTTGTTAAAATATGCAAAACAATTTAGGTATATTTTTATTTATTTTTCAATTTTTAAAATGACCAATAATATCACATAAAAAACAAATACCGCTACACCATGACCAGATGACATATTACCACCACAGTGATCGAATAATATCACATACAAAGAACAAATACCGCTACACCATGACCAGACCGCATATTACCACCACAGTGATCGAATAATATCACATACAAAGAACAAATACCGCTACACCATGACCAGACCGCATATTACCACCACAGTGATCGAATAATATCACATACAAGGGACAAATACCGCAACACCATGTCCAGACCACATATTACCACCACATAGTGAGTGAATACTACAATTCTGATCAGTAATAAAAAAAAAAGCACCACACTATCACCATAAGGCCGGAGACACACTGGTGCGAGATACGGCCGAGTCTCGCTGGTTAAAAGCAAGCTGTGGCACCGGCACTCCGGAGCGGAGCGTGCAGCTCCATGTATTGCTATGCAGCTGCACGCTCCGCTGTGCAGGTGCCACAGCTTGCTTTTAACCAGCGAGACTCGGCCGTATCTCGCACCAGTGTGACCCCGGCCTAAGTGCCATTATACACAGGAGAGCTGTACTTAGTATGCAGTGTCTGTGTACAGATAATACAGTGATCACTAGTGAAATTATACACAGGAGCTCTGTATATAGTATACAGTGTATAGTGTCAGTGTACAGGTAACACTGACTTACCAGTGACGTCTCTAGGTGAAGTCCTTCATCTTTCATCCAGCACAGACCGCCATCATGTCTTCCAGCCAGGACTCGTCTCTGCAGAAAATAAAAGAGTTATCTCGAGCTCCGCTTGTAGAACACATTACTTAATTTTTCCCAACTTCTACATTACACCGCATAAAGAAAAAGAGGCGACATAGTGTCACTCTACACAGTAACAGGACCGCCCCCTCATTTAAAACAGTGTCCTCAAAAAATAAATACATCACTGCAGTAATAATATCCCTTAATTAGTCCCTATGGTAATAATATTCGCCATCCTGGCCCCGTGTGTCTCATTCCTGGCGTCAGCCATATGTTCTCCCATCCTGCCCTCATGAGTATCCTTTCTGCACCATATGATCTCCCCATCCTGCCCCATCTGTCTCCATCATATCCATCCTGCCCCATGATCCTGCACGATCTGTCTCCAGTTATGCCCCCATGTCTTTCATCATACCCCATATCTCCATTCTGCCCGTGTCCAGCATCATTCATAGCCCCCGTGTCCAGCATCATTCATAGCCCCCGTGTCCAGCATCATTCATAGCCCCCGTGTCCAGCATCATTCATAGCCCCCGTGTCCAGCATCATTCATAGCCCCCGTGTCCAGCATCATTCATAGCCCCCGTGTCCAGCATCATTCATAGCCCCCGTGTCCAGCATCATTCATAGCCCCCGTGTCCAGCATCTCTGCCCCCGTGTCCAGCATCTCTGCCCCCGTGTCCAGCAGGGACACAAGGATACGGACGCAAGGATACTTTATATGTGTACCACCTCCACCTGTGCCTTGTTGGAATGTGCAGCAAACAAACCCCCCCCCCCCTCATTGAATCCATGCAGGCAGCAAACCAACCCCCCCCCCCCGGCCCTGTTTGAATCCGTGCAGGCAGGCAGCAAACAAACCTCCCCACCCCCGGGCCCTGTTTGAATCCGACCCCCCCCCCCGTGCAGGCAGGCAGCAAATAAACCCCCCCAAACAGGGCCCGGGGGTGGGGGGGGTTTATTTGCTGCCTGCCTCAGCCTGCACCACGGGTAGAATTCAAACAGGGCCCAGGGGTGAGGGCCCGGGGGTGAGGGCCCGGGGGTGTTTATTTGCTGCCTGCCTGCACGGGGGGTCTGATTCAAACAGGGCCCGGGGGTGGGGGCCCGGGGGGGTTTATTTGCTGCCTGCCTGCACGGGGGGTCTGATTCAAACAGGGCCCGGGGGTGGGGGCCCGGGGGGGTTTATTTGCTGCCTGCCTGCACGGGGGGTCTGATTCAAACAGGGCCCGGGGGTGGGGGCCCGGGGGGGTTTATTTGCTGCCTGCCTGCACGGTGAGTCTGATTCAAACAGGGCCCGGGGGTGGGGGCCCGGGGGGGTTTATTTGCTGCCTGCCTGCATGGGGGGTCTGATTCAAACAGGGCCCGGGGGTGGGGGCCCGGGGGGGTTTATTTGCTGCCTGCCTGCATGGGGGGTCTGATTCAAACAGGGCCCGGGGGTGGGGGCCCGGGGGGGTTTATTTGCTGCCTGCCTGCATGGGGGGTCTGATTCAAACAGGGCCCGGGGGTGGGGGCCCGGGGGGGTTTATTTGCTGCCTGCCTGCATGGGGGGTCTGATTCAAACAGGGCCCGGGGGTGGGGGCCCGGGGGAGTTTATTTGCTGCCTGCCTGCATGGGGGGTCTGATTCAAACAGGGCCCGGGGGGGTTTATTTGCTGCCTGCCTGCACGGGGAGTCTGATTCAAACAGGGCCCGGGGGGGTTTATTTGCTGCCTGCCTGCATGGGGGGTCTGATTCAAACAGGGCCCGGGGGGGGTTTATTTGCTGCCTGCCTGCACGGGGAGTCTGATTCAAACAGGGCCCGGGGGTGGGGGCCTGGGGGGGGTTATTTGCTGCCTGCCTGCATGGGGGGTCTGATTCAAACAGGGCCCGGGGGTGGGGGCCCGGGGGGGTTTATTTGCTGCCTGCCTGCACGGGGAGTCTGATTCAAACAGGGCCCGGGGGTGGGGGCCCGGGGGGGTTTATTTGCTGCCTGCCTGCATGGGGGGTCTGATTCAAACAGGGCCCGGGGGTGGGGGCCCGGGGGGGTTTATTTGCTGCCTGCCTGCATGGGGGGTCTGATTCAAACAGGGCCCGGGGGTGGGGCCCGGGGGGGGTTTATTTGCTGCCTGCCTGCATGGGGGGTCTGATTCAAACAGGGCCCGGGGGTGGGGGCCCGGGGGGGTTTATTTGCTGCCTGCCTGCATGGGGGGTCTGATTCAAACAGGGCCCGGGGGTGGGGGCCCGGGGGAGTTTATTTGCTGCCTGCCTGCATGGGGGGTCTGATTCAAACAGGGCCCGGGGGTGGGGGCCCGGGGGGGTTTATTTGCTGCCTGCCTGCATGGGGGGTCTGATTCAAACAGGGCCCGGGGGTGGGGGCCCGGGGGGGTTTATTTGCTGCCTGCCTGCATGGGGGGTCTGATTCAAACAGGGCCCGGGGGTGGGGGCCCGGGGGGGTTTATTTGCTGCCTGCCTGCATGGGGGGTCTGATTCAAACAGGGCCCGGGGGTGGGGGCCCGGGGGGGTTTATTTGCTGCCTGCCTGCATGGGGGGTCTGATTCAAACAGGGCCCGGGGGTGGGGGCCCGGGGGAGTTTATTTGCTGCCTGCCTGCATGGGGGGTCTGATTCAAACAGGGCCCGGGGGTGGGGGCCCGGGGGTGTTTATTTGCTGCCTGCCTGCATGGGGGGTCTGATTCAAACAGGGCCCGGGGGTGGGGGCCCGGGGGGGTTTATTTGCTGCCTGCCTGCACGGGGAGTCTGATTCAAACAGGGCCCGGGGGGGTTTATTTGCTGCCTGCCTGCATGGGGGGTCTGATTCAAACAGGGCCCGGGGGTGGGGGCCCGGGGGGGTTTATTTGCTGCCTGCCTGCACGGGGAGTCTGATTCAAACAGGGCTCGGGGGTGGGGGCCCCCGGGCCCTGTTTGAATCAGACCCCCGTGCAGGCAGGCAGCAAATAAACCCCCCCGGGCCCCCACCCCCGGGCCCCCACCCCCGGGCCCTGTTTGCATCCGGAGTCCGGACGGACGGTACTAACCCTGCTCGCCCGCCGCCGGCTCCACTCGTCTGGTCCGGTCTGCAGAGCAGCTCCAGCATCCTGCACGTCCTCGGTCCTCTCATTGTGCGGTGGTCCCCTGCTGCCGCCGGCCTGCCTCTTCTGCTCCGCCGCCGTCCGCAGCAGGCACGTGGCACACCGCACACTGCTCTGCTCCGGAATGAGGAAGTGGAGCAGGGCAGCGTGTGACATCACACGCCCATGATGCACCAGGCACCTTAAAGCTACAGCGCTCATTTAGCCTGCATTTACACACGCCAGACGCGGAGACGCCAGCCCACAGGTAGTTAATCGGCTCAATGGCAGCGCAGCAGCTGCAGCAGCATGAATAAAATGTCAGAGGGGGCCCGAGCAGAGCGCGGACCGGGTTGTCAGCGTGCTCGGGCGGCGGGCCCCCCTTTTTGCTCCTCATCTCCGGGCCCCATACAGCAGTGATGCCTGTCATGCCCTGATGGCGGCCCTGTTTGGGAGTACCGCTGAACTCTGTGTCTGTTGCTGCGTCTTACCCTGGTGAAGCCGATATCACCTCACTTCCTTCCGGTTGCTGTATTATATATAATGAATATAGCCACGGATCCGGTATCCGTCTCTGCGCCTATTCTGGGTAGAGGTTATTGCTACCCGGTTCTCACAATGTCCTTTTTCTCTATTCCTCTTTTCCTACTATGGGTATTACGGGCCTATAATCCGTTATAGGGCTGTTAGGAGTTCAGTTATACGACCTCTCACTTTCAGCTCCTCAACCCAACTGCTAGTCTTTTTCTCAGACCAGAATAGATCAAGGGGAGTCTCTGGAGCTCCCCCTTCTGGCCGGAGATGGTAGTGCAGTCTTGCTATTCTAGTATTTGTATTTGGTGTCAATAACTATTTTTGTGGCAAATACCCCTAGGGGCGCCACATCTCCCCTTAGTTAAGAACAGTACTCCGGGACTGTGGGATGATAACATTTTGACATAACAATTGATATGTACAGAGTCTTAAAAATGAAAAGTTACAAAAACCACTCAAAGAAACAAAAAAAAAATGGAATTCTGTAAAAAGTCACTTCAAATAGCGTCCATTAATACAGTTCTATCCTTGAAGGTACTAGGAAGCAAAGTTCACAAAGCAGTCTTTCCGGAGCTTTGATTTAGTGTTTCTGGGCTGATAAAAAGTTCAAGAATATGCAAAAAGTTCATACAGGTAAGTCTCTGTAGGTACTGGGCTTAAACGTTACAGAACGATAACAATGACTATAGTCTTATAGTTGGTAATCCGCATACCTGGCCGGTAATTGACCCTGGGTACTACGCTGGGATCTACGTAATAGTGGTGTCTCTTTATGTGGTGTACTACTGTCTACTGCGGATATAGTATCTGCCCCCTCTGCTAAAGATAATTCCACCACTATGGGGTTGGCAAGTCCACCGTGAATGGGATCACTCTGATCAGGAATCTGTTCTTCCTGACCTGGAACCTCTTGTAGTACGGGGTCAGCCTCTTCCTGTCTTGGGACTTCTAATATTGGATTCGGTGTTGGATAAAAGGCCACCATGGGAACCACTACTGCACCATGGTATGTTATTAGGGTTTTGGGAAAGTCTCCTATACAGGTGTGATACATTTCCTCCTCTTTTTCCTTTACTGGTTGAACCTGCATAGGTTGAATAACTTCTGATTCTGGCTGGACAACTTCTGGCTCTTTCAACGTTTCTGGACATAATTTAAGATTGTCTCTTGACACTAGTACAGATGTTAAACCTCCGTTTTTGCTAATGAGACACATTTTAGGATTATCCATTCTTGTTGGTAAAACTGTGTAGGGTACGGCTTCCCATTGATTATCCAGTTTATTGGTTCGACGATTCCTCTTGAGTACTTGGTCACCCGGTCTTAATGGAGTTGCTAGAGCATTCTGGTTGAAAGTTCGCTCTTGTCTTTCTCTGGTTTGCTGGAGGCTTCTTTCCACACTCTCTTGCACTTGGTGATACTGCTTTTGCCGTACGACATCCCAATTGGAGTCTTGAACTTCTGCGTCTGGTTTCAGAATTCCCATTTCTAGATCAATTGGCAATTGGCCGGGTCTTGCACGCATAAGATAAGCTGGGGTGCAGTTGGTAGAGCTCCCCGGGACATGATTATACAGATCCACCAAGTCAGGCAATTTCTCTGGCCATTGATTCCTTTCCGTTTCAGGTAATGTCTTTAGTAGGTCTATCACAATATGGTTCATCTTCTCACATAAGCCGTTTGTTTGCGGATGATAGGCCGTCGTCCGGATCTTTTTGCAACCATACATATTACAGAATTCTCTGAAGATCTCTGATTCAAAGGCTGTACCCTAGTCAGTGAGAACCTGTTCCGGATATCCATGGGGTCTACAAAAGTACGTTTGGAACGCTTTGACTGCTGTTTTTGCAGTCAGATCTTTTACAGGTACTACTACCAAGAAGCGCGAATAATTATCCACGATGGTCAAGGCATAGACGTAACCGGACCGGCTCGGTGTCAACTTCACGTGGTCCATGGCTACCAGTTCAAGTGGTTGTTTGGTGATTATGGGCTGCAGTGGTGCCCTTTGGCTCTTTTGATCGTTCCTTCTGAGGTTGCACGGGCCACAGTTTCTACATCACTGTCCGATTGATTTTCTCATCCCGACCCAATAAAATCTTTCTCTCAGAAGTACTTCTAGCTTTTTCCAACCAAAGTGACCAGCACCATTGTGGTAAGCTTCGAGGACCATCCTCACATCTTGTTTAGGCACGATAATCTGCCAAACCAATTCATGTGTTTTCGGATTGGTGTATCTTCTACAGAGTTTCCCTTGATACAGGAACATTTTGCCTCTCTCTTTCCAGAGTTGATGCGTCTCTTCTGGGGCATCCTCATCGGGATATGCACTTTGCTCAGTCAATAGTTCCTTCACTAGCTTCACAGCCGGATTGCTATCTTGGGTGTCAGCCCATCTATGGTGTGCTAACGGATTAAAATTCACTTCTTGTTGTTTCTGATAGGTATTTGACTGACGATGTTTTACCTTGGGCTGATGAAAGGCTGGTAGTTCAATTTCTTCAAGCTCCCCCGTTTCTTCTTCTACATCTCTCAAGTGTGGCATCTGGGATAGGGCATCGGCATTTCCATTCTTGCGACCTGCTCGATACTTGATTACGAAGTTGTAATTAGATAACCGGGCTATCCATCGCGGTTCTAACGCACCTAATTTAGCCGTATCTAGGTGGGTCAACGGATCGTTGTCAGTATAGACAATAAATTCTGCACCGGTCAAATAGTGTTTGAAACGTTCAGTCACAGCCCAAACTACTGCCAGTAGCTCCAATTTGAAGGAGCTATAATTTTCAGAATTTCTTTCAGTAGGCCGGAGTTTTCTACTTGCAAAGGCAATGACTTTCTCCCGACCTTCTTGCTTTTGTGACAGCACCGCTCCCAATCCCACATTACTGGCATCGGTGTAGAGGATAAAAGGTTGATGGTAATCCGAGTACGCCAGAACTTCTTCTCCGGTTAGTGCCTTCTTTAGTTGTTCAAAGGAGTCTTCTCTTTCGTCGTTCCACTGAAAAGGAGGGTTTCGGTTTGAAGGTTTCTTCGTCTGCCCTATCAAAGCATCTTGCAAGGGCGCTGCCAATTTGGTAAATCCTTTTATAAATCTACGATAGTAACCCACTAATCCCAAGAATTGCCTCACTTCTTTTGCGTTGGTAGGTCTTGGCCAATCCCTTATGGCAGTTATTTTCTCGGGATCCGGTGCTACTCCCTCCGAACTCACGATGTGCCCCAAGTATTGTACCTTTGGCTTGAGAAGGTGACATTTGGATGGTTTGATTTTCATACCATACTTGGATAAGGCTTCGAACACTTCTGCCAGGTCTGTTAAGTGCTGTTCGTAAGTCTTTGAGTAGACGATCACATCATCTAGGTACAGGAGGACGGTCTCGAAGTTCTTGTGTCCGAGGCAACATTCCATCAGTCGCTGGAAAGTACCGGATGCATTGCAGAGTCCGAACGGCATGCGATTAAATTCGCTTAGACCCATTGGTGTGGTGAATGCCATTTTTTCTTTATCTCTCTCAGCCACAGGGACTTGCCAATACCCACTTGTTAAGTCTAAGGTGGAAAAATAATTAGCAGATTTCAAAGCAGTCAAGGACTCTTCTATCCTAGGCAAGGGATAGGCGTCTTTATGGGTGATATTATTAATCCGCCGGTAGTCTACGCACATTCTCATGGTTCCGTCCTTTTTTTTGACAATCACCAGAGGGGCCGCCCAAGGGCTACAACTATCTCTTATTACCCCGGCCTGTTTCATCTCTCTCAGCATGTCCTTCGCGCATTGATAGTGAGCGGGCGGTATGGGTCTATATCTTTCTTTTATCGGGGGATGGTCACCGGTGGGGATTGTATGTTCCACCCCTTCTATCCGTCCGAAGTCTAATGGGTGTTTACTGAAGACCTGTTCATATTCCGTCACTAATCTATACACCCCTTGTCTTTGATGGGTAGGTGTTGAATCTACACCCACGTCTAGCTGTTGGCACCAATCCTCCGATTCTCCATCTGAGCCGTTATTTTCCACCTGACAGGTCGATTCTAAGGGCTCAACGGTTGTGATGGCATTGTTGTCAACAGTATATAACTTTGCCACTGTAGCGTACCTTGGCAAAGTGACCTCTTCCTCTCCACAGTTCAAAAGTCGTATCGGCACCCGTCCCCGGTGTACCTCGACCACCCCTCGTGCCGTGAGTATAGTGGGCCTGCTGTCGGTGTACGCTGGTTCTATTAAGGCTTGATAGTCTCGTCCTTTAGTACCAATGGCCGCTCTACACCATACCAGCATTTCTGCTTTTGGTGGGATTACAATAGACGTTGGATCACTCACCCTCACACTGTCGATTTCTCCACCTGCAACTTCTATCTGTTGCCTTAACATTAATACTTTTATTTCCCTCCGGAGAACTCTCTGCTGGCAGGATCGGGCAGTTTCAGCAATTTGTTGTAAGACAGAAATAACTTCGGAAAAGCAGTTCTCTAACACATTCATTCCTATCAATACAGCTGGTTCACAGTTCTGCCGGTCAACATCAACGACAATTATACCCTGTTTCTCCAATTCTACTTTACCAATCTTTATGGTCATCTCCCTGAATCCTAGTTTCGGTACCAACTTACCATTACTGGCCCATATATCTAGTTCAACATCAGAGGGTCCTTTATCAATATCTACCTCAGCCCAGTACCTCTTATAAAGGATATATGGTATAGATGAAATCTGGGAACCTGTATCCAGCAAAGCGTTGAGGGGAATTCCGTCCAGCACGATAGGGATGATGGGTCGTCCTCCGATGTACCTGTCGTGCCAGGGTGTTGGGCCTTGAAAATTCATTCCTGCGAAGCGGCCCGCATTCCCAGGGGATTCCCGTTTAAATCACAATTTCGTGCGAAATGGCCTGGCTGCTGGCAACGGCGGCAAATGGGCCATCCATCCGGTTGGTAGCGGTCACGGGGTCGTCCTCTCCATGTCGGGTATCTTCGGGACCTCATCCATGGAACATCCTCTCTACGGTTTGCCAACTCCATCTTGGGTTCTCTCATCTCCTGCATGGTTTTAGCCATTGAAGCAACAACATCAGTTAAAGAGTCAAGCTTTTGCTGAAGAGCCTCATTAGTAACGGGCCCCAGGGACTTAGCACTGGCACCGGACATAGCTGATGTCACTGGCATTCCCTGTTGCTGAAGTGCATCTGCCATGGGTTGTGTGAGATCTTGATCCCGAGGTGCCTCTGCCAGCTGGAGACGTATAGCGCTCTCCTTTAATTGGGCAAATGTCAATTCAGGGTTCTTAAAAACAAGCATGCTCTCATGCCCCCGGTGAGAAGGGGTGTAGAGGCCCTCAATAAATTGATCTCTTAAGAGTTTATCGGCTCCTGTGTTAAAAATGGGTTCAGCCAGTGTAAGTGATTTAAGGGCTTCCTGCAGGTTTAAGGCAAAATCTCTCACGCCCTCATTAGCTTTTTGTTTGCAATTAAAGAATCGTACTTTAGCTTTGCTGCTGGTAGTGGTTTCAAATGTAGCTTTTAATCCAGCAAATATGCGTTCAACAGTACCTTTTAGATCAGTTGCCCATGCCGTGACTTCTCGCTTAGCATGGCCACTTAACTGCATCATCAGGAGACTAACACGCTGAGCTTCACCCACGGGGAACATATCAAAATGAGCCAGCATCTTTTCCCTGAAACCGTTAAGGGTATTAGGTTCACCTTCATACATTGGAAGCCACGGGCCACCCGGGGTATATGGCATCAACACCGGCATGATGGGCGCCACTCCTTGCACTGCTGCGCTGACAGGCTCTCTATCAACACTCTGTCTTTCAGCTGCATTAGCATCGCCGGATGCTGCGGCGTCTCCGTGCTGCGACATACTGTACCCCCTTAGTTAATCCAGACCCCTGCGGTCCCAGCTTCCGTCTAGATAATGTACATTCGTTCCTCTGTGCAGCAGGATGACAATGACATGCCCTCTGCTGCCTCTAACTGCCGCACGCTCTGTGATGGTGGATTTTGAAGTTTTTCAGTTAGACTGGGGCTTGGGTAATGACGTAGCTCGATTAACAGTTTTGTGCCTAATGGTTATGAGATGATTACATCAAGGGATGGCGGCCATTTTTACCCCATTATAACCAATGGAGAAAAGTCACTTTCAATAGTTTTCAATGGGGAACGGGATTTTCTTTAATAAAGTCAATTTCCAAGATTTTTCATCCAAATTTTCACAGTTTCAGACTCCAATTACGGCACACAATACCCGGTGTACGGGCTGGCCCAATCCTGTTCGTGACGCCAGTTGTGACGCACGGGAGACCGAGGTACCCAGCACCAGATCAATGAGGTCCGTCTCTTGAGGAGGATGTCACTAGTGGCTTGACCCGGTGCTGTGGCCTCAGGCGATGCACAATGTAAGGAATATCATGAAGGAACAGACACTTACTTGATCAGCAGCAGGTCCTCTCAGCTGTGATGACCCCGATCCTGGGCCGATGGCTATTGTCCAAATGAAAGACTGAGGCGCTGAAACGTTTAACCAGTTTACTTCAAATACAAAACCAAATAGGATGATATAAGGATATACTTGATTGAACAACCAAAAAGAACGCTATCCTAAAAAAATATTTTTATTAATGATATCTAAAACTCTCGTTGACAATTAAATATACTTAAATGTATGCTACCAACATCAACCATCTGGGTGGTTCGGGTAGGCTAGAGAAAATACAGGGAATAGTAACAAAGATAATCCTGACACAGTCCCTGTTAGGTGGCCCTATAGTAGCTTTCACCTACCTAACAACGGAGGTTGGCACCCTAGATTTCGATATGGCGCCCCCGCTCCACGTCGACTGTCCCTTCTTGCCCTACTAGGTCCTACCAGCTACCCACGCCCAGATTCCCACAGACATACACACAAATTGACCATAAGGTCACACTACCCAAAACGTGAAAAGGTGTAAAAAAGTGAAAAAAATAAAAAAGTGTAACAAAACGTACTAAAAACGCTGCAAGAAATATTGCTGCGTATAATTCCACTAAATTGCAAGTACCCCAAGGCTATGTCAGCAAATAGCAGATTTTACTTAATAAAAGACTGTTTTACGTACAAATCATAGTACACAGGCAACAGTCAAGAACTAGGGGTACAGTAAAGCACAGATGTATTGTGCTCAAAAATAGCTCAGAGGTCATAAACAATAAGGACCTCTAGTATATATGCCAATGTATCACTGTCTTTGTTAGTACATTATGACCTAGATGTCATAAGGGGCAGACCTATACATAGGACCTATATATAGAGAGGATACCTAGGTAAGATGTCTCAAAAACGAAATAGCAGATGTATTGGTTCACTCAGTAGATATTCATATGTTTGGGTGATGTATAGTTTACACCCTAGATACTATGCAAGTTCAACATGAGATGTCAAGAATAAAAAAAAACAAAATATTCAAAAAAAAAAACAAGAAAAACATAATAAACACAAATGAAAAAATGTCTGCTATATCCGATAACACATATATTATCTCTCATTTAGATTGAGCAAATGCACATAAGAGCCTGAGAACAGCTGAGGCCAATCCCTCATTATCCTTTCTCATAAAATAGATATTATGTTTGGTCTTATGAGAGCTTGTTTATGTGGGTGACATATAAATTTATAAATTTGCACTCTGGGTGCCATATGAGTTCAGCATCATGTATCAGAGATAAAAAATCAGCAAAATATCCAACAAAGCAAGAAAAAATAATAAAAAACAAATGAAAAAGGGTTATATCAGGTATCACATATAGTGTCTCTCATTTAGATTGGACCGATGCATATAGAAGCCCAAGGCAGCTGAGGCCAATCCCTCATTGCTTTCATATAGATAAGTGCTATGCTCGGTCTGCCTCGATAAATAGAAAGAAAAAACTCATCTGAGTATGTGACATGGTTCGTCCCATCTCGCCATCCCTACGCGTTTCGCCCCTTCCCAGTATAGGGGCTCATCAGGGGATAAATTCGGGTGTATCAGCAATGGCTTCGGAAGTGGATTTGTTGGATATTGTGCTGATTTTTTATCTCTGATACATGATGCTGATCTCACCATTCTTCTTCTATGCCTTTCTGATGTTTTTCTTGGCCTGCCACTTCTGGCCTTAACAAGAACTGTACCTGTGTTCTTCCATTTCCTTACTATGTTCCTCACAGTGGAAATTGACAGGTTAAACCTCTGAGACAGCTTTTTGTATCCTTCCCCTGAACAACTATGTTGAATAATCTTTGTTTTCAGATCATTTGACAGTTGTTTTGAAGAGCCCATGATGCCACTCTTCAGAGGAGATTCAAACAGGAGAACAACTTGCAAGTGGCCACTTTAAGTAGCTTTTCTCATGATTGCATACACCTAGCTATGAAGTTCAAAGCTCAATGAGGTTACAAAACCAAAAAAAGTGCTTTAGTAAGTCAGTAAAAAGTAGGTAGGAGTATTTAAAACAAGAAAATGATAAGGGTGCCCATACTTATGCACCTGTCAAATTTTGTTTGAATGCAGATTGCACATTTTCTGTTAGTACAATAAACCTCATTTCAAGGCAGAAACATTACTGTGTCCAACAGTTATTAGATATATGAAACTGAAATAGCTGTTGCAAAAAAAACAATTTTTTATAAAACATTAAGCTTAAGATTAATAGGGGTGCCCAAACTTTTTCATATGACTGTACTCCATACACCCACTTACATACTCCATAAACCCTCCATACACCCACTTACATACTCCATACACAATTTTATACACTCCATACACCAACTTACATACTCCATACACCCTCTTACATACTCCATACACCAACTTACATACTTCATACACCGTCTTACATACGCCATACACTCTTTTACATACTCCATATACTCTCCATAAACCCTCTTACATACTCCATATACCCTCCATATGCTCTCTTACATACTCCATACACCCACTTACATACTTCATGCACCCTGTTGTATAATCCATACACCCACTTACATACTCCATGCGCCTACTTACATACTTCATAAACCCCCTTACATACTCCATATACCCTCCATACACTCTCTTACATACTCCATACACCCAGTTACATAGTCCATATACCCTACATACACCCTCTTATATAGTCCATACATCCACTTACATACTGCATACACCCTCTTACATACTCCATGCACCCACTTACATACTCCATACACCCTCTTACATACTCCATATACCCTCCATACACCCTCGTACATATGCCATACACCCACTTACATACTTCATGCACCCTCTTACATACTCTATGCACCCTTTTACATGAGCCATATCAGGAAGGGGTTGAAGAAGAAGTTATTATGCCATGCCTCATTCCGATGTTTTGTTACACTAGTAAACACAATGGTGCACATGTATCAAATGTGTAAAAATATAATTGAGATGCTCATTTTGGCATTGGTTTTATTATTTTCATTACAGTGAAATTTGGATACATATTTTTGTGACTATTTTCATAATAAAAATGTATAAAAGAATGTAAAAAATGTACTAAGCCATTGTTTTTTGTATCACTTGTCTGATTAGTGACTACAATGAACAAATTAAAATGAAAAAGATGAATTATAAGAACCTCAATTACTTAAAGACAAAGGCACGCCATTATTTATAAGAGCCCATTGCAATTGGTCATTGCTTATACTTTCATGATGACATTTCTTCATACAAAGTTCCTGGAACTATCCAGTGATTTCACTTCATTGATAAATAAGAAATTTCCCAAGAAACCCAGAGCATTCCAAATGATGATGTATTCATTTGTATTGTGTTGTATTACTTCTGAGAAGTTAGGAGCCATAACAATATATCCTGATATACGAGATCTTGATCCGCTTCCTAAATCCACATAAAGAAGCCTCTGTGAGAACATGCCCTAATTGTTTGGTGATTTTACATTGCATAGACACGAGAGAGACAGGAACATTTGAATAGAAAAACAGGAAATGTTGGATGGCTGGAGGAAGTGGAGAACCTGATGAGGAAATACATTGCATTCGAAAACAGATCATCAGATCGGGAGCAGATTGATGTCTAGAGAGAAAGCTAGGAACCTTGGGCCCAATGGTGAAAAAAGGGTAAATCAGAGAAAGATCTCCAAGTATCTTGCTCCAAGGCAATCATGTCTTTCTTGAGCATAATATGATTGTGCACTTCTACACACCTTTGGGGATTTTTTTTCTTCATTTAAATGTATGAATTGGGGGCTAAAAATCATTTTTACTATTGGGATCTATTAAAAACTTTGCACAATTTAATTTTCGCAGGCCTTTTATTTCGTTGCACATTTAACTTTGATGTGGTCTATGGTCACAAATTAGCTGAGGGGCGCCCATAAAAAGAAAGGTGCGTAAAAGTTACAAACTCCACATTTAACCCAACTCTTAGTTTATGAAAGAATGTCTAAATCTGTGCACTGTAGTTATATTCAGAGAAATTTGGACAAATCTGTACAGTTAAGTATGGAATCTTTTCCTTTTTTCTTTTCTCAGTTCTATAGGGTTGTTGTGATATTGGGATGTATTTTTTTCATATAAAATATATATATAAGAAAAAACTTTTCAATTAGAAATGAATATTAATCAGAAAAATAAGGCTGCTTAAATAGGATTGGCCAAAATAAAAATAATGGATTATCATGGCAAAGATGAATGTGTAATTATGGGAATAGTGGTACGCCTATACATTTAGGCATAAGATAAGTGCACTGACTCGGTTTATTTAAATTATTTTCTTTAGATTTAAAACTTTTTTAGGTAAAACATTTCATGATTCTGCTAATCTTAAAAAAATCCTTTTCTATAACTATTTAAAGCTTTCATTGACAAACAAAATTCTAAGTCATATGTCAACCTCTTATAGTGATACAGAAAATATATATACTCATTAATACTGTTACGTTTAAGTCATTTTTTCTCCAGCCTGACAAACTCCTTTGTTTCCAGATGTAGAAAATCATTAGAGATTTATTAGTTACACATTGGAGCTTGAAAGTTTATTAACCCTTCAGAATTTTCATACGTCTACATAGATTTGACCTAAAACTACATCTGATTTTCACACAAGTCCTAATAGTTGATAAGGAGAACCAAATAAAACAAATTAATCTAAAATATTTTTTTAAATAAGGAAAATAATCCTAATTTGACATACCTGTGAATGGCAAACCATTCCAGCAAAATCTGCACTCCAATATGGCGCTCCTTTACATCAGAGCTTTGCACTGTGCCTCAAAAGTAGTTTTCGATCACACATAGGGTATTGGCGTACTCAGGAGAAATTGCGTAAAAAATTGTAACTTTCATTTTCTTCTATTACCCCTTCTGAAAATTAAAAACTTGGGGCCAAAGCAACATTTTACTGGAAACAATGGTAATTTTCCATTTATTTAGCACAATTCTGTGAATCACCTGAGGTTTAAAAATGGTCACTACACTGCTAGATGAATTCCTCGAGAGGTGTGGTTTCCAAAATGGGGTCACTTGTGGGGCTTTCTACTGTTTTGGCATGTCAGGGGCTATTCAAATGTGATATGGTGTCTACAATCTATTCCAGCAAAAATGGCGCTCCAAAATTCAAATGACGCTCCTACCCTTCCTAGCCCTTCTGAGCACCCAAACAGTAGTTTTCCATTACTCTGAGAACGAACCGGACTAGTGCGTAGGACAGCAGGAACACTAGTCCTGGTCTAACATAAAGGTACAAAGGAAAACAGAAAACGATGACAGAACTATCAATCACACAAAACACTCCCAGACTACAGAAAGGGAAAAGGGGAAGGAAATCGAGAGGCAAACCAAGTAGGAGATAAGGTAAGGAAGGACAGTCAAACAAATTTCCATGCAGATATCTCCAGAGACAACTCCTTGATGACCTCTCTTCAACAGCTCACACTTCCAGCCTCAAACCAGGTTATAGCAAGCTATCACTGTCAACTGCTAAAGTTATGAGGTGAGTATTTATACCATAGGGAGGTGGAGAACTACAAACATCTGAGATAACTCAGGATGTAGAGCTCCAGGAGACAAACAGCAACAACAGAGCACGTGAAATCTGCACAGCTTTAGCCTTACAACACCATAACAAGGGAAATCTGCACAGCTAACTGTGTAGCCAGATGCTGGTATCTTTTGACCTCTGAACTAAAAGAGACCACTTTCTGTCCCCCGTGACATTTGTGAGGGGTTTACACTGTTTAGGCACTTCAGGGGCTCTGCAAAGGCAACTTGGCATCCGTTATCTTTCAGACCAATCTTGCGCTCCAAAAGTCAAATGGCACTCCTTCCCCTCCGAGTCCTCCCGTGCACCCAAATAGTAGTTTTCCACAACATATGTTGTATTTGTGTGCTCAGGAGTAATTGCACAATAAATTGTATGGTCCATTTTCTCCTGTTACCCTTGTGAAAAAGAAAAATTTGGGGCAAAACCAACATTTTTGTGGGAAAAATGTATTGTTTCATTTTCAAGGCTCAACGTTATAAAATTCTGTGAACCACATCTGAATAAATTTCTTGAAGGGTGTAATTTCCAAAATAGGGTAACTTGTGGGGGGTTTCCACTGTTTAGGCACATCAGGGACTCTGCAAACATGACATGGCATCTGCTATCTAGTCCAGCTAAGTTTGCGAAACCAAAAGTCAAATGATGCTTCTTCCCTGCCATGTGCCGAAACAGTGGTTTTCCACGACATATAGGATATCACCTTACACAGGAGAAATTGCACAACAAATTGTATTGTCCATTTTCTCCTGTTTCCCTTGTGAAAATGCAAAATGTGGGCGAGAGCAACAATGTTTGTGGGAAAAAGTAAAATTTTCATTTTTTTCCTTCGAAATTGCTTTAATTCTTGTGAATCACCTGAAGGGTCAATAAACTTATAGGATGTGTTTTTGTACACTTTGAGGAGTGCAGTTTTGAAATGGTGTCTAGTGATGAGCAAATATACTCGTTACTCGAGATTTCCTGAGCATGCTCTGGTGTTCTCTGAGTATTTGTAAGTGCTCGGAGATTTAGTTTTCATTGCCGCAGCTGCGTGATTTACAACTACTAGCCAACTTGAGTACATGTGGGGGTTGCCTGGTTGCTAGGGAATCCCCACATGTAATCAAGCTGGCTGACAGATGTAAATCATTCACCTGCTGCAAGGAAAGCTAAATCTCCGAGCACTTACAAATACTCAGAGGACACCCGAGCGTGCTCAGGAAATCTCGAGTAATGAGTATATTCGCTCATCACTAATGGTGTCACTTTTGGTTATTTTCTGTCGCCTAGGAACTTAAAGCTACTTCAAATGTGATGTTATCCCTAAAAAAATTGGTTTTGTAAATTTTGTTGGAAAAACGAGAAATTGCTGATCAACTTTTAAGCCTTCTAACTTCTTAACAAAAACAAATTATGTTTCAAAAATTATGTTGATGTGAAGTAGACATGTAGTAAATGTTATTTATTAATTATTTGGGGAGATATTACTATTTGGTTTAAGGGCATAAAAACTAAAGGTTTGAAAATTGTAAAATGTTCTCCTCATCTCGACATGCTTAACATGTCACTCTCCGCAAGGAGAAACAATGCTTCTTGGATCCCGTTCAGATGCCTCTCACTCAGCCAAACCAGATCTCCACTTTGCACTGATGAGGGGCAGTACCCGAAACACAGTATCTGCAAATTGAGATTCTGGTTTGGCTTTTATCCTAAGTCATGTGACAAGGCTCGTTAAAGGGTCAACATTGACTTGTAGGATTGCTACTTCCAATAGGTGGCACTATAGTTCTAGTCCTCTTCCTCCCTGAAGAGACAATTTGCATATTTCCCAGAGAAGCATTGCGGCTTTAAGTCTCCTCATCTTGACATGCTTAACATGTCACTCTCTGCAAGGAGAAACGATACTTCTTGGATGCCAACATTTTTGACAAAATTCCAATAGTTTCACAAATCAACCCAAAAAATATTGACCTAAATTTACTACTAACATAATGTACAATGTGTCACGAAAAAAAAAACCTCAATTACTGGGATACATTGAAGCATTACAGAGTTATTACCAAATAAAGTGAGGCTGGTAAGAATTTTACAATTTGGCCTAGTCAGGAAGGTGGAAACAGGATGGGTGGAGAAGGGTTTAAAGATGCAAAGTTTCTTTAAACTGCATCATCACATAATCGTGTTAAACTTATATTGCAATTTATTAATGTAATTGTGACATATTCTTATTGCAATATAATAATTTTGGTAAATGCCATGACCAGTCTGTTACGTTTAAGAATGTGTTGAAATCCCTCTCTATAAACTATATGAGTCAACTGTTCTAGGAAGTGAAACTTATTGTAAAATGGTTGTAAACGCTACTGTATTAGACTGAAGAGGGAGCAGTTACAACATAATTCTCCTGCAACTGGAAATCTCACAAACTGTACCAGGGTGCCTAATTATGACTGTAATCTAATAGATTGGCCAATGGCTATTACCCAGAAACATGCCTGCAATAACTCCACACTTGCAACCATTGTTTAAAAAGAAACCCACAAAAACTGCTGCCAAATGTTAGAAATGTGAATAGGTTTAAAGTTTAAAGAAATGTTAAAGGGGTTGTGTGGTTTAGAGATTTATCTATATTTCTGCATTAATTTCTAATAAAATGAGATGTCTGATTGTTATCTAAACTCCAAGCATAGACCAACGCATTCTAACAACAATAACACTCAAAAAGTCTAGTATTACTACCAAACAGGTTATCAAACTTGGTGGCTATTCAGTTTGTAATAAGATCACCCCTAAGCTTCCATTTTTCCAATATACAATATATGAGGTGACAGTACAGAGATCTTTCTAATGATCTTTTAACACCTACGCCTGAAATGATGACAAGGGACATCTTCTACAACTAGAACCGGGTTGCCAACTTAAAGAGGTTGTCCGCCATTTCTACATTCATGCCCTATTCTCAGGATAAGGCATCAATGCCGAATTGGTCGGGGTCCGATACTCAGCACTCCTGCCGATCAGCTGTTATTGGTGCCCACGGCTGGAAGTACTTACTTGCGGAGCTTGGCCATCTACTTTTAGTGGCCCCCGCGGTGTACTACACATCCACCTCCTATTCAATTCAATAGGAGGCGAATGTGCAGTACCAAGCCCCAGCCACTACAAGAAGACGGCCAAGCTCCTCAAGTTCTCCAACTGGCCACCACCAGCACTGATGACAGCTAATCGGCGGGTGTGCTGAGTGCCGGACCCCGGACAATCAGACATTGATGTCCTATCTAGTGATGAGTGAGTATGCTCAGTACTCGGGTTTCTTCGAGTATGCTCGGGTGGTCGCCGAGCATTTATGTCGACGCAACTACATGATTTGCGGCTGCTAAACAGCTTGAATACATGTGGGGATTGCCTATTTGTTAAGCAATCCCCACATGTATTCAAGCTGTCTAGCAGCCGCAAATCATGCAGATGCGTCGACATAAACTAAATCTCCGAACACGCCGAAATACTCGGAGACCACCCGAGCATGCTCGGAAAAACCCGATTAACGAGCATACTCGCTCATCACTAGTCCTATCCTAAGAGTAGGGCATCAATGTAAAAGTAGTGGACAACAATTTTTAACTATTTAATTTTTCAGATCAGCTCATCAAAAATTCATGGACAGGCAATATTTTTTACAAACATATTGGACAACCATGATAAATCAAGTGATACATGTCTACAGAGCCCATAATTCTGATATGAAAACACCAGCTGCATTCACCGTAAACTTCAAAATGATGATAATTATGGTCAAAATAATCTGTCTAAGTTTCTTCAGCTTCAAATAAATCAAGGACTCCTTAAATTAATTTGACAGACTGGGCAAAAAAGTGCCCTATTTTTACGACTGTCCTTGAATTTCTGGAATGTTGGCAACCCAGATGTAGAGGAAAGAAGGTTTAATCATAAACACAGACGCAGATTCTTTACTGTAACAGCATTGAGGCTGTGGAACTCTCTGCAACATGATGTTGTAATCGTTGACTCACTAAACAAGTTCAAGAAGGGCCTGGATGTCTCTCTCTTGATACATTTTACAGGTTATAGGCACTAGATTCTGTGATGAGACGTTAATCCAGGAAGCTAGTCTTATTTCCATATGTGGAGTTGGGAAATAATTTTTCCCTAGCAATTAGCATCTAACTCATGAATTTTGCCTTTCTTCTGGATTGGCATTAGGTTATAGGTTGAACTTAATGGTAGCCACCTGTGGCCACCATTTTGCTGAACTGTGGAGGGCCGGCAAACAGTTGGAAAAAAATACTGCTCACCTCACCACTAAAGTGTCCCACCATCCCTCTGGTCCTTTTGCCTGTTCTCTTCCCCTTCTCCATCACACAAATTCTCTTTGGCTTCTTCACTATTTGCCAGGTCTTCTGGCTTGACTAAGCCTCACACATCATCGTAGAGGACAGGACGGCAAGCTGCAGGGATGGTGAGTGGCGGGACAAGTGAGTATTAATCTTTGTATTATTATTATTTTTTCTACATTTTATGCTTATTATCCTGTGGGGTCTCAAGAGTCCCCAGAGCAAAATAAAACACATGAAATTTGCTGACAATAACTTCGCTGCAAATCGAATTTCCCTGTTAAATCTGTGCAATTTGGCAAATTTGAACATTGGTAGATCCATTCATCTCTACTTTCAACCTAAAAAACTAAGAATCGATGAAACTATACATTTTTCAATGTGTTCAGAATATTGATAACATTTTCATGCTAGGCAGCACTCATTTCGACAGAGGTGTAGCTATGTCTTTTTTCAGTCTTCTGCCCTCACTATACCTTGGCAACAGCAGTTTCTTGTTGACACCTTTCTGGCATTGAGTACACCAGACACATAACTTGCCAGCATCCCAACTACTGATTAGTGCTGCTAAAATGCAAATAAGTGACTGTGAAATATCATGTGTATGTCATGCATAGCGTTTTAAGGACCAGATAAATCTCAGTCTGCTTCTACACTTGTGCAATCGATATAAAAACAAAAAACAAACAGTGTGAACAAAAGTATAATTTCCTTTGGTTAATGGAATGATAGAAAAGGAATCCTTGTGAATTCAGGGAAATTAAAACAGGCCACATCAAAGGTAGAATACCACAATTTATCTGTGCTGATGATTTTTACAACTTTCGTAATGTGGTGCAACTTCTCCGAACTCAACAGTAAAAAAAAAACCACTGCCTCTTAGTGGGATCAGAAACTAGTTTCAGGAACTGTAACCAACTTTGATGGTAAATGGAATTGTTTATTGAAAGTGTCTAGTTAATAAGAGAGCGCTAAAGATATAAAGGGACCTCTATTCTGTGCTTGACCGAGTTTGTATCTCTAAAGACACATTACTAAGATGAAAATAAATGTTCAGGATAACCCAAATGTCCCCTGTTATCATGGTTTGAGGGAAATACATTTTCACATTTTTTATTTTAACATTTCTGAAGTTTTATTTAACTGGAAGTTAAGAATCACAATATATATATTTTGCTCTGGCAGTGCTCCTTCTGTTCCTCCTGGCACAAAGGCTGAGATAGCGTTCCTGCTGTTGGGTTGTTGCCCTCCTACAGCCCCCTCCACATCTCCTGGTGTACTGGCCTGTCTCCTGGTAGTGCCTCCAGCCTCTGGACACTACGCTGACAGACACAGCAAACCTTCTTGCCACAGCTCGCATTGATGTGCTATCCTGGATGAGCTGCACTACCTGAGCCACTTGTGCGGGTTGTAGAGTCCGTCTCATGCTACCATGAGTGTGAAAGCACAACCAACATTCAAAAGTGACCAAAACATCAACCAGAAAACATTGGTACTGAGATGTGGTCTGTGGTCCCCACCTGCAGTACCACTCCTTTATTGAGGGTGTCTTGATAATTGGTAACAATTTCCATCTGTTGTCTATTCCATTTGCACAACAGCATGTGTAATTGATTGTCAAACAGTGTTGCTTCCTAAGTGGACAGTTTGATTTCACAGACGTTTGATTTACTTGGAGTTAGATTTTGTTGTTTAAGTGTTCCCTTTATTTTTTTTTAGCAGTATTTATATACAGTACAGAGCAAAAGTTTGGAGACACCTTCTCATTTAAAGATTTTTCTGTCTTTTCATGACTATGAAAATTGTGTATTCACACTGAAGGCATCAAAACTATGAATTAACACATGTGGAATTATATACTTATCAAATAAGTGTGAGACAACTGAAAATATGTCTTATATTCTAGGTTCTTCAAAGTAGCCACCTTTTGCTTTGATGACTGCTTTGCACACTCTTGGCATTCTCTTGATGAGCTTCAAGAGGTAGTCACAGGGAATGGTTTTCACTTCACAGGTGTGACCTGTCAGGTTTAATAAGTGGGATTTCCTGCCTTATAAATGGGGTTGGGACCATCGGTTGTGTTGTGCAGAAGTCTGGTGGATACACAGCTGATAGTCCTACTAAATAGACTGTTAGAATTTGTATTATGGCAAGAAAAAAGCAGCTAAGTAAAGAAAAATGAGTGGCCATCACTACTTTAAGAAATGAAGGTCTGTCAGTCTGAAAAATTGGGAAAACTTTGAAAGTGTCCCCAAGTGCAGTGGAAAAAACCATCAAGCGCTACAAAGAAAATGGCTCACATGAGGACCGCCCCAGGAAAGGAAGACCAAGAGTCACCTCTGCTTCTGAGCATAAGTTTATCTGAGTCACCAGCCTCAGAAATTGCAGGTTAACAGCAGCTCAGATTAGAGACCAGGTCAATGCCACACCGAGTTCTAGCAGCAGACACATCTCTACAACAACTGTTAAGAGGAGACTTTGTACAGCAGGCCTTCATGGTAAAATAGCTGCTAGGAAACCACTGCTAAGGACAGGCAACAAGCAGGAGAGATTTGTTTGGGCTAAAGAACACAAGGAATGGACATTAGACCAGTGGAAATCTGTGCTTTGGTCTGATGAGTCCAAATTTGAGATCTTTGGTTCCAACCACCGTGTCTTTGTGCGACACAGAAAAGGTGAACGGATGGACTCTACATGCCTGGTTCCCACCGTGAAGCATGGAGGAGGTGTGATGGTGTGGGGGTGCTTTGCTGGTGACACTGTTGGGGATTTATTCAAAATTGAAGGCATACTGAACCAGCATGGCTACCACAGCATATTGCAGCGGCATGCTATTCCATCCGGTTTGCGTTTAGTTGGACCATCATTTATTTTTCAACAGGACAATGACCCCAAACACACCTCCAGGCTGTATAAGGGCTATTTAACCAAGAAGGAGAGTGATGGGGTGCTACGCCAGATGACCTGGCCTCCAGAGTCACCAGACCTGAACCCAATCGAGATGGTTTGGGGTGAGCTGGACCGCAGAGTGAAGGCAAAAGGGCTAACAAGTGCTAAGCATCTCTGGGAACTCCTTCAAGATTGTTGGAAGACCATTCCCGGTGACTACCTCTTGAAGCTCATCAAGAGAATGCCAAGAGTGTGCAAAGCAGTCATCAAAGGAAAAGGTGGCTACTTTGAAGAACCTAGAATACAAGACATATTTTCAGTTGTTTCACACTTTTTTTGTTAAGTATATAATTCCACATGTGTTAATTCATAGTTTTGATGCCTTCAGAGTGAATGTACAAGTTTCATAGTCATGAAAATACAGAAAAGTCTTTAAATGAGAAGGCGTGTCCAAACTTTTGGTCTGTACTATATATATATATATATATATATATATATATATATATATATATATATATATATATATACAGAAGTGGTCATATATAGTTATATAGTGTAGATCTTTATAGGGGATTTCTTAAAAAATGTGGTTCCCTTTTCAAAGAAACATTTGTAATGAAAAGTATTCTACAAACCAGGCGATGAGTAGGTTAACATTTCCATGAAATTCATAAAGTAGATGCAGTCCAGTGGAAGGGACAAAGATTTTTGTAGCTTCCAAGGAATTGTACAGCGGAATAGTTGGCTTTAAACCAAATGCTAATCTTGAACCAGTGGTATCAGCCCACCTAGAAACAGACAAAGCCACAGGAAAATGTGCAAACTTTAATAGCATGATACGTTTTCCACTGAACAAATGTACAAATTACCATGCAGTCTGCATGTTACTATTTACAATTTATTTTTATTTTTTTTTGTTGCATTAACTTATGAAAAAAAATCACAGGTCTATAATATGATGATGATAATAATAAAAGCTATAGAAGCTCCTCAAAATTAAAATAATACAGTTAAATGGGTTGTACACTACCTGGACAAGACCTTTTTAACTCAAGTAGTATCCCTAGAAATAAAACAAAACATAAAGACACCCCCCGCATCGGCGTCATTCAAGCAATGTCAGCGCCGGGTCTCCCGCGGCTTGAGTGACATGCCACGTGGGTACTGCAGCCAATCAGTGGCTTCTAATGGGCTGCTGCACTCTCACTTTTTCTGATTGTTCAACATTTGTCTGGGGGAAGTAAGAGCGCAGCAGCCCTAAAGAGACCATAGATTGGCTGCAGCACTCATTTGGCATAATAATGGCATGTGAGCCTTGGGAGACCCGGAATCTACATTGCTGGAATGGTGCCAGTACAAGAGGTGGGTAGAATGTATTTTTATTTTGGGTAACTACCTCAAACCCCTTCAAGACGCAGGCCTTTTTCATTTTTGCGTTTTCGTTTTTCGCTCCCCTCCTTCCCAGAGTCATAACTTTTTTATTTTTCTGTCAATATGGTCATGTGAGGGCTTATTTTTTGCGGGACAAGTTGTACTTTTGAACGACACCATTGGTTTTACCATGTCTTGTACTAGAAAACAGGAAAAAAATTCCAAGTGTGGTGAAATTGCAAAAAAAGTGCAATCCCACACTTGTTTTTTTGTTTGGCTTTTTTGCTAGGTTCACTAAATGCTAAAACTGACCTGCCATTATGATTCTCCAGGTCATTATGAGTTCATAGACAGCAAACATGTCTAGGTTATTTTTTATCTAAGTGGTGAAAAAAAATTCAAAACTTTGCTAAAAAAAAAATTGTGCCATTTTCCGATACCCGTAGCATCTCCATTTTTTGGGATTTCGGGTCGGGTGAGGGATTATTTTTTGCGCGCCGAGCTGACGTTTTTAGTTATACCACTTTTGTGCAGATACGTTCTTTTGATCGCCTGTTATTGCATTTTAATGCAATGTCAAGGCGACAAAAAAAATGTAATTCTGGAGTTTTTAATTTTTTTCTTGCTACGCCACTTAGCGATCAGGTTATTCCTTTTTTTTATTGATAGATCGGGCGATTCTGAACACGGCGATACCAAATATGTGTAGGTTTGAATTTTTTTTATTGTTTTATTTTGAATGGGGCGAAAAGGGGGTGATTTAAACTTTTATATTTTTTTTATTTTTTTCATACTTTTTAAAACATTTTTTTTTTACTTTTGCCATGCTTCAATAGCCTCCATGGGATGCTAGAAGCTGGCATAGCCTGATCGGTTCTGCTACATAGCAGCGATCTGATGATCGCTCCTATGTAGCTGAATTACAGGCTTGCCATGAGCGCCGACCACAGGGGGGCGCTCACAGCAAGCCGGCATCAACAACCACAGAGGTCTGAGACCTCAGGTTGTCATGCCGATGCATCGCTGACCCCCGATCATGTGATGGCCCAATGGCCGGAAGCTGTAGTTAAATGCCGCTGTCAGCGTTTGACAGCGGCATTTGACTAGTTAATAGCGGCGGGTGGATCGCGATTCCACCTGCCCCTATGCGCGCAGATGTCAGCTGTACAAAACAGCTGACATGTCGCAACTTTGATGTGGGCTCACCGCCGGAGCCCACATCAAAGGGGAGGCACGACATGCGCCGTACTAGTACGCCGTATGTCGTGAAGGGGCTAAAAAGGTTATTGTCCAGGTAATGGACAATCCCTCCAATATACATCATGGTTAGATTAACGGGAACTGGATAAAGTATGTCTCCTGCTCTTTGAACCACTCTCACATCGCAGCTCTCCTTTCTGGCTCACAGAAGTACTCTCTGATGTGATCAAATATACCGTACTTAGTTATGCATCTGACCAAGGAGACCTTCCATATTGTAGCCTAAGTAAGCTGAATGACAATCCAGGTGGACATATTATTAGAAGCCATGTTTTTGCCACCCGGCTCATTATCAGCATTCTCATTTATTCCAGTGGTATTTGATAGATTTTATGGTAAATGATCTCTGAAGGTCATCAAGTTCTTTCACATAGAATTCAAGAAACCATTTTACATACAGATCATAGTGCACTCACAGTGCCATTCTGAATTATACAAGAAAGGGTCTTCCCTAAAAAAGGTAGATGAATATGATTCTATGATATTGTAACGACCGTTATGCCGGTCGCTGCTCGAGAACAGAATACGGCGCTGCTATGAATGACTCAGGGCACAATATGATATTAAACCAACTTTTCTTTATAACTTATGCAAAAAATGACAGAATTTCTCTCCCAACACAATATGGGCCACAACAGCCACAACTCACAGAATACAAGTTATACAGCCTGAGAGACCCCAAGTGCCGGCTTCACAGACAGGAATCAGACTACCCCACAACTATACCACTCCCTCCCTTATCTGTAACGGGCCTACACGGGGTTATACTGTGCCTGTGACACGTGCTCCTCTCAGGAATACAATCTTACACCCGCCTCCCGCCTAATTTACAATAAATAATGGGTACCCGGTTTTTCCCAACATATATATATATATATATATATATCACAGTATATACTCAGTGTATACGCAGTGCACTGTCTTATTATTGAGCGCTCAGAGTGCACCCTTTCACAATATATGCTTCAGCGGTAAATAACTGAATTTGTTACAGACGTCCAGCAGCGGATTAAATAGATATTTGAGCCACCAAATCTTCTGATGCAGATCCAGATAAAGTTCACAAATAATTCCAGGAATATCCCACAGCCAGAATCGTGAAGCGCAGGAATCCACACAGTGTCTATTAGTTGTCAGGCAATTCTTCATACAAGAGTGTCCTTAAACAGGCTGTGATTCCTATCTAGCTATCCCTAGCTAACTACACAGTCGGTGACCGGTCACACTTCTCTGTTTACTCACAAGAATAGCTTTCTTGAAATCACACAGTCCCAAACAGGAATGCCTCAAGATCTGGATTCCCCAATCTGCATCATCGCGCTGCTTCTTCTCAAAACGCCCAGAAACTCTCTCTGAGGTAACTGTCCTGTTTCCAGAATCTTCTTGTCTTTTACTCCTGGGTGACCTCTGGTGGCTGAACAAAATTACTGCAACAACATTGTAATTATCCTGTCTATTACTCAAGAGTGACCTCCGGTGGCTGAACACAGTTACTGTATCAACACTGTTTATGATTTAAAAAAAAAAGACATCACCATTTTACACTCCACCCCACTTTCAATTTGGCGTCCCGACAAATGGCTTCTCACAACTCACACGCAACACATACTCATCAGGATTATATCGTATCGGAGGAATTCCGGCTGTGCTCCTCTCTGACCTCCGTAAGCCAGTACCTGTCGGGTTCAACGAAACATTTGTCGTATCTGGTGGAACAGTAACATCAGTGGGCATATCAGGAGTTTGCACTGTCGGACTCTGCATTTCTGAGAGGTCGCCATCACAGTCATCCCAACAGTAACACTCAACATTGCTCGGTTGCACCATCATTGGATCGGATGACTCAGGGGAACAGACAGGTGCGTCAGATATACACCGCTTTAACCAATTCCGATGCATCGTGCGACGAGGTCCGATACACCCCTCAAGGACCACAGTGTACACACTTCCTCCTGGGAACACCCTTTCCACTACTGTGTAAGGCGTATCCTCCCACCTGTCACTCAACTTCCCTTCTGGATGTGTAACCCGCACTAGCACCTTGTTACCCACCTGGAACTCATCCCCGTGCACTGGTTTTCGATCTCGGTGTGGATGATCCCGTACACGTTCTTTCACTATCTGATGGATCTCTCGCAGTTTTCTTCGGTGGTCCTGGACCCACTCACTGGCTGTACGATACTGCGGCTCATCCGGTACTGTCAGACTCAGCTCTCCAATTTCTCGTCCTGGCCGGCCGAACATCATCGCATAAGGCGTGAACCCTGTAGTGTTATGGACTCTGTTATTATAAGCCCACATAAGTTCAGGGAGAAACTCAGGCCATCGCCCCTTTTGCCTTTGTTCCAGCGTTCTCAGCATCTGGAGCAGCGTTCGGTTGAATCGCTCACAAGCTCCATTTCCCTGCGGGTGATAGGGCGTCGTCCGTGATTGCTGAATCCCATAGACCTGTAGCAACTCAGTCATGAGCTGACCCTGAAAACAGGTACCTTGGTCTGAATGCACTCTTTGGGGGCAGCCATACACCGGAATGAAATGTTTACAGATCGCCTCTGCTGCGGACTTAGCAGTTTGATCTTTAGTGGGAATGGCCACAGCAAATTTTGTGAAATGATCGGTCATGACCAGGCATGAGTGATGACCGCTGCTGGAGTACCCAATGGACAGATAATCCACCATTAATACTTCCAGCGGGGCAGACGTCACGATTGTCTGAACTGGAGCTCTCTGTTCTGGAGACTTATTCAATTCACAGGGTCGGCACTTAGCACACACCTCTCTCACGACTTCTTCCAAGCCAGGTGTGTACACAAATCGATGCAACCATCTATACGTCTTTTCAGGTCCAAAATGTGCACCCTGCGTATGAGCTTCTCGGGCAATGTCTGGAGCCATTGAGGCTGGGATCACCACCTGCCAACGGTACCCCAGCTCTGCCGCTATGTAGATCCAGCGATACAGTACCCCTTCCGTTATGGCCAATCGATCCCACTGCCGTAGCAGTTTCTGCCCCTCTGCACCCAGCCGAGCTCTCACCCTTCTGTCGGGCCAGGACTTTTGACTCAGCCACTTCTTTACTCGTGACAGCTCTGAGTCTGCATCCTGTAAATCGGCCCACTCCTGACGAGTCTTTCCCAGCAAAGTGGCGACCTGTTTCGCCACCCCACTTAACCGTGCCACATCCACAAACACAGGTAATCGTCTCAGGTCAGGAATCTCGGTATCCTCAAGGTCTTCATCCACAACATGCCGGGGAGTACCACGAGTCACTCGTGACAGTGCATCGGCATTGGAGTTCTCTTTACCAGAACGGAACCGAATCCGGTAATTAAACTTGGACATCCGTGCTACCCACCTCTGCTCTAGGGCTCCCAGCCTGGCATTCTCTAGGTGTGCCAGCGGGTTATTGTCAGTCATCACAAAAATCTCAGAGCCAGCAAGGTACTCTGCAAATTTCTCAGTCATAGCCCACACCAAGGCCAACATATCCAACTTAAATGAGCTATAATTATCTGGGTTTCGCTCGGTGTCTCGTAGAGACCGACTGGCATATGCAATAACCCGTTCACGCCCCTCCTGCTCTTGGGCTAACACAGCTCCCAGGCCATGGAGGCTCCCGTCAGTGTACAGAATGAAAGGTCGGTCAAAACGTGCATACGCCAACAAAGGTGCCTGCACAAGGGCATCCCGGATCTGATCGAATGCCTGTTGTTGTCGATCTGTCCATTGGATGGGTTGGTTCTTGGGCCCTCGCGCCGTCCCTCTCAACAGCTCATTCAGTGGCTCAGCCACTTTAGCAAAGTCTTTTACAAATCGGCGATAGTATCCGGCTAGACCGAGAAATGCCTGTACTTCTCTCCGGGTCTTGGGTCTGGGCCACCCTTGAATGGCCTCAATTTTACTCGGTGCTGGTTGCACACCCTCAGCCGACACTACATGCCCCAGGTACTCAATCTGCGTCCGGAACAGTTGACATTTTTTTGGCTTGATCTTAAGTCCATTGTCTCTCAGTCGGTGCAACACTTGCCGCAGCTTTTTCAGGTGATCATCGAATGAATTTCCGAATACGATTACATCATCCAGATAGATCAACACAGATTCGAAATTGTAGTCACCCAAGCAATACTCCATCAATCGCTGAAATGTTCCTGGGGCATTACCCAGTCCAAAGGGCATCCGATTAAACTCGAACAGACCCATCGGCAAGATGAAGGCTGTCTTCTGCCGATCTCGAGCCGCCACGGGCACCTGCCAGTAGCCACTGGCTAAATCAAGCGTAGAGAAATACTTCGCCTTCCCTAGTGCGGACAAGGATTCCTCGATTCGTGGTAATGGATAAGAATCACGTACAGTATGTGCATTCAGCTTGCGGTAATCAACACAAAACCGTATGGACCCATCCTTCTTCCGTACCAACACGACTGGTGCGGCCCAAGGACTCTGACTCTGGCGGATCACCCCATTGTCTAGCATTTGCGCTATCATCCGCTTAACCTCTTGATAGAGGTTCGGCGGGATCTGACGATATCTCTCTCGAATCGGAGGGGTATCTCCTGTGGGTATTTCGTGTTCCACTGCCTTTGTGCAACCAAAGTCTTCATCATCCCTGGAGAAAGCAGCCTGATATTCCCACAGTGTATCCTCCAGCCTGCGCGCCTGCTCAAATGTTAACTGGGACTCATCCACCCCCATAATCTCCATGATCTTCCTGCCATTCCACGCAGGTGTGGGGGACTCTTCGGTTGTCGTCTGCATTGACAGGGTCCAGGCAGTCCTGCGGTCTGCTCTTAGTGTAAACTGACTTTTGGGAATGACTCTCTCGCCGCACACATATACATCAGCCAGCTTGGTGCCTGCCGCCAGAGTCATCTCATGATCTTGCAGATTCAAGCACCTTATCGGTACACTTCCATATCGTACAACGGCCACTGTTCGGGCTACCATTAGACTATCAGTGTCTTCTGACCGACTGGTCGGTTCCAGAATCACCTCCACACCATTCAGTTTTCTGTGTGTCCCTACCGGCATCAATACAAGCTTCTTTTGACCCGGACCGATCACAACAGCAGACCCGCGTGGGACATACACCGCTCCCACTGCTCTTCCTTCTGACGAACTCTTCTGAATGCCGCATGAACGGACCACCTGCTGTAGGACTCTCTGAGTGACTTTGTGGGGCGTCACCCGCTTCCAATAACGCGGACCATCACGTTCAAACAGAAGGGAATCCAGCTCTCTCAGGATGTTCATTCCTAGAACCACCGGAAGGTTTGGTCTCGCCTGCGTCGTCACGAGCACCACTCCCTTGGTCCCCAACTCCTGACCACACAGCTGTACCTTCATCCATGCAATGCCCGCCACTGGGATTTCCTCATTATTGGCAGCCTTCAGTTTTAATAAATGTCCCGACTCCGGTTTGACAGTCCCTTCGAAGTGCTCCTTAAAAAACTTCATTGGCATCGTAGTCACCTCCGACCCGGTATCCACCAGACATGCCACCTTCTTGCCTGCAAACTGCACCTCCAAAGTGGGACTGTCCTCAATCAGATCCTCAGAACAGACATTGGGCACTGATTTTCGTTCCTGCCCCGCCGTATGCCCAACTACAGCGAGGGCCTCTCTTTTACTGATGATGAAGCTTCATCTGCCAGCTTCCTCTGGCAGTCTCGCTGCAAATGACCAAATTCCCTGCATCGCCAGCATTGCACCGGTCTTCTTGCCCAACCTCTGGATGGCCAGGGTCTTATAGCAGTCGACATTTCCCTTGAGGTATAGGGTAACCGCCCATGCAATGGAATAGAGGGGTTAGGCGGTGTCGGGTACATCGGAGGTGTTTCCCGAACCTGCATCTGCTGCATCTGCTCTGCCAGGCTTTCCACGGTTTTCTGTAAAGCTGCCAGCTGTGTCTGGATGAGATCTGGCCCTGGCCCTTGTGTATCAGCCACTTGCAGGTTACTCCTCTGCAGAACGGGCTTTACTTCTAAGGTCCGTGCTACTGCTTCTTCCTGAATTTCAGCATATGTAATACCAGGAATACTTCGAGCTTTCAGCAACAATTCACTCCTTAGTGTCTCACTTTGGATTCCCTCAATGAACTGATCCCAAAGAATGCTGTCAACCTCAGCCTCAGTACCCACAGTCACAGTTGACTTCCTTTTAACCTCCTGATGCAGCTCCTCCAATGCTATAGCATACTGGATCAGACTTTCTCCGTCTCTCTGGGTCCGAGCGAAAAACTGTACTCGCAGTTGCCCTGCCGCTGCCACGTGATCAAATGCATTTTTCAATATCCGAATGATGTCATCAACTGTTCTTCGCTTATCCTCGGATTTCAACAAGACAACTTTGCGGGCATCCCCCTCCAAAGCATTCAGCGCGACTTCTGGCTGCAGTCGGGGGCTAACACCGAGCAAGGCAATGGCATTCTTTAACCTGCCTTCCCAATCACTGAGCAGCAGATTGTATCCATCAAACTTGGCCAGATGATTAAGCAGCGCTCCCGTGGCAGAGCAACCCACTAATCGATCTCTAACAGAAACAATGGGGGAAGGGGGGTGAATAACTACAGCAGGAGCGACAGCGCCTTCTGTTCCATCAGTAATATCCATAGCGAGCACCGTATCCTGCCGACTACGCCAATATGTAACGACCGTTATGCCAGTCGCTGCTCGAGAACAGAATACGGCGCTGCTATGAATGACTCAGGGCACAATATGATATTAAACCAACTTTTCTTTATAACTTATGCAAAAAATGACAGAATTTCTCTCCCAACACAATATGGGCCACAACAGCCACAACTCACAGAATACAAGTTATACAGCCTGAGAGACCCCAAGTGCCGGCTTCACAGACAGGAATCAGACTACCCCACAACTATACCACTCCCTCCCTTATCTGTAACGGGCCTACACGGGGTTATACTGTGCCTGTGACACGTGGTCCTCTCAGGAATACAATCCTACACCCACCTCCCGCCTAATTTACAATAAATCACGGGTACCCGGTTTTTCCCAACATATATATATATATATATCACAGTATATACTCAGTGTATACGCAGTGCACTGTCTTATTATTGAGTGCTCACAGTGCACTCTTTCACAATATATGCTTCAGCGGTAAATAACTGAATTTGTTACAGACGTCCAGCACCGGATTAAATAGGTATTTGAGCCACCAAATCTTCTGATGCAGATCCAGATAAAGTTCACAAATAATTCCAGGAATATCCCACAGCCAGAATCGTGAAGCGCAGGAATCCACACAGTGTCTATTAGTTGTCAGGCAATTCTTAATACAAGAGTGTCCTTAAACAGGCTGTGATTCCTATCTAGCTATCCCTAGCTAACTACACAGTCGGTGACCGGTCACACTTCTCTGTTTACTCACAAGAATAGCTTTCTTGAAATCACACAGTCCCAAACAGGAATGCCTCAAGATCTGGATTCCCCAATCTCCATCATCGCGCTGCTTCTTCTCAAACGCCCAGAAACTCTCTCTGAGGTAACTGTCCTGTTTCCAGAATCTTCTTGTCTTTTACTCCTGGGTGACCTCTGGTGGCTGAACAAAATTACTGCAACAACATTGTAATTATCCTGTCTATTACTCAAGAGTGACCTCCGGTGGCTGAACACAGTTACTGTATCAACACTGTTTATGATTTAAAAAAAAAAGACATCACCATTTTACAATATGTATGTATTAGTATTGAGATTTCCTTGTACTAGAAATATTGAGCCCTAGTAAAACCATACAAAACTGTCTCAAGCATTATCACTTATGACCAGGGGCTGACTGGCCCAGGTGGCAAAGAGGCAAATGCCCCCCGGGCCACTCCCCCAGCAGCTGTTCAGGGCCGGCTGCCTGATGGTGGCTACAGCCACACAGCAAATTGTGCGCAGCCATGTCTGCTGTACTGTGACATGGCTGACAGCAGACACAGCCGCATCACAGTTAGCGCACACGTCTGCGCTGGGGCCAGGAGCTATGCTTGGCTGTCACCTTGACGGCTGCGCAGCTACTGCTCCCTTCATGTTCTCTATACTTCCAGGTTAGGTGTTGGGCATGCGCGATGGCGTCCTCACGCACACGCCGACATGACCCGAATGCTAGAAGCAGAGAGGCACTGCAGGGGAGCGACTGGTGAGGTAAGTATGAAGAACTTTTTTGTTTTCTTTTTAAAATAAATTTAATGGTGGGTAACTGCAAGTTATGAAGTGGGGGGTGTAAGGAGGCTGCACATGATGGAATTTGGGGGTTAAAGAAGGCTGCACATGATGGAGTGAGGGGGTAAGTGGGGCTGCACATGAAGGTTGAGTAGGGCTGTACACGATGGAGTGGGGCTGCACATGATGAAGGGGGAGTGGGGCTGCACATGATAGTTTAGTGGATAAAGGAGACTTCACATGATGAAGTGGGGAGAGTGGGGCTGTACATGATGGAATGGGGCAGCACATGATGATGTGGGGGTAAGGGGGATTGCGCATGATGAAGGGGGAGTGGGGCTGCACATGAAGTTGGGGGTAAGGGGGACTGTACATGATGAAGTGGGGGGTAAGGGGGACTGCACATGATGAATTGGGGGTTAAAGGGGACTGCACATGATGAAGTGGGGGGGTAAGGTGATCTGCACATGAAGTGGGGGGTAATGGGGACTGCACATGATAAAGTGGAGTGTAAGATGGACTGCACATGAAGTGGGGGGTAAGGGTGACTGCACATGATGAAGTAGGGGGTAAGGGGACTGCACATGATGAAGTGGGGGGGTAAGGGGACTGCACATGATGAAGTGGGAGAAGGGGACTGCAGGACTGCACATGATGAAGTGTGTCTGATGTGGGACTGCTCATGATGAAATGGAAGGGGGATAGGGGGCTGCAAATGATGAAGGGGCACTGCAGATGAAGTGAGGGGGTGATAGGGGACTGCAATGAATGAAGTAAGGGGACTTCAAATTTAAAGTGGGGGGACTGCAAAATGATAAATTCAGTGTGAGGGACAGGGGACAGCAATTTAATTGAAGGTGGGGGTGGGGAGAGCAAATGATCAATTGAAGAGGGGGTGGGGAGAGCAAATGATGATCTAGGGGAAGAACAAATAATGAATTTTAAGGGTGGGGGAGTAAATGATGTATTGAATGTGGGGTAGAGCAGTTGATAATGAATAGAGGGTGAGAGAGAGACATGACAATGAATTGGGGCTGGAGGGGCATGTAACTATAATGAATCGGGGTTAGAGTGGTAGGTACATAGTGGGGGGCGTTGAGGATGAAGTGACTGGTAATGAATTGGGGGAAAGAGTACAGGTGGTAATTAATTTATATATTAAATGGGGAAAGTGGCTATTTATAGTTAGTGGGTGCACAGTGGTGGATTATAATTTATATTTGGAATGGTCAGTTAATAATAATAATTATAATAATTTTATTTCTATAGTGCCAACACTTTAAATTTTAGAGGGGACTTGTACAGACAATGGACATTAAGCATAACAATAAACACATAGATCAACAGATACCAAAAGGAATGAGGGCCCTGCTCGCAAGCTTACAATCTATGAGGTTGCATAATAACCAATTATATATTGTTTGTGGGTGCACCTCTGTATTCAGATGTCTAGTGTACACCATGTTCCAAATTATTATGTAAATTGGATTTAAGTGTCATAAAGATTTAATTGTTTTGTTTTTCAAATAAACTCGTGGATGGTATTGTGTCTCAGGGCTCAATGGATCACTGAAATCAATCTTAAATACATGTGATCATTAGTTTTCCAGGTGATTCTAATTAAAGAAAAACTACTTAAAAATGATGTTCCACATTATAAATCAGATCACAGGTTTCAAGCAAAATGGGAAATAAAAAGGATCTCTCTGCTGCTGAAAAGCATTAAATAGTGCAATGCCTTGGTCAAAGTATGAAAACATTAGATATTTCACGAAAACTTAAGAGTGATCATCATACTGTGAAGAGATTTGTGACTGAAACAGAGCACAGACAGAGTTCATGCAGATAAAGGCATAATGAGGAAGGTTTCTGCCAGACAAATTCATTGGATAAAGAGAGCAGCTGCCAAAATACCATTACAAAGCAGCAAACAGTTATTTGAAGCTGCTGGTGCCTCTGGAGTCCCTCGAACCTCAAGGTGTAGGATCCTTCAAAGGCTTGCTGTGGTGCATAAACCTACTATTCGGCCACCCCTAAACAGTGTTCACAAGCAGAAACGGTTGCAGTGGGCCCAGACACACATGAAGACTGATTTCCAAACAGTCTTGTTTACTGATGAGTGTCGAGCAACCCTGGGTGGTCCAGATGGATGGAGTAGTGGATGGTTGGTGGATGGCCACCATGTCCCAACAAGGCTGCAACATCAGCAAGGAGATGGAGGAGTAATGTTTTGGGCTGGAATCATGGGGAAACAGCTGGAAGGGCCCTTTAAGGTACCTGAAGGTGTGAAAATGACCTCGGCAAAGTATATAGAGTTTCTGACTGACAACTTTCTTCCATGGTATAAAAATCAGAATTGTGCCTTCTGGAGCAAAATCATCTTCATGCATGTCAATGCACCATCTCATGCTGCAAAGAATATCTCTGAGTCATTGGCTGCTATGGGCATAAAAGGAGATAAACTCATGGTATTGCCACCATCTTCCCCTGACCTCAACCCTATACAGAACCTTTGGAGTAACATAAAGCAAAAGATCTATGAGGGTGGAAGGCAGTTCACATCAAAACAGCAGCTCTGGGAGGCGATTCTGACTTCATGCAAAGAAATACAAGCAGAAACTCTCTAAAGACTCACAAGTTCAATGGAGGCGAGAATTGTGAAGGTGATAAGGGTTCCTATGGTAACATGTGACTTGGCCTGTTAGGATGTTTTGGAGTTAAATAGCTTTTTTTGTTCAGTGAATGTGACCTCCTAATGCTGCAAATTCCACAAATGAGCATTTTCAGTTCTTTAAAACATATCAAATGTTTAGAAATTCTACTGTGCCTAATAATTTGGAACAGTGCATTTTGAGTTTTTATTCATTTTGGAGATTATACTGTTATCATTGGGAGGTTTCTCCAATAAAATTCGATGTATACTCTAACGGGTGATGACTTTTATTAGACTGACTGTCATTTGCACAGACCATTTAGGAAAATCCGAGAAAAATATAATTTGCATAATAATTTGGAACATGGTGTAGAAGAAAGGGAAAAAGTGGGGAATGTGGTCTGGAAGCCGTGCTCTAGGTAACTGTGTTATTTTATGCAGAGACGAGTCCTGGCTGGAAGAAGTGGTGGCAGTTTGTGCTGGATGAAAATGAAAAGCAAAGATGAAGGACTTCAGCTAGAGACGTCACTAGTGAGTCAGTGTATTACCTGTACACTGACACTATACACTGTATACTATATACAAAGCTCCTATGTATAATGTCACTGGCAGTGGTGATCACTGTATTACCTGTACACTGACACCTTATACAGATCTCCTGTGTATAATGTCACCAGTGATCACTGTAGTATCTTTACACTGACCGTAAATAGAGTTCCTGTATACAATGGCACTTAGTGTTGTGCTTTTTTAAAATTAATGATCAGTATTGTAGTATACAAGTAGTAAAAGTTGTACACTCCCTGACAGAAGTAATGTCGCTTATCCATGTTATGTAAATAAAAGCTTATAACCTGATGTTAAATTCATCCATTGGTTGTATAAATTATTCTTTTGAAAGCTGAAACCTTCCAAAATGTGGTTTAGGTTAAGAAAATAAATTGACATCAATGCAGAAATATTGATCAGTTAATGGACACAGAATGGTCAGATTTTAGCAAGACAAAAGTTTTGTCGCCTGGTCATATAATGCACCCAATCCTAGTTTACATCCTCACCTGTGCTCAGTAAATGATCGGTTATTTAGTGTGTGTGTATAAAAAGAAACCCAGCACCCCAGACCTTCACTTGAACTGCAACTTGAGCTCTTGACAACATGCCAAAAATCCACCCTGCGACCAAAGCCTGGATTATCAAGAGGCTAAAGACCAGATCCACTGCAAAGGTGGCGGGCACCTTTAATGTGTCTCAGCGTCAAGTACAAAGAATTAAAAAAAAATTTGAAGAGACTGGAGATGTGTTTGACTAGCCCAGGTCCGGCAGACCCGCAACACAACTGCTCAGGAGGAATGTTTGTTGGTTAGAAAATCCAAAGCAAGCCCCTCTTCCACAGCAGCAGAGCTCCAACAGGTCTGGTCACCTCAAGTCCCTGTGTCAACTAGTAAAAGTTAAATTCACCGCACGTGACACGCCGATCGTTAGCAAGGCGCGGGAGCGCCGCTTGTCATAACAGACACTGCAGGTCCACACTACTGGACAGGATCTTCCATAGGCAGACATTTAGATGACAATAGAGCTTATACTGCACCGCTGGGACTTTCCGCCTTCTCTGTATATCACTATCTTAGCTGGAACAAGCGATTACGTGACAAAGGCTCTGGTTGAGCCGAAACGTTGTATATAAAAAATCGCAGATGCTGTAATATTCTGTTACGCTCCCAGTTTATGTATAATAAATTTATATCAGACTTTGCATAAGAAACATAGAGAGAGTGCGGTGAATTTAACTTTTACTGTTATTCTGGGCCATTGGTCCGTTACACCAGCACCTCGCCATATTAAGGCTGAGTGCACACCTAAACCTTTACCTGTGTCAACCAGAACAGTTTGTAGGATTCTGCCTCAAAATGGCCTCCATGGTCGAATCAGTGCCCAGAAGCCAGCACTAAACAAAAGGCAAATAAAAAACCGTGTGGCATTTGCAAACTCCCACAGCCTGCTAAATAGATGGACACTGGAGAAGTGGCAGAAGATGGATTTCTCTTCAGTAGAATTACACCACAGCTGCCACAAACACTGCAGGAGACTTACTGGAGCCCGTATGGATCCAAAATACACCCAAAAGACAGTTAAATTTGGTGGTTGAAAGATCATGGTCTGGGGCTACATTCAGTATGGGGGTGTGCGAAACATTTGCAAGGTGGAAGGCAATATCAGTAGCCTAAAATATCAAGAAGTATTAGCTACCGCTTATATTCCAAATCATAAAAGAGGTCAAATTCTACAGCAGGATGGTGCTCCATCTCATACATCCATCTCTACAACAAAGTTCCTCCAGGCAAAAAAGATCAAGGTGCTCAAGGACTGGCCAGCCAAGTCACCAGACATGAACATTATTGATCATGTTTGGGGAAGGATGAAAGAGGAAGCTTGGAAGACAAAACCAAAGAATCTAGATGAGCACCACAACTTCATTCACCAATGTTATGCAACATATATTTGTATTTTAAGTTAATTATTTGTCTGTGGACAACAAAAATTTTGTCTTGCCAAAATCTGACCATTCTGTGTCCATTAACTGATCAATATTTCTGCTTTGATAACAATTTATTTTCTTAACCTAAATCACATTTTGGAGGGTTCCAGCTTTCAAAAGAATAACTTATACAACCAATGGATGAATTTAACATCAGGTTATAAGCTTTTCTTTACATAACATCGATAAGCGACATAACTTGTGTCAGGGAGTGTATGGTGGCATCATTGGTCTTTGTATAGAATGTAGTTTCATGTAGAGGTAATGGTGATATTATAATATTATGTATTCTCTGTGTAGTGGTGATAGTACTAGTCACTGTGTAGCTGTATTGTTGTGTGTATGTTTGTAAGTAAGCTCCGTTATGGCACCATATCTAAGCAGTAAGCTTGGTTCTGGTACTCTATCAATGTAGTAATCTAGATTATGGTACTGTATGTATGTTGTAATCTCAGTTCTGCTCCAGTTTCTATGTAGCAGACTTGGTTCCATGTAGTAGACTTATTAAGCTCGGTTCTGCTCCCTTATCTCTCTAGTAAGCTCGGTTCTGCTCCCTTATCTCTGTAGTATGCTATGTTCTGCTCCCATATCTCTGTAGTAAGTTTGGTTCTGCTCCCATATCTCTGTAGTAAGGTTGATTCTGTTCCCATATCTCTGCAGTAAGCTTGGTTCTGCTCCCATTTCTCTGCACTAAGCTCGGTTCTGCTCCCTTATCTCTGTAGTAAGCTCGTTTCTGCTGCCATATCTCTGTAGTAAGCCCCGTTCTGCTCCCATATCTCTGCAGTAAGCTTGGTTCTGCTCCCATATCCTTGCTGTTAGCTCGGTTCTGCTCCCATATCTCTGTAGTAAGCTCGGTTCTGCTCCCATATCTTTGCAGTAAGCTCGGTTCGGCTCCCATATCTCTGAATCTAGTAAGTTTGGTTCTGCTCCCATATCTCTATAATAAGCTCTGTTCTGCTCCCATATCTCTGTAGTAAGCTCTGTTCTGTTCACATATCTCTGTAGTAAGCTCCGTTCTGTTCCCATATCTCTGGAGTAAGCTCGATTCTGCTCCCATATCTATGCAGCAAGCTCCGTTCAGTTCCCATATCTGTGTACCAGCCTGTTTTTAAAGCCTGTTATCCCTGCTACTTTAATGCAGTGGCCAGATATAAGCAGGGAAAAGGAGGGCCACTGCCTTGTGATTGCCTCCCAGGCTGAAAATTGCCAGCCAGCCCCTGCTTATGACCTACAGGTGTATGTACAGGGTGATGACTGCATCTAAGAAGGGTGAAATATGGGTCCATCACCGTCTTACTAAAGTTAAGCTTGTGCCCACTGAACCATTTGAACCTTCTGAATCCTTTGGGTTATTGTGTAAGCTTGAGCAGTGGGGATGCCACCTGGTTACTGAATACGTAAAAGGGTTTTCCTACAATAATTATTAGTGATGAGCGAATATACTCGTTACTCGAGATTTCCCGAGCGCGCTCGGGTGACCTCCGAGTATTTTTTAGTGCTCAGATATTTTGTTTTCATCGCCTCAGCTGAATGATTTACAGCTATTAGCCAGGCTGAGTACATGTGGGGGTTGCCTGGTTGCTAGGGAATCCCCACATGTAATCAAGCAGGCTAGTAGCTGTAAACGAAATCTCCGAGCACTAAAAAATACTCGGAGAACACCCGAGCGTGCTCGGGAAATCTCGAGTAACGAGTATATTTGCTCATAACTAATTATTATTCTTCCTCATTGCCCCTCCATTCTTAGAATAAAGCAAGATGTCTAATATAAAAGTAATCAACAAAAGTAAACTCAGATCCAGTTTTAAACTTTATAAAAATTTCCATGGTGCAAGAATGTTAATTTCTGTATTCCCTGAGATTCATCATTTAATTGATCTTCTTTGCAGGTTAGGTACCCAATATTCCATAATTGGCATACTCTTCTTTCTGGCAGTTACATGGCGCTTGCACATAGTCATCGTACACACTGCACAGGACACAGAGGTGACTGTGGAGAGCTACTTAGAGCCTTAGTGTTCCAGGAGTGAACACCAGTCTCATGATCAGCCCTATTGGATTGGCGATCTTGCTCTTGTATAACGAAACCACAAAATCTGTCCCAGATAACGGAGACCGGATCATTTGTACAAGCATAACAGCATTGCATTGAGAGAGGGCGAGGATTGCCCCCACAGAGGGAAACAAAAAGGCTTCCTCTTGTGAGTTAAGACTGCATAAGTCGTAAAGAAGTAGTTAAAGGGGCGAGGAGAAGGACCACACAAGAGAGAGTCTGTAGTCTGTATGCTAATGCCACTGGGCATTACATCCACAGAGGCTGCATAGAGACTGGCATCTGTGTGTGAGGGATTGTCTTGAAATAACAATCCACATGAAAAATCTTTTCTGTGTCCTTACAAATTTTTAGAAGACTTCAAAAACAACAAACAGGATATTTGTACAGTACAGCAAAGTATCTAAAAAATAAAGAAAGACCATTGCCTTGAAGGCAGGTAGAGGGATGCAGTAACTGTCGGAGGCAGAACAAGGGTTAACAGAGGGATTTAATGTAACAGCGTTACTCCACTCAGGGAGAGGATAAATGGAGGGGAGGATGAGTGGCAAGGGTTGTGAGATTGGGTAGAGGAGAGTTCAAAGGTGTTAAACTTATCAGTCTGGCATAGATGAGTAAAGCTATTTGTATGATATTTGTGGACACTTACTCCTCTTTTGGATGATAACATCATTGAGGTTTTTGGCATTTTAGTTTTTAGAGGTGTCTTTTTTTAAAAAAAAGATTGTGGTATTTTGTAGATGATATAATGGCAGTCACCATTTATGGGGACTCCCTGCTGACCCAATCAGGGGGTCACTATGATGATGTGGTTTATGGAGTCACTTTGCTTTTATAAGGGCATGGTGGACTGGGACTATACGGTAAAATGCAGATTATTCTGCTGATCACAAAGCTGCTCAGGACTCACTGATACTGATTCATAAGTGTAAGCTTGTATTACATAGACAAGACGGATAAAGGATGTATAAATATGAATCGCTCAGTGCCGTGAAGTTAGACGATTTACAGGTACAGGAAGAAAAATGAAAATGGCACGTGCAGATTACCGACTTACTACTTTCATATTCTTATCTGATCTCACTATAATGATAGATTTCCTTGTCTGAGCAACCCTTGGACTGTTTTCACAGAAACACTCGACAATTCCTGTAGCTCACTCGGAATGGGCAGCTGCTTTCCTGCAGACTCATCTGCTTCATTCTTCCTTTCCTAGAAAAGAAACTCAAATCATCCGCAGATAACGAAACCCTCTGCTGGTGGCTTCTTGACCAGCTCCTCCTGCTTTTTTCTTTACTTCTGAGCATTAGATTGTCAAACGGATTGTCATAGGATTAGGATAATTGGCTTCTTAAGAAATTGGCTCTGGAGAATAGTTGAGCTAGAGAAACGAGACTGGAGAGAAACGACGAGAAACGAGACTGTGGGTCTCTGTGCGGACAGAGACAGGTGTAAGTGCAGTCTGTGTACAATGCTGTGGAGTGCACTGGTGAAATTTACTAAACTTTTGGACTTTTTTTTATATTTTGTTGGCCCTTTAATCCTGTGTAGACCTATTGGGGCTGGAGGGCTGAAACCCCCATGATCACACAAAAGACCTCCCAGAAGTGTAAAGCTCAGGAGGCAAGAGCACATGCACATAATGCGACTTTTTATTAAAGAGGCGCTCTAACCAACATTTTGTTTTCATTAAATGTTTGTATATGTGTGTAATGTGGCGCAGGGCAGCAGCTATGGGTGGGGTACTCGTCTTTCACAGCCCCGCCACGTTGTATGAAAATGGGGGTCCTGGCTGGGTGTATGGACTTTAACTCTTCAGGCATTACGCCCTTGCAGGCCAGGTGATACCGGTGACTTCAGCTGGCCTGGACCACATGTTGTAGAGCTCAATGAGGGAGACCACCAGTCAATAATAAACTGTCTTTTACTGAACAATAACGTAGGTAGAATATGTAAAGTGGACATTTTTATACACATTCTTTCTCTCCTTCTTACGCCTCTTTCACACTTCAGTTGTTTGGCGTCAGTCTAAATCCGCCATTTTCCTCAAAAAACTGATCCGTTTTTTTTTTAGACGGATCCGTTTTTTTCCCCATAGACTTGCATTAGCGACGGATTGTGGCGGATGGTCGTCCGTTCCATCCGTCATGCGACGGATCCGTCAAAATTTGGTGGACGTCATCTAGACATTGACGGTCATTGCAACGTTTTTTGTCTGCGTTGAAATGGCGGATCGCGACGGATCCGTCGCGTCCGTCATTTCATAGAATGGCCACCTATGGGCGACGGATCCGTCGCGACCGTCATTTCGGCGGATCCGTCACCCCAATCCGTTTTTTCAATTTTTTTCAATTGCGCATGCTCCAAAAAGTATATACAACCCCCGAGTAACGGATCCGTCAAAAAAATGGATCCGTTACATCCGTTTTTTCAACTATTGTGACGGATCCATCGATCCGTCATTATGTCGGAAGTGACTGACGCCAAAAAACTGAAGTGTGAAAGAAGCCTTGAACTCACTTGGTTCTGTCTCAGTTAGTTCCTCTGTCTTCACCACAACCCAGAACAGTGCTTCAGGAGCTTCCCTTGTCCCCAATAACCGCACTACAGTCCAGTAAGTGAGAGTCCTGTTTTCCACCCCATGGTTGCGCATCCTTTTCCCCTTAGTGGAGATACTTATGCCGCTATAACCGCTACTTAGCTTCTTTGCTTGTCGACTCCTCTGAACTACCACGAGGGGCACTCTCTTCACCTCACGTTCCCTGCTTCCGTTACCTCTTAGGCTTGCAAACTCGGGACCATTCCTCTAGGCCTTTTACCACAGATCCTGTCTCTGGAAAGTCACTCACTCCTTCTATCACTTTTCCTTGTCTCTACTCTGGATCTCGATAACCATTGCCTCGGTCTCCTCTCACTTCTGGGGCACCAACTTCATGCGGGTTCGCTTGCCGGTCAGACTGTAGGTCTGCTTCTGTTGCACCCTGAGTACTATCTGAAAGGAAACTCCATCTGTCTCTTCAATTTAGCCTCTCCCACCCTGGGCTAGTCCCAAACATTAACCCTTGCTCTCCCTACTATGGGTAAGAACACAACACTTTCACTAATAACACATGTCACTAAACACTTTATGCATTTGAATACATTACATCAACATACGTGTCTTCAAGAGGGATCATGGGTAGAACTTCCATCTTCTTACATGTGTTTGTAATGTAGTGTGAGTGTATTAATATACTCATCCACTATTGCTATCTCTGGTGTCCAACATCCGTCTTCTCTGCTTATCTTTGTCGTCACCTCCTCAGACTGGTCGGGTCACGCAGAGAACAGAATGAGGCTCCATAGGCTTTCATTGTATCAGAGACTTCCAGCTCATACATAACACAAAGAACGAGCAAGCTAGACGGAATTGAAACAACGTCACTCAGAAGCAGAGAAGAACGGCGCCGGACACCGAAGAAAGAAGCGGTAGGTCAATATATTAATGCACTCAGACTACATTACTTGCATGTACACACACATTTACCGAATAAAAAAGTTAGTGGGAGTGCTTCTTTAAAAAGAGTACTCCGATCTGTGTGCATGCACTGGAGGTGGGAGGGCAAGACATCTCAAAAGCGCATGCACAGAGTGGAACTTTCTCGTCAGATCAGTATTCTACTCTGTGCATGTGCCTAGCAAGACTAAGTGCAAAACCTTTCAGAAGTGCACAGCTCCGGTGGCAAGAGCATACCCAGAAGACATAACTTTCTATTAAAATTAGTACTCTGTGTTGAGTTTGTGCACAGAGTGGAGTATGGAGTTAAGAGTTTATGCATACCACTGATTTTCTTGTAAGAGTGCTATCCGAGAAAACCACGGCTAGCTGTTGGGTCTGTGCATATTTCTGGACTTTTCCTCCAACCGAGTGGTCAGCGGGAAAAATTGGAGACATGTCTGATTTTTATTCGGGTGTTGGATCAAAATCGGCAATGCAAGTCTATGGGTCCGTGAAAAAAATCTGACTGCACTCAGATGACATCTGACAGAATGGAGAAGATGGAGAAACTTCCTTTTGTTTTTTCTTTACATGTCTGAGAAAAACTGATGCCACTCTGTTCAAAATCTAATCAGAATAATCAGACCGCTTTTCTCGGATGTGGAGAAATTGGACAGGTGAACCTATCCCCATAGAATATGTACGCTTCATGAGATGTGCACTTTTGATAGGTCTTTTCAGCGGTCTAAGGGGTCACAGACCCCACCGATATTAACAGAATTAAAAGTCCAACTGATATAAAAAATTATCAAAAAGTTTAACTCTTCTTTGAGCAGCATAGTCATTCATTGTCGATGGGACTGATTGAGATCGTTGAGTACAGCTATCCGCTATCTCCATCAACCGTGTAGACAAGGAATACACGCATGGTAGGAACTGGGGATCGACACCCCCATTTCAGTGATCGCGACTATCGGGGATTAAATATTTTACCTAACATCTTTATATTTTATCTAACCTCTTTAGTAAATAATATCAAAGACCGTAATAACAATAGTAGTGATAATGATGTTTATAAATTAGGGATACGTTCTTTTGTTCGTCTCCTTTGTTCAGTTACAGGGAAGACTTCTCTTAAGGCTTTTCTTTCCTAGAATTTGCTTCTGGAATAGAAAGTGAAAGTATCCATTGAGGCGTTATAGTTAAGTAGGGGAGGCGGTATATAGGGAGGAGGCAAAGCTCTACAAAAGAGTCACACACTGGAGCCATCGGCACTGACAGCCTAGCACAGAGCTGGTGCACTCACTGCTCCTCCAAGCATTACACTCTATAGCCCGACACCTGGGTCGCCCTGTGCTGGAGATTATGGTTCATATCCCAAGGATTTCTATCCCGGTGACTGTGGAATATAGTGGTGATCGCTGTGAACGCGCACACACTGGGGGATCTGTGTGTTGCGGATTGTCTGCTGTCATACATACATCAGGTAAGGGCCTCCTTAGACTTTGCAGAAGGTCTGTAGCTCCTGCTGTAGGGTCATGCACCATGGACCTAATGAGACGTTGGCGTATAAATGTGGCAGGGCTATATTTGTCATTATTTGATGTTGTGTTAGGTTTTGCTATCTTGTACGTTCTGATGACATACATAGTTATATAGGTTGAAAAAAGACTTAGGTCCATCAAGTTCAATGTTTCTCCAGACGACAATCTTCTACGTCTGACAAGCTCGTTCTTTTCTCCCAAGTAATTTACTATTTTCCATTATTATGGAATGGCTCTGACATATTTGGCACAAGGACGGCTCACCCACGCTCACTCATTTCCTAGGAAGCCTAGTAATGTATGGGGCATAGCAGGAAATCCAAGGGTCTGGAGGAAGCCCACTCCTCAGGCATTGAGAGGACACAGATTTCTGAGCCTCTATCTCCCTCCCTCCCTTCTAGTTCTCAAGAATATACAATTATATATAAGCCTTATACAAAGGTAATCATTTCCAGATGACTCAAACCTCCCTAGGAATATGCCTTTGTGCATTTATTACAGTGGAGCCTTGCAATATTTCCCTGGAACAGCTGGTTTTCATTACAGCGCTAGTAAATATGGATGTGCGAGATCAGCAGAGCTGAGTTTGCCGTTTGTTGTCAGTGCAAATAATCATCATTCATGATGCTCAAAAGATAGAATTGTATCACAGATTCAGCCACATCCGCCTTCTTGTTGAGAATTTGCCCAGAGGCTCCAGTGTAGCACCCTGCATTGGTCTGGTGGTCCTGACCAATACTGCAGCAGAGATGGCTGGAGAATCTAGGAATCGTTACTGCTGGGCTGTATAATCCCAAGCACACTGCTGTTATTTCCATTATTATAGGTATTTCATCATCACGGATTGTAATGTTCTTGTACCGAAATACTGGAAATACAGGATTGAGGGGCGTCTCTGCCTGTTGTGTTGTGGAGCCTGAGGCATCAAGTTGCAAGGAACATTACAAGATTTAGCTGTAATCTGTTCCCCCCTTCAAGGCTCTGTACAATTAGGATGGAACAGTAATTGTATCTGCCCTGCATGGTGGATGTGACACATGAGCTCATCCAGGCAGCTGCACAAGTATTGGCAATTTGGCAGCTAGTTGTTTTTGGAATGTAAAAATTCTCTTATGATATGGAAATGTATTCTACAGAAACTCTGCACACATCTAGCATGAATAATGAGATGTCTGACAATTCAGTGGAAACCCAATAGAAGCCAACTGGCCTGAATGGTTGTGCATCGTGCCAAGATTCGCACCTACCCATCTGTAACTGAGCTTGTGTCTCCGCTGACATTGGGGTCACTTAAGTACACATAGTGCAGATGTATGCAACTGGGGCGGCGAAACATAACAACCTTCCTGGGTATTCCCAGGACAGATATGCTGTGTGTATTGTGCCAGCTGTTTATTACTATTATTATTATTAGAATTTTGTATAGTGGCTATTATTATTATTATTATTATTATTTATTATTATAGCACCATAATAATCATTTGTATTTTTATTATTATAGTTATAATAGGAATTATTGTGATTTTATGTAGTAATATAATACTATAGTAGTTATAATAATAATATTATATTATATAAAATTACTATTATTATTGTTATTATTATTAATCATAATGATAGTTATAAAAATAATATTTTATTATATAAAATTATTATTATTACTATTAATCATAATGATTCCTAGTATTATTAGACATAATAATTCCCATTATTATTATACTGGATTATTATTATTATTATTATATTTTTATATTCTATAATAATAATAATAATAATAATAATAATAAAATAATTAGAATAATAAGAATTACTTGCACAATTTATTATCCTCATTATCATTATTATTATTATTGTTGTTATATGTTATATAGTATATTATTGGTTTAATTTACCAACATGAAATACATGAATTACCATAAGTGCCAAGAGTTGTAGTAGGTAGGAAGGGCAGCATGATGAATGCAGTTGTAGCAGAGTTGTTCCAGCGATAAGCTGTCATTGGACTGAACTCCTGATGAGTTACACTGCCATTGCTAGCACCCGGCACTAGGGGCGCATGTCCCACAGATACCAGTGCCCTTGATGGTCACAATTAATGGTATCTCCAATGGTGCCCCAGCTATCGTTAGTTCCCCCCAGTGTGTTACCTGTATTATTATTTAGGACCACAGGTGAAGCTTCTGCATTGTTTCTATTAAGCATTAATTCACAAAATGAAATAATGCACAAAGTTCTGCTCCATCTGCATAGAGTGAAATGCATTTTTTGGAAATTGCAGGAGTCGACTTTTTTTTTTGGTAGGGCGAATGTAGACGCAATATATATAAAGGTAGTATTAAGGGTTAAGTAGCAGAGGAGGGCTTTACATCCACAGAAAGCAGCTTCCAATAGACATCCAGAGCTAGGACTGACCATTCAGGGAAGCAGCAATCAACCTAAATGCTTGTTTTTAAATCAATGCCTGTGCGCTAGAGTAGCTGTAAAAAATGGCTGTGGGGAATTGTTTTCTGAGAATGCCTGCTTGCTTCTCAACCATTTACTGAAGCAGTCAATAAGTGGATGCTACTTCTACCAGAAAGAGCTGAATTCTAAAATCCCAAGCAGAGATAAGGTCAAGTCAATCAACAAAGATTTATTGAACCGTGCTGTGTGTGGAGAGGACTTTAAAACATATTATTTGGTTGGAAGCAATTTAGTGCCAACCATTTTCTACAGTCGTAGACTGTACCGGCTGAGTAACAGGAAAGAGGGGTAGCAGAGGCTTCATTGTGTGCTCTAGACACTGCGCGCTTGGCTTTACCAAGAACTCGTCATTTACGGCAAGCAGAGTAAAAATAGAAAGCAGCTTTTTATGATGAGTCTATGATGGGAAACGCAGGTTTGAGAAGCTTTGTGGTGGCAAACAGGATCATTTGGAGGTACAGTAGTCACCACGTTGACTCCAGATGCATTTTTTTATGTTATCAACTCTGGATAGATAGATAGATAGATAGATAGATAGATAGATAGATAGATAGATAGATAGATAGATATTGTTACTGACTTCATCTGATGGACGACGTGTTGAGTAGATGAAGAGGTCTTCATTATGGACTACTCTTGATGAATACTAATATCTTACGTTATGTTGCGTTTTCTTGGTGGTATGTAATATCAACCATTTTTCTTCTTGGTTTTTTAGAAAAAAGACAAAGGACGTGCAGAACTGCCGATAGGAGGGACGCTATGGAAGACCACATAGGTTGGTCAAGTCTATAGGATGGTAGCACACAGCAAGGTGGAAGCAGATAATGCCGTTCCAGACAGAAGACCTCAGCACCCGGATGCTTCACACTCTGATCGTTCCCAGCTCCAGCCTGCCAGAGCCATTCATAACAGCCCAGGACGTCCCATCCCCGCATCGCAGCTCGGTGACACACACTTTCGGACCTTCCGCTCACAGTCGGATTTTACTGTCATCACCAAGACCAGCAGTATGCTGGATACTTGTGGATTTTACTGGGGACCTATGACGGTTAATGTGGCCCATGAGAAACTAAGGCTTGAGCCGGTGGGCACTTTCCTCATCAGGGACAGTAGACAGAAGAATTGTTTTTTTGCCATCAGTGTTAAAACAGGTACCGGACCCATCAGCATCAGGATTCACTTTCAGGCTGGAAGGTTCAGTCTAGATGGCAGCAGAGAGTCATTCAATTGCCTTTTCCAGCTACTGGAACATTATATATTATCTCCTAAAAAGATGCTTGTTGCTCCACTAAGGAAGGTCAGATTAAGACCACTACAAGAACTCTGCCGAAAAAGCATACTGGCAACTTTCGGGAGACAGAACCTGGACGTGATACCCGTCAACCGGGTATTAAAGGACTATTTAAAGTCTTTCCCATTTCAAATCTAGCAACACAGGGCATTAACCATCGACACAAGAAGGACACACGTGTTACACATTCAGCTTCCTGGGGTTATTTTTTATTATCTTATTTAATGGTGGTCAAGTTTATTTTTGTAGCAATTTAACTGTATTTTGGGATGAAACTTGAACACTTGCCTTTTAATGTTTACAAAAACAGATTATTTGCACAAATTAAAAGGGTTCGCCCCCTTTTCGAATTGTTTTCTCTGCTGTGCAGATCCTTTATTTTATTACACTTTAAAAGTAATAAATTTTATTATGAAATATTTCAAAAACAGCTTCACTTGTATCTGGTTATTTGTGTATATAATGAAAATATAGTTTTTTGACTAGGCAATATTGGGCAAAGAAGTAGCGTTATATTTTCCATATGAAAACGGCAGAGCCGAGTTTGTCCATTGGTCTAATGATAAACTTATATTATCTTACCTGAGAGAATAATACAAGCCCAGCAAATAGACAAATTTAGCTGTTTTACATTAGTATGTGGTTGGATAATTTTTGGACTGAATCAAAGTTTCAATAGACATAAGTGCAGAGTGGCTTTCCTTCACCTGGGGAAGTGATTCAGTTTGTTGCACAATACCTAAATATCATGGCCAAGAGTGGATTTGTGGTACCCCCATATAGCCTGGAAAGGCTTTCCCCCTAGCTATGAACCATGATAAAGGGCCCTTAGAATATATTATGCATATTTATACCAATATGAGTATACTGTAACGTGTATGTAAGTGGAGATTATTAGTGGTGGAGATAAGTGAGATCCCATAGTGATTACGCTAGTTTTCTCAGTAATGAATACTTGTACCCTACTAAAATGGCTAACGGTAAATTTAGATAAAGTGTTTAGTTGTAATGTTCCTTTAAAAAAATAGAGAAAAAGTTCTTTTCAAAGTGACACCCGATAGTTTAATTTTTAACAGAATTGGAATTGGGCCAATATCAAGTTCCGTGGAATGTACGGCCTATTTCTCAATCGGACCAGTTGACCCCTAATAACCACAGGCACAAAATGAGCAGATCATATGCAGATTATAGGTGCTGTTCTTACTCTCGAATTCATAGCGTTCACTTCCAAAAATCTTTATAAAAACAACTTCGTACATTTCTAGCCGGTGAGAAGTTTCTGGAATATTTGAACAATACAGAAAACCCCTGGTAGAGAACACCACATCCGCATTAGCTGAGTTCTCGCATGTCTGTGGTTTGTAAATTAATAATCGCTGTAATGTAAGTGTTATTGTTTGCTCCATATGACATCAGAGAGTTCTTATCATGTAATGTGGCCGCGCTGCTCGGTCTGCAGTGCTCTCAGGAGTATGGACATGAGCAGCGATGAAAAGTTTCCCAGTCATTGCACATTCATGTCAATGTGTTTTATGACATTATTAAAGTTTCCGTGGAAAAAGAAATTCTCAGATCCACTTTTACCTGGTTGTAATTTAGAAAGCGAGAATTTAGAAACACTTACAAGGAACCACGACTGGTTTACATATTAACTAAAGCAAATGTGGATGTTGTATTTTATTAGAAAGCTATATTTTTATATTGATTTTCAGAAACAGTGCCACTCTTGTCCTTGGACTATGCACAGGGGACTGTGAGGACATCATACTATGTGGGGAAACTGTGAGGGCATTGTATTGTGTTGAGGTTCACTGTGGGTGCCTCCTTACGTCCTTTTGTGTGTCGGAACAGTGGGGACATCATACTATGTGTAGGGAACCAGTGGTAGCATCAGACTATGGGGTGGGAGGCATAATACTATGCACAGGCGACTGTGAGGACATCATACTGTGTGGGTGAACTGTGAGGGCATCATATTGTGTTGTGGTTCACTTTGGGTGCCTCCTTACATCCTTATGTGTGTCAGAACAGTGGGGACATCATACTATGTGTGGGGGGAACTGTGGCAGCATTATATTAAATTATATTTATTGGGGGCATCATACTTTTCCTGTGGCGCTGTGGGAGCATCATACTGTGGGTGGGTCACTGTGAGGGTATTATACTGGGTGTGGGGAGACTGTGGGAATATCATAATGTGGGTGGGAGGTTGTCACTGTAGGGGCCATCATATTATGGTACATTAAACTACATGGAGGGGACTGTTGGAACATCATACTGTGGTGGGGATTTTGGTGCATCATATGGTGGGGGTCCATGAGGGGACATTTTACTTTTGGGGACATCATACCATGTGTGGGGAACCTGTGGTAGCATCACACTGTGGGGTGGGGGTCAGTTTGGGGGGTATCATACTATGCACAGGGAACTGTGGGGACATCATACTGTGTGGGGAACTGTGAGGGCATCACATTGCATTGTGGGTCACTGTGGGTGCCTCCTTACCTGTGTCGGAACAGTGAGGACATCATACTGTGTAGGGAGGGGCACTGTGGCAGTGTTATATTAAAATATATTGTGGGCATCATACCTTTCCTGCGGTGCTGTGGGGGCATCATATTGTGCATCTAAGGGGGCACTGTGGGGGAACTCACTGTGGGGGTATCATAGTGTGTGGCATTGTTGGAGGCATAATCTTTATGGGGGCATAAAAGGAATCTCAATTCATCATTTGCTTTCCCCCACCCTCAATACAGCATAATTTGCTCTCCACCACCCCCACCCTCAATACAGCATAATTTGCTCTCCACCACCCCCACCCTGAATACAGCATAATTTGCTCTCCACATCCCCACCCTCAATACAGCATAATTTGTTCTCCCCACCCCCATTTAGTTATTATGTTTTTAAAGTTTTTCATACTTACCTCTCATACGATCGCCTGCAACTTCACTTCTGGTAGCCAGCACGTACATGCCAGAGTCTGCGTGATGACATCATCACGCTGGCGCTAGCTGAAGCACATCACAAAATCGGTGAAGGGAGCTCCCCTGGAACTGCGCTGCCATTCTGTTTTGCCAACAGCGGCGCTCCAGCAAAGCTCCCTGCACGGACATGTGCGATACCATCGATGTTGCACAGTATGATATAATGAGGGCAATCTGGCCATGGGCCCCCAACACATTGGACCCCGGGCAGTAGCCAAGATTGCCCTCATTATAATCCACCTATGCTTGCACGTGTGCATGAAAAATTATACTATCTCAAGCCATTAAATGATTTGTGTATGGCATTTTCCACCAAATTTCCTTTATTTTCTGCCATTTTTCCAATCTAATTTTCAGTCATGAAGAATCTTTCTCTCCTGTATTTCTGCATCACACTCTTAAAAACAGCAGCACATAGGTCATTATGCAGCAGTATTGAACAGTATATCATACAAACCAGCTCTGAGGTGAGATAAAACTTGCTAGAAAGCAGCAGTACTATGTGTATTTCTGCATTTCTCTCACTCTCCTTTCTCCTCCCCCTCCCTCTTATTTGGAATTTAGCTTTTTTTTTTTTATAGTAAATGATGAGTTTGGGTAGTGAGATGGAAGAGAAAAAAAGCAAATTTCTCTGTTAAGATACAGTTGTGCTCAAAAGTTTATACCCCTGCAGAATTTTTGCTTTCTTGGCCTTTTTTCAGAGAATATGAATGATAACACCAAAACGTTTTCCCCACTCGTGGTTAGTGGTTGGGTGAAGCCATTTATTGTCAAACTACTGTGTTTTCTCTTTTTAAATCATAATGACAATCCAAAACATCCAAATGACCCTGATCAAAATTTCACATACCCCATTTCTTAATACCATGTATTGCCCCCTCTAACATCAATGAAGTCTTTTGTGGTAGTTGTGGATGAGGTCCTTTATTTTCTCAGATGGTAAAGCTGCCCACTCTTCTTGGTAAAAAGCCTCCAGTTCCTGTAAATTCCTGGGCTGTCTAGCATGAACTGTGCGCTTGAGATCTCCCCAGAGTGGCTCAATGATATTGAGGTCAGGAGACTAAGATGGCCACTCCAGAACCTTTGCTTTGTTCACTAAACAGCATGTCCTCCTGTGACTCATGGAGCATGCAGGTTGAAAGGCCGCAATCAAGAAATTATGTTGCAAAGAGTTCCTTGGAGTGTCCAGGATGAGGATTAAGTGATCCAGACTTTTCAGGCTGGTGAGACTGGACCATGTGGATGACTGGGTCGTGTTGCCAAGTCTGCTGGAAGCATTATCTGTTGTCCAACTGACCACCTGTTCGCAGTGCTCTGGCTTCAGAAGTGCAGAAGTGGTGTGCCGTGCCTCCCTGCTAAGTGGAACAGGAACCTGTGTGTCGTGGATGGGCATGTTTCTTGTGCACCAGCAACAGGCATAGTCACACCTGCCCAAGTCCTCACTATCTGCGCACACCATCATCAGTACTTCCATTTCCCCGTCCCCTAACACACACCTTACGCATTTTGTAATTGCTAGATCTCTTCAAACCAAGTTTATTTTTGATAAAAAGAAAAAAATTGCTCGCCTTCAGCAATCAAAGCGTTTTTTGTGAGTTTACTCCACCATAATGTAACAGAAAGAATGCAAATGTGAACAGATGTCAATCGAATTCAATCCAAAAAAGTTTCAATGCTTTTTCTCAGTTTTAGAGATCACAGAATTGTTCACAGACCACTTAACATTGTATAGCTGAGAAATGTAAGCTTACATAATTTTTAAAAGCTTTTTAGCAGTTTTACTGATTACAGAAATGTTCAAAGACCACAGAACACCGTATGTCTGGGAAATGGAAGCCTACAACATTTTTAAAAGCTTTTGTTAACTTTTAGATATCACAGAAATGTTCATAAACCAAGTAACACTGTATGTCTGAGAAATGGAAGCCTATACGATTTTTAAAAGCTTTTTTTAGCAGTTATACTGATCACAGAAATGTTCAAAGACCATGGAACACTGTATGTCTGAGAAATGGAAGCCTACAAGATTTTTAAAAGTGTTTGTTCACTTTTAGAGATCACGGAAATGTTCACAGCACGTAATACTGTAGGCAAAATGGAAGCCTACAAAATTTTTAAAAGCTTTTTATCAGTTTTTTAACGATTTTTGCGTGCATTATATAATACACAAAAGGACCTCAAAGCACGTAATAATTGATGGATCCAAATATATTCAACCCTCACAAAAAAACTGCATCTATATATTTGCCAACAGACTACACAGGCCTAATCCCTGTCTACAGACTGGATTCTGTCACTCTTCCTGCTTCTGTGACTCTCCCTCCCTCCCTAGGCAAAATGAAGATTGTATCTGCTACAAATGATTAGCCCTTAGAAAGTCTGTTAGTAAACTGCTGAAAAAAATAAAGGTCGTATATTACATCACAAATCTCCAACAATTAAGTAAACTCTGATTAACACTTACACAAAGCCAATCCTCAGTTGCGTTGCCTGTGTGTTTCAGGTCATTGTCATACTGGAAGACCCAGCCATGACCCATCTTCAGTGGGAAGGAGGTTATTAGCCAAAATCTTGTGATACATGACCCCATCCATCCTCCCTTCAATACAGTACAGTCGTTCTGCCCCCTTTGCAGAAAAGCACCACCAAAGCTTGATGTTGCCCCACCACGCTTCCTGGTTGGGATGGTGTTCTTGGGGTTGTACTCATCCTTCTTCCTCCAAACACAGCGAGTGGAGTTGATACCAAAAAGTTCTATTTTGGGCCCATCTAACCACAAGACCTTCTCCCATGCCTCCTCTGGATCATCCAAATGGTCATTGACAAACTTCAAACGGGCCTGGACTTGTGCTGGCGTGAGCGGGGGGGGCCTTGCGTGCCCTGCAGGATTTTGTGCTGTAATGACATCATCACTCCCACTGTTCTGAGATGTGCTGCTCTTCACACCACACGCTCAGGAAATTGAGGCGAAGAGTATGAGGTGAGTATTGTATTTATTTTTCTTAAAATCAATTACTGGTAGCCATAATAGAGTATGGGCGGCCATGGGAAGTGCATTATATTGCATGGAGGGCCATGGGGGCGTATCGTATTGTATGGAGGCCCATGGGGGTGCATTATATTGCATGGAGAACCATGGGGGTGCATTATATTCTATGGAGAACCATGGGGAGTGCATTATACTATATCAAGGATTATGGAAGTGCATTATACTATATGGAGACTATATGGGGCCTATTATACTATATGGAAGGCTATGTGGGGCCATTATAATATTTGAAGGGCTATGTGAGGGGCATTATACTGTATGCAAGCAATTATACAGTATGAAGGTTTGTGTCCACACAATTATACTGTTTGGAGGGCTTGTGCAAGCCATTATACTGTATGTAGGCTCATTATACTGCACTGAGGGCTTTGTGGGCATCACAGATGGGGGGATCATACTGTGTTGGGGGTCACCATACTTTGCCTTAGGAGTTGAGGTGGGGTACAGTAGGGTCATTATACTGTGCATGTGGAGGCTAATGTGGAGGAATTCACCATGAGGCTATCATACTGTGTTTGGGGGGCACTTTTGTTGGCATCATACTTTATGGGGGCAATGAAAGAGGAATGTAGGACTCCAGCAGAAGGAAAATTTCTATGTAAACTAGAGTTCTAGATCTGTTCCTCTCTGAAGAGACAATTTGCATAATTAGCATATATCCCAGAGGAGTATTGCGGCTTTAAGTCTCCTCATCTTGGAATGATTAGCATGTCAATCTCCTCAAGGAGAAAGGATAATTCTTGGATATCGGTCGGACGCCTCTCACTCAGCCAAACCAGATCTCCACTTTGCACTGATGAGGGGCAGTACCCCAAAACACAGTGTCTGCAAATTCAGATTCTGGTTGGGCTATTATCCTAAGTCATATGACAAGGCTCGTTAAAGGGTCGACACTGACTTGTAGGATTGCTACTTCCAATAGGTGGCACTAGAGTTCTAGCTCTCTTCCTCTCTGAAGAGACAATTTGCATAATTAAGCAAATTTCCCATAGGAGCATTGCGGCTTTAAGTCTCCACATCACGACATGCTTAGCATGCCAATTTCCGCAAGGAGAAATGATACTTCTTGGATATGTAAAGCCTGGAAAGTTATGAGATGTGCTCTACTGTGACGCCAGCAATTATTTGTTTGTATTTTTTTTTGGGTGGGGAGCAATTAGATCTTCTGCTATGGGGCCCCATGATTTCTATGTACACCTCTTATCATAAGTCAGCTTGATTTACTGAGTTATGATAAACAGTGAGGAGGTGACGATTGTAAAACCAACTTTGCTACCCAAGGATATGACTTTCTCTTTGTGTAGTATCTGATTCACGCTCTACAGCCAGTGTTTGCTCTGCTGAACACACCTTAACGTATCCTCATATTCATTCATTCAGTCATTCATTCATGCTATGTTCTATCTACCTTGTACACGTTTCTTATGTAAATCCATTCTTAAAGAGTTACTCACAACGATGTGTCATTACTGACAGGATCTCCTATCGCACGTGATTATACTGCTATCAAATCTATTGTGAAATCAATCTGAGTGGTGATTAGTGACAAGTAATACAGATTTAGGCGGGGTTCAGACTCACGTATATCATGGTCTGCATACATTCAACAATACCTGGACTGACTGGGGGTCTCTTGACCAAAATTCACAGACTCCTATGTGCCTATGAGGCTGTAAGTTCAGGTCTGGAGACCTGCGGTCAGTCCGCGCAGGGCGGTCCATATATAGACTGTGAAATATGTGCGGCTGAACCTGGTCTTTGGCCACGTACACACTAGTGAGAATTTGTATTCATGTTTCTTCTAGACTTGAATAACCAAAGGTATGCAATCATTTTTTGATGATGACCAATTAGTTGGTACATGTTAGAATGTGTGTATGACTATGGGAGACCTACGTGGCATATTCTTGCATACGTCATAAGTAGAGCTGGTTCAAATTGATTCGGATGACCTGGTCCATTGGCCTCATCGGTAATCTACAGTCACTGTATGGGGAGCCCTGAGGAACACCTCTCACCTGACGGCCTCAGCGGCTGTTCCTTTGATTAGCCATCCTAGTGCAATGTCATCGTAGCGGCGTGACGCACATGTGCCTTCATTCCAGGCCAACTGATCAAAAGCAGAGAAGCGGATGCATTCAGGTAGGAGGCGGCACTCCCCATAGTCCCCATATATGTACTCATATCAAACTCTTGGCTCTAGCATATATTTATATCAGGAGTTTAAACCTCTTTTTTTCGTTTACACCCCTTCATTTATTTTGTCATATTGGAATATGGCCTCTTCTCCTTCAGTGTTATGTCTTTGCAGTGCTGATTATGTTTTCTTTTTTGTCGTTCCTTAACCACTTCGTGACAGAGCCAATTTGGTACTTAATGACAGGCCAATTTTTACAATTCTGACCACTGTCACTTTATGAGCTAATAACTCTGGAACACTTCAACATATCCAACTGATTCTGAGATTGTTTTTTGTGACATATTGTACTTCATGATAATGGTAAAATTTCTTTGATATAATTTGCGTTTATGTATGAAAAAATGGAAATTTGGCAAAAATGTAGAAAATTTTGCAATTTTCTGAATGTTAATTTTTTGTACCCTTAAATCAGAGAGTGATGTAACACAAAATATTTAATAAATAACATTTCCCACATGTCTACTTTACATCAGCACAATTTTGGAAACTTTTTTTTGTTGTTGTTAGGATGTTATAAGGGTTAAAAGTTCACCAGCGATTTCTTATTTTTCCAACACAATTTACAAAACCATTTTTTTCGGACCACCTCATATTTGAAGTGAGTTTGGGGTTCAATATAACAGAAAATACCCAAAAGTGACACCATTCTAAAAACTGCACCTCTCAAGGTGTGCAAAACCACATTCAAGAAGTTTATTAACCCTTCAGGTGCTTCACGAGAACTAAAGCAATGTGGAAGGAAAAAATTAACATTTTCCTTTTTTCAAAAAAAATTTACTTTGAAAACACATTTTTTTTTTTACAAGGGTATCAGGAGAAAATGAACCACAAAATTTGTTGTGCAATTTCTCCTGAGTATGTCGATACCCCGTATGTGGGGAAAAGCCACTGTTTGGGTGCATGGCAGGGCTCAGAAGGGAGAGAGCACCATTTGACTTTTTGAAAGCAAAATTGGCTGGAATCAATGGCGGCGCCATGTCGTGTTTGGAGACCCCCTCATGTACCTAAACAGTGGAAACCCCTCAATTCTATCTCCAACCCTGACCCCAACACACCCCTAACCCTTATCACAACCCTAACCATAACCCTAACTACAACCCTAACCCCAACACACCCCTAACCCTAATCTCAACCTCAACCGTAATCCCAACCCTTACCACAACCCTAGCCCCAACCCTAACCCTAGCCCAACCCTAACCCTAGCCCCGACCCTAACCCTAGCCACAACCCTAACCCTAGCCCAATCTTAACCCTAGCCCAACCCTAACCCTAGTCCAACACTAACCCTAATCCAACCCTAACCCTAGCCAAACCCTAACCCTAGCTCTCGCCCAACCCTAACCCTAGCCCAATCCTAACCCTAATAGAAAAATAGAAATAAATAAATTTTTTATTTTATTATTTTTACCTATCTAAGGCTGGTTTCACATTTGCGTTTTTTGCCACATGCGTTTTTTTGTATGCGTTTTGCCGCATTTGACGACGCATGCGTCGTTTCTATGCTTGCGTTTTGTTGCAGAAATGCAACATGTAGTAATTTCTAGAGGCGTTTTTTTGCCGCAAAAGAATGCATGCGTTTTTTTGCGGCAAAAAAACGTATTGCTGTCTATGTAAACGCATGCGTTTTTAAGCACATGCATTTGGTTGCGTTTTAAATGCATGCGTTTCAATAGAAAAAAACAAGAATACACACTGATAAGCCACCCCCCACCATCAAGGTGATAAAGGGATCCAAACCCTAACCCTACCCCTAACCCTAACCCTAGGGATCCTAACCCTAACCCTAACCCTACCCCTAACCCTAACCCTAACCCCAACCCTAGCTATTTCTATTTATAGTGGGTTTTCTAGATGATTTTGATGATTGGCAGCTGTCACACACTTCTGAGCATGCGTTTCAAAAACGCAAACGCAGGAAAAAACGCATGTAAACGCGTCAAAACGCCACGTTTTTTTACAGCATGAGAAAACGCATGCGTCTAAAAAACGCAGCGTTTGCACGCGTTTACATGAGTTTTTTCACCACCTGCATTTGCGTTTTAAACGCTGCGTTTTTAAACGCAAATGTGGAACTAGCCTAAGGGGGAGATAAAGGGGGGCTTGATTTACTATCTTTTTATTTTGATCACTGTGATAGGGTCTATCACAGTGATCAAAATTAACCAATAGGAAAAACTTTCTATTGTTGCCAGCTGTCGGCCAGCAGATCTCTGCGGGCGCATTGCACATTTGCCCGCCATTTTCTTCCTGGGACAACGGAGGTATAGATGGGGCCCTGGGGGACCCCATTTCTCTCTCCTCTGATGTGCTTTTAGTGGGTTAAGTAACAAGCTCTGATAGCTACTTTCATTAGAATTGTTAACTTTTCCACCGAAAAATACCAGCAAAAGTAAAAAAAAGTGATGTACTTTACGGGTGAGGTTCAACAGAGAGTAAGTTTTCAAAGACAGAAATGGAATCATTCATTTGAACCATTTACACAATATGAGAGACAAATAGCTATATTTATCCTGACATCCTATATTTTAAATGTCAGATCCAAGGACAGTCATGGAAACTAATATAGCTTAACTATAATGGGGGTTGTTTGGTTTTAATTACGGTCTCCAGCATTTCACGAATATCCTAGTGGAAACTAAACAGGCTCCATTATAGATAAAGGAATACATATGATGGTTTTTTTGTCCATCATGCAATAAATTCAATTTGCAACAAAAATGATGGTGGTTCTGGTGCCATATTCCTGTACTGATGGTGGTTCTGGTGACGTATTCATGTAAAGCTGGTGGTTCTTATAATGTTTTCATGTAGTGATAATTGTTCTGGCAACTTATTCATAACCAGAACCATCATCAAAATGAAACAAAAATCATCATCAATAAATTAGTAAAACACCAGAGTCATCACTAGTACATAAATACGACACCAGAACCAATATCAGTAAATAACTAGCTCATAATCAGTACATGCATATGGCATCAGAATCACCATCAGTACATGAAACGGCAGAGGACCACCATCAGTAGATAAATGCTTCCCCAGAACCATCATTGGTACATTAATGCATTACCAGAACCTCCATCAGTACATAAATACATCACAAGAACCACAGTCAGTAAGTAAATACAACACCAGCATCATCATTAGTACATGTTGTGGTAGATCGGCACACTCAGTAGATCGGCACTTTCACCTGGGAGGGAAAATGACTAATTGGGCACAATTTGGCCATTTTCACTTAGGGGTGTACTCACATTGGATACCAGTGGTTTAGACATTTAAGGGGCTGTGTGTTGAGGTTTTTTTTAGAGGGCGCGCCAAATTTACATTGTTATACAAGCTGTACACTGATTACATGGTATCCAAGTGTTATATCTTCAGAGTTGTCCCATGAAAAGATATAATCAAATATTTACAAAAAAGGGATGTACTCACTGAAATACTATAGATAGATCTAGGAAGACTCAGTTAATAGTAGTGTTAATTTTTTACCTTTGATTTTTATACTTTATTACATTGACAATAAAGTTGTATCTATTGATTTCAGGTTACGGTGATTACTGACAGCCAGAAGGGTCAAAATTCCAGGTATAGTAAAACAAAGCTTGTGAAAATGACAAGAATGAAAAATGAGCTGCACTAAATCTAGTCAGTGTGAACTTCACGGAAGAAGGTTGAGCGTCTCTTCCAGGAACAGATAATTATGTTGAAACGTCATTCTGTGGCTTTCTTTTTATCACATGCAGCTGACAATGATGACATGGTGATATGGTCATTGATGTATTCTACACAGTCCGCACAGGTCCTGTTACTGTGTCACACTGCCTGATATTTTACTTTTTTCCATAGAACTGCTCTGAGGCTTTGATCATTTGATCATTCTGGGCAATTTTAATCCTGTTTTTTTGCACTTTTTTTTGTAGCCAAAAATAAGTATATCCCAGGGAGCAAAAATAAATATGCTTTACGTCCAATGTGAACATGTGTTTATGTGATGTGCTGCATGTATACCATCCTTTTGTCTGCCCTTATTCACACACTGAGGTCAACTCTGACACATGGTAAGGTTTTTTACATTAGACAGCGTAGGACCTGTCCTGATCAGAGTCACCTTGTCGCCGGTGGGATGGCTTTTATGCTATTTTTGATCAAAAACTTTGACTAGGTAATTAGTACAGAGCCCCTTTAACGAGTGCATTGGCGAACCTGCATTACCTATATATTCGTTAGAGCCACAAAATCATGTCCACAACACATTTGTTAAAATATAAAGACCATGGCCAACCCCTTTACGTTTCTGTAAGTGGTTACCGAATCTCACTGGTCATGGTTTGCACATGCATACGCCCACAACAATTTCCACGAGATTTGATTCCAGCTAAATAAATATGACATACAAATCATTCAGATGGAAAGGGGTTAAATATAGATTTTACAGATATTACATTTCCAGTAAAATGTCATTTACTTGCTGATACATTTGTAGAATTAGAGAGCATCACTTCTAGCTTTTACTTTTACTTTCTTATTTTACCTGGTCACGATAGCCCCTGACTTCTTGTAAATGTGTATAGTCATAACAAAATGAAGTGTGACCACAATCCCACTCTTATTTTATGCTACCTTAACACTTAGTTTTGATTACATTATTACTCTGTGGATTTTTTCAAATATTTCAGTTGTTTTAGGATGTCTAGAATGAAAAAAATGAGTCCTTGCGTGCAGCATGATGTAGGGACAGAGACCTTGATTCTCGTGACTTGTCTTTTACTGGGCTGCTTGCTGCCGTTTTGATAAAATCACAGTTTTCTTTGCTGCAGATCACATACCGGTACTTCTCTGAATGCTGAACTCTGTATAACCCCGCCCACTACACTGATTCCCAGCTTTCTCTGTACACTGTGCATAGGCAGAAAGCAGCCAATTGGTGGGGTTATACAGAGTTCAGTAATATGGAGGACTGCCTGGCAAACCTGGACTACTTGGCAGGTATAGTAGTCCTTCAGTGATAATCTACTGCTAAAAATGTGATTTCATTAAAACCACAACCAACAGCCCAGTAAGTTACACATTGCTGGAATCAGGGTCTCCGTCACTACATTATGCTGATCTCAGATTAGATGACAATAACCTGTTGACAGATTCCCTTTAAAAATAAGAGAATGAGAGAGAGTTTTGCAGTTTTCTTTCTCACATACTTGGCACCTCCCAAAACATTTCCTTACATATTTGCTTGAATCGCTCATTTACAAGGGAATGGGTTGTCAGAAAATGGTCGATTGTTCGAATCTAAATTTTATGTTAAATATATATAAAAAATGAAAAATAATTAAAATATCCTGAAATGTTGCAGTTTTCACACTGACAATTAAACCTCACAATATGATGGCATATGATATGATATATGATATGATATATATGATATGATATATATGATATATGATTCTCAGAAGTCATCTCATTATGATCACAAGTAAGATTATAGTGAAACAGCGGAGCTATCATTAACAATAGACAAAGAACACAGCTCACCTCCACCACCTTCCTGCACAGTTCAAAGAACATACCTGGAAAACTCCCATGGAAGTCAATGACCATGATCAGACTATTATTTCCTATGGTCTATGTGACTTCTGTAAGCCTCTGAAATGCTAACAGCAGCTCAAGCAATATGGCTGCCCCTTTAATCACGCACAGAAATAGCACCAAAAAACTACTCAACACAATAATGGATTAGGAATATATATATATATATATATATATATATATATATATATATATATATATATATATATATATATATATATACAAGTGTCTATATTTACATATATATATATATAGTTTTTTTTCTAAAATATTTTTTTCTGTGTGTATATATATAGATAGATAAATAAAGATACCGTAAATTGAATTCCAGCTCCTGTCTAAAAAGCTCAAAATCACAAGGCTGATAAGCAATATTACATTATATGCAAAAAATATAGTGAGCGCACAAACATTCTCACAATCTCTCCTGGGAATCGGACCTGGGAAAGTCCTTCATGGAAAGCACCTGGCATACGGCAGCCAGATTTAGAGAGAAAAACTATAAGTGTGCCTCCCATTTATGAAGAAGCTATGAAAACATAGATGAACACACCACAGATATGCAAAATATTTTCCCAGGATGCCCTAATCTTTGTTAGGGCTCGTGCACACGACCAGGGCCGGTTTTAGGCAAAGTGGGGCCCTAGGCAAAGTTTAAAATGGGGCCCCAAATGCTAACATATTGCACATCACACAGAAGCATTTCGGTTGTATTTACATGCGCTGATCTCAGGCCGCTAAACGAGTGTGATCAACAATACTGAAGTTGTTGGACGCTTGTTTCCCGGCCTCTTTCCACCGTCTGAGAAAGAATGATGGGGACAGAACCATCACTAATAGATCACTAACAGATCACCAAACTGTATCATGTTATCTGCAGCACATCTACAGTTTACACCGGCGATGTCCTGCTGAGAACAAGGATTTTTATTCCAGCATAAACAATCCAATCACCCAATGAATATGCAGCATTTTGCTTGTTTAGTATAATACACCCCATACTCCTCCATATATTATAATGTGCACCACATTCCTCCATATTGTAAAATGCACACCCCATAGTCCTCCATATAATATAATGTGCCCCATAGTCCTCCATATAGTATAATATACTCTTCAGTCCTCCATATAGTATTATACACTCCCCATAGTCCTCAATATAGTATAATACAGTCCTCATAGTCATCCATATATTAAAATATACTCCTCAGTCCTCCATATAGCATAATACACTCCTCGCAGTGCTCCATATAGTATAATGCACCGCCATAGTCATCCATGTAGTACAATTCACTTCCCATAGTATAATGCACCCCATAGTTCTTTATATAGTATAACGTATTCCCCATAGTCCTTGATACAGTATAATTCAGCCCACATATAGTATAATGCAGCTACCACCCCACAGAGTATAATGCAGCCACCCCACAGAGTATAATGCAGCCACCCCACAGAGTATAGTGTAAGCCCCCACAGAGTATAATGTAACCCCACCACAGAGTATAATGTAACCTCCCCATAGAATATAATGCAGCCCCCCATATAGTATAATGTAGCCCCCTCATAGAGTATAATGCAATCACCCCTCATAGAATATAAATATAATACAGCCCCCCATAGAATATAATGTAGCCCCGAACAGGATATAATACAGCCCACCTCCCCATATAATATAATGTAGCCCCATAAATGAGTATGATGCAATCATCCCTCATAAAATCTAATAAAGCCCCCTCACAGAATATAATGCAGCCCCCCATAGTATATAACACAGCCTCCCCATAGAATATAATATACCCCCATAGTATATAGCACAGCCCACATAGTAGCATATAGCACAGTCACATAGTATATAGCACAGCCCACATAGTAATATATAGCACAGCCACCTAGTATGTAGCACAGCCCACACAGTAGTATATAGAGCAGCCCACACTGTAGTATAAAGCACTGCCCACACAGTAGTATACAGCACAGCCCACACAGTAGTATACAGCACAGCCCACACAGTAGTATACAGCTCTGCCCACACAGTAGTATACAGCACTGCCCACACAGTAGTATACAGCATTGCCCACACAGTAGTTTACAGCACTGCCCACACAGTAGTATACAGCACAGCCCACACAGTAGTATACAGCACTGCCCATACAGTAGTATACAGCACTGCCCACACAGTAGTATTCAGCACTGCCCAGACAGTAGTATACAGCACAGCCCACACAGTAGTATACAGCATAGCCCACACAGTAGTATACAGCACTGCCCACACAGTAGTGTACAGCACTGCCACACAGTAGTGTACAGCACAGCCCACATCCCTCCTTCCATCCCCTCCTCTCCCCTCCCGAGAATGGCCCCACAGTCCAGTAAAAAAAAAACAAAGCACAAGCTCCTCACCTCTCCTCGTGCCCTCACTGCTCCCTGCTCCTGTGTCGGCGGCTGCCGCCACACTGCCTGGCACACAGTGAGTGCACGATGACGAGTGCAGCGCCCCAGAGTCCTGGTCGTTGCAGTACTATGGCTCCGCCACTAAGGGGAGCTATGGTACGTCTGATGGCACTGAAGGAGTTCATCTGACCAGGTATCACAGACACCAATACATTTCACCATCGGGCCTCCAGGGGGAGCTAAGGGTTCTATTCATTAGGCCACTCCTCACATACTGGTAAAACTGGGGGTCAGGCAGGAAGTTAGAACAGAAAGCTGACTGGGTTGGAACCAGGCAACACCTTGTGGCAGAGGGTGTTGTGGGAGAAGATTCAGTAGGGTCCCTGTCAGGGGTGGGATCCTGACAGAGGCCTGGCAACTTGAGCGAACGTAACGGGACCGTGCCTGCTCAGTATAGCGGCGGTGCCCAAGGAGGGATTGGAAGCGAGATGGATTGTGCTGAGTGAGAAACGAGATCGAAGCAAGAAGGAGAATACCAGTAGGAGTCGTGCTGTGAGACCGAGGCAACATCCTACTGAGGCGCACAACCGGCGGCCGGAACGCCGAGGGAGTATTACAATATTCAGCTTCAGGCAATACTCTAAACCAACGGCAGGACAGTCAGTCTAAGGCGGGCTGTCTCACCTACATCACCTATGCAGTCTTGGGGGGCAACTTGTGGAGAGGGGCGACTCTAGGGTCCCGGAAGAGCTCCGAGCCTACCCGTCATACGGGTGCCGTCCTAACCGTAACATCAGGGAGGGACGGAGGATTAGCAGAACATCATCTAATCGAGTTGTGAGGGAACTTAAGAAACGGACACAACAGTTGTGGGGACTTTCCGTAAGCACAGCAGGGAAGGACTGCAACACCTAGCGCTAGAAGGAAGGCACAGATTTCCACCTGTTAAGAGAACTCTGGAAGTGCCATTGGACCGGCCGGACTTGCGCAGCCTGGTTATCTGGATTCCGGACTGAGGACCCAGAGATGTTCAGTAAAGAGGTAAAGAGACTGCAACCTGGTGTCCTCGTTATTTACTACAACCTACACTGCACCGCAACACCACTATCCACATCTATCATTTTACTGTGCGCCCCTCGGCAGGGTCACGGACCGGGGCCTAGCCACCGTGACAACCCCAGAGCAGAGACTCAGAGGCCCGGTACCGGGTACCCCTCGGCCCTGCGGCAGTGGGGGCGCTGCAAATTTGGCGTCACGAACAGGATCTACTTAAGCCTGAAGAATCAGGTCATGTGTGCCTTGGAACTGTGATTTATTATACTTGGACTGTACTTTATTGCAAAGACTGTGCTGTGCCACTTGCCGCCAAAATCCGCCGCCATTACAGCGCTGAGGAGAGCGCAGGAGAAGAAGAGGGGCGTGGAGTGGGCGTAGACAAGCTGAAGAGCGCGAAAGACAATGGCCGCCCAGTCTAAATATTTCTGTGTCCTGAGGACGTGTCCGTCAACAGCCGAGGTCCGCCTCCTGATCTTGTTTGGAGGATGGAGACCATGGAGACGGGGCCGCCCACGAAAGAGACCGCGGGAAGAGGACACTGGAGAAGAAGCGAAAATGGCGACACCGGGAGCACCGCATGGGAATGACCAGACTCGGCGAGAGGCTGCACAGCCCGATGCAGCCCAGGATACGCCGTCACTGCAGGAGCTGACCCTTGCAGAGCCAACGATGGGCCGACCTCCCCGGCCGCCGTCCGAGGAGTGCGTGGCCGCAGCCGAGGCCCGGCGGATAGCCTACCGCTTGGAAGCCGATGCCCGTGTGATCGCTCAGCTGGGCCAGCCTACGGAGGGCCGCCTGTCTCCAGTGTCCCCTGCCTCCTCCATCCAGGCCGCGGCAGAGTGTGAGCTGCGCGCATCGGGCCTGAGGATCCTGCGGCGCCTCATGGCAGCTTGGCGGGACAGACCTCAGCCTGCCGCCCAGGTTGATCTAACCAGTGTGGAAGAAACCCCACCGTCCCACTGGGGTGTGGTGGTCTCCTTTAACTCCCGACATGGGAAGGGAGTTATCCAAGAGATCGGGGAGCCACTGCAGGTCCGCGTTGACCGTGAGGAAGTCGAGCCCTGTGGAGGAAGGTATGACGCCGACCTGGAGCCTGGCGATGCCGTGACCTACACCCGGTGGAAGAGGGAAGCGGGTGGAACAGGCTGGATAGCTCGGGGTGTCCAGCGGTGCATCGCCCTACAGGCTGCTACTGGAACGCCGGAGGATGAGCCTTCTGTAGGGAAGATGCCGGAGCCCGTCCCCGCGGAACCTCAGGAGGACCGGGTCCACCGCGTGCCTCTGGGTCGCGCTCGCCCACAAGCTAGGAGGGCATCCCGGCGAGGGATCCTGTCGCTGCTGGAGCCAGGACCGGCCCTTGCCACACCAAGGCGACCCGTTGGCCGGGTGAGGCCTGGAAGGAGACCACCCCCTACACTACAAGACTAAGTAAACAGGGATGCTTTAATAAATGTAAATAGTTACTGTTCTGCTCCGTTGCTGCTAAACCCGTTCAGGGTTAACTTTTTAAAGGGATCCCTTTGTTGACCCGGGATCCCTATTGTTTTTGGTTGTTCTCTATTTTCTTCTTTGTTATAAAGAACTGCCGCAATCATGAACAGTGCATGATACAAACTGCTTGTAAATAGTTTGCACCTTCTTAAAGGTGCTCCCTACTGGTTTTACTTAAAGAGAGACTCTTTGTGAAGATACCGCACCGGAGCCTTTATTGTGTACGGACTGGTAGCTTGAGAAGATGTGCTACCTCATAAAGACTTGGTCCCCTCTTAAAGGGGATGTTCACTTGTTGCACTTAAAAGAATGGTATTGCTTTAAGACTGATAGATAGCAATAATGTCTTGACAAAAAGAAAGTGATGATGATGCCTACATGTAAAAGTTATATGTATTCAATTAGTTGATTGTAAGAAATGATTGATAATGTTGATAGAAGAATGAGGACAGAGAGTGAACCCGTACGGGGTTAGTCAGCGAGTCCTCCTAGGAGCCATGTAGGGATGGCTCAGTGACCTTAAATTGAAAGCAAATGTTATGTTCTATACTGTGTATAGTAGTTGAAAAGGCAGTAGGCCCGGGCTGAAAGGGGCGTCCTGTAAAGAAAGGAGAGGCAGTAGGCCTGGAGCAGTTAGGACAGGCGGTCCTGCAGATTTAACGAAGGAGAATGAAAGAGAAAGAGTTAATTAATATTATAATGTTCAGCATAAGTCTTTAGTGGATAGGAAGTGTACGTCCTTAAAGGCAATGTTAACTTATTATTCAAAAGTTTGCACTAAGTAGAATACCCGGTTGGGTAACAGGAGTTATTTATAGCCTGTAATTTATAATGTTTAACCATGTTTGTAACGTTCAAGTGTCCTCACCTCCCATAAAGGGAAGCTCTGTTCAAGCTTACTTATTGTTATTGCATTTTCAAAATTGTATGTCTTTTTGCTAATCTGTATTGTTGTTTTCTTCCCAGTCCCGGAGTACTGGATTTAACCGGGGGGGAGTGCAGCGCCCCAGAGTCCTGGTCGTTGCAGTACTATGGCTCCGCCACTAAGGGGAGCTATGGTACGTCTGATGGCACTGAAGGAGTTCATCTGACCAGGTATCACACACACCAATACATTTCATCGTCGGGCCTCCAGGGGGAGCTAAGGGTTCTATTCATTAGGCCACTCCTCACATACTGGTAAAACTGGGGGTCAGGCAGGAAGTTAGAACAGAAAGCTGACTGGGTTGGAACCAGGCAACACCTTGTGGCAGAGGGTGTTGTGGGAGAAGATTCAGTAGGGTCCCTGTCAGGGGTGGGATCCTGACAGAGGCCAGGCAACTTGAGCGAACGTAACGGGACCGTGCCTGCTCAGTATAGCGGCGGTGCCCAAGGAGGGATTGGAAGCGAGATGGATTGTGCTGAGTGAGAAACGAGATCGAAGCAAGAATGAGAATACCAGTAGGAGTCGTGCTGTGAGACCGAGGCAACATCCTACTGAGGCGCACAACCAGCGGCCGGAACGCCGAGGGAGTATTACAATATTCAGCTTCAGGCAATACTCTAAACCAACGGCAGGACAGTCAGTCTAAGGCGGGCTGTCTCACCTACATCACCTATGCAGTCTTGGGGGGCAACTTGTGGAGAGGGGCGACTCTAGGGTCCCGGAAGAGCTCCGAGCCTACCCGTCATACGGGTGCCGTCCTAACCGTAACATCAGGGAGGGACGGAGGATTAGCAGAACATCATCTAATCGAGTTGTGAGGGAACTTAAGAAACGGACACAACAGTTGTGGGGACTTTCCGTAAGCACAGCAGGGAAGGACCGCAACACCTAGCGCTAGAAGGAAGGCACAGATTTCCACCTGTTAAGAGAACTCTGGAAGTGCCATTGGACCGGCCGGACTTGCGCAGCCTGGTTATCTGGATTCCGGACTGAGGACCCAGAGATCTTCAGTAAAGAGGTAAAGAGACTGCAACCTGGTGTCCTCGTTATTTACTACAACCTACACTGCACCGCAACACCACTATCCACATCTATCATTTTACTGTGCGCCCCTCGGCAGGGTCACGGACCGGGGCCTAGCCACCGTGACAACCCCAGAGCAGAGACTCAGAGGCCCGGTACCGGGTACCCCTCGGCCCTGCGGCAGTGGGGGCGCTGCACGAGCACCCACAGTGTCGGTGCTGGCGGCAGGCAGGCCCCCCTGCCTCACAGAGGTCCCATAGCGGCTGCGTGAGTTGCCGCTAGCTGGGGGAGCGGGGGCCCCAGGCAGCTGCCTGGTCTGCCAACCCCTAACGCCGTGCTATCCATAGTTTTCACTGATAACTCTTGTACCTATGATATTCTATTGGGCTGTGCACATATCCGATTTTTTCCTCGGACAAGTCTATAGGTTGGTGAAAATAATGACAAGGTCAAGGACTTACAGAATGGAGAAGGTGGAGATACTTTTTTTTTCTCTCCATGTCCAAGAAAAACTGATGCTACTTTGATCAGAATAATTGAACCGTTTTGCTCAGATGTGGCAAAAAGGGTCATATGATCCTACCCTTAGAGACCTTTTGGATACAAGGGTCGGCTATGGCATATCCAATGGTCATGTACTAAGATCCAGATCTTTTGGAGAAACATTTTAGGGTCAGCAGTGGCCAGGAGATCGGCTGTATATTTCAGGAGCTGGTTTTCTGGTAGAATTAAGGTTGGTTCAGCAGTGTCCAGGAGATTTGCCCAGGAGCTGGTTTTCAAGTAGATTTCAGGCAGGGTTTGGCAGTGTTCAGGAGATCTGCTGACTCTTCCAGAAGCTGGTTTTCCAGTAGATTTCAAGCAGCTTTGGCAGTGTTCGGGAGATCTGCTGACTCTTCCAGGAGCTGGTTTTCCAGTAGATTTTGGGCAGGTTTGTGTTGTGAATTCTGCTCTTGGGCTTCCTCCGGTGGTTGTAAGTGGTAGCGCTGCTGTCTCTGAATCGCAGATCAGGTGTGTTCACTTTGTGCAATTTTGACTGGGCTATTTAATCTTGCTTCACCCTTTAGTCAGTGCCAGTTGTCCATTGTTCCTGGAGGATTCACATCCCTGCCTGGTCTCTTCTGCTTTGCAGTTCTCTTCAACAAAGATAAGTTCTGGCCTGGATTTTGCTGTCCACATGCTGTGGCCTTATGGTTCAGTTCTATTCAATGTTTTGTCTTGTCCAGCTTGGTCTGTATAAGGATTTGTTTATCCAAGCTGGTATCTCTGGAGATGCAGATATACCCTCCATGTCTTTAGTTAGCTGTGGAGATTTTGTATTTTCTGTGGTGGATATTTTCTAGTATTTTTATACTGACCGCATAGTACTCTGTCCTATCCTTTCTATTTAGCTATAAGTTGCCTCCTTTGCTAAATTCTCATTTCAGCCTGTGTATGTTTTTTCCCTCTCCTCTCACAGTCAATATTTGTGAGGGCTGCTTTTCCTTTGGGGATTTTCTCTGAGGCAAGATAGTTTTCCCTTTTCTATCTCTAGGGTTAATTAGTCCTCCGGCTGTGTCGAGATGTCTAGGGAGCGCTAGGTACATTCCACGGCTACTTCTAGTTGCGGTGTTAAGTTCAGGGTCTGCGGTCAGTACAGGTACCACCTTCTCCAGAGTACGTCTCATGCTGCTCCTTGGCCACCAGATCATAACAGGTTTGGCAGTGTTCGGGAGATCTGCTGACTCTTCCAGGAGCTGGTTTTCCAGTAGACTTCGGGCAGGTTTAGCAGTGTTTGGGAGATCTGCTGACTCTTACAGGAGTTGGTTTTCCAGAAGATTTTAGTCAAGTATTGCAGTGTTCAAGAGATTTTCTGACTCTTCTGGGAGTTCTTCAATCAATGCTTCATTTCTCCAGTGAGTGGCAACCCAATTAAATATTTGCTGCTTGGTTGAGTCCTGGATTATAGCTGATCTCTTGTGGTCTTAAGTAAACTATCTAAATAATTTATCCTCAATGAACCCTTCTACAAAGTGGTTTAGCAAAAGTGTACTACACATTTTAGCTCTTCTTTGACATTGGGCATGGCTGCCAACAGAGTATAACTCCGCGCAGCCATTTCTAACTGGTAATTATACTGTATGTTGCTCACAAGAGGTACATGCTGTACAGTAAGATTTTGTCAGCCTTGATTTGATAAGTCATAACAGGAGCTGTGTTTGTTTAAGAGGCAAGTTAAGAGACCGTAGCTATAGCTACAGCAGATCTAGAAAGGAGCTAAACATTCAGCGGCCCACGCAGCACTACACTCTGAAACCTTTTTGAGAATATGGAGGCGGTGGAGCTGTGGACTTTCCCTTTCTGACAATGTCTAATGAATACTGAAAAAGAAAGTCTAGCCATGATAGTACTTAACAATGCTGCATCAATGGTGGAGATTATGTTTAGGGGTGAAGCCTGAACGTAGTCACAAGCAATTGACCACATCCCAAACTTCACTGAAATCCTCCACATAGTTGCCTTGTCCATTGTTCTTAAATAAGTTGTCCACAATCGGACTACCCTTTATTAATGGGTGTAGAGGCTGAAAAAAAAACATACTCCCTTCTCGGACCAGTGCCACTCCACAGTATTTAGCAATACGTTGCATCCAGTGGAGGTGTCCTGGGAGCACTGCAGCCAATAAGAACACTCAGGTGCAGCGCTCACGTGTTGCCCCAGCTGGATGCTGATGCCTGGAGATCGATGGGGGACACAACACTAAATTATGAGGCGCAGTGCCAGTGTGGAGGGTATGTTTTTTTATTCACATTCATGGGCCTTTTAATAAGGGTTGCCCGGCAGTTGGCAACCCTTTCTATTAAAAATTGGATATTTTAATACAATTTATCCATATCTGTTGAAAAACAGATTTACTAAGGTTTTCCAGGAATTTACATTGATAGTCCATTGCCATTCAGATGAATAGGGCTCAACTGATGATAAGCTGCTGTCCAGGGAATGGTCAAGTATTATGTCTACTAAAGGGGTATTTAGTTGAAAGAAGTTATAATCTATAACAGGGATATGGGTGATAACTTCTAGGTCGCTGGTTCAAATGCCCCACTGATCACCAGAACAGGCACTTGTATAACCATTAGAATTGAGTGGCAGTGCACTTGCCCAACCTCCGCTCCCTTCATTCTCTGGGGAACTGAGAGCACTGTACCATTGTGTTTCCACACAATGAGGTAGTTTCAGACATGGCTTCCATGGTTATTTCAGGAATATGACCCCATACAGAGTCTCCATGGCAACTCAGACACTCACCCGTTTGAGTGATGGCTACCTGGAATGATATAATCTCAGTTCTCCTACATATGATAAAGCATCGGCTTATGTATAATCATTTTCAATAGGCTATTGGCTTACCAACATTTTTTTGGTTTAGTATAACTGTCTGTCTACTTATCTCTATTTACAATTATCTGGAACGAAACGTCGCCCTGGCATGATGAGTCAAAAAATCACCATATTTTAGACTGTTGGAGTGCTACCTTTACCTTTTCTGGATATATTTGGAGGTTTGGTTTTGCCTTGTAGTCTTTGCACCCATTTATAATCTACCTATATTTTGCTATCTATCTATCTATCTATCTATCTATCTATCTATCTATCTATCTATCTATCTATCTGTCTATCTATCTACAGGTGCTTCTCACAAAATTAGAATATCACCAAAAAGTTAATTTACAGTAATTTATTTCATTTCTTCAATACAAAAAGTGAAACTCATATATTGCATAGAGTCATTACAAACAGAGTGATCTATTTCAAGTGTTTATTCTTGTTAATGTTGATGATTATGGCTTACAGCCAATGAAAACCTAAAAGTCAATATCTCAGTAATTAGAATACTTTATAACTAGTGTTGAGCGATACTTTCCGATATCGGAAAGTATCGGTATCGGAAAGTATCGGCCGATACCGTCAAAATATCGGATCCAATCCGATACCGATACCCGATCCCAATGCAAGTCAATGGGACGAAAATATCGGAATTAAAATAAACCCTTTATAAACTTGTAGGTTCATTCTACATGAAGGAAAACAACTAAGAATAATGTAGGATGTATTGGGGGACGTGGCGGAGATATTAAAGGGACAGAGGTTTAGCCCAATGTAATAGAATAGCAGGATTTTTAATTTTTTTTTATGAAGTTCGGCGTTAGAAAGAATTTGACTATGTTATTTTTTTTTTTTTTTATGTCAGATATTGATGTTTCACTACTTCCACGCCCTTCACCTTCTTTTTTACTTCTCCCACGCTTTCTTCTTAATTATCCTCATCATCAGCTTCTTTGACATCAACTTCTTCACCTTATTCATCTTCTTCTTCATCTTCTACCTATTATTTTTTGGGTTACATTGTTCATATTCTTTTTATTTTACTATTATCTTCATCATATTCAACTTCTTCATCATATTCTTATTTGTGACAGGCATTCCCGTAGTTGTTATCTATAAAAGTTTGAAGATTACACCTTCCGTTCTGCCTGTCACAAACCAGTTACATTTGTCCGCGTTCAGTTTGGCCTGCAGCATCAGGCTTTATCCAGGGGCACCACGAGGAGGAACGGACTCACCCCCATACACTGCTTAGTCTTCTTCTGCTTATAATTTACATAATATTTTTTTGCTCTGATATTTTGTGTTATGCTTAATGTCCTTCTGCTCTTTGTTCTGCAGCCTCTTGTTCTTCTGCTTCTCGGTCTTCCAGGTCGTCGTCGTCTCCAGGGTCGTCGTCTCCGGGGTCGTCGTCATCGGGGTGGTCTCCGGGGTCGTCGTCATCGGGGTGGTCTTCAGGGTCATCGTCTCCAGGGTCGTCGTCATCACGGTGGTTGTCGTCTCTGGTGTCGTCGTCATCTTAGGGGTGTTCTTCCGGGTCATCGTGTTTAGTCTCTTGAACTTGGAAATGTAGCAGAAGGTACAAGAAGGCTGAGAAAATGCCGAGAACCAGCTGATGGAACTGGAACTCGGATGGCTACCCGAAGGTCCAAGAGCCAATGGAACTACCGAGGACCAGCTGACGTTACTGGAACCCGGTTACTAAGCAGGAGGTACCCGTGCCTGAAAGCACTACCAAGGACCACCTGACGTTGGTGGAACTCGGATACCCAGAGGGAGGCACCTAAGCCAAAGGCTCTGCCCGGAACCAGCTGACGGTACTGGAACCAGGATGGGGAGCAGAAGGTACAAGAGCAAAAGACACTGCCGAGAACCAGCTGACGGTGCTGGAACCCGGATGGGTAGCCGAAGGTCCAAGAGCCAATGGAACTACCGAGGACCAGCTGACGTTACTGGAACCCGGTTACTAAGCAGGAGGTACCCGTGCCTGAAAGCACTACCAAGGACCACCTGACGTTGGTGGAACTCGGATACCCAGAGGGAGGCACCTAAGCCAAAGGCTCTGCCCGGAACCAGCTGACGGTACTGGAACCAGGATGGGGAGCAGAAGGTACAAGAGCAAGTGTCTGCGTGGCTTTTGCAGGACACGATGCCGGCTGCACAGCAGGGGAACAGCTGGCGGTGCTGGACCCCACTGACACATTGGCTGGTGTTTTTCTCTGTGCAGCTAGCACATCTGGGCCCCAACTGGCGGTGTGTTAGAGCCCAGGGACAGCAGGAGGAGGAGCAGGAGGAGGAGGAGCAGGGGGAGGGGAGTGTAGGCCGAAGCCTGCACTGGCGGCAGCTTTGGGTGTGTTGTGTCTGCGTGGCTTTTGCAGGACACGTTGCCGGCTACACAGCAGGGGAACAGCTGGCGGTGCTGGACCCCACTGACACATTGGCGAGGTGTTTGGCTCTGTGCAGCCAGCACTTCCGGACAGCAACTAGCGTTGTTGGAGCCCGGGCTCTGCAGGTGGAGCAGAGTGTAGGCCGAAGCCTACTTGAACCGATTTCAAAGGTCACCTTTAACCCCCCCTCAGGGGTTAGAAAGTAGAAGAGCCACAGCTTATGCAGCAGTAGTGCTGCACAAGTCAAAGGTTGCTCTTTTAATTTTTCTCCTTGCACACGCTGAATGAAACACGTATAACATTTAGCCCTTTATACAGTCAAACTGTGTAATGGAGGCGCGAGTTCCCTTTGTAATGAGACGCAGCACAGGTGTCAAGAATCCCACCTTGGTGCTGGGTGCAGCCTCCCGAGCGTTGTTATTTGCTGTACAGGAGTCTGCGCTGTCGTGTTATCCCCTGGCCTAGCGCCGTTAGCGCTGCCCATCTTCTGGCATCATGTAATGTCGGCCGGTGCGGTTCGCGATGACCATGAATCCCAGCCCCGCAGTGTCTTAACATTGTTAAAACACTGCGGGGCTGGGATTCAGGGCCTGGTGCAGCACATATGTTGGCCTCTCACACTCGGGTCCTTACACCCGCTTCAGACTGTGCGGCGTCATCTGATCCCTTATCGCATGCCACGGCCATGAAGCCGCACAGTCCGAAGAAGGCGGAAGGAGAGGAGGGACAGGCGAACTGATGCACTGATCCTGCCCATCAATCACACCCTCGCAGTCCCAATAAATAAGACACCGAGGGGCGTTGTGTGGGTCAGGGCGGCCGCAGAGGCGCAGGCAGCCAAACAATGATGCCAGAAGACGGGCAGCGCTACCAAGGGGGTTGCAGCGTGTCATTACAAAGGAAAGTCACACCACCGGGACGGTTAAATGGTCACACAGAGGACACATTGCAGACGTGTTTTCAGTTCCACATGTGCGAGGAGAATACGTTTCTGAGCCACCTTGCACACATGCAGCATTACCGCTGTACAAGGTGGCTGGATAACGTAAAAACGCCTGGGGGAGGGGGGACAGGTTCCCTTCAATTTCAGTTCTTGTGTCTGCGTGGCTTTTGCAGGACACGTTGCCGGCTGCACAGCAGGGGAACAGCTGGCGGTGCTGGACCCCACTGACACATTGGCTGGTGTTTTTCTCTGTGCAGCTAGCACATCTGGGCCCCAACTGGCGGTGTGTTAGAGCCCAGGGACAGCAGGAGGAGGAGCAGGAGGAGGAGGAGCAGGGGGAGGGGAGTGTAGGCCGAAGCCTGCACTGGCGGCAGCTTTGGGTGTGTTGTGTCTGCGTGGCTTTTGCAGGACACGTTGCCGGCTACACAGCAGGGGAACAGCTGGCGGTGCTGGACCCCACTGACACATTGGCGAGGTGTTTGGCTCTGTGCAGCCAGCACTTCCGGACAGCAACTAGCGTTGTTGGAGCCCGGGCTCTGCAGGTGGAGCAGAGTGTAGGCCGAAGCCTACTTGAACCGATTTCAAAGGTCACCTTTAACCCCCCCTCAGGGGTTAGAAAGTAGAAGAGCCACAGCTTATGCAGCAGTAGTGCTGCACAAGTCAAAGGTTGCTCTTTTAATTTTTCTCCTTGCACACGCTGAATGAAACACGTATAACATTTAGCCCTTTATACAGTCAAACTGTGTAATGGAGGCGCGAGTTCCCTTTGTAATGAGACGCAGCACAGGTGTCAAGAATCCCACCTTGGTGCTGGGTGCAGCCTCCCGAGCGTTGTTATTTGCTGTACAGGAGTCTGCGCTGTCGTGTTATCCCCTGGCCTAGCGCCGTTAGCGCTGCCCATCTTCTGGCATCATGTAATGTCGGCCGGTGCGGTTCGCGATGACCATGAATCCCAGCCCCGCAGTGTCTTAACATTGTTAAAACACTGCGGGGCTGGGATTCAGGGCCTGGCGCAGCACATATGTTGGCCTCTCACACTCGGGTCCTTACACCCGCTTCAGACTGTGCGGCGTCATCTGATCCCTTATCGCATGCCACGGCCATGAAGCCGCACAGTCCGAAGAAGGCGGAAGGAGAGGAGGGACAGGCGAACTGATGCACTGATCCTGCCCATCAATCACACCCTCGCAGTCCCAATAAATAAGACACCGAGGGGCGTTGTGTGGGTCAGGGCGGCCGCAGAGGCGCAGGCAGCCAAACAATGATGCCAGAAGACGGGCAGCGCTACCAAGGGGGTTGCAGCGTGTCATTACAAAGGAAAGTCACACCACCGGGACGGTTAAATGGTCACACAGAGGACACATTGCAGACGTGTTTTCAGTTCCACATGTGCGAGGAGAATACGTTTCTGAGCCACCTTGCACACATGCAGCATTACCGCTGTACAAGGTGGCTGGATAACGTAAAAACGCCTGGGGGAGGGGGGACAGGTTCCCTTCAATTTCAGTTCTTGTGTCTGCGTGGCTTTTGCAGGACACGTTGCCGGCTGCACAGCAGGGGAACAGCTGGCGGTGCTGGACCCCACTGACACATTGGCTGGTGTTTTTCTCTGTGCAGCTAGCACATCTGGGCCCCAACTGGCGGTGTGTTAGAGCCCAGGGACAGCAGGAGGAGGAGCAGGAGGAGGAGGAGCAGGGGGAGGGGAGTGTAGGCCGAAGCCTGCACTGGCGGCAGCTTTGGGTGTGTTGTGTCTGCGTGGCTTTTGCAGGACACGTTGCCGGCTACACAGCAGGGGAACAGCTGGCGGTGCTGGACCCCACTGACACATTGGCGAGGTGTTTGGCTCTGTGCAGCCAGCACTTCCGGACAGCAACTAGCGTTGTTGGAGCCCGGGCTCTGCAGGTGGAGCAGAGTGTAGGCCGAAGCCTACTTGAACCGATTTCAAAGGTCACCTTTAACCCCCCCTCAGGGGTTAGAAAGTAGAAGAGCCACAGCTTATGCAGCAGTAGTGCTGCACAAGTCAAAGGTTGCTCTTTTAATTTTTCTCCTTGCACACGCTGAATGAAACACGTATAACATTTAGCCCTTTATACAGTCAAACTGTGTAATGGAGGCGCGAGTTCCCTTTGTAATGAGACGCAGCACAGGTGTCAAGAATCCCACCTTGGTGCTGGGTGCAGCCTCCCGAGCGTTGTTATTTGCTGTACAGGAGTCTGCGCTGTCGTGTTATCCCCTGGCCTAGCGCCGTTAGCGCTGCCCATCTTCTGGCATCATGTAATGTCGGCCGGTGCGGTTCGCGATGACCATGAATCCCAGCCCCGCAGTGTCTTAACATTGTTAAAACACTGCGGGGCTGGGATTCAGGGCCTGGCGCAGCACATATGTTGGCCTCTCACACTCGGGTCCTTACACCCGCTTCAGACTGTGCGGCGTCATCTGATCCCTTATCGCATGCCACGGCCATGAAGCCGCACAGTCCGAAGAAGGCGGAAGGAGAGGAGGGACAGGCGAACTGATGCACTGATCCTGCCCATCAATCACACCCTCGCAGTCCCAATAAATAAGACACCGAGGGGCGTTGTGTGGGTCAGGGCGGCCGCAGAAGCGCAGCCAGCCAAACAATGATGCCAGAAGACGGGCAGCGTTACCAAGGAGCTTGTTGCGTGTGTCAATACAAAGTCAAATCACACCTGAGGGACGTTTTAATGGTCACAGAGGACACATTTTAGACGTGTTCACTTCAACATGGGCAAGGAGAATAAGTTTCTGAGCCACCTTGAACACATGCAGCATTACTGCTGTTCAAGGTAGCTGTAAAACATAGAAACACCTGGGGGAGGGGGGACAGGTTCCCTTCAATTTCAGTTCTTGTGTCTGCGTGGCGGTCGCAGGACACGTTGCCGGCTACACAGCAGGGGAACAGCTGGCGGTGCTGGACCCCACTGACACATTGGCTGGTGTTTTTCTCTGTGCAGCTAGCACATCTGGGCAAAAACTGGCGGTGTTAGAGCCCAGGGTCAGCAGGAGGAGCAGGGGGAGCGGAGTGTAGGCCGAAGCCTGCACTCGAGCAAGTTGAAAGGAAACCTTTAACCCCCCCCCCCCCCCAGGCGTTTGTAGCTGAAAGAGCCATTGTGTACAGCACTAATGCTGGAAAAGGTAAACTTAGCTCTTTTAATTATGGTCCTTGTACATGCGGAACCTAACATTTATGAAATGTGTCCCCACACAGCGTTAAACCGTCCGGTAGGTGGAACTTTCCTTTGTCGTGTGACGCAGCACAGCCATCATTTTTACCCCCTTGTCGCCGTTCGCCCCCTCCTCAGCGTTGTTTGAATCTGTCCCGGAGCCTGCGCTGTTAGGTTAGCCCATGGCTATGCACACATGTTGCGCTGCCCGTCTTCTGACCTCATTTGGTGTCAGGCTGGCTGCGCCTGTGCGGGTGCGTTGGCCGAGATCCCGCCTCGCAGTGTCGTCTCATGTAATCCCACCGCGGGCCTGTGATCCGTGCCCGTGCGCAGTGCATATCCTCTCCTCTCACTCCCCTCCCTACGGCTTTTTCAGACTGTGCGGTGTCACGGCCGTGGCATGCTATTAGGGACCAGCTGACATCGCACAGTCTGAAGAAGCCGTAGGGAGGGGAGTGAGAGGAGAGGATATGCACTGCGCACGGGCACGGATCACAGGCCCGCGGTGGGATTACATTAGACGACACTGCGAGGCGGGATCTCGGCCAGCGCACCCGCACAGGCGCAGCCAGCCTGACACCAAATGAGGTCAGAAGACGGGCAGCGCAACATGTGTGCATGGCCAAGGGCTAACCTAACAGCGCAGGCTCCGGGACAGATTCAAACAACGCTGAGGAGGGGGCGCACGGCGCCAAGGGGGTAAAAATGATGGCTGTGCTGCGTCACACGACAAAGGAAAGTTCCACCTACCGGACGGTGTAACGCTGTGTGGGGACACATTTCATAAGTGTTTGGTTCAGCATGTGCAAGGAGCATCACGAAAAGAGGCACTTTTTCCCTTTGCATCATCATTACTGCTGCACAAGGTGGCTCCTTCAGTAACAAACGCCTGGGGGGGGGGGGGGGTCAGGTTCCCTTACATTTAACTTGTTGTGTCTGCGTGGCGGTCGCAGTACACGTTGCCGTATACACAGCAGGGGAACAGCTGGCGGTGCTGAACCCCACTAACACATTGGCGAGGTGTTTGGCTCTGTGCGTACAGCACTTCTGGACGGCAACTAGCGGTGTTGGAGCCCAGGGACAGGTGGAGGAGGAGGAGGTTGGAGGAGGTAGGAGGAGGTAGGAGGGATTGCCACACACACAGCAGGGGAACAGCTGACGTTACTGAACCCCAATAACAGAGGAGGGACTGTTGACTGTGCGTACAGCACTTCTGGACGGCAACTGGCGGTGTTGGAGCCCAGGGACAGGTGGAGGAGGAGGAGGTTGGAGGAGGTAGGAGGGATTGCCACACACACAGCAGGGGAACAGCTGACGTTACTGAACCCCAATAACAGAGGAGGGACTGTTGACTGTGCGTACAGCACTTCTGGACGGCAACTGGCGGTGTTGGAGCCCAGGGACACGTGGAGGAGGAGGAGGTTGGAGGAGGTAGGAGGGATTGCCACACACACAGCAGGGGAACAGCTGACGTTACTGAACCCCAATAACAGAGGAGGGACTGTTGACTGTGCGTACAGCACTTCTGGACGGCAACTGGCGGTGTTGGAGCCCAGGGACACGTGGAGGAGGAGGAGGTTGGAGGAGGTAGGAGGAGGTAGGAGGGATTGCCACACACACAGCAGGGGAACAGCTGACGTTACTGAACCCCAATAACAGAGGAGGGACTGTTGACTGTGCGTACAGCACTTCTGGACGGCAACTGGCGGTGTTGGAGCCCAGGGACAGGTGGAGGAGGAGGAGGTTGGAGGAGGTAGGAGGGATTGCCACACACACAGCAGGGGAACAGCTGACGTTACTGAACCCCAATAACAGAGGAGGGACTGTTGACTGTGCGTACAGCACTTCTGGACGGCAACTGGCGGTGTTGGAGCCCAGGGACAGGTGGAGGAGGAGGAGGTTGGAGGAGGTAGGAGGGATTGCCACACACACAGCAGGGGAACAGCTGACGTTACTGAACCCCAATAACAGAGGAGGGACTGTTGACTGTGCGTACAGCACTTCTGGACGGCAACTGGCGGTGTTGGAGCCCAGGGACACGTGGAGGAGGAGGAGGTTGGAGGAGGTAGGAGGGATTGCCACACACACAGCAGGGGAACAGCTGACGTTACTGAACCCCAATAACAGAGGAGGGACTGTTGACTGTGCGTACAGCACTTCTGGACGGCAACTGGCGGTGTTGGAGCCCAGGGACACGTGGAGGAGGAGGAGGTTGGAGGAGGTAGGAGGAGGTAGGAGGGATTGCCACACACACAGCAGGGGAACAGCTGACGTTACTGAACCCCAATAACAGAGGAGGGACTGTTGACTGTGCGTACAGCACTTCTGGACGGCAACTGGCGGTGTTGGAGCCCAGGGACAGGTGGAGGAGGAGGAGGTTGGAGGAGGTAGGAGGGATTGCCACACACACAGCAGGGGAACAGCTGACGTTACTGAACCCCAATAACAGAGGAGGGACTGTTGACTGTGCGTACAGCACTTCTGGACGGCAACTGGCGGTGTTGGAGCCCAGGGACAGGTGGAGGAGGAGGAGGTTGGAGGAGGTAGGAGGGATTGCCACACACACAGCAGGGGAACAGCTGACGTTACTGAACCCCAATAACAGAGGAGCGACTGTTGACTGTGCGTACAGCACTTCTGGACGGCAACTGGCGGTGTTGGAGCCCAGGGACAGGTGGAGGAGGAGGAGGTTGGAGGAGGTAGGAGGGATTGCCACACACACAGCAGGGGAACAGCTGACGTTACTGAACCCCAATAACAGAGGAGGGACTGTTGACTGTGCGTACAGCACTTCTGGACGGCAACTGGCGGTGTTGGAGCCCAGGGACAGGTGGAGGAGGAGGAGGTTGGAGGAGGTAGGAGGGATTGCCACACACACAGCAGGGGAACAGCTGACGTTACTGAACCCCAATAACAGAGGAGGGACTGTTGACTGTGCGTACAGCACTTCTGGACGGCAACTGGCGGTGTTGGAGCCCAGGGACACGTGGAGGAGGAGGAGGTTGGAGGAGGTAGGAGGAGGTAGGAGGGATTGCCACACACACAGCAGGGGAACAGCTGACGTTACTGAACCCCAATAACAGAGGAGGGACTGTTGACTGTGCGTACAGCACTTCTGGACGGCAACTGGCGGTGTTGGAGCCCAGGGACAGGTGGAGGAGGAGGAGGTTGGAGGAGGTAGGAGGGATTGCCACACACACAGCAGGGGAACAGCTGACGTTACTGAACCCCAATAACAGAGGAGCGACTGTTGACTGTGCGTACAGCACTTCTGGACGGCAACTGGCGGTGTTGGAGCCCAGGGACAGGTGGAGGAGGAGGAGGTTGGAGGAGGTAGGAGGGATTGCCACACACACAGCAGGGGAACAGCTGACGTTACTGAACCCCAATAACAGAGGAGGGACTGTTGACTGTGCGTACAGCACTTCTGGACGGCAACTGGCGGTGTTGGAGCCCAGGGACAGGTGGAGGAGGAGGAGGTTGGAGGAGGTAGGAGGGATTGCCACACACACAGCAGGGGAACAGCTGACGTTACTGAACCCCAATAACAGAGGAGCGACTGTTGGGACTGTGCGTACAGCACTACCAGGCAACAACTAGCGGTGTTGGAGCCCAGGGACAGGTGGAAAAGCAGAGGAACACAATGTAGGCCGAAGCCTGAGAAAGTCGAAAGGGAACCTTTAACCCCCCCCCAAGGCGTTTGTAGCTGAAAGAGCCAGCTTGTGCAGCACAAAAGATGCAAAAGGAAAAGGTGGCTCTTTTCATCATGCTCCTTGCAAACACAGAACTAAACACTTATAAAATGTGTCCCCTGCAACCGTAAAACCGTCCCGGAGGTGGGACTTTCCTTCGTAATGTGACGCAGCCCAGCCGTCATTCCTACCCCCCCGGCGCCGCGCACCGGCTCCTCAGCGTTGTTTTATTCCGTCCAGGAGCCTGCGCTGTTATGTTATCCCGTGGCCAGGCACACTTAGCGCTGCCCGTCTTCTGGCATCATTTGGTGTCTGGATGGCTGCGCCTGTGCGGCCGCGCTGGCAGAGAGCCCGCCTCGCAGTGTCTTCTGATTTAATCCCACTGGGGGCCTGGGATCCATGGACATGCGCAGTGCATATCTGAACCTCCACCTCTCACTCATCTCCCTATGGCTTCTTCAGACTGTGCGGTGTCACGGCCGTGGCATGCTGTTAGGGACCAGCTGACACCGAACAGTCTGAAGAAGCCATAGGGAAATGAGTGAGAGGTGGAGGTTCAGATATGCACTGCGCATGTCCATGGATCCCAGGCCCCCAGTGGGATTAAATCAGAAGACACTGCGAGGCGGGCTCTCTGCCAGCGCGGCCGCACAGGCGCAGCCATCCAGACACCAAATGATGCCAGAAGACGGGCAGCGCTAAGTGTGCCTGGCCACGGGATAACATAACAGCGCAGGCTCCTGGACGGAATAAAACAACGCTGAGGAGCCGGTGCGCGGCGCCGGGGGGGTAGGAATGACGGCTGGGCTGCGTCACATTACGAAGGAAAGTCCCACCTCCGGGACGGTTTTACGGTATCAGTGGACACATTTTATAAGTGTTAAGTTCTGCGTGTGCAAGGAGCTAAACAAAAATAGCTACCTTTTCCTTGGGCAGCATTACTGCTGCACAAGGTGGCTCTTTCAGTAACAAACGCCTTGGGGGGGGGGGGACAGATTCCCTTACATTTCAGTTGTTGTGTCAGCGTGGCGGTCGCATGACACATTGCCGGCTACACAGCTGGGGATCAGCTGACGTTACTGAAACCCAATAACACTGGGTCGTATGTTTTGACTGTGCAGACGGCACGTCTGAGCCTCAACTGGCGGTGTTGGAGCCCAGGAATTTAAGTTCAGGTGGTAGAAAGATGAACACAACAGGAGACCTGGATAACGTATACAGTGACCTAATTATTCAATCAGGAGGAGGAGTGGCAAATTCCGGCGAGATCCAGGCCTTGTTCATTTTCAGGAAAGTAAGCCGGTCAACGTTATCGGAGGATAGTCGCATGCGACGGTCAGTTAGTACACCACCTGCAGCACTAAAGACACGTTCCGATAATACACTGGCCGCAGGGCAAGACAGCACCTCCAATGCATACTGGCTTAGCTCTGGCCATGTATCCAGCTTTGAGACCCAAAACTTGAAAGGGGAAGAGCCGTCTGGGAGTACAGCAAGAGGGCAAGACATATAGTCTGTCACCATCTGACGGAACCGTTGCCTCCTGCTGACTGGAGCCGTCTGTGATGGTGTAGACTTTTGTGGCGGGCACAGAAAACTGTGCCACAGTTCGGCCATACTGGTCTTGCCTTGGGCAGAGGCACTGCTTCTGCTCCCTCTTTGTGCAGAGCCTCCACCACGGCCTGGACGCACTGAGCTGCTTTGGAATGCACTAGCAGCACTTCTCTCAGTTGGAATGGAGAAGATGATGGAATTGACCAGTGTGTCTTGGTACTCCCGCATTTTTCGCTCCCGGTTCAACGGTGTGATGAGGCTTTCTACGTTGTCCCGGTAGCGAGGATCGAGGAGGGTGAACACCCAATAATCAGACATGTTGAGAATGTGGGCGATGCGGCGGTCGTTTCTCAGGCACTGCAGCATGTAATCCACCATGTGCTGCAGACTGCCAACTGCCCAAGAAACGCTGTCCCCTGCTGGAGGCGTGATCTCTGCCCGCTCGTCATCACCCCACCCTCGCTGTACACACTGACTACTGGACAATTGTGTAACTCCCTCCTCTGGACGGATGTCTTCCTCCTCCATTGACTCCTCCTCATCCTCCTCACAAACGGTCCCCTGCCTACGCGTTTGTGAGGAACCACGTGGCGCTGACTGTCCAGAAGATGATGGAAATGGTGAATCCTCATCCTCCACCTCTTCCACAACATCATCCCTTAGCGCTTGCAGTGATTTTTCAAGCAGGCAGATAAGGGGGACAGTCATGCTGACTAGTGCATCATCTGCACTCGCCATCCGCGTGGAATAATCAAAGGGACGCAAAACCTGGCAGACGTCATTCATAGTGGCCCACTCTGTGGTTGTGAAGTCTGTACGGCGCTGACTGCGACTTTTTTGCGCCTGAAGCAGCTGGTACTCCATTACAGCTTGCTGCTGCTCACACAACCGCTCCAACATATGTAACGTGGAATTCCACCTGGTAGGTAGGTCACATATGATGCGATGTTCCGGCAGGCGGTGTCGGCGCTGCAGAGCCGCAATGCGCGCTTTTGCCGTGCTGGAACGCCGCAAGTGAGCACACTCTAGGCGGACCTTGTGCAGCAGTGCATCAAGATCCGGATAGTCCCTCAAAAAGCTCTGCACGACCAAATTGAGCACATGTGCCAGACATGGGATGTGAGTGAGGTTGCCGAGGCCCAGAGCTGCCACCAGATTTCGGCCATTATCACACACTACCATGCCTGGCTGGAGATTCGCTGGCACAAACCACACATCGCTCTCCTGCTTGATGGCATTCCAGAGCTCCTGCGCTGTGTGGCTACGATTCCCCAAGAAAATTAATTTCAAGACGGCCTGTTGACGTTTGGCCACGGCTGTGCTCATGTCGGTCGTAACAGGTACACGTTCATCACGGGTCCATGTGGAGGTGGACTGTGACGGCTCCTGCAGCGATGATTCTGAGGAACTGGTGTAAGAGGAGGAGTCAATGCGTACAGAATGGATTCCGGCAATCCTTGGAGTGGGCAGGACACGTCCTGCGCCACTCGCACGGTCTGTACCCGGCTCAACGACATTAACCCAATGGGCAGTGAGGGAAAGGTATCGCCCCTGTCCATGTTGACTGGTCCACGCATCGGTGGTGAGGTGGACCTTGCTACTGACGGCGTTCAGTAGCGCGTGTTTTATGTGTCCCTCCACATGCTTCTGCAGGGCAGGGACGGCTTGCCTGCTGAAGTAAAAGCGGCTGGGCACATTGTACTGTGGGACTGCCAATGACATCAAGTCACGGAAGCTGTCAGTCTCCACCAGCCTGAATGACAGCATTTCCAGTGACAGAAGTTTGGCAATGCCTGCAGTCAGAGCCTGTGCTCGTGGGTGGTTTGACGAGAAAGGCCGCCTTTTCTCCCATGCCTGTACTACCGATGGCTGTAGACTGGGCTGGGAGTGTGTGGATGACTGGGAAAGTGGCGCTGCGGGTGGAATTACAGCGGGTCTCTGGACAACAGGGGCAGAGGTTCTTCCACGGCGATCCTGGGAGGACGCCGAACCAGCTGCGTGTGAGGTAGAGGAAGAGGCAACACGAGCTGAAGAGGTGGTAGCTGCCGCTGTTGGTTGGCCTACCTCTTCAGTGTGTTTTTCTAACTCCGCCGGGTGCCTGTTGCGCACATGTTTCCACATGTTGGAGGTATTGAGGTTGCTGACATTTTTCCCTCTTTTGACTTTTTGATGACACACGTTGCATCTGACATAGCAAATGTCATCTGCAACTGTGTCAAAAAAGGACCAGGCACTGCAAGTCTTGGGAGCGCCCTTTTTGGCTTTTGGAAGAGACATGCTCCTAACGGGTGCCAAAGCGGAGGCTGCAGGATCCGCAGTCTTCCCCCTCCCTCTCCCTCTTTGGGCCGTACGGGGAATCTCTTCCTCAGAGCTGCTCCCACCACCTTCCTGTCCCTCACGCCAAGATGGGTCGAGGACCTCATCATCTACACTACCCTCTGCCCCCAACTGCTCCTCCTGGGTAGTCTCAGCAGCAGAGCACGCACCAGTAAGTGGCACCTGAGTGTCATCATCAGCTGATGCGGCCTGCGAGGTGGTGACCGGAGCCACTGGCCCACCCGCCTCTTCAGAGGAAGACAGAAAAAGCTGTTGGGCATCACTGCACCCTGCCTCTTCTTCCATTTCTCCAATGCTGCTTGGCTGGCCCCCTGTTTCCAAGCCAAGAGATTCAGAGAACAGAAGTAGAGACGGCTCCTGTCCTGGGCTCTCTGTCTGCCTGGGCAATTTGGCAGGTGGTGAAGAGACAGATGGCTGCTCTCCAGTGCTCTGTGTCTGAGAGGATGTGGCACTAATGGAAGTTGATGCATTAGCTGCCATCCATCCGACAACAGCTTCAATTTGTTCTTCACGCAGCAGCGGTGTACGGCGCTCGGACACAAAGCTTCGCATGAACGACTGTTGCCTGGTGAAAGTGGGTGCTGATGAGTCACCGGTGCCCGCAGCAGGCACAGAATCCCCACGTCCCCTCCCTGCTCCGCGCCCACGCCCACGTGCCTTACTCACTGCCTTCTTCATCTTGGTTGACTGATAAAGATAAGCAGAAAAGTACTAACGGATTTGTGTGCTTATTCCTGAGCAACTCCTCCTAACAGGTATAAGAAGCACTAATTATCTAAAGTGTGGACTAGACTTTAATATGAGCTAATGTGGCCTACAGAAATGTAAAGTGGTGTAACTGGTGTGTTTGGTGAACTTTATTATTTATTTATTTTTTTGGGGCTGAACTGACAACAGATAGAGCTGCAGTCACACGGAGACCGTGCAGACAGACGTAAACGGCGCTACAAGGCCCAAAAACCCTCCTCTACTTTATCCTATGTAGTGTTTTTCCACAAATTAGCTGGAGACGGGTGGAAAGACACTAATAGGATTTTTTTGAATAAATTAGCAGCAGACTACACTATTTGGAAAAAAAAGAAAATTGATTTGGCGGTATGACGCAGTGAAAAACCCTGAGCTGGAGACAACCAGGCTATAGCTGCTCACAGATTACAGGGCGAGCTGCAGTCACACGGAGACCGTGCAGACAGCCGTAAACGGCGCTGCAAGGCCCAAAAACCCTCCTCTACTTTATCCTATGTAGTGTTTTTCCACAAATTAGCTGGAGACGGGTGGAAAGACACTAATAGGATTTTTTTAAATTAATTAGCAGCAGACTACACTACTTTGAAAAAAAAGAAAATTGATTTGGCGGTATGACGCAGTGAAAAACCCTGAGCTGGAGACAACCAGGCTATAGCTGCTCACAGATTACAGGGCGAGCTGCAGTCACACGGAGACCGTGCAGACAGCCGTAAACGGCGCTGCAAGGCCCAAAAACCCTCCTCTACTTTATCCTATATAGTGTTTTTCCACAAATTAGCTGGAGACGGGTGGAAAGACACTAATAGGATTTTTTTAAATTAATTAGCAGCAGACTACACTACTTTGAAAAAAAAGAAAATTGATTTGGCGGTATGACGCAGTGAAAAACCCTGAGCTGGAGACAACCAGGCTACAGCTGCTCACAGATTACAGGGCGAGCTGCAGTCACACGGAGACCGTGCAGACAGCCGTAAACGGCGCTGCAAGGCCCAAAAACCCTCCTCTACTTTATCCTATGTAGTGTTTTTCCACAAATTAGCTGGAGACGGGTGGAAAGACACTAATAGGATTTTTTTGAATAAATTAGCAGCAGACTACACTACTTGGGAAAAAAAAAAAAAAAGGAACAGTATGAGGCAATGAACCACCCTCCCTGAACTGAATACAACCAACTATGGATGGCCTATGTGGCTGCACTCAGACTGGAGACTGGGCTGCACTCACACACACACACACACAGACCCTGCAGATCGCTGTGAAAACAGCGCTACAAGGCAAAAGCAAGGTGAATAGTAGGTGAACACAGCGGTTGCTAAATTAGCCTTTGGAAAGCACAAAGAAGCAAATCGCTATCTCTAAACTGTCCCTCAGTCAGCAAACAGCGTCCTGTCACTAACTGAATTCACAGCAGAGTGATCGCAAAATGGCGCCAGCGACTTTTAAACTGCATCATGACATCATTACACCAGCCAATCACAGCCTTGCCAGTAGTTTCATGCCCTCCATGCTAAACAGGATGTGCCCACACTTGGAATCAATCTCATTGGCTGAATTTCTGCTTTTTGAATCTTAGAACTTCCGATTCCGGTATCCGATACGCGGCAAGTATCGGAATCCCGGTATCGGAATTCCGATACCGCAAGTATCGGCCGATACCCGATACTTGCGGTATCGGAATGCTCAACACTATTTATAACAGAAGCTTGAGAAATGATTTTAAAATCAGAAATGTTGGCCGACTGAAATATATGTTCAGTAAATGCACTCAATACTTGGTCGGGCTCCTTCTGCATCAATTACTGCATCAATGCGCCGTGGCATGGAGGTGATCAGCCTGTGGCACTGCTGAGGTGTTATGGAAGCCCAGGTTACTTTGGAAGGAGGGGTCTTCCTCCTTCCACATCCTCTGCAGGTCGGTCTTACTATGCATTAATATGTGATTTACACTTGATTTTATCTCAATATTGCGGTGTCTTCTATATGGTTGCAGGATTCCTCATCATATTTGATCACTTTGCCTTTCTTTTTTCTCTTTGGTGTCCATATTAAAAGGACATATTAGCTTTTCAGCCTATTGTGGCTAGACTATACCTTACTCTATATTGCACTATGGCACTATGCACCTTATTGTGTTTATTCATATAATTGACTCCGCTATACATATCTGCAGCCTCTATCATATCTCTATATGTGTATATTTTAAGTAACTGGGGTGCAATTATATATATAATTATGTCACTAGGACTATGTATTTGTATATAAATCTTGCCTATTGTATATAACTCTAATTATACAGGGTATTATCCCCTATTTGTTTGATCACACCTTCTGTACTTAGTTTATTACTATATACATCAATCTGGATTAATATTGTTCTTCCTGGACATGTCACTTTGGTGTCGTTTCATGTTTTTAGTTGTTTCTGTCTTTATTACACTTATTTATATTTGTTTAATGATCTTGTAATAAAATTAAGAGAATTTTACTCAGCTCAGGTGATCATTTTCCTTCGGTTCTTCTATAGTCTGGCATGACAGAGCTTGTTTAATTTATGCCCCCTTTTTTGGTTCACAAAATTAGAATATCACCAAAATGTGACTGTAATTTATTTCATTTCTTCAATACAAAAAGTGAAACTCATATATTGCATAGAGTCATTACAAGCAGAGTGATCTATTTCAAGTGTTTATTTCTGTTAATCTTGATGATTATGGCTTACAGCCAATGAAAACCCAAAAGTCATTATCTCAGTAAATTAGAATATTTAATAACACCAGCTTGAAAAATGATTTTAAAATCTGAAATGTATGTTCAGTAAATGCACTCAGTACTTGGTCGGGGCTCCTTCTGCATCAATAAATGCATCAATGTGGCGTGGCATGGAAGCGATCAGCCTGTGGCATTGCTGAGGTGTTATGGAAGCCCAGGTTGCTTTTATATCAGTCTTCAGCTCGTCTGCATTGTTGGGTCTGGTGTCTCTCTTTTCCCTCTTGATAATACCCCACACATTCTCTATGATATTAAGGTCAGGCGAGTTTGCTGGCCAACCAAGCACAGTGATACTGTTGTTTTGTAAACCAGGTATTGGTACTTTTGGCAGTGTGGACGGGTGCCAATTCCTGCTGGAGAATGAAATTTCCATCTCCAAAAAGCTTGTCAGCAGAGGGAAGCATGAAGTGCTCAAAATTTTCTTGGTACACGGTTGCGCTGACTTTGGTCTTGCTAAAACACAGTGGACCTATACCAGCAGATGACATGGCTCCCCAAACCATCACTGATTGTGGAAACCTCACACTAGACCTCAAGCAGCTTGAATTGCGGCCTCTCCACTCTTCCTCCAGACTCTGGGACCTTGATTTCTTAATGAAATGCAAAATTTATTTTCATCTGAAAACAACACCTTGGAGCAAAGAGCAAAAGTCCAGTTCTTTTTCTCCTTGGCCCAGGGAAGACGCTTCTGGCGTTGTCTATTGGTCATGAGTGGCTTGACACAAGGAATGCGACACTTGTAGCCCATGTCCTGGATACATCTGTGTGTGGTGGCTCTAGAAGCAATGACTCCAGCAACAGTCCACTCCATGTGAATCTCTCCCAAATTTTTGAATGACCTTTTCTTTTCAATCCTTTCAAGGCTGCGGTTATTCCGGTTGCTTGTGCACTTTTTTCTACCACACTTTTTCTTTCTGTGGACAGCCAGCTTCTTTTGCAATGACCTTTTGTGGCTTACGGAGCCTGCGCTGTTAGGTTAGCCCATGGCTATGCACACATGTTGCGCTGCCCGTCTTCTGACCTCATTTGGTGTCAGGCTGGCTGCGCCTGTGCGGGTGCGTTGGCCGAGATCCCGCCTCGCAGTGTCGTCTCATGTAATCCCACCGCGGGCCTGTGATCCGTGCCCGTGCGCAGTGCATATCCTCTCCTCTCACTCCCCTCCCTACGGCTTTTTCAGACTGTGCGGTGTCACGGCCGTGGCATGCTATTAGGGACCAGCTGACATCGCACAGTCTGAAGAAGCCGTAGGGAGGGGAGTGAGAGGAGAGGATATGCACTGCGCACGGGCACGGGCACGGCTAACCTAACAGCGCAGGCTCCGGGACAGATTCAAACAACGCTGAGGAGGGGGCGCACGGCGCCAAGGGGGTAAAAATGATGGCTGTGCTGCGTCACACGACAAAGGAAAGTTCCACCTACCGGACGGTGTAACGCTGTGTGGGGACACATTTCATAAGTGTTTGGTTCAGCATGTGCAAGGAGCATCACGAAAAGAGGCACTTTTTCCCTTTGCATCATCATTACTGCTGCACAAGGTGGCTCCTTCAGTAACAAACGCCTGGGGGGGGGGGGGGGGTCAGGTTCCCTTACATTTAACTTGTTGTGTCTGCGTGGCGGTCGCAGTACACGTTGCCGTATACACAGCAGGGGAACAGCTGGCGGTGCTGAACCCCACTAACACATTGGCGAGGTGTTTGGCTCTGTGCGTACAGCACTTCTGGACGGCAACTAGCGGTGTTGGAGCCCAGGGACAGGTGGAGGAGGAGGAGGTTGGAGGAGGTAGGAGGAGGTAGGAGGGATTGCCACACACACAGCAGGGGAACAGCTGACGTTACTGAACCCCAATAACAGAGGAGGGACTGTTGACTGTGCGTACAGCACTTCTGGACGGCAACTGGCGGTGTTGGAGCCCAGGGACAGGTGGAGGAGGAGGAGGTTGGAGGAGGTAGGAGGGATTGCCACACACACAGCAGGGGAACAGCTGACGTTACTGAACCCCAATAACAGAGGAGGGACTGTTGACTGTGCGTACAGCACTTCTGGACGGCAACTGGCGGTGTTGGAGCCCAGGGACACGTGGAGGAGGAGGAGGTTGGAGGAGGTAGGAGGGATTGCCACACACACAGCAGGGGAACAGCTGACGTTACTGAACCCCAATAACAGAGGAGGGACTGTTGACTGTGCGTACAGCACTTCTGGACGGCAACTGGCGGTGTTGGAGCCCAGGGACACGTGGAGGAGGAGGAGGTTGGAGGAGGTAGGAGGAGGTAGGAGGGATTGCCACACACACAGCAGGGGAACAGCTGACGTTACTGAACCCCAATAACAGAGGAGGGACTGTTGACTGTGCGTACAGCACTTCTGGACGGCAACTGGCGGTGTTGGAGCCCAGGGACAGGTGGAGGAGGAGGAGGTTGGAGGAGGTAGGAGGGATTGCCACACACACAGCAGGGGAACAGCTGACGTTACTGAACCCCAATAACAGAGGAGGGACTGTTGACTGTGCGTACAGCACTTCTGGACGGCAACTGGCGGTGTTGGAGCCCAGGGACAGGTGGAGGAGGAGGAGGTTGGAGGAGGTAGGAGGGATTGCCACACACACAGCAGGGGAACAGCTGACGTTACTGAACCCCAATAACAGAGGAGGGACTGTTGACTGTGCGTACAGCACTTCTGGACGGCAACTGGCGGTGTTGGAGCCCAGGGACACGTGGAGGAGGAGGAGGTTGGAGGAGGTAGGAGGGATTGCCACACACACAGCAGGGGAACAGCTGACGTTACTGAACCCCAATAACAGAGGAGGGACTGTTGACTGTGCGTACAGCACTTCTGGACGGCAACTGGCGGTGTTGGAGCCCAGGGACACGTGGAGGAGGAGGAGGTTGGAGGAGGTAGGAGGAGGTAGGAGGGATTGCCACACACACAGCAGGGGAACAGCTGACGTTACTGAACCCCAATAACAGAGGAGGGACTGTTGACTGTGCGTACAGCACTTCTGGACGGCAACTGGCGGTGTTGGAGCCCAGGGACAGGTGGAGGAGGAGGAGGTTGGAGGAGGTAGGAGGGATTGCCACACACACAGCAGGGGAACAGCTGACGTTACTGAACCCCAATAACAGAGGAGGGACTGTTGACTGTGCGTACAGCACTTCTGGACGGCAACTGGCGGTGTTGGAGCCCAGGGACAGGTGGAGGAGGAGGAGGTTGGAGGAGGTAGGAGGGATTGCCACACACACAGCAGGGGAACAGCTGACGTTACTGAACCCCAATAACAGAGGAGCGACTGTTGACTGTGCGTACAGCACTTCTGGACGGCAACTGGCGGTGTTGGAGCCCAGGGACAGGTGGAGGAGGAGGAGGTTGGAGGAGGTAGGAGGGATTGCCACACACACAGCAGGGGAACAGCTGACGTTACTGAACCCCAATAACAGAGGAGGGACTGTTGACTGTGCGTACAGCACTTCTGGACGGCAACTGGCGGTGTTGGAGCCCAGGGACAGGTGGAGGAGGAGGAGGTTGGAGGAGGTAGGAGGGATTGCCACACACACAGCAGGGGAACAGCTGACGTTACTGAACCCCAATAACAGAGGAGGGACTGTTGACTGTGCGTACAGCACTTCTGGACGGCAACTGGCGGTGTTGGAGCCCAGGGACACGTGGAGGAGGAGGAGGTTGGAGGAGGTAGGAGGAGGTAGGAGGGATTGCCACACACACAGCAGGGGAACAGCTGACGTTACTGAACCCCAATAACAGAGGAGGGACTGTTGACTGTGCGTACAGCACTTCTGGACGGCAACTGGCGGTGTTGGAGCCCAGGGACAGGTGGAGGAGGAGGAGGTTGGAGGAGGTAGGAGGGATTGCCACACACACAGCAGGGGAACAGCTGACGTTACTGAACCCCAATAACAGAGGAGCGACTGTTGACTGTGCGTACAGCACTTCTGGACGGCAACTGGCGGTGTTGGAGCCCAGGGACACGTGGAGGAGGAGGAGGTTGGAGGAGGTAGGAGGGATTGCCACACACACAGCAGGGGAACAGCTGACGTTACTGAACCCCAATAACAGAGGAGGGACTGTTGACTGTGCGTACAGCACTTCTGGACGGCAACTGGCGGTGTTGGAGCCCAGGGACAGGTGGAGGAGGAGGAGGTTGGAGGAGGTAGGAGGGATTGCCACACACACAGCAGGGGAACAGCTGACGTTACTGAACCCCAATAACAGAGGAGCGACTGTTGGGACTGTGCGTACAGCACTACCAGGCAACAACTAGCGGTGTTGGAGCCCAGGGACAGGTGGAAAAGCAGAGGAACACAATGTAGGCCGAAGCCTGAGAAAGTCGAAAGGGAACCTTTAACCCCCCCCCAAGGCGTTTGTAGCTGAAAGAGCCAGCTTGTGCAGCACAAAAGATGCAAAAGGAAAAGGTGGCTCTTTTCATCATGCTCCTTGCAAACACAGAACTAAACACTTATAAAATGTGTCCCCTGCAACCGTAAAACCGTCCCGGAGGTGGGACTTTCCTTCGTAATGTGACGCAGCCCAGCCGTCATTCCTACCCCCCCGGCGCCGCGCACCGGCTCCTCAGCGTTGTTTTATTCCGTCCAGGAGCCTGCGCTGTTATGTTATCCCGTGGCCAGGCACACTTAGCGCTGCCCGTCTTCTGGCATCATTTGGTGTCTGGATGGCTGCGCCTGTGCGGCCGCGCTGGCAGAGAGCCCGCCTCGCAGTGTCTTCTGATTTAATCCCACTGGGGGCCTGGGATCCATGGACATGCGCAGTGCATATCTGAACCTCCACCTCTCACTCATCTCCCTATGGCTTCTTCAGACTGTGCGGTGTCACGGCCGTGGCATGCTGTTAGGGACCAGCTGACACCGAACAGTCTGAAGAAGCCATAGGGAAATGAGTGAGAGGTGGAGGTTCAGATATGCACTGCGCATGTCCATGGATCCCAGGCCCCCAGTGGGATTAAATCAGAAGACACTGCGAGGCGGGCTCTCTGCCAGCGCGGCCGCACAGGCGCAGCCATCCAGACACCAAATGATGCCAGAAGACGGGCAGCGCTAAGTGTGCCTGGCCACGGGATAACATAACAGCGCAGGCTCCTGGACGGAATAAAACAACGCTGAGGAGCCGGTGCGCGGCGCCGGGGGGGTAGGAATGACGGCTGGGCTGCGTCACATTACGAAGGAAAGTCCCACCTCCGGGACGGTTTTACGGTATCAGTGGACACATTTTATAAGTGTTAAGTTCTGCGTGTGCAAGGAGCTAAACAAAAATAGCTACCTTTTCCTTGGGCAGCATTACTGCTGCACAAGGTGGCTCTTTCAGTAACAAACGCCTTGGGGGGGGGGGGGACAGATTCCCTTACATTTCAGTTGTTGTGTCAGCGTGGCGGTCGCATGACACATTGCCGGCTACACAGCTGGGGATCAGCTGACGTTACTGAAACCCAATAACACTGGGTCGTATGTTTTGACTGTGCAGACGGCACGTCTGAGCCTCAACTGGCGGTGTTGGAGCCCAGGAATTTAAGTTCAGGTGGTAGAAAGATGAACACAACAGGAGACCTGGATAACGTATACAGTGACCTAATTATTCAATCAGGAGGAGGAGTGGCAAATTCCGGCGAGATCCAGGCCTTGTTCATTTTCAGGAAAGTAAGCCGGTCAACGTTATCGGAGGATAGTCGCATGCGACGGTCAGTTAGTACACCACCTGCAGCACTAAAGACACGTTCCGATAATACACTGGCCGCAGGGCAAGACAGCACCTCCAATGCATACTGGCTTAGCTCTGGCCATGTATCCAGCTTTGAGACCCAAAACTTGAAAGGGGAAGAGCCGTCTGGGAGTACAGCAAGAGGGCAAGACATGTAGTCTGTCACCATCTGACGGAACCGTTGCCTCCTGCTGACTGGAGCCGTCTGTGATGGTGTAGACTTTTGTGGCGGGCACAGAAAACTGTGCCACAGTTCGGCCATACTGGTCTTGCCTTGGGCAGAGGCACTGCTTCTGCTCCCTCTTTGTGCAGAGCCTCCACCACGGCCTGGACGCACTGAGCTGCTTTGGAATGCACTAGCAGCACTTCTCTCAGTTGGAATGGAGAAGATGATGGAATTGACCAGTGTGTCTTGGTACTCCCGCATTTTTCGCTCCCGGTTCAACGGTGTGATGAGGCTTTCTACGTTGTCCCGGTAGCGAGGATCGAGGAGGGTGAACACCCAATAATCAGACATGTTGAGAATGTGGGCGATGCGGCGGTCGTTTCTCAGGCACTGCAGCATGTAATCCACCATGTGCTGCAGACTGCCAACTGCCCAAGAAACGCTGTCCCCTGCTGGAGGCGTGATCTCTGCCCGCTCGTCATCACCCCACCCTCGCTGTACACACTGACTACTGGACAATTGTGTAACTCCCTCCTCTGGACGGATGTCTTCCTCCTCCATTGACTCCTCCTCATCCTCCTCACAAACGGTCCCCTGCCTACGCGTTTGTGAGGAACCACGTGGCGCTGACTGTCCAGAAGATGATGGAAATGGTGAATCCTCATCCTCCACCTCTTCCACAACATCATCCCTTAGCGCTTGCAGTGATTTTTCAAGCAGGCAGATAAGGGGGACAGTCATGCTGACTAGTGCATCATCTGCACTCGCCATCCGCGTGGAATAATCAAAGGGACGCAAAACCTGGCAGACGTCATTCATAGTGGCCCACTCTGTGGTTGTGAAGTCTGTACGGCGCTGACTGCGACTTTTTTGCGCCTGAAGCAGCTGGTACTCCATTACAGCTTGCTGCTGCTCACACAACCGCTCCAACATATGTAACGTGGAATTCCACCTGGTAGGTAGGTCACATATGATGCGATGTTCCGGCAGGCGGTGTCGGCGCTGCAGAGCCGCAATGCGCGCTTTTGCCGTGCTGGAACGCCGCAAGTGAGCACACTCTAGGCGGACCTTGTGCAGCAGTGCATCAAGATCCGGATAGTCCCTCAAAAAGCTCTGCACGACCAAATTGAGCACATGTGCCAGACATGGGATGTGAGTGAGGTTGCCGAGGCCCAGAGCTGCCACCAGATTTCGGCCATTATCACACACTACCATGCCTGGCTGGAGATTCGCTGGCACAAACCACACATCGCTCTCCTGCTTGATGGCATTCCAGAGCTCCTGCGCTGTGTGGCTACGATTCCCCAAGAAAATTAATTTCAAGACGGCCTGTTGACGTTTGGCCACGGCTGTGCTCATGTCGGTCGTAACAGGTACACGTTCATCACGGGTCCATGTGGAGGTGGACTGTGACGGCTCCTGCAGCGATGATTCTGAGGAACTGGTGTAAGAGGAGGAGTCAATGCGTACAGAATGGATTCCGGCAATCCTTGGAGTGGGCAGGACACGTCCTGCGCCACTCGCACGGTCTGTACCCGGCTCAACGACATTAACCCAATGGGCAGTGAGGGAAAGGTATCGCCCCTGTCCATGTTGACTGGTCCACGCATCGGTGGTGAGGTGGACCTTGCTACTGACGGCGTTCAGTAGCGCGTGTTTTATGTGTCCCTCCACATGCTTCTGCAGGGCAGGGACGGCTTGCCTGCTGAAGTAAAAGCGGCTGGGCACATTGTACTGTGGGACTGCCAATGACATCAAGTCACGGAAGCTGTCAGTCTCCACCAGCCTGAATGACAGCATTTCCAGTGACAGAAGTTTGGCAATGCCTGCAGTCAGAGCCTGTGCTCGTGGGTGGTTTGACGAGAAAGGCCGCCTTTTCTCCCATGCCTGTACTACCGATGGCTGTAGACTGGGCTGGGAGTGTGTGGATGACTGGGAAAGTGGCGCTGCGGGTGGAATTACAGCGGGTCTCTGGACAACAGGGGCAGAGGTTCTTCCACGGCGATCCTGGGAGGACGCCGAACCAGCTGCGTGTGAGGTAGAGGAAGAGGCAACACGAGCTGAAGAGGTGGTAGCTGCCGCTGTTGGTTGGCCTACCTCTTCAGTGTGTTTTTCTAACTCCGCCGGGTGCCTGTTGCGCACATGTTTCCACATGTTGGAGGTATTGAGGTTGCTGACATTTTTCCCTCTTTTGACTTTTTGATGACACACGTTGCATCTGACATAGCAAATGTCATCTGCAACTGTGTCAAAAAAGGACCAGGCACTGCAAGTCTTGGGAGCGCCCTTTTTGGCTTTTGGAAGAGACATGCTCCTAACGGGTGCCAAAGCGGAGGCTGCAGGATCCGCAGTCTTCCCCCTCCCTCTCCCTCTTTGGGCCGTACGGGGAATCTCTTCCTCAGAGCTGCTCCCACCACCTTCCTGTCCCTCACGCCAAGATGGGTCGAGGACCTCATCATCTACACTACCCTCTGCCCCCAACTGCTCCTCCTGGGTAGTCTCAGCAGCAGAGCACGCACCAGTAAGTGGCACCTGAGTGTCATCATCAGCTGATGCGGCCTGCGATGTGGTGACCGGAGCCACTGGCCCACCCGCCTCTTCAGAGGAAGACAGAAAAAGCTGTTGGGCATCACTGCACCCTGCCTCTTCTTCCATTTCTCCAATGCTGCTTGGCTGGCCCCCTGTTTCCAAGCCAAGAGATTCAGAGAACAGAAGTAGAGACGGCTCCTGTCCTGGGCTCTCTGTCTGCCTGGGCAATTTGGCAGGTGGTGAAGAGACAGATGGCTGCTCTCCAGTGCTCTGTGTCTGAGAGGATGTGGCACTAATGGAAGTTGATGCATTAGCTGCCATCCATCCGACAACAGCTTCAATTTGTTCTTCACGCAGCAGCGGTGTACGGCGCTCGGACACAAAGCTTCGCATGAACGACTGTTGCCTGGTGAAAGTGGGTGCTGATGAGTCACCGGTGCCCGCAGCAGGCACAGAATCCCCACGTCCCCTCCCTGCTCCGTGCCCACGCCCACGTGCCTTACTCACTGCCTTCTTCATCTTGGTTGACTGATAAAGATAAGCAGAAAAGTACTAACGGATTTGTGTGCTTATTCCTGAGCAACTCCTCCTAACAGGTATAAGAAGCACTAATTATCTAAAGTGTGGACTAGACTTTAATATGAGCTAATGTGGCCTACAGAAATGTAAAGTGGTGTAACTGGTGTGTTTGGTGAACTTTATTATTTATTTATTTTTTGGGGGCTGAACTGACAACAGATAGAGCTGCAGTCACACGGAGACCGTGCAGACAGACGTAAACGGCGCTACAAGGCCCAAAAACCCTCCTCTACTTTATCCTATGTAGTGTTTTTCCACAAATTAGCTGGAGACGGGTGGAAAGACACTAATAGGATTTTTTTGAATAAATTAGCAGCAGACTACACTATTTGGAAAAAAAAGAAAATTGATTTGGCGGTATGACGCAGTGAAAAACCCTGAGCTGGAGACAACCAGGCTATAGCTGCTCACAGATTACAGGGCGAGCTGCAGTCACACGGAGACCGTGCAGACAGCCGTAAACGGCGCTGCAAGGCCCAAAAACCCTCCTCTACTTTATCCTATGTAGTGTTTTTCCACAAATTAGCTGGAGACGGGTGGAAAGACACTAATAGGATTTTTTTAAATTAATTAGCAGCAGACTACACTACTTTGAAAAAAAAGAAAATTGATTTGGCGGTATGACGCAGTGAAAAACCCTGAGCTGGAGACAACCAGGCTATAGCTGCTCACAGATTACAGGGCGAGCTGCAGTCACACGGAGACCGTGCAGACAGCCGTAAACGGCGCTGCAAGGCCCAAAAACCCTCCTCTACTTTATCCTATATAGTGTTTTTCCACAAATTAGCTGGAGACGGGTGGAAAGACACTAATAGGATTTTTTTAAATTAATTAGCAGCAGACTACACTACTTTGAAAAAAAAGAAAATTGATTTGGCGGTATGACGCAGTGAAAAACCCTGAGCTGGAGACAACCAGGCTACAGCTGCTCACAGATTACAGGGCGAGCTGCAGTCACACGGAGACCGTGCAGACAGCCGTAAACGGCGCTGCAAGGCCCAAAAACCCTCCTCTACTTTATCCTATGTAGTGTTTTTCCACAAATTAGCTGGAGACGGGTGGAAAGACACTAATAGGATTTTTTTGAATAAATTAGCAGCAGACTACACTACTTGGGAAAAAAAAAAAAAAAGGAACAGTATGAGGCAATGAACCACCCTCCCTGAACTGAATACAACCAACTATGGATGGCCTATGTGGCTGCACTCAGACTGGAGACTGGGCTGCACTCACACACACACACACACAGACCCTGCAGATCGCTGTGAAAACAGCGCTACAAGGCAAAAGCAAGGTGAATAGTAGGTGAACACAGCGGTTGCTAAATTAGCCTTTGGAAAGCACAAAGAAGCAAATCGCTATCTCTAAACTGTCCCTCAGTCAGCAAACAGCGTCCTGTCACTAACTGAATTCACAGCAGAGTGATCGCAAAATGGCGCCAGCGACTTTTAAACTGCATCATGACATCATTACACCAGCCAATCACAGCCTTGCCAGTAGTTTCATGCCCTCCATGCTAAACAGGATGTGCCCACACTTGGAATCAATCTCATTGGCTGAATTTCTGCTTTTTGAATCTTAGAACTTCCGATTCCGGTATCCGATACGCGGCAAGTATCGGAATCCCGGTATCGGAATTCCGATACCGCAAGTATCGGCCGATACCCGATACTTGCGGTATCGGAATGCTCAACACTATTTATAACAGAAGCTTGAGAAATGATTTTAAAATCAGAAATGTTGGCCGACTGAAATATATGTTCAGTAAATGCACTCAATACTTGGTCGGGCTCCTTCTGCATCAATTACTGCATCAATGCGCCGTGGCATGGAGGTGATCAGCCTGTGGCACTGCTGAGGTGTTATGGAAGCCCAGGTTACTTTGGAAGGAGGGGTCTTCCTCCTTCCACATCCTCTGCAGGTCGGTCTTACTATGCATTAATATGTGATTTACACTTGATTTTATCTCAATATTGCGGTGTCTTCTATATGGTTGCAGGATTCCTCATCATATTTGATCACTTTGCCTTTCTTTTTTCTCTTTGGTGTCCATATTAAAAGGACATATTAGCTTTTCAGCCTATTGTGGCTAGACTATACCTTACTCTATATTGCACTATGGCACTATGCACCTTATTGTGTTTATTCATATAATTGACTCCGCTATACATATCTGCAGCCTCTATCATATCTCTATATGTGTATATTTTAAGTAACTGGGGTGCAATTATATATATAATTATGTCACTAGGACTATGTATTTGTATATAAATCTTGCCTATTGTATATAACTCTAATTATACAGGGTATTATCCCCTATTTGTTTGATCACACCTTCTGTACTTAGTTTATTACTATATACATCAATCTGGATTAATATTGTTCTTCCTGGACATGTCACTTTGGTGTCGTTTCATGTTTTTAGTTGTTTCTGTCTTTATTACACTTATTTATATTTGTTTAATGATCTTGTAATAAAATTAAGAGAATTTTACTCAGCTCAGGTGATCATTTTCCTTCGGTTCTTCTATAGTCTGGCATGACAGAGCTTGTTTAATTTATGCCCCCTTTTTTGGTTCACAAAATTAGAATATCACCAAAATGTGACTGTAATTTATTTCATTTCTTCAATACAAAAAGTGAAACTCATATATTGCATAGAGTCATTACAAGCAGAGTGATCTATTTCAAGTGTTTATTTCTGTTAATCTTGATGATTATGGCTTACAGCCAATGAAAACCCAAAAGTCATTATCTCAGTAAATTAGAATATTTAATAACACCAGCTTGAAAAATGATTTTAAAATCTGAAATGTATGTTCAGTAAATGCACTCAGTACTTGGTCGGGGCTCCTTCTGCATCAATAAATGCATCAATGTGGCGTGGCATGGAAGCGATCAGCCTGTGGCATTGCTGAGGTGTTATGGAAGCCCAGGTTGCTTTTATATCAGTCTTCAGCTCGTCTGCATTGTTGGGTCTGGTGTCTCTCTTTTCCCTCTTGATAATACCCCACACATTCTCTATGATATTAAGGTCAGGCGAGTTTGCTGGCCAACCAAGCACAGTGATACTGTTGTTTTGTAAACCAGGTATTGGTACTTTTGGCAGTGTGGACGGGTGCCAATTCCTGCTGGAGAATGAAATTTCCATCTCCAAAAAGCTTGTCAGCAGAGGGAAGCATGAAGTGCTCAAAATTTTCTTGGTACACGGTTGCGCTGACTTTGGTCTTGCTAAAACACAGTGGACCTATACCAGCAGATGACATGGCTCCCCAAACCATCACTGATTGTGGAAACCTCACACTAGACCTCAAGCAGCTTGAATTGCGGCCTCTCCACTCTTCCTCCAGACTCTGGGACCTTGATTTCTTAATGAAATGCAAAATTTATTTTCATCTGAAAACAACACCTTGGAGCAAAGAGCAAAAGTCCAGTTCTTTTTCTCCTTGGCCCAGGGAAGACGCTTCTGGCGTTGTCTATTGGTCATGAGTGGCTTGACACAAGGAATGCGACACTTGTAGCCCATGTCCTGGATACATCTGTGTGTGGTGGCTCTAGAAGCAATGACTCCAGCAACAGTCCACTCCATGTGAATCTCTCCCAAATTTTTGAATGACCTTTTCTTTTCAATCCTTTCAAGGCTGCGGTTATTCCGGTTGCTTGTGCACTTTTTTCTACCACACTTTTTCTTTCTGTGGACAGCCAGCTTCTTTTGCAATGACCTTTTGTGGCTTACGGAGCCTGCGCTGTTAGGTTAGCCCATGGCTATGCACACATGTTGCGCTGCCCGTCTTCTGACCTCATTTGGTGTCAGGCTGGCTGCGCCTGTGCGGGTGCGTTGGCCGAGATCCCGCCTCGCAGTGTCGTCTCATGTAATCCCACCGCGGGCCTGTGATCCGTGCCCGTGCGCAGTGCATATCCTCTCCTCTCACTCCCCTCCCTACGGCTTTTTCAGACTGTGCGGTGTCACGGCCGTGGCATGCTATTAGGGACCAGCTGACATCGCACAGTCTGAAGAAGCCGTAGGGAGGGGAGTGAGAGGAGAGGATATGCACTGCGCACGGGCACGGGCACGGCTAACCTAACAGCGCAGGCTCCGGGACAGATTCAAACAACGCTGAGGAGGGGGCGCACGGCGCCAAGGGGGTAAAAATGATGGCTGTGCTGCGTCACACGACAAAGGAAAGTTCCACCTACCGGACGGTGTAACGCTGTGTGGGGACACATTTCATAAGTGTTTGGTTCAGCATGTGCAAGGAGCATCACGAAAAGAGGCACTTTTTCCCTTTGCATCATCATTACTGCTGCACAAGGTGGCTCCTTCAGTAACAAACGCCTGGGGGGGGGGGGGGGTCAGGTTCCCTTACATTTAACTTGTTGTGTCTGCGTGGCGGTCGCAGTACACGTTGCCGTATACACAGCAGGGGAACAGCTGGCGGTGCTGAACCCCACTAACACATTGGCGAGGTGTTTGGCTCTGTGCGTACAGCACTTCTGGACGGCAACTAGCGGTGTTGGAGCCCAGGGACAGGTGGAGGAGGAGGAGGTTGGAGGAGGTAGGAGGAGGTAGGAGGGATTGCCACACACACAGCAGGGGAACAGCTGACGTTACTGAACCCCAATAACAGAGGAGGGACTGTTGACTGTGCGTACAGCACTTCTGGACGGCAACTGGCGGTGTTGGAGCCCAGGGACAGGTGGAGGAGGAGGAGGTTGGAGGAGGTAGGAGGGATTGCCACACACACAGCAGGGGAACAGCTGACGTTACTGAACCCCAATAACAGAGGAGGGACTGTTGACTGTGCGTACAGCACTTCTGGACGGCAACTGGCGGTGTTGGAGCCCAGGGACAGGTGGAGGAGGAGGAGGTTGGAGGAGGTAGGAGGGATTGCCACACACACAGCAGGGGAACAGCTGACGTTACTGAACCCCAATAACAGAGGAGGGACTGTTGACTGTGCGTACAGCACTTCTGGACGGCAACTGGCGGTGTTGGAGCCCAGGGACACGTGGAGGAGGAGGAGGTTGGAGGAGGTAGGAGGGATTGCCACACACACAGCAGGGGAACAGCTGACGTTACTGAACCCCAATAACAGAGGAGGGACTGTTGACTGTGCGTACAGCACTTCTGGACGGCAACTGGCGGTGTTGGAGCCCAGGGACACGTGGAGGAGGAGGAGGTTGGAGGAGGTAGGAGGAGGTAGGAGGGATTGCCACACACACAGCAGGGGAACAGCTGACGTTACTGAACCCCAATAACAGAGGAGGGACTGTTGACTGTGCGTACAGCACTTCTGGACGGCAACTGGCGGTGTTGGAGCCCAGGGACAGGTGGAGGAGGAGGAGGTTGGAGGAGGTAGGAGGGATTGCCACACACACAGCAGGGGAACAGCTGACGTTACTGAACCCCAATAACAGAGGAGGGACTGTTGACTGTGCGTACAGCACTTCTGGACGGCAACTGGCGGTGTTGGAGCCCAGGGACAGGTGGAGGAGGAGGAGGTTGGAGGAGGTAGGAGGGATTGCCACACACACAGCAGGGGAACAGCTGACGTTACTGAACCCCAATAACAGAGGAGCGACTGTTGACTGTGCGTACAGCACTTCTGGACGGCAACTGGCGGTGTTGGAGCCCAGGGACAGGTGGAGGAGGAGGAGGTTGGAGGAGGTAGGAGGGATTGCCACACACACAGCAGGGGAACAGCTGACGTTACTGAACCCCAATAACAGAGGAGGGACTGTTGACTGTGCGTACAGCACTTCTGGACGGCAACTGGCGGTGTTGGAGCCCAGGGACAGGTGGAGGAGGAGGAGGTTGGAGGAGGTAGGAGGGATTGCCACACACACAGCAGGGGAACAGCTGACGTTACTGAACCCCAATAACAGAGGAGGGACTGTTGACTGTGCGTACAGCACTTCTGGACGGCAACTGGCGGTGTTGGAGCCCAGGGACACGTGGAGGAGGAGGAGGTTGGAGGAGGTAGGAGGAGGTAGGAGGGATTGCCACACACACAGCAGGGGAACAGCTGACGTTACTGAACCCCAATAACAGAGGAGGGACTGTTGACTGTGCGTACAGCACTTCTGGACGGCAACTGGCGGTGTTGGAGCCCAGGGACAGGTGGAGGAGGAGGAGGTTGGAGGAGGTAGGAGGGATTGCCACACACACAGCAGGGGAACAGCTGACGTTACTGAACCCCAATAACAGAGGAGCGACTGTTGACTGTGCGTACAGCACTTCTGGACGGCAACTGGCGGTGTTGGAGCCCAGGGACACGTGGAGGAGGAGGAGGTTGGAGGAGGTAGGAGGGATTGCCACACACACAGCAGGGGAACAGCTGACGTTACTGAACCCCAATAACAGAGGAGGGACTGTTGACTGTGCGTACAGCACTTCTGGACGGCAACTGGCGGTGTTGGAGCCCAGGGACAGGTGGAGGAGGAGGAGGTTGGAGGAGGTAGGAGGGATTGCCACACACACAGCAGGGGAACAGCTGACGTTACTGAACCCCAATAACAGAGGAGCGACTGTTGGGACTGTGCGTACAGCACTACCAGGCAACAACTAGCGGTGTTGGAGCCCAGGGACAGGTGGAAAAGCAGAGGAACACAATGTAGGCCGAAGCCTGAGAAAGTCGAAAGGGAACCTTTAACCCCCCCCCAAGGCGTTTGTAGCTGAAAGAGCCAGCTTGTGCAGCACAAAAGATGCAAAAGGAAAAGGTGGCTCTTTTCATCATGCTCCTTGCAAACACAGAACTAAACACTTATAAAATGTGTCCCCTGCAACCGTAAAACCGTCCCGGAGGTGGGACTTTCCTTCGTAATGTGACGCAGCCCAGCCGTCATTCCTACCCCCCCGGCGCCGCGCACCGGCTCCTCAGCGTTGTTTTATTCCGTCCAGGAGCCTGCGCTGTTATGTTATCCCGTGGCCAGGCACACTTAGCGCTGCCCGTCTTCTGGCATCATTTGGTGTCTGGATGGCTGCGCCTGTGCGGCCGCGCTGGCAGAGAGCCCGCCTCGCAGTGTCTTCTGATTTAATCCCACTGGGGGCCTGGGATCCATGGACATGCGCAGTGCATATCTGAACCTCCACCTCTCACTCATCTCCCTATGGCTTCTTCAGACTGTGCGGTGTCACGGCCGTGGCATGCTGTTAGGGACCAGCTGACACCGAACAGTCTGAAGAAGCCATAGGGAAATGAGTGAGAGGTGGAGGTTCAGATATGCACTGCGCATGTCCATGGATCCCAGGCCCCCAGTGGGATTAAATCAGAAGACACTGCGAGGCGGGCTCTCTGCCAGCGCGGCCGCACAGGCGCAGCCATCCAGACACCAAATGATGCCAGAAGACGGGCAGCGCTAAGTGTGCCTGGCCACGGGATAACATAACAGCGCAGGCTCCTGGACGGAATAAAACAACGCTGAGGAGCCGGTGCGCGGCGCCGGGGGGGTAGGAATGACGGCTGGGCTGCGTCACATTACGAAGGAAAGTCCCACCTCCGGGACGGTTTTACGGTATCAGTGGACACATTTTATAAGTGTTAAGTTCTGCGTGTGCAAGGAGCTAAACAAAAATAGCTACCTTTTCCTTGGGCAGCATTACTGCTGCACAAGGTGGCTCTTTCAGTAACAAACGCCTTGGGGGGGGGGGGACAGATTCCCTTACATTTCAGTTGTTGTGTCAGCGTGGCGGTCGCATGACACATTGCCGGCTACACAGCTGGGGATCAGCTGACGTTACTGAAACCCAATAACACTGGGTCGTATGTTTTGACTGTGCAGACGGCACGTCTGAGCCTCAACTGGCGGTGTTGGAGCCCAGGAATTTAAGTTCAGGTGGTAGAAAGATGAACACAACAGGAGACCTGGATAACGTATACAGTGACCTAATTATTCAATCAGGAGGAGGAGTGGCAAATTCCGGCGAGATCCAGGCCTTGTTCATTTTCAGGAAAGTAAGCCGGTCAACGTTATCGGAGGATAGTCGCATGCGACGGTCAGTTAGTACACCACCTGCAGCACTAAAGACACGTTCCGATAATACACTGGCCGCAGGGCAAGACAGCACCTCCAATGCATACTGGCTTAGCTCTGGCCATGTATCCAGCTTTGAGACCCAAAACTTGAAAGGGGAAGAGCCGTCTGGGAGTACAGCAAGAGGGCAAGACATGTAGTCTGTCACCATCTGACGGAACCGTTGCCTCCTGCTGACTGGAGCCGTCTGTGATGGTGTAGACTTTTGTGGCGGGCACAGAAAACTGTGCCACAGTTCGGCCATACTGGTCTTGCCTTGGGCAGAGGCACTGCTTCTGCTCCCTCTTTGTGCAGAGCCTCCACCACGGCCTGGACGCACTGAGCTGCTTTGGAATGCACTAGCAGCACTTCTCTCAGTTGGAATGGAGAAGATGATGGAATTGACCAGTGTGTCTTGGTACTCCCGCATTTTTCGCTCCCGGTTCAACGGTGTGATGAGGCTTTCTACGTTGTCCCGGTAGCGAGGATCGAGGAGGGTGAACACCCAATAATCAGACATGTTGAGAATGTGGGCGATGCGGCGGTCGTTTCTCAGGCACTGCAGCATGTAATCCACCATGTGCTGCAGACTGCCAACTGCCCAAGAAACGCTGTCCCCTGCTGGAGGCGTGATCTCTGCCCGCTCGTCATCACCCCACCCTCGCTGTACACACTGACTACTGGACAATTGTGTAACTCCCTCCTCTGGACGGATGTCTTCCTCCTCCATTGACTCCTCCTCATCCTCCTCACAAACGGTCCCCTGCCTACGCGTTTGTGAGGAACCACGTGGCGCTGACTGTCCAGAAGATGATGGAAATGGTGAATCCTCATCCTCCACCTCTTCCACAACATCATCCCTTAGCGCTTGCAGTGATTTTTCAAGCAGGCAGATAAGGGGGACAGTCATGCTGACTAGTGCATCATCTGCACTCGCCATCCGCGTGGAATAATCAAAGGGACGCAAAACCTGGCAGACGTCATTCATAGTGGCCCACTCTGTGGTTGTGAAGTCTGTACGGCGCTGACTGCGACTTTTTTGCGCCTGAAGCAGCTGGTACTCCATTACAGCTTGCTGCTGCTCACACAACCGCTCCAACATATGTAACGTGGAATTCCACCTGGTAGGTAGGTCACATATGATGCGATGTTCCGGCAGGCGGTGTCGGCGCTGCAGAGCCGCAATGCGCGCTTTTGCCGTGCTGGAACGCCGCAAGTGAGCACACTCTAGGCGGACCTTGTGCAGCAGTGCATCAAGATCCGGATAGTCCCTCAAAAAGCTCTGCACGACCAAATTGAGCACATGTGCCAGACATGGGATGTGAGTGAGGTTGCCGAGGCCCAGAGCTGCCACCAGATTTCGGCCATTATCACACACTACCATGCCTGGCTGGAGATTCGCTGGCACAAACCACACATCGCTCTCCTGCTTGATGGCATTCCAGAGCTCCTGCGCTGTGTGGCTACGATTCCCCAAGAAAATTAATTTCAAGACGGCCTGTTGACGTTTGGCCACGGCTGTGCTCATGTCGGTCGTAACAGGTACACGTTCATCACGGGTCCATGTGGAGGTGGACTGTGACGGCTCCTGCAGCGATGATTCTGAGGAACTGGTGTAAGAGGAGGAGTCAATGCGTACAGAATGGATTCCGGCAATCCTTGGAGTGGGCAGGACACGTCCTGCGCCACTCGCACGGTCTGTACCCGGCTCAACGACATTAACCCAATGGGCAGTGAGGGAAAGGTATCGCCCCTGTCCATGTTGACTGGTCCACGCATCGGTGGTGAGGTGGACCTTGCTACTGACGGCGTTCAGTAGCGCGTGTTTTATGTGTCCCTCCACATGCTTCTGCAGGGCAGGGACGGCTTGCCTGCTGAAGTAAAAGCGGCTGGGCACATTGTACTGTGGGACTGCCAATGACATCAAGTCACGGAAGCTGTCAGTCTCCACCAGCCTGAATGACAGCATTTCCAGTGACAGAAGTTTGGCAATGCCTGCAGTCAGAGCCTGTGCTCGTGGGTGGTTTGACGAGAAAGGCCGCCTTTTCTCCCATGCCTGTACTACCGATGGCTGTAGACTGGGCTGGGAGTGTGTGGATGACTGGGAAAGTGGCGCTGCGGGTGGAATTACAGCGGGTCTCTGGACAACAGGGGCAGAGGTTCTTCCACGGCGATCCTGGGAGGACGCCGAACCAGCTGCGTGTGAGGTAGAGGAAGAGGCAACACGAGCTGAAGAGGTGGTAGCTGCCGCTGTTGGTTGGCCTACCTCTTCAGTGTGTTTTTCTAACTCCGCCGGGTGCCTGTTGCGCACATGTTTCCACATGTTGGAGGTATTGAGGTTGCTGACATTTTTCCCTCTTTTGACTTTTTGATGACACACGTTGCATCTGACATAGCAAATGTCATCTGCAACTGTGTCAAAAAAGGACCAGGCACTGCAAGTCTTGGGAGCGCCCTTTTTGGCTTTTGGAAGAGACATGCTCCTAACGGGTGCCAAAGCGGAGGCTGCAGGATCCGCAGTCTTCCCCCTCCCTCTCCCTCTTTGGGCCGTACGGGGAATCTCTTCCTCAGAGCTGCTCCCACCACCTTCCTGTCCCTCACGCCAAGATGGGTCGAGGACCTCATCATCTACACTACCCTCTGCCCCCAACTGCTCCTCCTGGGTAGTCTCAGCAGCAGAGCACGCACCAGTAAGTGGCACCTGAGTGTCATCATCAGCTGATGCGGCCTGCGATGTGGTGACCGGAGCCACTGGCCCACCCGCCTCTTCAGAGGAAGACAGAAAAAGCTGTTGGGCATCACTGCACCCTGCCTCTTCTTCCATTTCTCCAATGCTGCTTGGCTGGCCCCCTGTTTCCAAGCCAAGAGATTCAGAGAACAGAAGTAGAGACGGCTCCTGTCCTGGGCTCTCTGTCTGCCTGGGCAATTTGGCAGGTGGTGAAGAGACAGATGGCTGCTCTCCAGTGCTCTGTGTCTGAGAGGATGTGGCACTAATGGAAGTTGATGCATTAGCTGCCATCCATCCGACAACAGCTTCAATTTGTTCTTCACGCAGCAGCGGTGTACGGCGCTCGGACACAAAGCTTCGCATGAACGACTGTTGCCTGGTGAAAGTGGGTGCTGATGAGTCACCGGTGCCCGCAGCAGGCACAGAATCCCCACGTCCCCTCCCTGCTCCGCGCCCACGCCCACGTGCCTTACTCACTGCCTTCTTCATCTTGGTTGACTGATAAAGATAAGCAGAAAAGTACTAACGGATTTGTGTGCTTATTCCTGAGCAACTCCTCCTAACAGGTATAAGAAGCACTAATTATCTAAAGTGTGGACTAGACTTTAATATGAGCTAATGTGGCCTACAGAAATGTAAAGTGGTGTAACTGGTGTGTTTGGTGAACTTTATTATTTATTTATTTTTTGGGGGCTGAACTGACAACAGATAGAGCTGCAGTCACACGGAGACCGTGCAGACAGACGTAAACGGCGCTACAAGGCCCAAAAACCCTCCTCTACTTTATCCTATGTAGTGTTTTTCCACAAATTAGCTGGAGACGGGTGGAAAGACACTAATAGGATTTTTTTGAATAAATTAGCAGCAGACTACACTATTTGGAAAAAAAAGAAAATTGATTTGGCGGTATGACGCAGTGAAAAACCCTGAGCTGGAGACAACCAGGCTATAGCTGCTCACAGATTACAGGGCGAGCTGCAGTCACACGGAGACCGTGCAGACAGCCGTAAACGGCGCTGCAAGGCCCAAAAACCCTCCTCTACTTTATCCTATGTAGTGTTTTTCCACAAATTAGCTGGAGACGGGTGGAAAGACACTAATAGGATTTTTTTAAATTAATTAGCAGCAGACTACACTACTTTGAAAAAAAAGAAAATTGATTTGGCGGTATGACGCAGTGAAAAACCCTGAGCTGGAGACAACCAGGCTATAGCTGCTCACAGATTACAGGGCGAGCTGCAGTCACACGGAGACCGTGCAGACAGCCGTAAACGGCGCTGCAAGGCCCAAAAACCCTCCTCTACTTTATCCTATATAGTGTTTTTCCACAAATTAGCTGGAGACGGGTGGAAAGACACTAATAGGATTTTTTTAAATTAATTAGCAGCAGACTACACTACTTTGAAAAAAAAGAAAATTGATTTGGCGGTATGACGCAGTGAAAAACCCTGAGCTGGAGACAACCAGGCTACAGCTGCTCACAGATTACAGGGCGAGCTGCAGTCACACGGAGACCGTGCAGACAGCCGTAAACGGCGCTGCAAGGCCCAAAAACCCTCCTCTACTTTATCCTATGTAGTGTTTTTCCACAAATTAGCTGGAGACGGGTGGAAAGACACTAATAGGATTTTTTTGAATAAATTAGCAGCAGACTACACTACTTGGGAAAAAAAAAAAAAAAGGAACAGTATGAGGCAATGAACCACCCTCCCTGAACTGAATACAACCAACTATGGATGGCCTATGTGGCTGCACTCAGACTGGAGACTGGGCTGCACTCACACACACACACACACAGACCCTGCAGATCGCTGTGAAAACAGCGCTACAAGGCAAAAGCAAGGTGAATAGTAGGTGAACACAGCGGTTGCTAAATTAGCCTTTGGAAAGCACAAAGAAGCAAATCGCTATCTCTAAACTGTCCCTCAGTCAGCAAACAGCGTCCTGTCACTAACTGAATTCACAGCAGAGTGATCGCAAAATGGCGCCAGCGACTTTTAAACTGCATCATGACATCATTACACCAGCCAATCACAGCCTTGCCAGTAGTTTCATGCCCTCCATGCTAAACAGGATGTGCCCACACTTGGAATCAATCTCATTGGCTGAATTTCTGCTTTTTGAATCTTAGAACTTCCGATTCCGGTATCCGATACGCGGCAAGTATCGGAATCCCGGTATCGGAATTCCGATACCGCAAGTATCGGCCGATACCCGATACTTGCGGTATCGGAATGCTCAACACTATTTATAACAGAAGCTTGAGAAATGATTTTAAAATCAGAAATGTTGGCCGACTGAAATATATGTTCAGTAAATGCACTCAATACTTGGTCGGGCTCCTTCTGCATCAATTACTGCATCAATGCGCCGTGGCATGGAGGTGATCAGCCTGTGGCACTGCTGAGGTGTTATGGAAGCCCAGGTTACTTTGGAAGGAGGGGTCTTCCTCCTTCCACATCCTCTGCAGGTCGGTCTTACTATGCATTAATATGTGATTTACACTTGATTTTATCTCAATATTGCGGTGTCTTCTATATGGTTGCAGGATTCCTCATCATATTTGATCACTTTGCCTTTCTTTTTTCTCTTTGGTGTCCATATTAAAAGGACATATTAGCTTTTCAGCCTATTGTGGCTAGACTATACCTTACTCTATATTGCACTATGGCACTATGCACCTTATTGTGTTTATTCATATAATTGACTCCGCTATACATATCTGCAGCCTCTATCATATCTCTATATGTGTATATTTTAAGTAACTGGGGTGCAATTATATATATAATTATGTCACTAGGACTATGTATTTGTATATAAATCTTGCCTATTGTATATAACTCTAATTATACAGGGTATTATCCCCTATTTGTTTGATCACACCTTCTGTACTTAGTTTATTACTATATACATCAATCTGGATTAATATTGTTCTTCCTGGACATGTCACTTTGGTGTCGTTTCATGTTTTTAGTTGTTTCTGTCTTTATTACACTTATTTATATTTGTTTAATGATCTTGTAATAAAATTAAGAGAATTTTACTCAGCTCAGGTGATCATTTTCCTTCGGTTCTTCTATAGTCTGGCATGACAGAGCTTGTTTAATTTATGCCCCCTTTTTTGGTTCACAAAATTAGAATATCACCAAAATGTGACTGTAATTTATTTCATTTCTTCAATACAAAAAGTGAAACTCATATATTGCATAGAGTCATTACAAGCAGAGTGATCTATTTCAAGTGTTTATTTCTGTTAATCTTGATGATTATGGCTTACAGCCAATGAAAACCCAAAAGTCATTATCTCAGTAAATTAGAATATTTAATAACACCAGCTTGAAAAATGATTTTAAAATCTGAAATGTATGTTCAGTAAATGCACTCAGTACTTGGTCGGGGCTCCTTCTGCATCAATAAATGCATCAATGTGGCGTGGCATGGAAGCGATCAGCCTGTGGCATTGCTGAGGTGTTATGGAAGCCCAGGTTGCTTTTATATCAGTCTTCAGCTCGTCTGCATTGTTGGGTCTGGTGTCTCTCTTTTCCCTCTTGATAATACCCCACACATTCTCTATGATATTAAGGTCAGGCGAGTTTGCTGGCCAACCAAGCACAGTGATACTGTTGTTTTGTAAACCAGGTATTGGTACTTTTGGCAGTGTGGACGGGTGCCAATTCCTGCTGGAGAATGAAATTTCCATCTCCAAAAAGCTTGTCAGCAGAGGGAAGCATGAAGTGCTCAAAATTTTCTTGGTACACGGTTGCGCTGACTTTGGTCTTGCTAAAACACAGTGGACCTATACCAGCAGATGACATGGCTCCCCAAACCATCACTGATTGTGGAAACCTCACACTAGACCTCAAGCAGCTTGAATTGCGGCCTCTCCACTCTTCCTCCAGACTCTGGGACCTTGATTTCTTAATGAAATGCAAAATTTATTTTCATCTGAAAACAACACCTTGGAGCAAAGAGCAAAAGTCCAGTTCTTTTTCTCCTTGGCCCAGGGAAGACGCTTCTGGCGTTGTCTATTGGTCATGAGTGGCTTGACACAAGGAATGCGACACTTGTAGCCCATGTCCTGGATACATCTGTGTGTGGTGGCTCTAGAAGCAATGACTCCAGCAACAGTCCACTCCATGTGAATCTCTCCCAAATTTTTGAATGACCTTTTCTTTTCAATCCTTTCAAGGCTGCGGTTATTCCGGTTGCTTGTGCACTTTTTTCTACCACACTTTTTCTTTCTGTGGACAGCCAGCTTCTTTTGCAATGACCTTTTGTGGCTTACCCTTCTTGTGGAGTGTGTCAATGACTCTGCCTTCTGGACATCTGTCAAGTCAGCAGTCTTCCCCATGATTGTGGAGCCTACTGAAACAGATTAAGGGACCTTTTTAAACACTTAGGAAGCCTTTGCAGGTGTTTTTGTTAATTATTCTAATTTACTGAGATAAAGACTTTTGGGTTTTCATTGGCTGTAAGCCATAATCATCAACATTAACAGAAATAAACACTTGAAATAGATCACTCTGTTTGTAATGACTCTATATAATATATGATTTTCACTTTTCATATTGAAGAACTGAAATAAATCAACTTTTTGATGATATTCTAATTTTGTGAGAAGCACCTGTATTAGTGATGAGCGAATATACTTGTTACTTGAGATTTCCTGAGCATGCTCGGGTGTCCTCCGAGTATTTTTTAGTGCTCGGAAATTTAGTTTTTATTGCCGCAGCTGAATGATTTACATCTGTTAGCCAGGCTGAGTACATGTGGGGGTTGCCTGGTTGCTAGGGAATCCCCACATGTACTTATGAGGCTCTGGAGGAATTTTGGCCAACTCATCTTTGCATAATTGTTGTAATTCAGACACACTGGAGGGTTTCCGAGCATGAATCGCCTTTTTATGGCCATGCAACAGCAAATCAATCGGATTAAGGTCAGGAATTTGACTAGGCCACTCCATAGTGTTAATTTTGTTTTTCTTAAGCCATTCAGAGGTGGACTTGCTGATGTGTTTTGGATTATTGTCCTTCTGTATAACCCAAGTGTCCATGAGCTTGAGACACTGAACAGATATCTGGACATTCTCCTCTTTTTGATAGACATCAGAATTCATGGTTCCATTTACCACAGCAAGTCTTCCAGGTCCTGAAGCTGCAAAGCAGCCCCTGACCATCACACTGCTACCACCATATTTTACTGTTGGTATGATGTTACTTTTCTGAAATGCTGAGTTACTTCTGCGCCAAATGTAATGGGACATACACCTTCCAAAATGTTACATTTTTGTCTCATCAGTCCACAGACTATTCTCCCAAAAGTCTTGGGGATCATCAAGATGTTTTCTGGCAAAACTGAGATGAACTTTTATGTTCTTAGTGCTCAGCAGTGGTTTCCGTCTTGGAGCTCTGCCATGCAGGCCATTTTGCCTGGTCTCTTTCTTATGATGGAGTCTTGAACACAGACCTTAACTTAGGCAATTGAGGCCTACAATTCTTTGAATGTCGTTGTGGGGTCTTTTGTGACCTCTTGCATGAGTCATCACTACGCTCTTGAGGTTAAATTTAGTTGGTTGGCCACTCCTCAGAAGGTTTACTGTTATGATCCGGTAACCCTGGAGCCGCATGTGACTATCTCTGGAGTTGGTGGTACCTGTACTGACCGCAATCCTAATACTGACACCGCAACTAGAAGTAGCCGTGGGATGTACTTAACATGACCTAGACACCTCGACACAGCCGGAGGACTAAATACCCCTAAAGATGGAAATGGGAAATACTATCTTGCCTCAGAGCAGAGCCCCCAAAGGATAGGCAGCCCCCTACAAATAATGACTGTGAGTTTAAGAGGAAATACGTACACAGGCAGAAAAGACAGAGTTTAGCAAAAGAGGCACTACTAGCTAAAATAGAAAAGGATAGGACAGAGTACTAAGCGGTCAGTATTAAAACTCTAGAAAAATCCACAGCAGAATCTACAATCTACTACATCTTAGAACCAGAAACAAATGGGACACTTGCACATTGAACAAGTCTGTAGGAACCTGTTCACACCACCAGAAAACTTGAAGACACAAAAGAGCACAGTGAAGTCAAAAATACTCTGTTGTAAAAAAATCACAGTAATCAGCAAGTGCTAGTCAAAAGATGTAAAGAAAACAGGGTATTTAGTTGATACGTTTTTTTGCAAAAAAATGTATACTAAGCTGCTCCACCAAATCGTCAAGGTATACCCTTATAGAGCAGTCCTAACTAATGTATAGAATCCCTATCTGATGTATTTAAAACCTGATCATCTGTATAGTACCTGTATAAGCAGGGTTCAGAGAAGGACTATCCATGTGGACATGCAGGATGGAACAGCTTAAATGCAAATGACCCACAGAGGAGTGGTGGACTCCCCAGTCTTGTAGAAACAAGAGAACAATTATAGAACCAGAAACACATGGGACACTTGCACATTGAACAAGTCTGTAGGAACCTGTTCACACCACCAGAAAACTTGAAGACACAAAAGAGCACAGTGAAGTCAAAAATACTCTGTTGTAAAAAAATCACAGTAATCAGCAAGTGCTAGTCAAAAGATGTAAAGAAAACAGGGTATTTAGTTGATACGTTTTTTTGCAAAAAAATGTATACTAAGCTGCTCCACCAAATCGTCAAGGTATACCCTTATAGAGTAGTCCTAACTAATGTATAGAATCCCTATCTGATGTATTTAAAACCTGATCATCTGTATAGTACCTGTATAAGCAGGGTTCAGAGAAGGACTATCCATGTGGACATGCAGGATGGAACAGCTTAAATGCAAATGACCCACAGAGGAGTGGTGGACTCCCCAGTCTTGTAGAAACAAGAGAACAATTATAGAACCAGAAACACATGGGACACTTGCACATTGAACAAGTCTGTAGGAACCTGTTCACACCACCAGAAAACTTGAAGACACAAAAGAGCACAGTGAAGTCAAAAATACTCTGTTGTAAAAAAAATCACAGTAATCAGCAAGTGCTAGTCAAAAGATGTAAAGAAAACAGGGTATTTAGTTGATACGTTTTTTTGCAAAAAAATGTATACTAAGCTGCTCCACCAAATCGTCAAGGTATACCCTTATAGAGCAGTCCTAACTAATGTATAGAATCCCTATCTGATGTATTTAAAACCTGATCATCTGTATAGTACCTGTATAAGCAGGGTTCAGAGAAGGACTATCCATGTGGACATGCAGGATGGAACAGCTTAAATGCAAATGACCCACAGAGGAGTGGTGGACTCCCCAGTCTTGTAGAAACAAGAGAACAATTATAGAACCAGAAACACATGGGACACTTGCACATTGAACAAGTCTGTAGGAACCTGTTCACACCACCAGAAAACTTGAAGACACAAAAGAGCACAGTGAAGTCAAAAATACTCTGTTGTAAAAAAAATCACAGTAATCAGCAAGTGCTAGTCAAAAGATGTAAAGAAAACAGGGTATTTAGTTGATACGTTTTTTTGCAAAAAAATGTATACTAAGCTGCTCCACCAAATCGTCAAGGTATACCCTTATAGAGCAGTCCTAACTAATGTATAGAATCCCTATCTGATGTATTTAAAACCTGATCATCTGTATAGTACCTGTATAAGCAGGGCTCAGAGAAGGACTATCCATGTGGACATGCAGGATGGAACAGCTTAAATGCAAATGACCCACAGAGGAGTGGTGGACTCCCCAGTCTTGTAGAAACAAGAGAACAATTATAGAACCAGAAACACATGGGACACTTGCACATTGAACAAGTCTGTAGGAACCTGTTCACACCACCAGAAAACTTGAAGACACAAAAGAGCACAGTGAAGTCAAAAATACTCTGTTGTAAAAAAATCACAGTAATCAGCAAGTGCTAGTCAAAAGATGTAAAGAAAACAGGGTTTTTAGTTGATACGTTTTTTTGCAAAAAAATGTATACTAAGCTGCTCCACCAAATCGTCAAGGTATACCCTTATAGAGCAGTCCTAACTAATGTATAGAATCCTTATCTGATGTATTTAAAACCTGATCATCTGTATAGTACCTGTATAAGCAGGGTTACCTACAGACTTGTTCAATGTGCAAGTGTCCCATGTGTTTCTGGTTCTATAATTGTTCTCTTGTTTCTACAAGACTGGGGAGTCCACCACTCCTCTGTGGGTCATTTGCATTTAAGCTGTTCCATCCTGCATGTCCACATGGATAGTCCTTCTCTGAACCCTGCTTATACAGGTACTATACAGATGATCAGGTTTTAAATACATCAGATAGGGATTCTATACATTAGTTAGGACTGCTCTATAAGGGTATACCTTGACGATTTGGTGGAGCAGCTTAGTATACATTTTTTTGCAAAAAAACGTATCAACTAAATACCCTGTTTTCTTTACATCTTTTGACTAGCACTTGCTGATTACTGTGATTTTTTTACAACAGAGTATTTTTGACTTCACTGTGCTCTTTTGTGTCTTCAAGTTTTCTGGTGGTGTGAACAGGTTCCTACAGACTTGTTCAATGTGCAAGTGTCCCATGTGTTTCTGGTTCTATAATTGTTCTCTTGTTTCTACAAGACTGGGGAGTCCACCACTCCTCTGTGGGTCATTTGCATTTAAGCTGTTCCATCCTGCATGTCCACATGGATAGTCCTTCTCTGAACCCTGCTTATACAGGTACTATACAGATGATCAGGTTTTAAATACATCAGATAGGGATTCTATACATTAGTTAGGACTGCTCTATAAGGGTATACCTTGACGATTTGGTGGAGCAGCTTAGTATACATTTTTTTGCAAAAAAACGTATCAACTAAATACCCTGTTTTCTTTACATCTTTTGACTAGCACTTGCTGATTACTGTGATTTTTTTACAACAGAGTATTTTTGACTTCACTGTGCTCTTTTGTGTCTTCAAGTTTTCTGGTGGTGTGAACAGGTTCCTACAGACTTGTTCAATGTGCAAGTGTCCCATGTGTTTCTGGTTCTATAATTGTTCTCTTGTTTCTACAAGACTGGGGAGTCCACCACTCCTCTGTGGGTCACTTGCATTTAAGCTGTTCCATCCTGCATGTCCACATGGATAGTCCTTCTCTGAACCCTGCTTATACAGGTACTATACAGATGATCAGGTTTTAAATACATCAGATAGGGATTCTATACATTAGTTAGGACTGCTCTATAAGGGTATACCTTGACGATTTGGTGGAGCAGCTTAGTATACATTTTTTTGCAAAAAAACGTATCAACTAAATACCCTGTTTTCTTTACATCTTTTGACTAGCACTTGCTGATTACTGTGATTTTTTTACAACAGAGTATTTTTGACTTCACTGTGCTCTTTTGTGTCTTCAAGTTTTCTGGTGGTGTGAACAGGTTCCTACAGACTTGTTCAATGTGCAAGTGTCCCATGTGTTTCTGGTTCTATAATTGTTCTCTTGTTTCTACAAGACTGGGGAGTCCACCACTCCTCTGTGGGTCATTTGCATTTAAGCTGTTCCATCCTGCATGTCCACATGGATAGTCCTTCTCTGAACCCTGCTTATACAGGTACTATACAGATGATCAGGTTTTAAATACATCAGATAGGGATTCTATACATTAGTTAGGACTGCTCTATAAGGGTATACCTTGACGATTTGGTGGAGCAGCTTAGTATACATTTTTTTGCAAAAAAACGTATCAACTAAATACCCTGTTTTCTTTACATCTTTTGACTAGCACTTGCTGATTACTGTGATTTTTTTACAACAGAGTATTTTTGACTTCACTGTGCTCTTTTGTGTCTTCAAATCTACTACATCTTACTAAAGACATAGGATGTATATCTGCATCTCCAAAGAATCCAGCAAGACAGAAAAATCCAAACAAGTCTAAGCTGGACAAAAACACATTAGATAGCACTGCACATAAAAGCACACTGCATGTGTGCTACAGAAAACAAAACCAGAAACTTATCTTTAGGTGAAATGACTGCAGGGCAAGTGGAGCCAGACAGAGATGCAATCCCTCCCAGATACAATGAACAACTGGCAGGGATTGAAGGATCCTACAAACCTAAATACCTAATAGAACTGCAATAAGCAGAAACACCTGCCCAGATTACAATCCAGAGACCACTGCACTACCACTAGCAACCACCGGAGGGAGCCCAAGAGCAGAATTCACAACAGTACCCCCCCTTGAAGAGGGGTCACCGAACCCTCACCAGAGCTCCCAGGCCAATCAGGACGAGCCAGATGAACGGCCCGAACCAAATCAGTAGCATGGACATCAGAGGCAAAAACCCAAGAATTATCCTCCTGGCCGTAACCCTTCCATTTAACAAGGTACTGAAGTTTCCGTCTCGAAAAACGAGAATCCAAAATCTTATCAACCACATACTCCAACTCCCCATCAACCAACACAGGAGCCGGAGGATCAACAGAGGGGAGAACGGGCGTCACATATTTCCGCAATAAAGATCTATGGAAAACATTATGGATGGCAAAAGATGCTGGAAGGGCCAAACGAAAAGAAACCGGATTGATAATCTCAGAAATCCTATAAGGACCAATAAACCGAGGCTTAAACTTAGGGGAAGAAACCTTCATAGGAACATGACGGGAAGACAACCAAACCAAATCCCCAACCCGAAGCCAGGAACCAACACACCGACGACGATTAGCAAAACGTTGCGCCTCCTCCTGAGACAACACCAAATTGTCCACCACATGAGCCCAAATTTGCTGCAACCTGTCAACCACAGAATCCACACCAGGACAATCAGAAGGCTCAACCTGCCCTGAAGAAAAACGAGGATGAAAACCAAAATTACAAAAGAAGGGCGAAACCAAGGTAGCCGAACTAGCCCGATTATTAAGGGCAAACTCGGCCAATGGCAAGAAAGCCACCCAATCATCCTGATCAGCAGACACGAAGCATCTCAAATAAGTTTCCAAAGTCTTATTAGTTCGCTCGGTTTGGCCATTTGTCTGAGGATGAAATGCGGAAGAAAAAGACAAATCAATGCCCAGCCTAGTACGAAAGGCACGCCAAAACATAGAAACAAACTGGGAACCTCTGTCGGACACAATATTCTCCGGAATACCATGCAAGCGAACCACATGCTGAAAAAACAAAGGAACCAAATCAGAAGTGGAAGGCAACTTAGGCAAAGGCACCAAATGAACCATCTTAGAAAACCGGTCACAAACCACCCAGATAACCGACATCCTCTGGGAAACCGGAAGGTCTGAAATGAAATCCATAGAAATATGCGTCCAAGGCCTCTCAGGGACCGGCAAAGGCAAAAGCAACCCACTAGCGCGGGAACAACAAGGCTTAGCCCGTGCACAAGTCCCACAGGACTGCACAAAAGAATGCACATCCCGCGACAAAGAAGGCCACCAAAAAGACCTACCAACCAAATCTCTGGTACCAAAAATACCAGGATGGCCAGCCAACACAGAACAGTGAACCTCCAAAATCACTCTACTAGTCCATCTATCAGGAACGAACAGTTTCCCCACAGGACAGCGGTCAGGTTTGTCAGCCTGAAATTCCTGAAGAACCCGTCGCAAATCAGGGGAGATGGCAGAAAGGATCACCCCTTCCTTTAGAATGCCGACCGGTTCAAGGACCTCCGGAGAATCAGGCAAAAAGCTCCTAGAGAGGGCATCAGCCTTAATATTCTTAGAACCCGGAAGATACGAGACCACGAAATCTGTCATGATCTCTGCAGGCAGAGATCATAGCAAGCCTATAGAGGGACAAGCTCTCGGAAGATGGAACTATACTGACCATGAACTAAGCCTGCCGCGCAACTAGAAATAGCCAGGTAGCATTTCCTATTTATCGCTAGATGCCCAGCTCTGGCCTAAGACCTAAATAGCTAGCAGAGGAAAATATAAGACCTGGCTCACCTCTAGAGAAATATTCCAAAGAAGACAGTAGCCCCCCACATATAATGACGGTGAGTTCAGATGAAACAACAAACGCAGCAGGAAAATAGTCTTAGCAAATTTGAGGTCCGCTTACTAGATAGCAGAAGACAGATAGTATACTTTCATGGTCAGCAGAAAAACACTAACAAAACACCATCCAGAGATTACCTTAAACTCTGGCATTAACTCATAACGCCAGAGTAGCAATCCCTGATCAACGAGAGCTTTCCAGACACAGTAACAAAACTTCAGCTGTGAACTGGAACAAATAGGCAAAACAAAACATGGACAAAAGTCCAACTTATCTAGTAGTTGTCTAGAAGCAGGAACAAGCACTGAGAGGCATCAGATAACATTGTTGACCGGCAAGAAACCACCAGAGAAATGAGCTTAAATAGCGACACCCACTACTGATGGAACCAGGTGAAACAGGAAAGAGGATGACAAGTCCAATTCCACAAGCGGCCACCGGGGGAGCCCAGAATCCAAATTCACAACAGTACCCCCCCCTCAAGGAGGGGGCACCGAACCCTCACCAGATCCACCAGGGCGACCAGGATGAGCCCTATGGAAGGCACGAACAAGATCAGAAGCATGAACATCAGATGCATTGACCCAAGAATTATCCTCCTGGCCGTAACCCTTCCAGTTGACCAGATACTGGAGTTTCCGTCTGGAAACACGAGAGTCCAAAATTTTCTCCACAACGTACTCCAACTCACCCTCAACCAACACCGGAGCAGGAGGCTCAACTGAAGGTACAACAGGTACCTCATACCTGCGCAATAACGACCGATGAAAAACGTTATGAATGGAAAAGGACGCAGGGAGGTCCAAACGGAAAGAAACAGGATTAAGAATCTCCAATATTCTATAAGGGCCGATGAACCGAGGTTTAAACTTAGGAGAAGAGACCCTCATAGGGACAAAACGAGAAGACAACCACACTAAATCTCCAACACAAAGCCGAGAACCAACACGACGATGACGGTTGGCAAAACGCTGAGTCTTCTCCTGGGACAACTTCAAATTGTCCATAACCTGCCCCCAGATGTGATGCAATCTCTCCACCACCGCATCCACTCCAGGACAATCCGAGGATTCCACCTGACCGGAGGAAAATCGAGGGTGAAACCCCGAATTACAGAAAAACGGGGACACCAAGGTGGAAGAACTGGCCCGATTATTGAGGGCGAACTCTGCCAATGGCAAAAAAGCAACCCAATCATCCTGGTCAGCAGAGACAAAACACCTCAGATATGTCTCAAGGGTCTGATTAGTCCGCTCGGTCTGGCCATTAGTCTGAGGGTGAAAAGCAGATGAAAAAGACAAATCTATGCCCATCCTAGCACAGAATGCCCGCCAAAATCTAGACACAAATTGGGTACCTCTGTCAGAAACAATATTCTCAGGAATACCGTGCAATCGGACAACATTCTGAAAAAACAGAGGAACCAACTCAGAAGAAGAAGGCAACTTGGGCAGAGGAACCAAATGGACCATTTTAGAGAAACGGTCACAGACCACCCAGATGACAGACATCTTCTGGGAAACAGGCAGATCTGAAATAAAATCCATCGAGATGTGTGTCCAAGGCCTCTTAGGAATAGGCAAGGGCAACAGCAGTCCGCTAGCCCGAGAACTACAAGACTTGGCCCGAGCACAAACGTCACATGACTGCACAAAGACTCGCACATCTCGTGACAGGGAAGGCCACCAGAAGGATCTTGCCACCAAATCCCTGGTACCAAAAATTCCGGGATGACCTGCCAATGCAGAAGAATGTACCTCAGAGATGACTCTGCTGGTCCAATCATCCGGAACAAACAGTCTATCAGGCGGACAACGATCCGGTCTATCCGCCTGAAACTCTTGCAAGGACCGCCGCAGATCAGGAGAAACGGCCGACAAAATTACTCCCTCCCTAAGGATACCTGTGGGTTCAGAATTACCAGGAGAGTCCGGGTCAAAACTCCTAGAAAGGGCATCTGCCTTAACATTCTTAGAACCCGGTAGGTATGACACCACAAAATTAAAGCGAGAAAAAAATAAAGACCAGCGCGCCTGTCTAGGATTCAGGCGTCTGGCAGTCTCAAGATAAATCAAATTTTTGTGGTCAGTCAATACCACCACCTGATGCCTAGCCCCCTCGAGCCAATGGCGCCACTCCTCAAACGCCCACTTCATGGCCAAAAGCTCCCGATTCCCAACATCATAATTCCGCTCTGCGGGCGAAAATTTGCGAGAAAAGAAGGCACAAGGCCTAATGACGGAGCAGTCGGAACCTTTCTGCGACAACACTGCCCCAGCTCCGATCTCCGAAGCGTCAACCTCAACCTGAAAAGGCAGATTCACATCAGGCTGACGCAACACAGGGGCAGAGGCAAAACGGCGCTTAAGCTCCTGAAAGGCCTCTACAGCATGAGGGGACCAATTAGCAACATCAGCGCCTTGTCTGGTCAAATCAGTCAGTGGTTTAACGACATCCGAAAAACCAGCAATAAATCGGCGGTAAAAGTTGGCAAAGCCCAAAAATCTCTGAAGACCCTTAAGAGAGGAGGGCTGAGTCCAGTCACAAATAGCTTGCACCTTGACGGGATCCATCTCAATGGAAGAGGGAGAAAAAATATACCCCAAAAAGGAAATTTTCTGGACCCCAAAAACGCACTTAGACCCCTTCACACATAAAGAATTAGACCGCAGAACCTGAAAAACTCTCCTGACCTGCTGGACATGAGAGTCCCAGTCATCAGAAAAAATCAGAATATCATCCAGATATATTATCATAAATTTATCCAGAAAATCGCGGAAAATATCATGCATAAAAGACTGGAAAACTGAAGGGGCATTAGAAAGACCAAAAGGCATGACCAAATACTCAAAGTGGCCCTCGGGCGTATTAAATGCGGTCTTCCACTCATCCCCCTGCCTGATCCGCACCAAATTATACGCCCCACGAAGATCAATTTTAGAGAACCACTTAGCACCCTCTATACGAGCAAACAAATCAGTAAGCAATGGCAATGGGTATTGATACTTAACAGTGATCTTATTCAGAAGCCGATAATCAATACATGGTCTCAAAGAGCCGTCTTTTTTTGAGACAAAGAAAAACCCAGCTCCCAAGGGAGAAGAAGATGGACGAATATGTCCCTTTTCCAAAGACTCCTTTATATATTCCCGCATAGCAGCATGTTCCGGCACAGACAAATTAAACAAACGACCCTTTGGATATTTACAACCCGGTATCAAATCTATGGCACAATCGCACTCACGGTGCGGAGGTAACGACCCAAGCTTGGGTTCGTCAAAGACGTCTTGATAATCAGAGAGGAACTCAGGGACTTCAGAGGGAATGGACGACGAAATAGAAACCAAAGGTACGTCCCCATGAATACCCTTACATCCCCAGCTCAACACAGACATTGCTCTCCAGTCCAAGACTGGGTTGTGAGACTGCAACCATGGCAATCCCAGTACCAAATCGTCATGTAAATTATACAGCACCAGGAAACGAATAATCTCCTGGTGATCCGGATTGATACGCATGGTTACTTGTGTCCAGTATTGTGGTTTATTATTAGCCAATGGGGTGGAGTCAATCCCCTTCAGAGGAATAAGAGTCTCCAAAGGCTCTAAATCAAAACCACAACGATTGGCAAAGGACCAATCCATAAGACTCAGAGCGGCGCCAGAGTCAACATAGGCGTCCGTGGCAATGGATGACAAAGAGCAAATCAGGGTTACAGACAAAATAAACTTAGACTGAATGGTGCCAATGGAAACAGACTTATCAAGCTTCTTTGTACGCCTAGAGCATGCTGATATAACATGAGTAGAATCCCCACAATAGAAACACAATCCATTCTTCCGTCTAAAATTCTGTCGCTCGCTCCTGGACAGAATTCTACCACACTGCATACTTTCTGGCGTCTTTTCCATAGACACCGCCAGATGGTGCACCGGTTTGCGCTCCCGCAGACGCCTATCAATCTGAATAGCCATTGTCATGGACTCATTCAGACCTGCAGGCAAAGGGAACCCCACCATAACATCCTTAACGGCATCAGAGAGACCTTCTCTGAAAGTTGCCGCCAAGGCGCACTCATTCCACTGAGTAAGCACAGACCATTTACGGAATTTTTGGCAGAAAACTTCAGCTTCGTCTTGCCCCTGAGATAGTGCCATCAAAGTTTTTTCTGCCTGAAGTTCCAAATGAGGTTCCTCATAAAGCAAGCCCAAGGCCAGAAAAAACGCATCCACATCGCGTAACGCAGGATCCCCTGCTGGCAATGAGAAGGCCCAATCTTGAGGGTCACCCCTGAGCAAGGAAATCACAATCCTAACCTGCTGAGCAGGGTCTCCAGCTGAACGAGACTTCAGGGACAAATAAAGCTTACAATTATTTCGGAAATTCTGGAAGCTAGCTCTATTCCCTGTAAAGAACTCCGGCAAAGGAATTCTCGGCTCAGATACCGGAGCATGTACCACAAAATCTTGTAAATTTTGTACTTTCGTGATGAGATTATTCAAACCCACAGTTACACTCTGGAGATCCATTATTGTCAGGTGCACACAGAGCATACAGAGATTAGGAGGAGAGAGAGAAAAAAGACTGCAGCAAGGCAGACTGAAGGAAAAAAAAAAAAAAAAAAAAATTCCAGCAGACTTCTTATAACTCTCCTTTCTCAACCTGGGTCTTTAACACTTTATGGGCCGGTCAAACTGTCATGATCTCTGCAGGCAGAGATCATAGCAAGCCTATAGAGGGACAAGCTCTCGGAAGATGGAACTATACTGACCATGAACTAAGCCTGCCGCGCAACTAGAAATAGCCAGGTAGCATTTCCTATTTATCGCTAGATGCCCAGCTCTGGCCTAAGACCTAAATAGCTAGCAGAGGAAAATATAAGACCTGGCTCACCTCTAGAGAAATATTCCAAAGAAGACAGTAGCCCCCCACATATAATGACGGTGAGTTCAGATGAAACAACAAACGCAGCAGGAAAATAGTCTTAGCAAATTTGAGGTCCGCTTACTAGATAGCAGAAGACAGATAGTATACTTTCATGGTCAGCAGAAAAACACTAACAAAACACCATCCAGAGATTACCTTAAACTCTGGCATTAACTCATAACGCCAGAGTAGCAATCCCTGATCAACGAGAGCTTTCCAGACACAGTAACAAAACTTCAGCTGTGAACTGGAACAAATAGGCAAAACAAAACATGGACAAAAGTCCAACTTATCTAGTAGTTGTCTAGAAGCAGGAACAAGCACTGAGAGGCATCAGATAACATTGTTGACCGGCAAGAAACCACCAGAGAAATGAGCTTAAATAGCGACACCCACTACTGATGGAACCAGGTGAAACAGGAAAGAGGATGACAAGTCCAATTCCACAAGCGGCCACCGGGGGAGCCCAGAATCCAAATTCACAACAGAAATCAAAACGAGAGAAAAACAAAGACCATCGAGCATGTCTAGGATTCAGCCGCTTGGCAGACTCGAGGTAAATCAGATTTTTATGATCGGTCAAGACCACAATACGGTGCTTAGCTCCCTCAAGCCAATGTCGCCATTCCTCGAACGCCCACTTAGCCAACAATTCCCGATTGCCGACATCATAATTACGTTCAGCAGGTGAAAATTTTCGGGAAAAGAAGGCACATGGCCTCATCAAGGAACCATCAGAATTCCTCTGAGACAAAACGGCCCCTGCCCCAATCTCAGAAGCGTCAACCTCAACCTGAAATGGAAGAGAAACATCTGGCTGACGCAACACCAGGGCCGAAGTAAATCGGCGTTTAAGCTCCTGAAAGGCAGATACAGCCGCAGAGGACCAATTCGTCACATCAGCGCCTTTTTTCGTCAAATCGGTCAGGGGTTTAACCACATTGGAGAAGTTAGCAATGAAACGGCGATAAAAATTAGCAAAGCCCAAAAATTTCTGAAGACTCTTCACGGACGTGGGCTGAATCCAATCATGAATGGCCTGAACCTTAACCGGATCCATCTCAATAGATGAGGGAGAAAAAATAAAGCCCAAAAAAGAAACCTTCTGCACCCCAAAGAGACACTTAGACCCCTTCACAAATAAAGCATTATCACGAAGGATCTGAAACACCATCCTGACCTGTTTTACATGAGACTCCCAATCATCGGAAAAAATCAAAATATCATCTAAATATACAATCATGAATTTATCAAGATAATTCCGGAAGATATCATGCATGAAGGACTGAAAAACAGATGGAGCATTAGAGAGCCCAAAAGGCATCACAAGGTATTCAAAATGGCCCTCGGGTGTATTAAACGCAGTTTTCCATTCGTCACCCGACTTAATACGAATAAGATTATATGCCCCTCGAAGGTCAATCTTAGTAAACCAACTAGCCCCCTTAATCCTAGCAAACAAATCGGAAAGCAAAGGCAAAGGGTATTGAAATTTGACCGTAATCTTATTCAAGAGGCGATAATCAATACAGGGTCTCAAGGAGCCATCCTTCTTGGCAACAAAAAAAAATCCCGCTCCCAATGGTGAAGAAGATGGCCGAATATGGCCTTTCCCCAAAGACTCCTTAATATAACTCCGCATGGCGGTATGTTCAGGTACAGACAGGTTGAAAAGTCGACCCTTAGGAAACTTACAACCTGGAATCAAGTCAATAGCACAATCACAGTCCCTATGCGGTGGAAGGGAACTGGACTTGGGCTCATCGAACACATCCTGAAAATCAGACAAGAACTCTGGAATTTCAGAAGAGGGGGGTGAGGAGATTGACATCAAAGGAACGTCACCATGAACTCCCTGACAACCCCAACTAGTCACAGACATAGATTTCCAATCCAACGCCGGATTATATACCTTCAACCATGGAAAACCCAGCACAATAGCATCATGCAAATTATGCAACACCAGAAAGCGACAATCCTCCCTATGGGCTGGCGCCATGCACATGGTCACCTGTGTCCAAAACTGGGGTTTATTGTTAGCCAAAGGTGTAGCATCAATGCCCCTTAAAGGAATAGGGTTCTCCAAAGACTACAAAGGAAAACCACAACGTCTAGCAAATTCAAAGTCCATTAAGTTCAAAGCGGCGCCAGAATCCACAAACGCCATGACAGAAAATGACGACAATGAGCAGATCAATGTCACAGATAACAGAAATTTAGGTTGTACGGTACCAATGGTAACTGAGCTAGCGATCCTCTTAGTACGCTTAGGCAGACAGAAATGACATGAGAAGCATCGCCACAATAAAAACACAACCCATTCCGACGTCTGAATCCCCGTTGTTCCGCTCCAGACAGAATCCTATCGCACTGCATAGGCTCAGGTGTCTGCTCTGAGGACAACGCCACAGCGCGCACAGCTCTGCGCTCACGCAGGTGCCGATCAATCTGAATGGCCAGAGACATAGAATCGCTCAGACCAATAGGCGTGGGAAACCCCACCATAACATCTTTAACAGATTCAGAAAGACACTTTCTGAAAATTGCCGCCAAAGAATCCTCATTCCACTTAGTCAGCACAGACCATTTTCTAAATTTCTGAAAATATGATTCTGCCGCTTCTTGACCCTGAAACAGGGCCAACAAGGTCTTCTCAGCATGATCCACAGAATTTGGTTCATCATACAATAACCCTAGAGCCTGAAAGAAAGCTTCTACATTAAGCAAGGCAGGATTCCGAGATTCCAGGGAAAATGCCCAATCCTGAGGATCGCCACGCAGCAGAGAGATGACAATTTTTACCTGCTGTATGGGATCACCAGAAGAACGAGGTTTCAGAGCAAAAAACAGTTTACAGTTATTTTTAAAACTCAAAAATTTTGACCTGTCCCCAAAATATAAATCAGGAGTAGGAATCCTAGGCTCTAAAACCGGAGTCTGCACAATATAATCGGAAATACCCTGTACCCTAGCAGCCAGCTGGTCCACACGAGAAGCCAATCCCTGAACATCCATGCCAACACGCAGCTCCTCAGTCACCCAGAGGTAAAGAGGGAAGGAAAGACAAAACAGACTACAGAAAAAAAAATGGCTCAGCACTTTACTTCCCTTCTTCTGAGATGCATTTAACTCATTGGTGGCAAGTTGTACTGTTATGATCCGGTAACCCTGGAGCCACATGTGACTATCTCTGGAGTTGGTGGTACCTGTACTGACCGCAATCCTAATACTGACACCGCAACCAGAAGTAGCCGTGGGATGTACCTAACATGACCTAGACACCTCGACACAGCCGGAGGACTAAATACCCCTAAAGATGGAAATGGGAAATACTATCTTGCCTCAGAGCAGAGCCCCAAAGGATAGGCAGCCCCCCACAAATAATGACTGAGTTTAAGAGGAAATATGTACACAGGCAGAAAAGACAGAGTTTAGCAAAAGAGGCACTACTAGCTAAAATAGAAAAGGATAGGACAGAGTACTAAGCGGTCAGTATTAAAACTCTAGAAAAATCCACAGCAGAATCTACAATCTACTACATCTTACTAAAGACATAGGATGTATATCTGCATCTCCAAAGAATCCAGCAAGACAGAAAAATCCAAACAAGTCTAAGCTGGACAAAAACACATTAGATAGCACTGCACATAAAAGCACACTGCATGCGTGCTACAGAAAACAAAACCAGAAACTTATCTTTAGGTGAAATGACTGCAGGGCAAGTGGAGCCAGACAGAGATGCAATCCCTCCCAGATACAATGGACAACTGGCAGGGATTGAAGGATCCTACAAACCTAAATACCTAATAGAACTGCAATAAGCAGAAACACCTGCCCAGATTACAATCCAGAGACCACTGCACTACCACTAGCAACCACCGGAGGGAGCCCAAGAGCAGAATTCACAACAGTTTACCACTGTTTCATGTTTTCGCTGTTTGTGGATAATGGCTCTCACATTTCATTTGGTATATAACCCTCAAAAAACTTGCTAAAAATGTAGGCTGTGTGCACACATTGCGATTTGGTTCATTTTGTTGCATCTTTTCAGTGCAGATTTGTTACAAAACCTGAAGCAAAGCCTGATGCCAGCAAAGTGAATGTGTAACCTGAAGCATTATGCACATTTTGAGTAAGGAATCAGGAAGGGGGCAAACACTTTTTCACACAAATGTATAAACCTTTTCTGAAATTCCACAGAGGCTGCAACACCATTAAGCAAGATTTACCACTAACTAAATAACACCATGAAGACCAAGGAGATCTTCAAATAAGTCAGGGACTAAGTTGTTGAGAAGTACCAGTCAGGGTTGGATTTTAAAAAGATTCCAATCTCTAATGATCCCCGGAGCACCATTAAATCCATTATCATCAAATGGAAACAGCATGGTACCAGAACAAACCTGCTAAGAAAGTGCTGTCCACCAAAACTCTCAGAGCGAGCAAGTAGGGCACAAATCAGATAGGCAGCGCAGAGACCAAAAGTAAACCTGAAGGAGCTGCAGGGTTCCCAAGCAGAGACTGGAGTATCTGTCCATATGACCACAATAAGACGTACACTTCATAGAGGTGGCCATTATGGAAGAGTAGACAGAAAAAAAGCCAAAAATTGTAAGGCTCGTTTTGAGTTTGTGAAAATACATGTGGGAGATTCCCTAAATGTATGGAGGAAGGTGCTGTGGTCAGATGAGACCGAAATTGATTTTTTCTGGCCACCAAGGTAAATGCTATGTCTGGTGCCAAACCAACACAGCTCATCACTCTATGAACACCATCCCCAATATGAAGCATGGTGGTGGCAGCATCATGCTGTGAGGATGCTTTTCGGGAGCAGGTACAGGGTAAATGGTCTGAATCAATGGGAAGATGGGTGTTGCGAAACACAGGGATATTCTTGAGCAAAACCTGTTTCAGTCCATCAGTGATTTGAGACTGGGATGGAGGTTCACCTTAACAAGGCAATGACCAAAATCATACTGCTAAAGCAACACTCAAGTGGTTTAAGGGGAAACGTGTAAAGTTTTGGTGTGGCCTACTCAAAGCCCACACCTTAATCCAATTGAGAATATGTGGTGATATTTGAAGATTGCTATTCATTGGAGTAAACCATCTAAGTTCAAGGATCTAGAGCAGTTTTGCCTTGAGGAATGGGAAAACATCCCAGTGACAAGATGTGGAAAGCTCATAGAGACTTATCCTTAGCAACTTGCAGCTGTAATTGCCACAAAAGGAGGCTCTACAAAGTACTGACTCACACTAAAATTTTCAGTTATTTTGTCCTTTAAGTTGTTTGGTTCACACAAAAAAAAGAAAACCAAATGTTCACAGTTTTAGGCATGTTCTTTATATGAACTGATGCAAACCCTCAAAAAACACAGTGGATTTCCAGTGGTTTTTGCAAGCCACTGTAAGCTATTTTTACAATATCCCCTACTTTTCAATGCTATATATAACAGCCAGTGCAAAAGATGGGCTGGGTTGGGTAAAGTTACATCTTCAATGGAGCAAAGGAATGCCTGCTCAACCTCCTCTACACTCATTGCCTGTGGGCCTGCCAGAAATTGGCACGCAGTGTACTCATTTTTCATTGGCCATCCGATAAAAATTAATGGAGAGCGAGTCGATCTCACGCACCACCGCATCATTTAAGAAGGGGTTGGGCATAGCCCTAGAGTCTGGATGGCTAGGATTGTCAGCAGAGATTCACAAACCCGAACTGTAAATTTCGAGGTTCGTGCACAGACCCCGAACACGGACTTCTCCAGGAAGTCCGTGTTACTGTTTGGGTTCGGCACCCCAAACATCTGATGTTTCCCACACTGTCATGTGCATGACAGCGCAAGAAACACCAGCAGCTCTGATCAGGGGTAAAATCATTACTGCCAGTTAGAGTGTTGTGGTTCCCATGCTGTCAGATTACAGCATGAGCCAGCAGCTGTGACTGATGGTTAACAGGTTTCATTCAGTCACATGCATTGGCTGATGAGAGAGTACTACTCTCATTAGCCTATGCCTGCTGTCGCTGATAACAGCAAGAGCAGGCATCACTGATGGGAGTATTCATGAGTCAGCTCCTATGCTATAAATAAATAAAAATTAATTTAAAATATGATGTGGGGTCTCTACTATTTTTGATAACCAACACAGGCAAAACTGACAGCTGTGTGGTGCAACCCTCAGCTGTCAGCTTTTCATGACTAGTTATCAAGAATAGAGGGGTCCAGCTGCATTTTTTTTTTAATTATTTAAATAAATAATTTAAAAAAATGGCATTATGTCCGACCATTTTTGACAACCAGCCATGCTAAAGCAAACAGCTGGGGGCTGTTAAAAAAACGGCGTGGGAACCCTCTATGCCATGATAAAACTGACAGCTGTCAGTGTTGCTTGTGCGGTTATAAAAAATAGAAGAGACCGCAAGTCTTTTTTTAAATTAATTTATTTATTTATAGCGCTCAGGCGTCGGCTGATGAATACTAATACTATTATCAGCGACAGCAGGCGTAGGATAGAATAGGATAGGAGTAGTACTCTCTCAGCAGCCGACACATGTGACCAGACGTAACCTTTTTACTGCTGGTAAAAGGTGCTGGCCCACGCTTTCATCTGACAACGTGGGAACCACAGCTTTCTGACCGGCGGTAATGTTTTTACCGCCGATTAGAGCTCTGTTTGCCATGCTGTCGTGCAGATTGCAATGTGGCAAACAACAGATTTTCGGGCCCCCAATTCATCTGAATGGGGTCCAGGTTCATGTTCGGGTGCTGTTCTGGTACCCGAATCAAACTTTTTGTAGATGTTCGGCCGAATCCACCCGACTCGAACATCCACTGGTTCGCCCCTCACTAGATGTCAGCAGTTGGACCCACAAAATAGCAAGTTATCCCCTACCCACTTTTTGGGAATAATTTTTTTAAAGTTTCAGTTTATTAAACCTAGGTTTGTGGCTTGGATGGGGTCATGTTACAGCAGTGTTTCCCAAATTCAAGTCCTCAAGGCCCCCCAACACATCATACTTTCAGGACTTCCTTAGTATTACACAGGTGAGATAACCTGTGGCAATTTTGATTTTAGAATTGATACCTTGATACTAATTCTATCACTTGTCAAATACCAAGGAAATCCTGAAAACATGATCTGTTGAGGATTAGAGTTTGGGAAATTGTTACAACTTCAAACTCCAAATTGTTTCAAAATCATAATAGAGCACTCATAAACTCTACTTTACCTCTAAACGTTCACATGTAAATGTCAAATACCCTAAAAAAAAATTTCAAACGGGTGACATGTTATGGGACTATTCTCTCCTGAAATCACGGCTAATTGCAGAAAATTACATTAAAATATGGCACTTTTCAGTACAGCATAAGACAACATGGTGCCCTGTACAGCCTCCTGTACAACGCTGGTTATGTTTCTCCATTACATTTTAAAAGAAAAGTGTTAAATGGAACAAGATCAAAAGCAAAATGTGGCTACACAACCAGACTCAGTTCATGTGAACTGCACACTTCATTGATGATCTTTCGTAAGTTCTAGTTTCTTTTGAAACCAAAGAAATGACATCACCTACCAGGAAGCAAAATGACATCTGTGAGTAAATGATAACGTTTCCAAGAATTTCTTTTCAAAATGTGACAGTGCTGTTACCAGAGTATAGCCACTGTGACATTGTGTATATATCCATTATTGACATGTACGGTATCAATGTTACAATGGAAAATACATTTCTAGAAACCTTTCAAATACATTCTATAGCCTACCATGTTTATAACAATGTATCAGATATTTTAATGTGATCTGAGCATCCTGCAGTTTTCAGCAATTAGCAATAAACTATAAAAATCACAAACTAGAATCCACCCAAACATGATTTCCAAAAATTCCACATGGTGTCAAGTCTTAAGCTAAATATTGCTATAACTGGGAAAAGGCAGCTATATTTGAGGCTGCATGGAATTTCAAATTTTGTGCAAATTTTTTTACCAGACCATGGACTTCATAGCATTGACTGTGGCTCTGACGATTAGTTTCATTAGTAGGTAATCATTCTGTGGCTGCACAATATACCTTCAAACCGTCCCAGATTCCTGAGAATTCTGGGGTATGTTCCCACTTTTCTTTGTCCTCAAGACACTGATATAGTTGAATACAATGGTGGAGCAGGGAGCCAACAGGTCCCTACATCACCATTCAGCATGGGACTAAGAGACCTAGTTTTGCCTCTCCAGGCTCTCCTTGGACCACAGCACAGTGGTTCTACCACTCCCATTACATAGTCCTTAACTTGTTAGGCAGCACACCTTTTTTAGCTATGTAGAATGTCAACAATCAAATTATAGATTGCTACAGTTGTGCTCAAAAGTTTACATACCCCAGCAGATTTTTTGCTTTCTTGGCCTTTTTTCAGAGAATATGAATGATAACACCAAAACTTTTTCTCCACTTTTGATCATGGTCATTTGGATGTTTTGGGTTGTCATTATGATTTAAAAAGAGAAAACACAGTAGTTTGACAATAAATGGCGTCACCCAACCACTAACCATGAGTGGAGAAAAAGTTTTGGTGCTATCATTCATATTCTCTAAAAAAAAAAAAAAGGCCAAGAAAGCAAAAATTCTGCCAGGGTATGTAAACTTTTGAGCACAACTGTACATCTGTACATCAGAATCAATAAAAGTACATGAATACAGAAACAAAACCATTATCAGTACGGGAATATAGCACCAGAACCACCATTAATACTTGAAAATAGAATCAGGAACAACGTCAATATATGAACACAGCACTAGAACTATCAATATATGAATGCATCACCAGAATAACCATCGGTACATGACTACATACCTATTACCATCATCAGTACACAAATACAGCACCAGAAACACCTTCAGTGCATGAATACAGCAGCTGTAGAACCACCAGCAGTGCATGAATACAGCACGAGAACCATCATCAGTACATGACTAAAGCACCAAAGCCAACATTAATACATAAATTATTACATGAATACATCACCTGAATAATCAACTGTTATTAAATACAGGATTGGAACCACCATTCAATATATAAATGTAATAAAAGGACCTTCATCAGTAGATGCATACAGCAACAGAATCATTATCAGTACATGAGTACACTACCAGAACTATTATCAGTACATGAATATAGAATCAGAAACCTCCCATCGGCGCCTGTGTCACATGACTGCAGGTCGCCGATAGGTTGGCATGACAACCCAGGGTCAGCAGGAGACCCCTGTGGTTGTCATTTTTGGAAAGCTATGAGCGCCGCCCAGCGGTCGGCGCTCATAGCAAGTGAGCATATCTGCTATGTAGCACAAGCGATCGGATGATCACAGCTTCTAGTCTCCCATGGGGGCTATTGAAGCAAGTAAAAAAAAAAAAATTAAAAAATATCTAAACTTTCAAATCACCTCCTTTCGCCCCATTCAAAATAAAAAAATAAAAAATAAATCAAATATACACATATTTGGTATCCCTGAGTTCAGAATCACCCGATCTATCAATATATAAAAATAATTAATCCAATCAGTAAACGACGTAACAAGAAAAAAATCTAAACACCAGAATTACGTTTTTTTGGTCACTGCAACATTGCAATAAAATGCAATAATGGGCGATCAAAAGATCATATAGACACCAAAATGGTATCAATAAAAATATCAGGTAAGCACACAAAAAACTAAGCCCTCACTCGGCCCCAGATCCAGAAAAATGGAGACGCCACAGGTTTCGGAAGATGGCAACTTTTTTTTTTTTTTACAAACTTTGGATTTTTTTTCACCACTTAAATAAAAAAGAACCTAGATATGTTTGGTGTCTGTGAACTCGTAATGACCTGGAGAATCATAATGGCAGGTCAGTTTAGTGAACATGGTAAATAAAAATCCAAAGTTGTGGAATTGCCCTTTGTTAGTGCTGAAAAGAAAATTAACACTTGCTAACCGTTTTTTCCTTAGATTAAGACTAGTTATTTTCAACTGGATATCGAACAACTGAATTTTCTAAAGCAGGTAACCCTTGTATTTTAGTACTAAATTGAAAGTGTTAAGACTAGGGTCACACCAACATATTCTATCTCATTCGAGAAAATCTGTCCTATTATGTTAGGCACTCTCTGATCGCACTCTGATGGTCCAAAATTCTAGTAGACAGGTAGCAGAAACTTGATGATGGTTATAGGAAGCGATTGATTGCAGTTATTTATTCCAAAGGGTGTGCAACCAAATATTAATTTGAAGGTGCCAACAATTTTGTCTGGACCATTTTTGTGGTTTTGAGTGAAATTAGGTTCCGTTTGCCTTTTTCCTCTTTTTTTTTTGTGTTGTTCCAATACACACAAAGGAAATAAACATTTGTATAACAAAACATGTGTAATTGCAATCATTTTCTGGGAGAAATACTTCACTTTCTGGAACAATTTCAAGGGTGCAAATACTTTTGGCCATGATTGTAAATAAGACATAAAATAAAGCCCCATGTATCACATAAAATGATGCAAAAATTAATTGATTAATTAAATAAGAAAAAATATCCAAATGTAATAAAAAAATGTGTTTGGTCATGATCAGGAGAACATGACCGTTCTTGAACGGGTTAACTTTATGGTATTCACTAAAAGAATAAACCACATAAGTCCGATAAGATAAATTATTGCCCCATATTTCTGGGTCATAGAATGTTATTTTTTGAAACAGCTTTTAAATAGCGACTATAATCCTTATCTTGTGCCTTCCTAGAAAATACCAGGAACTGATTACATATATTATGAAATGTATATCCTCTTGAACTGGAAGAAGGTATAGCAGGAAGTATGATGTTCTGATTTTCCTGGATTTCATTTTTAGGTTGCTTCTCAGAAAACCACTTTATTTGCACATCAAAATCAGGAAAATAATTATTCAACCACAGCCAAAATTGAAATTGAGCAGTAGTCCTCCAGAGCAGACTTCTAGTCTCCTCGCAATATAAAGCACTGTGCCAGCAGCTGATGTCATCAAGCCACTTTGTCTGGACTACCAGATTATCCTTTTATTAGGTATTCCGTTTTTTCCCCTTTGATGAGCTTACTTAAGATTTTTGATATAGAATCAATATATGGAAACTTCATGTTAAGCACATCTCAGTGGTTCAGGCGAACGGGATGTATTCATATGGTAGGCTGACAAATGCATAATTATGCAAAATAAAAATGAAATCTAGATTCACCAGCTGGATAGCTATAACTTGTAAAATGTTTTACTATGTTACATGGGCTGCAAAGTGTTGCTGATTGGTGGAGTTCTGGGACCTAAGACCTCGACCTATTGCTCAAGAGAGTAATGAAGAGGCTCAATGGTAATCCTATGGGTCCATGAACGTCCATAGCTGCACCTCATGCAGGAGCTTCAAACTTCAGTGCGTTGTCTTGAGCAATATCAGGTTGAGGACCCTCACCGATCAGCCAACATTTTGCCGCACCTGTAGCAAAGTGAAACTTATTGCAACTGATAGTAACCCATTTGGAATTATATGTCCTTTAGGGCTAATCTTAGGAACCACAGTGACAGCTGGTGCTTTGCATTTATTATTATTATTATTATTATTATTATGACTGTATGTCTTCTTAATGCCGCTTATTGTCTCTCATCAGGACAACCCTTTTAAGCTACCTCATAGAAATCAACTGCTCACTAAAGCAAGGACTGTCTCTCCACTTTGGAGGAGCAAAAATACACCCCTCAAGAACTGTCAATAGGAAATATATGATGTTAAACACCTGACTTGGCTCTAGGACCAGGCTTTGCTCCCTTGCCTAACAGCCACCACTTATTGTTGTACTCTATGTCGGATTCTATGAAAAGCTTGGTGTCAATTACATTAACATCCGAGACGTTTAAAGAGGTACTTTGACACTCGTGTGTATGAGTATTGAGCAATCTTACTGTTCTGTTACTTTGTGATTTGGAGTTTACAGTGGCATGTAAAGGTTTGGGCACAATTACTGTTACTGTGAACACTTAATCAAGTTGAAGATGAAATGATCTCTATAAGGGCTAATGTTAAAGATGACACATTTCCTTTGTATTTTAGGCAAAAAAATATATATATTGCCATTTTTTACATTTTAAAAATGACACAAAGATACACTAGTAACTACTAGCACCCCTTTTGCAAGCATGACAGCTTGTAAATGCTTTTTGTATCCAGCCAAGTATCCTTCTATTCTTTATTAAGTGATTTTCATCCATTCTTCTTTGGAAAATTCTTCCAGTTCTGTGAGATTCCTGGGCCGTCTTGCATGCTCTGCTATTTTGAGGTCTAGCCACATATTTTCAATAATGTTCAGATCAGGGGACTGTGAGGGCCATTGTAAAACCTTCAGCTTGTGCCTTTTGAGGTAGTCTACTGTGGATTTTGATGTGTTTTTAGGATCATTGTCCATTTGTAGATGCCATCCTCTTTTCAACTTCAGCTTTTTTACAGATGGTGTTCTGCTTGCTTCAAGAACTTGTTGAAATTTAATTGAATCCATTCTTCGTTCTACCTGTGAAATATTCCTAGTGTCAGCGGCTGTAACACAACCTCAAAGCATGATTGATCAATCCCCATGCTTATTGGTTGGTGAGATGTTCTTTTCCTGAAATTCTGTGCCTTTTTTCTCCACACATACCTCTGATCATTGTGGCCAAAGAGTTCTATTTTATCCTTATCGGTTCACGGGACTTGTTTCCAGAATGCATAAGGCTTGATCAAGATGTTCTTTAGCATACTTCGGATGCTGAATTTTATGGTGAGGATGCAGGAGAGGTTTTCTTCTGATGACTCCTCCATGAAGTCCATATTTGTGCATGTGTCTCTGAACAGTAGCACAATGTACCACCACTCCAGAGTCTGCTAAATCTTACTGAAGGTCTTTTGCAGTCAAGCGGGGGTTCTGATTTGCCTCTCTAGCAATCCTTCCAGCAGCTCTCACTGAAATTTTGCTTGGCCTTTCAGAACTTATCTTGACTTCCACTGTTCCTGTTAACTGTTATTTCTTAATTACATTTCAAACTGAGGAAAGAGCTATTTGAAAAGGCTTTTCTATCATCTTATAGCCTTCTCCTGCTTTGTAGGCCTCCACCACTTTCATTTTCAGAGAGCTAGGCACCTGCTTAGAAGAACCCATGACTGCTGCTTTTTGGCACAAGGTTTTATAAAGCTGGGAAATTTGCATCACCTCGCCTTTCCTAACAATGATAGCAAACAAGTCATAACCCTAACAATCAAATTAAGGTCTGAAACCTTAGTCAAAGTTATCTGAGCATACAAATCTCCAAGGATGCACAAACATTTCCATCTGCCCATTTCATTTTTGGAATTTTTAAAATGTAAAAATGACAATATATTTTTTTGTTTCCCTAAAACACAAAGGAAATGTGTCATCTTTAACTTTGGGCCTTTTAGAGATCATTTCATCTACAATCTGCTTAACTGTTCAAAATAACAGTAATTTTAACCAGGGATGCCCAAACTTTTACATGCCACTGTATCTTACCAGATCTCGTATCTAGAAATCATCCTATCAAAACCCTGTTTGATTCTCCAGTCTGCATTTATTTCCTGGTTTGGACTATTCATTTGCTGGAAGCATGGCTGGCCTCAAGCTGAATGGTGTCCTGTGCGAATATGCCCTTTGGTGCCTGCCCCACAATTTGTTTAATCAGAATACATGAGCAGGCATGTTTGTATAAGATCTGTACATGGTCTGCTTTACTTTCGGTTGCCATGTAAGAGGGTGTGCAGTAGCTCATGAAGACATCGTGGCAAGTGGATTGAATTTGTTAAAAAGTGTTTTTTATATATCTTGTGACGATTCTCCACTCTCTGTGGACAGGGGTAACTCACTTGGCTGGTCGTTGAGGCATATGCTGGGACACTCAGGGTTAAACAGTCCATTTGGTTTATTAATACACACCATAAACCGAGTCTCAGGTAATTGATAACATGCAGCACCCCGTGCACCATCCGGCAACCGTTTGGCTCTACAGTACCCACAGACCTCGCTGAGCCTTGGTGTGCCTAACACGGATTAGTGTCTGTTAACTGTCTGTGATGACCGCACAAGATCCTGGATACCTCTTGTCCTCAGAGGTGTCCTCTCCGGAGGTATACCACAGGCCTGTTCTCTCTGGCTCAGCCTAGCCAGCACTACCCGTGCACAAACACACAGACTCCATCTTGGGTGTTCAGACACACCCTCTTGGGTGGGGTATGCAGTCACCTAGAAGCCTTCCCAATGTATAGTAACCTTCAGCAGTAGATCTGCTTAGCATAACAAGCCCAGGCTTCCATCACAGGGCCACCCACTTCTGTGATACATACCGCCTATTAACCACATGGCCACCCACCATACCACAATCTATATACATCCTCAAGGCCATCCCCAGTGGATGGCTGTCGGGACATAGTTAGCACACTGGTATGATACAGTTAAATGTGCAACCAAAAGGTAAAGCACTTTCTGAATAGGAGGCTCAGACAGTGCTAGTGAAAGGTTAAAGGTCAGTTCATGTACAAGCTGCGATGGGTCCTAAGAGTACCACCAAGCTTCCAAACAGCAGGAGGACACATTGGAAGCCTAGCGCAGATCCCTGGATGGTTCGGGTCCTATGGTCCAGAGTAGGCTTTGCAGTTCATGTCTCACTCTCTCCTAAAAGGAAGAGGCCGGTCGGGGGGGAGCAAGAGGGAATGGTGGGTTGCCAGATGAGGAGTCCCCAGCACCAACAGAAGCCATTGAGATGGGAATAGCTCGGGAAGACCTTGAAGCGTACTACTTAATTGGAACATCAACTGGAGGGGTCTCTGCCCCATGCTGCATGCCACAGCCAAATGTACCCGAACTGTATAGTAAAACCAAACCTGTCGAACCAGACCAAAGGTCTCCTGGTGTGTGTGTGTGTTACTAATCACGGTCCCAAGGACAGAGATGTAGCAGAGGCTTTCAGCCCACAAGTCAGTGCGCTCTGCACAACAGCACAGCACACATGGGAAAAATATCCATTTACAAGTGGGGTTTCAGGGTGAAGAGAAGTTAGAACGGGCCTACAGCACCGGCAGTGAGCCCACTTTCAGCCGCAGGACCTGCGAAGAGCAGAATGGGGGAGATGACAGTTGTCAGACCCAAAAATAGTCTGATACTGATGACCTATTCAAAGTATAAGGAAACACCATCTGTATCTAAGCACTGGACAACCCCTTTAAGATCTTTGATAAGTACATGTGACTATAGATGAGATTATGTACAGGCCTTCTGATGTGAATAACTGCTGGGTGTCAATTCTAATTTCATGTGCAACACTGTTAGCTGAGATGTTGCTTCTAAGGCTACCTTGTGTGAAACTGCCTGCTGAGCTGTTGTATCCCTCACATACACAGTACATACCCCCCCCCACACACACACAGTAAATATCCCCAACACATACAATAAATACCCTCACACACACAAAAAAAATACCCCACACATATACCATAAATACCCCCACACAGTAAATACTCACTCACACACACGGTAAATACCCCACACACATACCGTAAATACCCCCACACACAGTAAACACCCCCTCACACACTGTAAATACCCCAGACACACTATAATAAACAACCACACACACTGTAAATGAACCCGCCAATATACACCACCCACACCCAGTAAATACCCCCACATAAACAGTAAATATACACACACACAGTAAATGCACCCCCTCCGCCCAGCAAACACCACCCACACCCAGAAAATACCCCCTCCATATAGTAAATACCCCCCCAGGAATGAAATACTGCCAAGCCGTAAATACACCCCCACCCATATCTTCGGTGTCTTCAGCGCCACTACCATGGAGCACTTACCACCAATCTGCGCCTCTGCAGCGCCAGCAAGTGATCTCAGCAGTGTGGTTGCATAATATGACCACACTGCTAGCGTCGCTCTGACCCGGCGGGCAGAGCTTTAATTGTACTTGCGTCTGTAAGAGAACGGACGACTCTCAGTCCGGGGGGGCGGCAGAATGCAGCTGCCGGAAGAGACACTTCTGATCGCGGCATTAGGCAGCCCGACTGCGCCCCCTGTCAGCTGCGCCCAGGCACTTTCCCCGGCTCCTCCCCCATAGATACGCCTCTGGATCTAGTGATGAGCGATCGTGCTCAGATAAGGTGTTACCCGAGCATGCTCAGTTGTTATCCGAGTATCTTGGGCATGTTTGAATAATATGTTTAAGTCCACGCAGCTGTCAGACAGCTGCAAAACATGAGGGGACTACCTGTTTGTAAGGCCATTCCCGCATGTGTTGCGGCTGTCTAACAGCCACAAAACATGCAGCCGTGGGAACTCGAACATATTATTCGAGCACGCCAAAGTCACTCGGATAGCATCCGAGCATGGTCAGACAACACTTTATCTGAGCAGCTTCGCTCATCACTACTTATAACACATTTCTTACATTTGTCCTTTCATGAGTTTAATATGACAAATCCCCTGATGTATGCTCAATTCTCATTTAAGTACAACTTGATTATTTTTTCATGATTGTATTTTCAGATTCATTCACTTAATTACACATGAATGTTTGATTCTGTTTTGCATACTTTTCACCTGTTTGGGCTTGTGCTCCCATTTTTCACTTTATTGCCATGATTTCAATTCCTTTGATACATAATAAAGTTAATATACATTTTATTAATTTGATTTATGGACTTCCTAGGCAGCTTTCCTCTGTGTTTTGATATTGAAGTCTCTCCCTCATGTAGAGTGTAAGATCTTATGGTCAGGGGGGTCCTTTCTCTGTTGCCTGTAACGTGTAAGCTCTTATGATCAGTGGGTTTCTCTCTCTCTCTTGCTTTTTCTCCTCTACCCCATGTGTATTTCCTGAGCAATTACAAGCTTTCCAGTGTTGAAGTTTGCACATGTTTATTTGCAGAAAATCACATTTTTGAGTAAAATTAGAAGTCGGTGAACTTGAATTTCAACAGATCCACTCATCTCTATTTAATAGACTTTAACCAAGGACCTGATTCATCAAGACTGGCCAGTCTTTGCAAATTTTGCAAATCTAAAGAACTAGACCCTCATGGATAGGAAATTTAGATGCAGTCCAAAAGTTAGTGTACAGCATTTCAGCCATTGACTCTGACCTTCGTCAGGTATAAAGTTAGTTTTTGCATAGAGATGATACACAGGTACTCGGAGGCAGTAACACAGACGCACAGAGCAAGGGTTAAACAGCTATTCACTTTATCTAAACAGGAATAACCTCCTCGCAGGTTGAAAACAAAGGAACTGCAGTTAAAGGGTTGAGGGTTAAACAGGGTAACAGTTATTCAGAGTAGCAGTCTATCAGTTTCAATTATCGTGACTCGGTCATCCGTTTCTCCCTCAAACTCCAATGTCTGTTTGGCTGCCAGCTGAGGCCATTGCTGAGTATTCAGGCTTCCCTGAGCCCCTAGTCCATTGAACTGCAGAGCTGAAGAGTGAAGCACTGCACAAGTCTCTACTCGGCGTGTGCTCCCTTGTGCACCCACCGATACCTGGATGACCGCATCGCAATGCTCTGCTTGGCGCGCGTCTCTCTGTGCATCAGCCGATAGCTGGACATCCGCACCGTGATGCTCTGCTCGGCACGTGTCTCCCTGCACGCCCGCTGATACTCATCCTAGATCTGTGCTCTGCAGCCGGGAGCCTTTCCCAACAAACTCCCCCTCGGCATGCTCTGACCTGCATGCTTGGCGACACTCCATGGATCCTTACTGCACCCGACCCATATCACTGCTGCGCGGCCTATCGGTGCTCGCGGCTTGGTGCAGGTCCTTTGTCACTCAGCCCTCCAGCAGGAAGCACCTCTCTTTTACCGTGCAATCCTCCTTATACTCTCCTGACTCACCAAACCCTCTCTCTGCAGGTCATGGGTCTCTTGCATCCTCAATTTCCTTCCCCCATGCAACAGGAGGCACGGCCTCAGCAGTTCCGGACCCGTCAGCACTTGCAGCCTGGCTCTCTCTTCTACAGAGACATGAATCCAGTTGTGATAAAGCGTTATAAGAGAAGCATAGGATGTCTGAAGTGGTAAGAGTGTGTTCACCACTGCAAGGCATCCTCTGGCATTGTTAGTCTAATGTGTGGGGGGCTTTATATATTATAACAGCAAATCGGGAAACCTGCAGCCACATCCGGCCCTCTGGCTAGTCCAGTCCAGCCCATGGACCGAGACAGCTGAAGGGCTGAAACAGTGGTCCACGGGACACACCATGATCTTGTCTGCTGTCCATCTGCCTCCTCTGCCCGCTATCACAGCTATCTGCATCGTCAGGATGCAGATAATGGTCAATACCTTTATTGAAGGACAGTGTTGTTGGCTCCATCTTCCACCAATTATATGAGACAGCAGACGTGATGACGTCATTAAATTGCATCAGCTATGCACTGAGGAGAGTTAGTGCACCAGAGAGAGCAGAGCGCCGGGGGAACAGGAGCGAGGTATGTGTTATTGTTTTTGTTTTCTATGTATGTGGAATTTTTATATGCATATTGGAGGCTGTGTGGGGGCTCATGCTCTATATAGGAAGCTATGTGGGGCTCATGCTGTATATAGGAGACTACGTGGGGGAAATGCTGTATATGGAGGGGTTATGTAGGGGCTTTTACTGTACATAGGATATGTGGGGTTCATGCTGTATATAGGAGGCAATGTGGGGCTCATACTGTATATAGGAGGCTTCGTGGGGCTCATACTATATATTAAGGGCTCATTGTTGTGAATTTGGATTCTGGGCTCCCCCGGTGGCTACTGGTGGAATTGAACTTGTGACATCATCTTCCCTGTTCACCTGTTCTGATTAGATCTGGGTGTCGCTATATAACCTGGCTTCTCTGTTAGATGCTTGCCGGTCAACAATGTTATCAGAAGCCTCTCTGTGCTTGTTCCTGCTCCCAGACATCTACTAGATAAGTTGGACATTCGTCCATGTTTTGTTTTTGTATTTTGGTTCCAGTTCACAGCTGCAGTTTCGTTACTGTGTCTGGAAAGCTCTTGTTGATCAGGAATTGCCACTCTGGTATTATGAGTTAATGCCAGAGTCCTAAAGTAATTTCTGGATGTGTTTTGTTAGGGTTTTCTACTGACCATGAAAGTATGCTTTCTGTCTTCTGCTATCTAGAAAGCGGACCTCAAATTTGCTAAAACTATTTTCCTGCTGCGTTTGTTGTTTCATCTCATATCACCGCCAATATATGTGGGGGGCCTCTGTCTCCTTTTTGGGCATTTCTCTAGAGGTGAGTCAGGTCTTATATTTCCCTCTGCTAGCATTATTTAGTTCTCCGGCCGGCGCTGGGCATATAGGGATAAAAAGTAGGACATGCTACCTGGCTACTTCTAGATGATGCGGTAGGTTTAGTTCATGGTCAGTATAGTTACATCTTCCAAGAGCTTGTTCCTTTTGAGGCTTATGCTAGTTCTCTGGCCATGGAGATCATGACAGTTTGACCGGCCCACTAAAGGGTTAAAATCCTTGGCTGAGAAAGGAGAGAAATAAGAAGTCTGCTGAAAATTTTTTTTTTTTTTTTTTTTTTTTCTCTAGTAGTTAGTGTGCTCTTAATTGGATCACTTGCCAGTCTGTCTATGCTGCAGTCTTTCTTTTTTTTCTCTCTCCTTCTAATCTTTGAATGGCTCTATGTTCACCTGTCTATAATGGATCTACAGAGTGTAACTGCAGGTTTGAATAATCTCGCCACGAAAGTACAAAGTTTGCAAGATTTTGTTGTTCATGCTCCGGTATCAGAGCCGAGAATTCCTTTGCCGGAATTCTTCTCAGGGAATAGATCTAGCTTTCAGAATTTTAGAAATAATTGTAAGTTATTTTTGTCCCTGAAATCTCGTTCTGCTGGAGACCCTGCACAGCAGGTTGGGATTGTGATTTCCTTGCTCCGCGGCGACCCTCAAGATTGGGCTTTTGCATTGGCACCAGGGGATCCTGCGTTGCGCAATGTGGATGCGTTTTTTCTGGCCTTGGGCTTGCTGTATGAGGAACCTCATTTGGAACTTCAGGCAGAAAAAACTTTGATGTCCCTATCGCAGGGGCAAGATGAAGCTGAAATTTACTGCCAAAAATTCCGTAAATGGTCTGTGCTTACTCAGTGGAATGAGTGTGCCTTGGCGGCTACTTTCAGAGAGGGTCTTTCTGATGCCATTAAGGATGTTATGGTGGGGTTCCCTGTGCCTGCTAGTCTGAATGAGTCCATGACAATGGCCATTCAGATCGATAGGCGTCTGCGGGAGTGCAAACCAGTGCACCATCTGGCGGTGTCCACTGAGAAGACGCCAGAAAACATGCAGTGTGATAGAATTCTGTCCAGAAGCGAGCGGCAGAATTTTAGACGGAAAAATGGGTTGTGTTTCTATTGTGGGGATTCTACTCATGTTATATCAGCATGCTTTAAGCGTACTAAAAAGCTTGATAAATCCGTTCCCATTGGCACTTTACAGTCTAAATTTATTTTGTCTGTGACCCTGATTTGCTCTTTGTCATCTATTACTACGGACGCCTATATCGACTCTGGCGCCGCTTTGAGTCTTATGGATTGGTCCTTTGCCAATCGTTGTGGGTATGATTTAGAGCCTTTGGAGACTCTTATTCCTCTGAAGGGGATTGACTCCACCCCATTGGCTAATAATAAACCACAATACTGGACACAAGTGACTATGTGTATTAATCCGGATCACCAGGAGACTATTCGTTTTCTGGTGCTGTATAATCTACATGATGATTTGGTGCTGGGATTGCCATGGCTGCAGTCTCACAACCCAGTCCTTGACTGGAGAGCTATGTCTGTGTTGAGCTGGGGATGTAAGGGGACTCATGGGGACGTACCTTTGGTGTCCATTTTATCATCTATTCCCTCTGAAATCCCTGAGTTCCTGTCTGATTATCGTGACGTCTTTGAAGAACCCAAGCTGGGTTCACTACCTCCGCACCGTGAGTGCGATTGTGCTATAGATTTAATTCCGGGTAGTAAATACCCAAAGGGTCGTTTATTTAATCTGTCTGTGCCTGAACATACTGCTATGCGAGAATATATAAAGGAGTCCTTGGAAAAGGGACATATTCGTCCATCGTCATCTCCCTTAGGAGCCGGTTTTTTCTTTGTGTCAAAAAAAGACGGCTCTTTGAGACCATGTATTGATTATCGGCTTTTGAATAAAATCACGGTTAAATATCAATACCCATTGCCGTTGCTGACTGATTTGTTTGCTCGCATAAAGGGGGCCAAGTGGTTCTCTAAGATTGATCTCCGTGGGGCGTATAATTTGGTGCGGATCAGGCAGGGGGATGAGTGGAAAACCGCATTTAATACGCCCGAGGGCCACTTTGAGTATTTGGTGATGCCTTTTGGTCTTTCTAATGCCCCTTCAGTCTTCCAGTCCTTTATGCATGATATTTTCCGCGATTTTTTGGATAAATTTATGATAGTGTATCTGGATGATATTCTGATTTTTTCGGATGATTGGGACTCTCATGTCCGGCAAGTTAAGAGGGTTTTTCAGGTTTTGCGGTCTAATTCTCTGTGTGTCAAGGGTTCTAAGTGCGTTTTTGGGGTTCAGAGAATTTCCTTTTTGGGATATATTTTTTCTCCCTCTTCCATTGAGATGGATCCTGTCAAGGTTCAAGCTATTTGTGATTGGACGCAGCCCTCTTCTCTTAAAAGTCTTCAGAAATTTTTGGGCTTTGCCAACTTTTATCGTCGATTTATTTCTGGTTTTTCGGATGTCGTTAAGCCATTGACCGATTTGACTAGACAGGGTGCTGATGTTGCTAATTGGTCCCCTGATGCTGTGGAGGCCTTTCAGGAGCTTAAGCGCCGTTTTTCTTCTGCCCCTGTGTTGCGTCAGCCTGATGTGACTCTTCCTTTTCAGGTGGAGGTCGACGCTTCTGAGATCGGGGCTGGGGCAGTGTTGTCGCAGAAAAGTTCTGACTGCGCCGTGATGAGGCCTTGTGCCTTCTTTTCCCGTAAATTTTCGCCCGCTGAGCGGAATTATGATGTTGGGAATCGGGAGCTTTTGGCCATGAAGTGGGCGTTTGAGGAGTGGCGCCATTGGCTCGAGGGGGCCAGACATCAGGTGGTGGTATTGACTGACCACAAAAATTTGATTTATCTTGAGACCGCCAGGCGCCTGAATCCTAGACAGGCGCGCTGGTCATTATTTTTCTCTCGGTTTAATTTTGTGGTATCGTACCTACCGGGTTCTAAGAATGTTAAGGCGGATGCCCTTTCTAGGAGTTTTGAGCCTGATTCACCCGGCAACTCTGACCCCACAGGTATTCTTAAGGAGGGAGTTATCTTGTCAGCCGTTTCTCCAGACCTGCGGCGGGCCTTGCAGGAGTTTCAGGCGGATAGACCGGATCGTTGTCCGCCTGATAGGTTGTTTGTTCCTGATGATTGGACCAGTAGAGTCATCTCTGAGGTACATTCTTCTGCATTGGCAGGTCATCCTGGAATTTTTGGTACCAGGGATTTGGTGGCAAGATCCTTCTGGTGGCCTTCCCTGTCACGAGATGTGCGAGGCTTTGTGCAGTCTTGTGACGTTTGTGCTCGGGCCAAGCCTTGTTGTTCTCGGGCTAGTGGATTATTGTTGCCCTTGCCTATTCCTAAGAGGCCTTGGACACACATCTCGATGGATTTTATTTCAGATCTGCCTGTTTCTCAGAAGATGTCTGTCATCTGGGTGGTGTGTGACCGTTTTTCTAAGATGGTCCATTTGGTTCCCCTGCCCAAATTGCCTTCTTCTTCCGAGTTGGTGCCCCTGTTTTTTCAAAATGTTGTTCGTTTGCATGGTATTCCTGAGAATATCGTTTCTGACAGAGGAACCCAATTTGTGTCTAGATTTTGGCGGGCATTCTGTGCTAGGATGGGCATAGATTTGTCTTTTTCGTCTGCTTTTCACCCTCAGACTAATGGCCAGACCGAGCGGACTAATCAGACCCTGGAGACATATCTGAGGTGTTTTGTGTCTGCTGACCAGGATGATTGGGTTGCTTTTTTGCCATTGGCGGAGTTCGCCCTCAATAATCGGGCCAGCTCTGCCACTTTGGTGTCCCCGTTTTTCTGTAATTCGGGGTTCCACCCTCGATTTTCCTCCGGTCAGATGGAATCCTCGGATTGTCCTGGAGTGGATGTGGTGGTGGAGAGATTGCATCATATCTGGGGGCAGGTGATGGACAATTTAAAGTTGTCCCAGGAGAAGACTCAGCTTTTTGCCAACCGTCACCGTCGTGTTGGTCCTCGGCTTTGTGTTGGAGATTTGGTGTGGTTGTCTTCTCGTTTTGTCCCTATGAGGGTCTCATCTCCTAAGTTTAAGCCTCGGTTCATCGGTCCGTATAAAATATTGGAGATTCTTAACCCTGTTTCCTTCCGTTTGGACCTCCCTGCATCCTTTTCTATTCATAACGTTTTTCATCGGTCGTTATTGCGCAGGTATGAGGCACCGATTGTGCCTTCCGTTGAGCCTCCTGCTCCGGTGTTGGTTGAGGGTGAGTTGGAGTACGTTGTGGAAAAAATCCTAGACTCCCGTGTTTCCAGACGGAGACTCCAGTATCTGGTCAAGTGGAAGGGATACGGCCAGGAGGACAATTCTTGGGTCACTGCATCTGATGTTCATGCCTCTGATCTGGTTCGTGCCTTTCATAGGGCCCATCCTGATCGCCCTGGTGGTTCTGGTGAGGGTTCGGTGCCCCCTCCTTGAGGGGGGGGTACTGTTGTGAATTTGGATTCTGGGCTCCCCCGGTGGCTACTGGTGGAATTGAACTTGTGACATCATCTTCCCTGTTCACCTGTTCTGATTAGATCTGGGTGTCGCTATATAACCTGGCTTCTCTGTTAGATGCTTGCCGGTCAACAATGTTATCAGAAGCCTCTCTGTGCTTGTTCCTGCTCCCAGACATCTACTAGATAAGTTGGACATTCGTCCATGTTTTGTTTTTGTATTTTGGTTCCAGTTCACAGCTGCAGTTTCGTTACTGTGTCTGGAAAGCTCTTGTTGATCAGGAATTGCCACTCTGGTATTATGAGTTAATGCCAGAGTCCTAAAGTAATTTCTGGATGTGTTTTGTTAGGGTTTTCTACTGACCATGAAAGTATGCTTTCTGTCTTCTGCTATCTAGAAAGCGGACCTCAAATTTGCTAAAACTATTTTCCTGCTGCGTTTGTTGTTTCATCTCATATCACCGCCAATATATGTGGGGGGCCTCTGTCTCCTTTTTGGGCATTTCTCTAGAGGTGAGTCAGGTCTTATATTTCCCTCTGCTAGCATTATTTAGTTCTCCGGCCGGCGCTGGGCATATAGGGATAAAAAGTAGGACATGCTACCTGGCTACTTCTAGATGATGCGGTAGGTTTAGTTCATGGTCAGTATAGTTACATCTTCCAAGAGCTTGTTCCTTTTGAGGCTTATGCTAGTTCTCTGGCCATGGAGATCATGACAGCTCATACTGTATAGGAAGCAGTGTGGGGGCCCATGCTGTATATTGGAGGCTATGAGGTACTCATACTGTAGATAGGAGGCTATGTGGGGCTCATGCTGTATATATAGGAGCCTATGTGGGGGCTCATACTATATATAGGAGGCTATGTTGGGGCTTATTTTCTGTATATAAGGCTTTATAAAACTCATGCTGTATATATGAGGCTATTTGGGGCTCATACTGAACACACCAGATTATGTGGGGCTCATACTGTATATAGGAGGCTATTTGAGGGCTCATACTGTATGGGGGGCTCATGTTGTATAAGGGAGGCTATGTGGGGATGATACTGTACCTAGGAGGCAATGTGGGGCTCATGCTGTATATAGGAGGCTATATGGGCTCATGCTGTCCATTGGAGGCTATGTGGGGACTCATACTGTATATAGGAGGCTATGTGGGGCTCGTGCTGTTTATTGGAGGCTACGTGGGGACTCATATATAGCCTCGTATATAGGAGGCTATGTGGGGGCTCATGCTGTATACATGAGGCTATGTGGAGCTTATACTGTATATAGGACATTATATGAGGACTGTATACAGAGCTGCTATGTCGGGGCTCATGTAATTGTAAGGAGATTGCTTTCCCTGCTCCTTACCTGGAACCACTTAGTCAGACAGCTGGGTTGTTGGGGGGAAGACTTTCTGCCCTGGACAGAAGGGACCATGTGACTGCTGGGGGCAGAGAGGAAGACAGAGGGGTGTGGTCAGAAAAGAGCGGGAGAGCAGAGCGCGTGGGACAGAGGGGACAGCGCACCAGAGAAAGCAGGCTGCAGCGCCGCGCTCCCTGAAAGAGAATGCTCCCCGTGAGGGCACTGAGGCTGAGATACCAGCTGTAGTGAAGGCTGGATGTGAGAGTGTGGACTTGGAAGCCTCCGTAATCAGAGAAGACGTATCCCCTTACAGTGACCCGAGCGCGCAGCCCCGGTGACCGCACTGACAAGCCAGGACCCCTGAGTGTGACAAGTAAACTGCTCAGTGTGTGTGTAGCATTGCTGCTTCAGAGAGAGAGACTGCCAGTCTAATATACAGAGACTTGCAGCAGCAGAGTGGCTGCTTCCGGCTTCACTGGGAGAAAAGACTGCAAAGACTTAACCCCGGAGTCTCCAGTTCCCAGGAGACAGAGGAGAGACTTCATGATCTTCAAGCGCTGCTGGTGACTGTACCCACGTTGGAATAAGGACCCTCCAGTCAGGACCGCCCTGGACTGATAAGTTACAAGAACATTCATTAACTGTTTCGATTCCGCTTAACTGTTTACTGTTTGCTTTATCTCTATTTCCCCTCAACAGTTGGTCTGTCTGTTCCATGGTGACATACTCAACCCTGCACTCTATTACATTTGGCATAGTCGGCAGGATGTCACATGGTAGCGCGGAAAGGGCAGATCAAGCAGTTGGGGGAGGCCCCAGGTCTAGCATCTCCCTGGGAGCCATGTTAGTTAACCTGCCAAAATTCTCGGGGAGCGATGTCATGTTGTGGAGTTGAACGGAGCGCATCCAAGGGATGATGCGGATGCATCCTATGATGCTGGCTCTGCAGGCGGAAATAGCTGTGATGGCCCTAGAGGGGGATGCACGGGACTCTGTTATGCTCAGACCCCCCAGGCGAGAGATACCCTGGACAAAGTATTACGTATACTTGAGGAGACGCATGGGGACCCCACTGACGTAGGGGAGCTGCGCATGCGACTGTTTCGCCGGGTACAAAGAGAGGGGGAGACCGTGACGCAATATATGAATACCCTGCAGGAGCTTCATACTGCCATCATACGGAAGGACGGCGTAGGTGTGGGGGCAATTGACGTTGTGCTGCGAGACCAACTGGTGACAGGCTTGCGAGATGTGTTGATGAAACAGGCCCTGCGAGAGCGCGTGCGCATAAAGCCAGATATGACTTTCTCTGAGGTCGGGAGAGAGGCACGCACGTGCGAGCAAGAGCAAGGGGTGGTAGTGCCAGTGGGGAAGGTATGGAGCGGGGAGGTAACCACCCCTCAATGGGTACAAGACTTGAAGAAGGAGGTTAAGCGGGTCCGTGAGGAAGTGGCTGAATATAAGAAGACCCCTGCTGCAGAGTACAGCCCTCTGGTGTGAGAAACAGAGACCGCCCCCCAAAGTGAGACTAGTGCCGCTCAGCGAAGAAGACTGCCGACATGCTACAATTGTGGAGCACCCAGTCAGAATGAAGAGGAGATGACATGGACCCAGGATTCCCGGTTGAAGATAAGAACAATGTGGAAAGAGTTTGAGAGTCTGGGGAAAGCCCTGACTGCCGTTTTGGGGACCAGCGGCATACCCCGTGGTAACGTGTGGAAGCAGCCAGAAAGAGATAGCGGAGAGGTGCGTAGCATGAAGAAGGCTTCAGTGGTGGCCCCAGAGTGTAACTTCGTATCCTGGAGAGAAGAGCAACTGCAGATGAGAGATGTCTCCCGTCGAGGTCGACGATCCAGACTGAAGTGCCCTCCAGCCAGATGCAGACGTGAGTGCTGGTCATGCAGAAGAGTGGAACACATGTCCAGAAATTGCCCTACTCGAGAAGAGCGGTGGCAGAGATTCGCTCACCCCTCTGAGGGTCCTGCTAACTGGAGGGAACGTCGCCCCTGGAGAGAGTGGTACGGCAGGAAGAGAAGAGCCCCACCTAGAGCAAGACAGTACCACAATGTTGGATGCCCAGGAGAAGGGGAAAAAGTGCCAAGTGTTCCTGCGACGCTCGTTTTCAAGGTCCTAGTCGATGAGAAGGAGGAACCACTGATGTCGCCCCCTGAGGTGAAGAGTGTGCTCGCTGTCAGCTCACAAGATCCTGATCGGACAGAGGAAATGGAACAGCTGTGTGAGACAGGGCATGTGGCTGAGAAGCCCTGGGAAATGAAGCCCGCAGAGCCCGGCGCAGATGACGAAGAGTCCAGCCTGCATGGTCTTAATTCATCTTATTCTGGTTTCGACAAGAATGCTCCTCTCAAAGAGAGGGGGAGCTATGGAGAAGAATTACTTGTACTAAGCCCCCAGACTGAGGAGCCCGGGCAAGAAATCCCTAAAGTTTCCGATAACAACAAGGAAAAGGGCGAATCGTCTATTGTTGTGAAATTGGATTTTGGGCTCCCCCGGTGGCCACTGGTGGAATTGAACTTGTGTGCATCATCCCCTCTGTTCACCTGTTCCCATCAGGATGTGGGAGTCGCTATTTAACCTTGCTCCTCTGTCACTTCCATGCCGGTCACATTGTAATCAGAAGCCTTTCTGTGCATGTTCCTGCTACCAGACAACTTCCAGCTAAGTCGGACTTTTGTCCTTGTTTGTTTTTTGCATTTTGTTCCAGTTCACAGCTGCAGTTTCGTTTCTGTGTCTGGAAAGCTCTTGTGATCTGAAATTGCCACTCTGATGTTATGAGTTAATACTAGAGTCTTAAAGTAATTTCAGGATGGTGTATTGATAGGGTTTTCAGCTGACCATGAAAGTACCCTTTCTGTCTTCCTGCTATCTAGTAAGCGGACCTCGATTTTGCTAAACCTATTTTCATACTACGTTTGTCATTTTCATCTTAAATCACCGCCAATATATGTGGGGGCCTCTGTCTGCCTTTCGGGGAAATTTCTCTAGAGGTGAGCCAGGACTATATTTTCCTCTGCCAGGATTAGTTAGTCCTCCGGCCGGCGCTGGGCGTCTAGGGATAAAACGCAGGCTACGCTACCCGGCTACTGTTAGTTGTGCGGCAGGTTTAGTTCATGGTCAGTTTAAGTTTCCATCCTTCCAAGAGCTAGTTCCTATGTATGCTGGGCTATGTTCTCTTGCCATTGAGAACCATAACAGTTTGACCGGCCCACAAAGGGTTAAATTAATTGGCAGAGAAAGGAGAGAAAAAAGAAGTCTGCTGAAATTTTTTTTTTTTTTTTTTTTCCTTCAGTTCTGAGTGTGCTTTCAATTGAATCACTTGCAAGTCTGCCTATATTGCAGCCTTCCTCTCTCTCTCTCCTTCTAATCCTGGAATGGCTCTGTGTTCACCTGTTTAAAATGGATATTCAGAGTTTAGCTGCAGGTTTGAATAATCTCACCACGAAAGTTCAAAATTTACAAGATTTTGTTGTTCATGTTCCTATATCTGAACCTAGAATTCCTTTGCCTGAATTTTTCTCGGGGAATAGATCTTGCTTTCAAAATTTCAAAAATAATTGCAAGTTGTTTTTGTCCCTGAAATCTCGCTCTGCTGGAGATCCTGCTCAGCAGGTCAGGATTGTGATTTCCTTGCTCCGGGGCGACCCTCAAGATTGGGCTTTTGCATTGGCTCCAGGGGATCCTGCGTTGCTCAATGTGGATGCGTTTTTTCTGGCCTTGGGGTTGCTTTATGAGGAACCTCATTTAGAGCTTCAGGCGGAAAAAGCCTTGATGTCCCTATCTCAGGGGCAAGATGAAGTTGAAATATACTGCCAAAAATTCCGTAAATGGTCTGTGCTTACTCAGTGGAATGAGTGCGCCCTGGCGGCGAATTTCAGAGAGGGTCTCTCTGATGCCGTTAAGGACGTTATGGTGGGGTTCCCTGTGCCTGCGGGTCTGAATGAGTCCATGACAATGGCTATCCAGATCGATAGACGTCTGCGGGAGCGCAAACCTGTGCACCATTTGGCGGTGTCTACTGAGAAGACGCCAGAGAATATGCAATGTGATAGAATTCTGTCCAGAAGCGAACGGCAGAATTTTAGACGAAAAAATGGGTTGTGCTTTTATTGTGGTGATTCAACTCATGTTATATCAGCATGCTCTAAGCGTACTAAGAAGCTTGATAAGTCAGTTTCAATTGGCACTTTTCAGTCTAAGTTTATTCTATCTGTGACCCTGATTTGTTCTTTATCATCTATTACCGCGGATGCCTATGTCGATTCTGGCGCCGCTTTGAGTCTTATGGATTGGTCCTTTGCCAAACGCTGTGGGTATGATTTAGAGCCTCTTGAAACTCCTATACCTCTGAAGGGGATTGACTCCACCCCATTGGCTAGTAATAAACCACAATACTGGACACAAGTAACTGCGAATTAATCCGGATCATCAGGAGATTGTTCGCTTTCTTGTGCTGTATAATCTACATGATGTGTTGGTGCTTGGATTGCCATGGCTGCAATCTCATAACCCAGTCCTCGACTGGAACGCTATGTCTGTGTTAAGCTGGGGATGTAAGGGGATGCATGGGGACGTACCTTTGGTTTCCATTTCGTCATCTATTCCCTCTGAGATTCCTGAATTCTTGTCTGACTATCGTGACGTTTTTGAAGAACCTAAGCTTGGTTCATTACCTCCGCACCGGGAGTGCGATTGTGCCATAGATTTGATTCCGGGTAGTAAATACCCTAAGGGTCGTTTATTTAATCTGTCTGTGCCTGAACATGCTGCTATGCGAGAATATATAAAGGAGTCCTTGGAAAAGGGACATATTCGTCCTTCGTCATCTCCCTTAGGAGCCGGTTTTTTCTTTGTGTCTAAGAAAGATGGCTCTTTGAGGCCGTGTATTGATTATCGGCTTTTGAATAAAATCACGGTTAAATATCAATATCCGTTGCCACTGCTGACTGATTTGTTTGCTCGCATAAAGGGGGCCAAGTGGTTCTCTAAGATAGATCTCCGTGGGGCGTATAATTTGGTGCGAATTAAGCAGGGGGATGAGTGGAAAACCGCATTTAATACGCCCGAGGGCCACTTTGAGTATTTGGTGATGCCTTTTGGCCTTTCTAATGCCCCTTCAGTCTTTCAGTCCTTTATGCATGACATTTTCCGTGATTATTTGGATAAATTTATGATCGTGTATCTGGATGATATTCTGATTTTTTCGGATGACTGGGACTCTCATGTCCAGCAGGTCAGGAGGGTTTTTCAGGTTTTGCGGTCTAATTCCTTGTGTGTGAAGGGTTCTAAGTGCGTTTTTGGGGTTCAAAAGATTTCCTTCTTGGGATACATTTTTTCCCCCTCTTCCATCGAGATGGATCCTGTCAAGGTTCGGGCTATTTGTGATTGGACGCAACCCTCTTCTCTTAAGAGTCTTCAGAAATTTTTGGGCTTTGCTAACTTTTATCGTCGATTTATTGCTGGTTTTTCTGATGTTGTTAAACCATTGACTGATTTGACTAAGAAGGGTGCTGATGTTGCTGATTGGTCCCCTGCTGCTGTGGAGGCCTTTCGGGAGCTCAAGCGCCGCTTTTCTTCCGCCCCTGTGTTGCGTCAGCCTGAGGTTGCTCTTCCTTTTTAGGTTGAGGTCGACGCTTCTGAAATCGGAGCTGGGGCGGTTTTGTCGCAAAGAAGTTCCGACTGCTCCGTGATGAAACCTTGTGCTTTTTTTTCTCGTAAATTTTCGCCCGCCGAGCGGAATTATGATATTGGGAATCGGGAGCTTTTGGCCATGAAGTGGGCTTTTGAGGAGTGGCGTCATTGGCTTGAGGGGGCTAGACATCAGGTGGTGGTATTGACCGACCACAAAAATTTAATTTATCTTGAGTCCGCCAGACGCCTGAATCCTAGACAGGCGCGCTGGTCGTTGTTTTTCTCTCGGTTTAATTTTGTGGTGTCATACCTACCGGGTTCTAAGAATGTTAAGGCGGATGCCCTTTCTAGGAGTTTTGAGCCTGACTCCCCTGGTAATTCTGAACCTACAGGTATCCTTAAGGATGGAGTGATATTGTCTGCCGTTTCTCCAGACCTGCGGCGGGCCTTGCAGGATTTTCAGGCGGATAGACCTGATCGTTGCCCACCTGGTAGACTGTTTGTTCCTGATGATTGGACCAGTAAAGTCATTTCTGAGGTTCATTCTTCTGCGTTGGCAGGTCATCCTGGAATCTTTGGTACCAGGGATTTGGTGGCAAGGTCCTTCTGGTGGCCTTCCCTGTCACGAGATGTACGAGGCTTTGTGCAGTCTTGTGACGTTTGTGCTCGGGCCAAGCCTTGTTGTTCTCGGGCTAGTGGATTGTTGTTGCCCTTGCCTATCCCGAAGAGGCCTTGGACGCACATCTCGATGGATTTTATTTCGGATGTTCCTGTTTCTCAGAAGATGTCTGTCATCTGGGTGGTGTGTGACCGTTTCTCTAAGATGGTCCATTTGGTTCCCCTGCCTAAGTTGCCTTCTTCTTCCGAGTTGGTTCCTCTGTTTTTTCAAAATGTGGTTCGTTTGCATGGTATTCCGGAGAATATCGTTTCTGACAGAGGAACCCAATTCGTGTCTAGATTTTGGCAGGCATTCTGTGCTAGGATGGGCATAGATTTGTCTTTCTCGTCTGCTTTCCATCCTCAGACTAATGGCCAGACCGAGCGGACGAATCAGACTTTGGAGACATATTTGAGGTGTTTTGTGTCTGCAGATCAGGATGATTGGGTTGCTTTTTTGCCTTTAGCGGAGTTTGCCCTCAATAATCGGGCCAGCTCTGCCACCTTGGTGTCTCCTTTTTTCTGTAATTCGGGGTTTCATCCTCGATTTTCCTCCGGTCAGGTGGAATCTTCGGATTGTCCTGGAGTGGATGCTGTGGTGGAGAGGTTGCATCAGATTTGGGGGCAGGTGGTGGACAATTTGAAGTTGTCCCAGGAGAAGACTCAGCTTTTTGCCAACCGCCGGCGTCGGGTTGGTCCTCGGCTTTGTGTCGGGGACTTGGTGTGGTTGTCTTCTCGTTTTGTCCCTATGAGGGTTTCTTCTCCTAAGTTTAAGCCTCGGTTCATCGGCCCGTACAAGATATTGGAGATTCTTAACCCTGTGTCCTTCCGTTTGGACCTCCCTGCATCTTTTTCTATTCATAATGTTTTTCATCGGTCATTGTTGCGCAGGTATGAGGTACCGGTTGTGCCTTCCGTTGAGCCTCCTGCTCCGGTGTTGGTTGAGGGCGAGTTGGAGTACGTTGTGGAAAAAATCTTGGACTCCCGTGTTTCCAGACGGAAACTCCAGTATCTGGTCAAATGGAAGGGATACGGTCAGGAGGATAATTCTTGGGTGACTGCCTCTGATGTTCATGCCTCCGATCTGGTCCGTGCCTTTCATAGGGCTCATCCTGATCGCCCTGGTGGTTCTGGTGAGGGTTCGGTGCCCCCTCCTTGAGGGGGGGGTACTGTTGTGAAATTGGATTTTGGGCTCCCCCGGTGGCCACTGGTGGAATTGAACTTGTGTGCATCATCCCCTCTGTTCACCTGTTCCCATCAGGATGTGGGAGTCGCTATTTAACCTTGCTCCTCTGTCACTTCCATGCCGGTCACATTGTAATCAGAAGCCTTTCTGTGCATGTTCCTGCTACCAGACAACTTCCAGCTAAGTCGGACTTTTGTCCTTGTTTGTTTTTTGCATTTTGTTCCAGTTCACAGCTGCAGTTTCGTTTCTGTGTCTGGAAAGCTCTTGTGATCTGAAATTGCCACTCTGATGTTATGAGTTAATACTAGAGTCTTAAAGTAATTTCAGGATGGTGTATTGATAGGGTTTTCAGCTGACCATGAAAGTACCCTTTCTGTCTTCCTGCTATCTAGTAAGCGGACCTCGATTTTGCTAAACCTATTTTCATACTACGTTTGTCATTTTCATCTTAAATCACCGCCAATATATGTGGGGGCCTCTGTCTGCCTTTCGGGGAAATTTCTCTAGAGGTGAGCCAGGACTATATTTTCCTCTGCCAGGATTAGTTAGTCCTCCGGCTGGCGCTGGGCGTCTAGGGATAAAACGCAGGCTACGCAACCCGGCTACTGTTAGTTGTGCGGCAGGTTTAGTTCATGGTCAGTTTAAGTTTCCATCCTTCCAAGAGCTAGTTCCTATGTATGCTGGGCTATGTTCTCTTGCCATTGAGAACCATAACAGTCTATGCAAGCATCTGCTAGCGGCAAAGCCAAAAAGAAGAAGAAAAAGAAAGAGGACAGTGGATGCCATTGGAAAATCTAATGTGACAAAACAAAATTCATCTGAGGAATTTTCTTTTATGACTGCCGACGAGGTAGAGGAAGTATATCTCAACCTGACTAATGAACAACTCCTAGACCATTTAGTTTGGCAGTATGTGAAAGAAGAAGAAAGGCAGAAGGAGATGCGAGAATTGCAGGTATCTGACTCCCCTCAAGAGAACAAAGAGAAACACGAAGAGTCCTTGCCCATGGAATGGCGAGCTTCAAGAGAGGGGGAATGTAAGGAGGTTCCTTTCCCTGCTCCTTACCTGGAACCACTTAGTCAGACAGCTGGGTTGTTGGGGGGAAGACTTTCTGCACAGGACAGAAGGGACCATGTGACCGCGGGGGGCAGAGAGGAAGACAGAGGGGTGTGGTCAGACAAGAGCGGGAGAGCAGAGCGCGCGGAACAGAGGGGACAGCGTGCCAGAGAGAGAGCAGGCTGCAGTGCCACGCTCCCCGAAAGAGAGTGCTCCCCGTGAGGGCACTGAGGCTGATATACCAGCCGTAGTGAAGGCTGGATGTGAGAGTGTGGACTTGGAAGCCTTTGTAATCAGAGAAGACATATCCCCTTACAGTGACCTGAGCGCACAGCCCCGGTGACCGCACTGACAAGCCAGGACCCCTGCGTGTGACAAGTAAACTGCTCAGTGTGTGTAGAATTGCTGCTGCAGAGAGAGAGACTGCCAGCCTAATATACAGAGATGAAATACAAGGGAAAAGAAAGCGGTCACTGGGGAGCGCTGTGAGGGTCACAGTTACAATTGAAAGCAAAGGGTCCACCGCAGCTCCAGCCGTTAACCTTCTAGGAGGATACAAAATGCAGTAAAGAATAGTAATAACGGTCCTAGGAGCGCTGGAAATGAGACCAAAACAAGGATTTTAGTGTTGAACCACAACGCGTTTCAACGGTTAAACCGTCTTCATCAGGTGGAAGACCTGATGAAGACGGTTTAATCGTTGAAACGCGTTGTGGTTCAACACTAAAATCCTTGTTTTGGTCTCATTTCCAGCGCTCCTAGGACCGTTATTACTATTCTTTACTACAGCCTAATATACAGAGACTTGCAGCAGAGTGGCTGTTACTTCCTGCTTCCAGCTTCATTGGGAGAAAAGACTGCAAAGACTTAACCCCGGAGTCTCCAGTTCCCAGGAGACAGAGAAGAGACTTCAGGATCTTCAAGCGCTGCTGGTGACTGTACCCATGTTGGAATAAGGACCCTCCAGTCAGGACTGTCCTGGACTGATAAGTTACAAGAACATTCGTTAACCGTTTCGATTCCGCTTAACTGTTTACTGTTTGCTTTATCTCTATTAACCCCCTGTTTACTCCCTGTGAGGATAATCTTACTCCTGTTAATAAATTCCCCTCAACAGTTGGTCTGTCTGTTCCGTGGTGACATACTCAACCCTGCACTCTATTACATAATTAGAAGCCACTCTGTGAGGATATGCTCAAGTAGAGATTTTATAAAAGTGAATCCGCTTCAAAGTTCACAAAGAATAATTTAAGAGGACCTTCAACACATGGGCGTATACCACAGAACTTCTCTATGGGTACGGCTGTATTTTGATGGGCCAGCATCAGTGGAGCAAAAGCAATTGCCTACAGAGAAGTTCTGTGGTATACGCTCAGTTGGTTGACAGAAAATTTGAAACATTATTTCTGGGATCATAACTTTAGAATGCAAGGGCACAGAAAAAGATAACTGTTCCAGAATCAGTGAAGCAGGATTAATTGGAACAGGTACTCAGTTTTAAATTTAAAAAAATCAAGTGAAAGGTCCTCTTTAATGTGTTTTCAAAGTGGATTTTGACATTCCACAAAATCCATTATGGACTCTGCAAGTTCATACATCACATGAACAGCTGCGTGAAATTCCGCCATGTCATGCTACACTTCCTTTGCAGTGGTCACACATGTGCCCACAGCAATAACAGTATGGGTTCAATATGCCTTTTCCAAGACATGGGAGTATTGATTTGTAGAACTTCGGTCCATTGGCAAGATCAGAAGTCTCTGGCTGTTGGATGGGAGAACTATCTAATTACCTCCCGGCTCTTCTTTTGATTAGTCGTGCTGGCGCCATATCATCATTGAATCGTTCGTGATATGACATCACCCAAGAACGGCTAATTAAAAGAAGAGCCAGGAATCTCAGGAGGTAAGGAAATTCGCAAGCCTCCTATCTGGCGGATGAACCAAAGTCCTGGGAATTCTTTCATCTCTACCAGCTTCGTATCAGAAAATTGCTCCTTCATGTCACTTGTAATTGATACGAGATTAAAACGACATTTTTTCCTAAACAAATATTCAGGATTTTTCCTTATTTCGGCTTTGTTTCTTTGTGTTTCTTCATTTAATGCCATAATTGGAAACATGTGTATGTATAATAGAAGTCAAATTAATTATTCATTACGGAGAAATGCAGCAAAAACCTGTTTTATGACTATATATCTCTAAAATGTACAAGTTAGTTCGGCAAATCTGGTAGTTCAGACACCCTTTCCTGTATAGTCATCGTCTGTCACAGAGAATCATCACCTTTAGTCAATTTACAGTAAGTGCTGTTGCCAGCTGTCTGCCGGTGATTGTTTTACAGTAAAGCAAGATGTTATATGGAAGTCTCTGGTCAAGGGCAGGCGGTCTACCATGCCCTAAGGGATAAAACAAAACAGACAAATTGGAGAATTTACAAGAAACCATTGATCAAAATTACACTGCAGTTGCAGGGAGAGAATATTGTATACGTTTTCTTAGATATTATAAGAAATTAAATTATTTTTTTGCTGGTAAAGTATACATCTTATCAGTTCAGGGAAGAAAAGGCCATAAATCAATTAATAATGATGAATTTTAATTAGAGGTGTCACATCACTAAAAGCTGTAAAAAATGGAACTGAAAGGATATTATTGTTATTACCCAGGACTTGTAAAAAGCATAGTTCCAAACAAGTTGGATCCAAACCGGATCTCCCATCAGGTGTGCAGGACTCTTGCCACGTAGGCTGCGTTGTGTCAGCAGGTCTGTTTTTTTGGAATTGGACAATTTTGGCATTCCTATTTCACTAAAGTTAGCCTCTTAAAGCAACTTTGGGGACATTTTTTTTTCTTATGTAAATGCATGTATTTTTGGCTAATAATAATTTTTGTAATTGTATTTTATTGAAAGTTTTGCACCTTTTGCCTTCTGTTACTTCTTTGCTGCAGTGTCCATTGGTGGAACAGAATGGGTTAATTGAGAATGCATTAGTGAGCTGGTTCTGACAGTCCAATAGAAGAATTTCTAACTCTTTTTATTGTCTTTTTTTTTAAAGAAGTTGTCTACTACTTTAATATTGATGACCTATTTTTAAGATGGGTCATCAGTGTCTGATTGATCGGGGTCCGACACCCAGAACTCCCACTGATCAGCTATCATCATTGTCGGTGGTGGCGGCTGCTAACCAGAAATGCTCATTTGCACCCTGATAGTGACCACCGCAGGGAATTATACATCCACCTCATATTGATTTGAAAAGGATGCAAAAGTGCAGTACCCTGCTTCCTGCATCCACTAATTTGCGCCTTAGTCTTCTGTCTTCTGTGTTTTATCTTCTATCTACTTCTCGTCCTGGAACAAGAACAGCAGTTCCAGAAGCATAAGACAAGAAGAAAGTCAAAGAGGAGCAATCAGAGTACCACATGTTGTTGGGACAGGTATGTGGGGGCAATGTAGAATTGAGTATAATAGTTTATTTTTTATCCCCGTCCTAGCTCTCAGAATCCAGTAAAATAGCGTCCAATTGGATAACACATTTTAAGCTTGATTAATTTAAAATCGGTTAACTCATCTCTAGTTACAGGCCAATTTGTATTTTTAACATTGACTGGAGTGATTGGTGACGGTCTCTGTACAGTGCCTTAAAATATGGTAGCGGTATATAAGCAAAAGTAATAAAAAAATAATAATCTCTGAATCTAAAACTCCACATATTTGATAACCATCCAACCTAAAGCAGACAGCTGCAGGCTGAATTCCTCTGCTGTCAGCTTTATCTTGGCTGGTTATGAAAAATAGAGGGGTCTCCACGTACCTTTTTTAAAATGATTTAAATAAATAATTTTTAAAAATGGCTTAGGCTAGGTTCCCATTGCGTTAATGGGATAGCGCTAACGGACAGCGTTGCACGGCGAAATTAACGCCGTGCACCGCGTCCGTTAGCGCTCCCATTGCTGGCAATGTTAGAGCGCATTGCTAGCACGTGTCATTTTCGGCACGCGCTAGCGATGTGCCGGTCTTTTGTAGCGCGCCTCGGACGCTGCTTGCAGCGTCCGCGGCGCGCCAGAGGTCCGTTCCCCGCTCTCGCAGATCGGGGATCTGCGAGAGCGGGGACGTTAACACGACCCCTGAACGCGGCCCCGAAAAAGACATTGCGTTAGCGCAATCCGCTAGCGCTCGCGCTAAACGGATTGCACTAACGCAATCTGAACCTAGCCTTAGAGTCCCTCCCATTTTTGATGACCAGCCAAGCTAAAGCGAACAGATGGGGGCTTCTATTTTCAAACTGGGAAGGGGCCATGGAAATTGGCCCTCCCGAGCCTAAAACTAGTAGCCCTCAGCCATCCCAGAAAAGGCGCATCTATCTATTGGTTGGTCTAATTCTGGAGCTTTGCCCGACTCTTCCCCTTTGCCCTGTTGCAGTGGCAAGTGGGATAATAGTATTGGGGTTTATGCCAGCTTTGTTATGCTAGCTGACATCAAGCCCATGGGTTAGTAATGGAGTGGTGTCTATCAGACTCCCCCATTACTAACCTTGTACACTTAACTTAAAAACACACAAACAGAAAAAAGTCCTTTAATTGACCAACACACACAGAAAAAACGCCTTTACTTGAAATAAACATTGCAGGCCTTCTTTTACCCATTTATTAATGTAATAAAATAAAAAACAGTATTCTACACCTGTCTGCCAATAATCCAAATGTCCTATGACGTGATCATAGGTTATTTCAGCTCACCCATTAGAAGTTAGATCGCTGTGGTTGTATCATCCGAGCATGGAAAAGACATCTCTGCCAAGACGTAGAAAATATGAGTAGAAAAAATGTAGGAATCCAGCTCCAGGATGTAAAATATCAAAAAGATTCTTTATTCAAATATTAAAAATTGGAACAAGGGCATACAAATGACCAACAAAAATAGTTAGGGAGCAGCCATGAGCAACTGAACGCGTTCCGAACAATTGCTGTGTTCTTAGTCTTAATCTGAAGACTAAAAACACAGCAGTTGTTCGAAACACGTTCAGTCGCTCATGGCTGCTCCCTAACTATTTTTGCTGGTCATTTGTAAGCCCTTGTTCCAATTTTTAATGTTTGAATAAAGAATATTTTTGATATTTTACATCCTACATTTTTTCTAGACACTGAGTTGAGAATGAGAACACAGCTTCAAAGCCAATGAACTCCAGTCACCATACTGATGTCAGCACTCTACAGTGAAGCAGTGTTCTCATGCTCAGCTCATTGTCTTTTGGATGCCGAGCTAAACGGTCGCATTATACCACCGCTCAGCAATGCAACCATATGTAGCTGAGTTGGTCCACGTCGTGGGACATATGGATTATCGGTGGACCGGTGAGGAATACTTTGTTGCTGTTTTTTTATTTAGAAAATAATAAATGGGTAAAAGAGAGTTGGTGTATTTTATTTCAAATAAAGGACTTGACTCTGTGTGCATTTTTTTACTTAAACTTATGGGGTTGGTAATGGGGGCGTCTGATAGACGCCTTTCCATTACTAACCTCTGGGCTTGATGTCAGCTGACATTACGAAGCTGACATCAACCCTAATACTATTACGCCACTTGCCACTGCATCTGCTGGGCAAAGTGCCAAAATAGGCGCATCTAATAGATGCTGCTATTCTTAAGCTGGAGAGGACCAATATCCATGACCCATTCCCAGTCTGAGAATACCAACCCCTAACTGTCCGCTTTATCTTGGCTGGTTATCAAAAACAAGGGGGGACCTATACTTTTTTAAATTATTTATTTAAATAATTAAAAAAAACAGATGGGGGCCCCTCTGTTTTTGATAACCAGTCATGATAATGTTGACAACTAAGGGCCGCAACACTGTTGTGAATTTGGATTCTGGGCTCCCCCGGTGGCCGCTTGTGGAATTGGACTTGTCATCCTCTTTCCTGTTTCACCTGGTTCCATCAGTAGTGGGTGTCGCTATTTAAGCTCATTTCTCTGGTGGTTTCTTGCCGGTCAACAATGTTATCTGATGCCTCTCAGTGCTTGTTCCTGCTTCTGACAACTACTAGATAAGTTGGACTTTTGTCCATGTTTCATTTTGCCTATTTGTTCCAGTTCACAGCTGAAGTTTTGTTACTGTGTCTGGAAAGCTCTCGTTGATCAGGGATTGCTACTCTGGCGTTATGAGTTAATGCCAGAGTTTAAGGTAATCTCTGGATGGTGTTTTGTTAGTGTTTTTCTGCTGACCATGAAAGTATACTATCTGTCTTCTGCTATCTAGTAAGCGGACCTCAAATTTGCTAAGACTATTTTCCTGCTGCGTTTGTTGTTTCATCTGAACTCACCGTCATTATATGTGGGGGTCTACTGTCTTCTTTGGAATATTTCTCTAGAGGTGAGCCAGGTCTTATATTTCCCTCTGCTAGCTATTTAGGTCTTAGGCCAGAGCTGGGCATCTAGCAATAAATAGGAAATGCTACCTGGCTATTTCTAGTTGCGCGGCAGGCTTAGTTCATGGTCAGTATAGTTCCATCTTCCGAGAGCTTGTCCCTCTATAGGCTTGCTATGATCTCTGCCCACAGAGATCATGATAGTTTGACCGGCCAATAAAGTGTTAAAGACCCAGGTTGAGAAAGGAGAGTTATTAGAAGTCTGCTGGAATTTTTTTTTTTTTTTTTTTTTTTTTTTTTTCCTCCAGTTTGCCTTGCTGCAGTCTTTTTTCTCTCTCTCCTCCTAATCTCTGTATTGCTCTGTGTGCACCTGACGATAATGGATCTTCAGAGTGTAACTGCGGGTTTGAATAATCTCATCACGAAAGTACAAAATTTACAAGATTTTGTGGTACATGCTCCAGTATCTGAGCCGAGAATTCCTTTGCCGGAGTTCTTCACAGGGAATAGAGCTAGCTTCCAGAATTTCCGAAATAATTGTAAGCTTTATTTGTCCCTGAAGTCTCGTTCAGCTGGAGACCCTGCTCAGCAGGTTAGGATTGTGATTTCCTTGCTCAGGGGTGACCCTCAAGATTGGGCCTTCTCATTGCCAGCAGGGGATCCTGCGTTGCGCGATGTGGATGCGTTTTTTCTGGCCTTGGGCTTGCTTTATGAGGAACCTCATTTGGAACTTCAGGCTGAAAAAACTTTGATGGCACTATCTCAGGGGCAAGACGAAGCTGAGGTTTACTGCCAAAAATTCCGTAAATGGTCTGTGCTTACTCAGTGGAATGAGTGCGCCTTGGCGGCAACTTTCAGAGAAGGTCTCTCTGATGCCGTTAAGGATGTTATGGTGGGGTTCCCTGTGCCTGCAGGTCTGAATGAGTCCATGACAATGGCTATTCAGATTGATAGGCGTCTGCGGGAGCGCAAACCGGTGCACCATCTGGCGGTGTCTATGGAAAGGACGCCAGAAAGTATGCAGTGTGATAGAATTCTGTCCAGGAGCGAGCGACAGAATTTTAGACGGAAGAATGGATTGTGCTTCTATTGTGGGGATTCTACTCATGTTATATCAGCATGCTCTAGGCGTACAAAGAAGCTTGATAAGTCTGTTTCCATTGGCACCATTCAGTCTAAGTTTATTTTGTCTGTAACCCTGATTTGCTCTTTGTCATCCATTGCCACGGACGCCTATGTTGACTCTGGCGCCGCTCTGAGTCTTATGGATTGGTCCTTTGCCAATCGTTGTGGTTTTGATTTAGAGCCTTTGGAGACTCTTATTCCTCTGAAGGGGATTGACTCCACCCCATTGGCTAATAATAAACCACAATACTGGACACAAGTAACCATGCGTATCAATCCGGATCACCAGGAGATTATTCGTTTCCTGGTGCTGTATAATTTACATGACGATTTGGTACTGGGATTGCCATGGTTGCAGTCTCACAATCCAGTCTTGGACTGGAGAGCAATGTCTGTGTTGAGCTGGGGATGTAAGGGTATTCATGGGGACTTACCTTTGGTTTCTATTTCGTCGTCCATTCCCTCTGAAGTCCCTGAGTTCCTCTCTGATTATCAAGACGTCTTTGACGAACCCAAGCTTGGGTCGTTACCTCCGCACCGTGAGTGCGATTGTGCCATAGATTTGATACCGGGTTGCAAATATCCAAAGGGTCGTTTGTTTAATCTGTCTGTGCCGGAACATGCTGCTATGCGGGAATATATAAAGGAGTCTTTGGAAAAGGGACATATTCGTCCATCTTCTTCTCCCTTGGGAGCTGGGTTTTTCTTTGTCTCAAAAAAGGACGGCTCTTTGAGACCATGTATTGATTATCGGCTTCTGAATAAGATCACTGTTAAGTACCAATACCCATTGCCATTGCTTACTGATTTGTTTGCTCGTATAGAGGGTGCTAAGTGGTTCTCCAAAATTGATCTTCGTGGGGCGTATAATTTGGTGCGGATCAGGCAGGGGGATGAGTGGAAGACCGCATTTAATACGCCCGAGGGCCACTTTGAGTATTTGGTCATGCCTTTTGGTCTTTCTAATGCCCCTTCAGTTTTCCAGTCTTTTATGCATGATATTTTCCGCGATTTTCTGGATAAATTTATGATAATATATCTGGATGATATTCTGATTTTTTCTGATGACTGGGACTCTCATGTCCAGCAGGTCAGGAGAGTTTTTCAGGTTCTGCGGTCCAATTCTTTATGTGTGAAGGGGTCTAAGTGCGTTTTTGGGGTCCAGAAAATTTCCTTTTTGGGGTATATTTTTTCTCCCTCTTCCATTGAGATGGATCCCGTCAAGGTGCAAGCTATTTGTGACTGGACTCAGCCCTCCTCTCTTAAGGGTCTTCAGAGATTTTTGGGCTTTGCCAACTTTTACCGCCGATTTATTGCTGGTTTTTCGGATGTCGTTAAACCACTGACTGATTTGACCAGACATGGCGCTGATGTTGCTAATTGGTCCCCTCATGCTGTAGAGGCCTTTCAGGAGCTTAAGCACCGTTTTGCCTCTGCCCCTGTGTTACGTCAGCCTGATGTGAATCTGCCTTTTCAGGTTGAGGTTGACGCTTCGGAGATCGGAGCTGGGGCAGTGTTGTCGCAGAAAGGTTCCGACTGCTCCGTCATTAGGCCTTGTGCTTTCTTTTCTCGCAAATTTTCGCCCGCAGAGCGGAATTATGATGTTGGGAATAGGGAGCTTTTGGCCATGAAGTGGGCGTTTGAGGAGTGGCGCCATTGGCTAGAGGGGGCTAAGCATCAGGTGGTGGTATTGACTGACCACAAAAATTTGATTTATCTTGAGACTGCCAGGCGCCTGAATCCTAGACAGGCGCGCTGGTCTTTATTTTTTTCTCGCTTTAATTTTGTGGTGTCATACCTACCGGGTTCTAAGAATGTTAAGGCAGATGCCCTTTCTAGGAGTTTTGACCCGGACTCTCCTGGTAATGCTGAACCCACAGGTATCCTTAGGGAGGGAGTAATTTTGTCGGCCGTTTCTCCTGATCTGCGGCGGTCCTTGCAAGAGTTTCAGGCGGATAGACCGGATCGTTGTCCGCCTGATAGACTGTTTGTTCCGGATGATTGGACTAGTAGAGTCATCTCTGAGGTACATTCTTCTGCATTGGCAGGTCATCCCGGAATTTTTGGTACCAGGGATTTGGTGGCAAGATCCTTCTGGTGGCCTTCCCTGTCACGAGATGTGCGAGTCTTTGTGCAGTCATGTGACATTTGTGCTCGGGCCAAGTCTTGTAGTTCTCGGGCTAGCGGACTGCTGTTGCCCTTGCCTATTCCTAAGAGGCCTTGGACACACATCTCGATGGATTTTATTTCAGATCTGCCTGTTTCCCAGAAGATGTCTGTCATCTGGGTGGTCTGTGACCGTTTCTCTAAAATGGTCCATTTGGTTCCTCTGCCCAAGTTGCCTTCTTCTTCTGAGTTGGTTCCTCTGTTTTTTCAGAATGTTGTCCGATTGCACGGTATTCCTGAGAATATTGTTTCTGACAGAGGTACCCAATTTGTGTCTAGATTTTGGCGGGCATTCTGTGCTAGGATGGGCATAGATTTGTCTTTTTCATCTGCTTTTCACCCTCAGACTAATGGCCAGACCGAGCGGACTAATCAGACCCTGGAGACATATCTGAGGTGTTTTGTCTCTGCTGACCAGGATGATTGGGTTGCTTTTTTGCCATTGGCAGAGTTCGCCCTCAATAATCGGGCCAGCTCTTCCACCTTGGTGTCCCCGTTTTTCTGTAATTCGGGGTTTCACCCTCGATTTTCCTCCGGTCAGGTGGAATCCTCGGATTGTCCTGGAGTGGATGCGGTGGTGGAGAGATTGCATCACATCTGGGGGCAGGTTATGGACAATTTGAAGTTGTCCCAGGAGAAGACTCAGCGTTTTGCCAACCGTCATCGTCGTGTTGGTTCTCGGCTTTGTGTTGGAGATTTGGTGTGGTTGTCTTCTCGTTTTGTCCCTATGAGGGTCTCTTCTCCTAAGTTTAAACCTCGGTTCATCGGCCCTTATAGAATATTGGAGATTCTTAATCCTGTTTCTTTCCGTTTGGACCTCCCTGCGTCCTTTTCCATTCATAACGTTTTTCATCGGTCGTTATTGCGCAGGTATGAGGTACCTGTTGTACCTTCAGTTGAGCCCCCTGCTCCGGTGTTGGTTGAGGGTGAGTTGGAGTACGTTGTGGAGAAAATTTTGGACTCTCGTGTTTCCAGACGGAGACTCCAGTATCTGGTCAACTGGAAGGGTTACGGCCAGGAGGATAATTCTTGGGTCAATGCATCTGATGTTCATGCTTCTGATCTTGTTCGTGCCTTCCATAGGGCTCATCCTGGTCGCCCTGGTGGATCTGGTGAGGGTTCGGTGCCCCCTCCTTGAGGGGGGGGTACTGTTGTGAATTTGGATTCTGGGCTCCCCCGGTGGCCGCTTGTGGAATTGGACTTGTCATCCTCTTTCCTGTTTCACCTGGTTCCATCAGTAGTGGGTGTCGCTATTTAAGCTCATTTCTCTGGTGGTTTCTTGCCGGTCAACAATGTTATCTGATGCCTCTCAGTGCTTGTTCCTGCTTCTGACAACTACTAGATAAGTTGGACTTTTGTCCATGTTTCATTTTGCCTATTTGTTCCAGTTCACAGCTGAAGTTTTGTTACTGTGTCTGGAAAGCTCTCGTTGATCAGGGATTGCTACTCTGGCGTTATGAGTTAATGCCAGAGTTTAAGGTAATCTCTGGATGGTGTTTTGTTAGTGTTTTTCTGCTGACCATGAAAGTATACTATCTGTCTTCTGCTATCTAGTAAGCGGACCTCAAATTTGCTAAGACTATTTTCCTGCTGCGTTTGTTGTTTCATCTGAACTCACCGTCATTATATGTGGGGGTCTACTGTCTTCTTTGGAATATTTCTCTAGAGGTGAGCCAGGTCTTATATTTCCCTCTGCTAGCTATTTAGGTCTTAGGCCAGAGCTGGGCATCTAGCAATAAATAGGAAATGCTACCTGGCTATTTCTAGTTGCGCGGCAGGCTTAGTTCATGGTCAGTATAGTTCCATCTTCCGAGAGCTTGTCCCTCTATAGGCTTGCTATGATCTCTGCCCACAGAGATCATGACACAACACGTAGCTGTCAGCTTTACCTACGCTGGTTATCAATAATAGAGAGGACCCCACATCATTTTTTTATTTTATTTATTTATTGCAGAGGTGCCAGTTGGTGAATACTCTCAACATGGTACGCCTGCTCACATTGCTATCAGCAAAACCAGACAGACAATGATGAGAGTAGTACTCTCATCAGCCGATGCCTGTGACTGGCGGTAACCATTTTACCTCTTCACAACTGCTGGCTCACACGCTGTCATCTGTGAGACAGTGTGGGAACCACAGCACTCTGGCCAGTGGAAACGAACTTATTGCCAATCAGAGTCTATGTTTCTCGCCCTGTCACACAGACAACATGGGAAATGCCAGATGTTCGGGCTCCCATTCATTTGAATGTGTTCCAGTCTTGGGTTCGAGCTTAGGTACTGTTCTAGTATCCGAACCAAACTTTTTTTTATTGTTCGGCTAAACCCGACTGACAAGAACAGGCCCATCCATCACTATTTGTGAACACCATTTGCTGAGCTCCTAACTGCCAAATCAGAAATCTTCAAATAACCCCATTTTGGAAATTACACTCATCTTAATTTATATATGAGTGAAAGTGATGATTTTGTGTTTTAATGTTTTGGAAGTTTTACGTTTTGATGTCAAAACAATTAGCTTATATTATTTTCCAGAAACAAGCATGCAGTGGATCCTGCGGTGTAAAAATTACAAATCTTCAATTGTAGTGCCCAATAAATTTTTGTACACAATATACTGTGCCCAAATTATGCTTATGGAGACATGCACCCCGTAAATTACATGGGCTTTCCTCGCCACAATAATGCCAAACATGTGATCATTAACTGAGGATCTGCAGGTATGGGGTATTTGAAGTTGGGAGCTCAGATTTTGCTGGAAATTTTTTGGGAGTGGAATCATGTTGATTTTCCAGAACTCCTGTGCTAGCAATAATGTGTAAACCCCTTTTTTTCTGTTACTAGATGATAGACCTGTGCGAGAACTTGATTTTTGTAGGATTATTCAAAGCTTTTATTGGTAGCATTTTGAGTTTACATAACATTTTGGATCACATTTAAGGCTCGTTCACATTTCTCCTGCTCTCTACACTGAAAGTGTTTGTTTTACTACTGCTTTCATGTTCCTCTAGGCACAGGACCTGCAACCAACCTTTATGTCCAATGTCAGAGGGCATTGATGATTCTTCACCTTGTCAGTGTGCATACTTGTAGGCAGAGCGCATTACTGGAATACGGGGGCGGAAGAAGATAAGTGAAGCGCGCGTTGGCGTGAGGGACACAGTCTGTATCTTCTCTTATGTGCCTTCATTTAGGTAAAGTTTTTACCATGTATATGGACTTAATAGACTTGCATGTACTTTATTACTTATGGTTTACTTATCTTGAATCGATTGATACTTTGCATCAGCACCTTTGGAAACATACTACAGCAATCAGAGACTATTGTTATATATGATCCATAAACTTGTTAATTTTATGATCAATATTCTATGTTTCATAATAGCATTTGCCTTTGCTGTAGCCATTAGATCATTTTTCTTAACATATTTGTTACCGCCGCTGCGCGTCGCCGCCGCTCTGCTGCCGGGTCCGGGCGCGCCAGCTTCTCCTCTTCTGCCGTGGTGTCTGTCTCTGCTGCTGCGCGTCGCCACCACTCTGCTTCTGGCTCTGGGCACGCCAGCCTCTCTTCTTCTGCCGCGGCGCACTCCCACCGCTCTGCTTCCAGGTCTGGGTGCGTCCGGGCTCAGTCCTCTCCCTCTCTACTTCCGGTGCCTCGCTCTCCCCAGGGGATCCGGTGTCTGCGCAGGCGCTCTGGACTCTCCAGAGGGCGCAGGCGCACCTTTCCCATTTCTCCTTCCTGTGGTCACCAAGGTCAGTGATTCCCAGCAGCCAATCCAGGTTAGGCCTCTGCTATAAGAGGCAGTCCATCCTACATCTAGTTGCCTGATTGTCACATAGCCTTGCTTGTGTGTCTGGCCCTTACGCTTTCCCTGTGCTTCGTGCCTTGTAACTCAGTACAGTCAGAGTCTGTGCCTTGCTACGTTTAGTCCGTTTGTTCCCTAGTAGCCCTTAGTTCCGTTTTTCCCGTTTTTCCCGGCTTCTGTTTATCTTCCTTCCGTGTTTTCTAAACTCCACCTTTTGTTTCCACAGCCTTCCTCCGTTCCAGCTCTCCTGCTCTCTGGTCAGTCTTCCGCCTTCCTGGATCCCCGTTTGGTACCTACTACCAGGTCTTTCTTTTCGCCTTCCTTCGTCCCTTCTTATCCTCTTCTTCCTTCCTTCTCGGAGCCGTCCCTCTTGGTACTTCGACCATGGGTTAGTGACCTCTGGGCCTGCCCCTGACGGTCCCTGTATAGGGGTCGGTACATCACTAGGTCCGCTCGCCCAGGGGTTGGTCTTTCCATGGTCCAGAGGGTCCACTCTCGTTCCTCTTTTCCGAACGTTATAATATTTAAGAATTTGTACATTGTGTGCTCCACTGTTCATCATTGTTTTTAAACCTTGATTGTGTGTATTGAGACTTCATTCTCTTGTGTCTTGAATCACCTTGTATTAAAACTTCATTTTATTTACTATTATCAATAAAGATTATTTTTAGGCATTAAACTTTTCCTTTACACTTTTTTACTCTGGACTTGGTCCCGGTGTCAGTGTCTAGTCATGTAATATGAAGTTTTACCTTGAAGAGTCAAATGTTTTGGACTAATATGTATACTAGTATTCTAGGACCATAACCAGCTTTTCCTGACAAAAGCCTAAATACAAGAGATGTGTTTGTTTCCATTTGTAAAGTGACCTTTTCCTTTTGAAAAGGATACTGTTACGATCTTGGGTAATTCTTATGATGAGTACTAGCATGCAACACTTCATGGTATATTAAAATGAAAAGAAGTCAAACAATTAGCTCATATTATTGTCAAGATTTAATTACAGTAAGTGTCTTACGCAATGGTTACAGAGAATTTCACAGACTTTAACAGTAGGTGCACAGCCTCAAGCGGTACAGTCTGTCAATGGGTAAAGGACTTGGCTTTATTAATAGCAATGACCCCTTTATTAATAGCTCATCATGACCTCAGTCCCAGAAAATTTTACTCAAAACCAATCCTCCACTGATCCATCCGTTCATCTCTAGCTTTCTTCACACTTGTGTTTTATGTGTTTGATTACAAGGATAGTGCAGTCTGTCAATCATCCTGTGAATTTCACTGCTGTACCATCTCCCCTCTATGAAGCTTAGCCTGTTTGTGACCTGTAGATCTATGGATCATTATCCAACATGAAATCCACTCAAATCAAGTCCAAAGTGCACAGGGGCACTTCCTAAGAACACATGTTCAGAAAAAGTAGCAGAGCAAAGAAGTTAAAGGGGTAGTCCAGGACTTTAACATTGATGGCCTCTCCTTAGGATAGGTCATCAATGTCTGATCAGTGGGGATACGACCCCTGCCACCAGGGTTGAATTAGGGTGTCTGGAACCCACAGGGGGAATTGTCTCTATGAGCCCACCCTACAGCTATATGCAATATATCTGTAAGCCGTTATCCTTGTTATAGTGGAGCATCGACTGTGAAACACAGGAGACTCCTGCACATCTAATGAGCGCCACCATAACTGAGATGTACAATTACGGTAGTATATATTAAAGAGGTTCTTTGGTTAAAACAAGTTATCACCAATCCATGGGCTCTACTATGTGATCGCTTAGGTCTGACCATTAGAAACTGCACCGATGGGAAGAATGAGGAAGTTTAATCACAGATAGGACATTTATCAACATTTTAAAATGCAGCAGGTGGGATGTCTAACTGCAGCTCCATTCATTCTCTTTGGGGCTTCCAGCAAAAAAATGAGTGCAGTGCTCACAGCCACAAGCAATGGATTGGTCAAGTCAAGCATGCCACTCCAGTCTAATGGGTTAAAAGTTCCACATTCTGCCAATTAGGTCGAAGCAGTCAGACCTCCACCAATCAATAAAAAAATTAAATACAAATAATACCACATACAAGGGACAAAAACCGCCACACCATGACCAGGCCACAAATTACCACCACATAGTGACCGAATGCTACAATACTGATCATGAACACAAACCACAATACTAACAACACTGTTATTACCACCAATGACATTATACACAGGATCTCTGTATATAGTGTCAGTGTACAGGTAATACAGTGATCACCAGTGACATTATACACAGGAACTCTGTACATAGTGTCAGTGTACAGTGTCATGATTCCCCAATGGCATGGGAACATCAGAAACACAAAATAACAGACTAGCCCTCGGGTGATGGAAACTCAAGCTGACCGTGACCTAAATCTACCACACAACTAACAGTAGCCAGGAAGCATTCCTACGGCTGCCTAGATGCCATGCGCCAGCCGGAGAACTAACTACGCCTGGAAGAGGAAGGAACAGACCTGGCTTACCTCTAGTGAAATTCCCCAAAGATGATAGTAGCCCCCACATATATTAACGGTGAGTTCAGAGGAAAAGACATACACAGTATGAAGGTAGATTTAGCAAAGCGAGGTCCACTTACTAGATAGAGGAAGGATACAAAAGAGGACTTCACGGTCAGCTGAAAAACCCTTTCAAAAACCCATCCTGAAATTACTTTAAGACTCCTGTGTCAACTCATGACACAGGAGTGGCAATTTCAGTCCACAAGAGCTTCCAGTAACAGGAAATGACAAACTGTAAACTGGACAAAAAATACAAAACAAAAAGGACAAGAGTCCACTTAGCTGATCAGCAGACTGGTAGCAGGAACATGCAACTGAAAGACTCAGGTTACAATGATGACCGGCAAGGAAGTGACTGGAGAGCAAGGCTAAATAGGGAACTCCCAAAACTGATGGAAGCAGGTGAGCTGAGGCAGAAAAGAACACACAAGTCTCCAGTACCACCAGCCACCACTAGGGGAGCCCAAAAAGCGGATCACAACAGTACCCCCCCCCTTAAGGAGGGGGCACCGAACCCTCACAAGAACCGCCAGGGCGACCTGGATGAGCCCTATGAAAGGCACGAACCAAATCCGAGGCATGAACATCAGAGGCAGTTACCCAAGAATTATCTTCCTGACCATAGCCCTTCCATTTAACCAGATACTGGAGTCTCCGCCTGGAAATACGGGAGTCCAAGATCTTCTCTATAACGTACTCCAATTCACCCTCAACCAGCACAGGAGCAGGAGGCTCAGCAGAAGGAACCACCGGCACCTCGTATCTCCGCAACAACGACCGATGGAACACATTATGGATAGCGAAAGATGCCGGGAGGTCCAAACGAAAGGAAACAGGGTTAATAATCTCCAAAATCCTATAGGGACCGATGAACCGAGGCTTAAATTTAGGAGAAGAAACCCTCATTGGGACAAAACGGGAAGACAACCACACCAAGTCCCCAACACGAAGGCGAGGACCAACCCGACGCTGGCGGTTAGCAAACCGCTGAGTCCTCTCCTGGGACAAATTCAAATTGTCCACCACTTGTTCCCAAATCCGATACAACCGATCCACCACAGCATCCACTCCAGGACAATCCGAAGACTCCGCCTGACCAGAAGAAAAACGGGGATGAAACCCCGAATTGCAAAAGAAAGGGGAAACTGTCATGATCTCAATGGCAAGAGAACATAGCATAAGCATATATAGGAACTAGCTCTTGGAAGATGGGAACTGAGCTGACCATGAACTAAACCTAACGCACAACTAGCAGTGGCCGGGTAGCATGCCTACGTTGATTCTAGATGCCCAGCCCAGCCGGAGGACTAAATAAAGCTAGCAGAGGAAAATATTAGTCCTAGCTCACCTCTAGAGAAATACCCCGAAAGGAGACAGAGGCCCCCCACATGTATTGGCGGTGAGTTGAGATGAAATAACAAACGTAGTATGAAAATAGGTTAAGCAAATTTGAGGTCCACTTACTACATAGCAGAAGACAGAAAGGACACTTTCATGGTCAGCTGAAAACCCTATCAAAAAACACCATCCAGAAATTACTTTAAAACTCTGGCATTAACTCATAACACCAGAGTGGCAATTCCCGTTCACAAGAGCTTTCCAGACACAGTAACGAAACTACAGCTGTGAACTGGAACAAAATGCAAAAACAAACATGGACAAGAGTCCAACTTATCTAGTAGTTGTCTAGGAGCAGGAACAAGCACAGAGAGGCTTCTGATAACATTGTTGACCGGCAAGCAACTAACAGAGCAGCAAGGTTATATAGCGACTCCCACATCTTGATGGGAACAGGTGAACAGAGAAGATGAAGACACCAGTTCAATTCCACCAGTAGCCACCGGGGGAGCCCAGAATCCAAATTCACAACAGTACCCCCCCCTCAAGGAGGGGGCACCGAACCCTCACCAGAACCACCAGGGCGATCAGGATGGGCCCTATGAAAGGCACGAACCAGATCGGAGGCATGAACATCAGATGCATTCACCCAAGAATTATCCTCCTGGCCGTATCCCTTCCACTTGACCAGATACTGGAGTCTCCGTCTGGAAACACGAGAGTCCAAAATTTTCTCCACAACGTACTCCAACTCACCCTCAACCAACACCGGAGCAGGAGGCTCAACGGAAGGCACAACCGGTACCTCATACCTGCGCAATAATGACCGATGAAAAACGTTATGAATAGAAAAGGATGCAGGGAGGTCCAAACGGAAGGAAACAGGGTTAAGAATCTCCAATATCTTATACGGGCCGATAAACCGAGGCTTAAACTTAGGAGAAGAGACCCTCATAGGGACAAAACGAGAAGACAACCACACCAAATCCCCAACAGAAAGCCGAGGACCAACACGACGGTGGCGGTTGGCAAAAAGCTGAGTCTTCTCCTGGGACAACCTCAAATTGTCCACCACCTGCCCCCAGATCTGATGCAATCTCTCCACCACAGCATCCACTCCAGGACAATCCGAAGATTCCACCTGACCAGAGGAAAATCGAGGATGAAACCCCGAATTACAGAAAAACGGGGATACCAAAGTGGCAGAGCTGGCCCGATTATTGAGAGCGAACTCCGCCAATGGCAAAAAAGCAACCCAATCATCCTGGTCAGCAGACACAAAACACCTCAGATATGTCTCCAGGGTCTGATTAATCCGCTCGGTCTGGCCATTCGTCTGAGGATGGAAAGCGGACGAAAAAGATAAATCTATGCCCATCCTAGCACAGAATGCCCGCCAAAATCTAGACACGAATTGGGTCCCTCTGTCAGAAACGATATTCTCAGGAATACCATGCAAACGAACAACATTTTGAAAAAACAGAGGAACCAACTCGGAAGAAGAAGGTAACTTGGGCAGAGGAACCAAATGGACCATCTTAGAAAAACGGTCACACACCACCCAGATGACAGACATCTTCTGAGAAACAGGCAGATCTGAAATAAAATCCATCGAGATGTGCGTCCAAGGCCTCTTAGGAATAGGCAAGGGCAACAATAATCCACTAGCCCGAGAACAACAAGGCTTGGCCCGAGCACAAACGTCACAAGACTGCACAAAGCCTCGCACATCTCGTGACAGGGAAGGCCACCAGAAGGACCTTGCCACCAAATCCCTGGTACCAAAAATGCCAGGATGACCTGCCAACGCAGAAGAATGAACCTCAGAGATGACTCTACTGGTCCAATCATCAGGAACAAACAGTTTATCAGGTGGGCAACGATCAGGTCTCTCCGCCTGAAACTCCTGCAAGGCCCGCCGCAGGTCTGGAGAAACGGCTGACAATACCACTCCATCCTTAAGGATACCTGTGGGCTCAGAGTTACCAGGCGAGTCAGGCTCAAAACTCCTAGAAAGGGCATCCACCTTAACATTCTTAGAACCCGGTAGGTATGACACCACAAAATTAAACCGAGAGAAAAATAATGACCAGCGCGCCTGTCTAGGATTCAGGCGCCTGGCGGTCTCAAGATAAATCAAATTTTTGTGGTCAGTCAATACCACCACCTGATGTCTGGCCCCCTCAAGCCAATGGCGCCACTCCTCAAAAGCCCACTTCATGGCCAAAAGCTCCCGATTCCCAACATCATAATTCCGCTCAGCGGGTGAAAATTTATGGGAAAAGAAGGCACAAGGCCTCATCACGGAGCAGTCAGAACTTTTCTGCGACAAGACTGCCCCAGCTCCGATCTCAGAAGCGTCGACCTCAACCTGAAAAGGTAGAGCAACATCAGGCTGACGCAACACAGGGGCAGAGGAAAAACGGCGCTTAAGCTCCCGAAAGGCCTCCACAGCATCAGGGGACCAATCAGCAACATCAGCACCCTTCTTAGTCAAATCGGTCAATGGCTTAGCAATATCCGAAAAACCAGCAATAAATCGACGATAAAAGTTAGCAAAGCCCAAAAATTTCTGAAGACTCTTAAGAGAAGAGGGCTGCGTCCAATCACAAATAGCTTGAACCTTGACAGGATCCATTTCAATGGAAGAGGGGGAAAAAATATATCCCAAAAAGGAAATCCTCTGTACCCCAAAAACACACTTAGAACCCTTCACACACAAAGAATTAGACCGCAAAACCTGAAAAACCCTCCTGACTTGCTGGACATGAGAGTCCCAGTCATCCGAAAAAATCAGAATATCATCCAGATACACAATCATAAATTTATCCAAATAATCGCGAAAAATATCATGCATAAAGGACTGGAAAACTGACGGAGCATTAGAAAGACCAAAAGGCATCACCAAATACTCAAAGTGGCCCTCGGGCGTATTAAATGCGGTTTTCCACTCATCCCCCTGCCTGATTCGCACCAAATTATACGCCCCACGAAGGTCAATCTTAGAGAACCACTTGGCCCCCTTTATGCGAGCAAACAAATCAGTCAGCAACGGCAATGGGTATTGATATTTAACAGTGATTTTATTCAAAAGCCGATAATCAATACATGGTCTCAAAGAGCCGTCTTTTTTTGACACAAAGAAAAAACCGGCTCCTAAGGGAGATGACGATGGACGAATATGTCCCTTTTCCAAGGACTCCTTTATATATTCTCGCATAGCAGCATGTTCAGGCACAGACAGATTAAATAAACGACCCTTTGGGTATTTACTACCCGGGATTAAATCTATGGCACAATCGCACTCTCGGTGCGGAGGTAACGAACCAAGCTTGGATTCTTCAAAGACGTCACGATAGTCAGACAGGAACTCAGGAATTTCAGAGGGAATGGATGATGAAATGGAAACCACAGGTACATCCCCATGAGCCCCCTTACATCCCCAGCTCAACACAGACATAGCTCTCCAGTCGAGGACTGGGTTGTGAGATTGCAGCCAAGGCAATCCTAGCACCAAATCATCATGTAGATTATACAGCACCAGAAAGCGAATAATCTCCTGGTGATCCGGATTAATACGCATAGTTACTTGTGTCCAGTATTGTGGTTTATTATTAGCCAATGGGGTGGAGTCAATCCCCTTCAGAGGAATAGAAGTCTCCAAAGGCTCTAAATCATACCCACAGCGTTTGGCAAAGGACCAATCCATAAGACTCAAAGCGGCGCCAGAGTCGACATAGGCGTCCGTGGTAATAGATGACAAAGAGCAAATCAGGGTCACAGATAGAATAAATTTAGACGGTAAGGTGCAAATGGAAACAGATTTACCAAGCTTTTTAGTGCGCTTAGAGCATGCTGATATAACATGAGTAGAATCACCACAATAGAAACACAACCCATTTTTCCGTCTAAAATTCTGCCGCTCGCTTCGGGACAGAATTCTATCACACTGCATACTCTCTGGCGACTTCTCAGTGGACACCGCCAGATGGTGCACTGGTTTGCGCTCCCGCAAACGCCTATCGATCTGAATAGCCATTGTCATGGACTCATTCAGACCCGCAGGCACAGGGAACCCCACCATAACATCCTTAATGGCATCAGAGAGACCCTCTCTGAAAGTCGCCGCCAGGGCGCACTCATTCCACTGAGTAAGCACAGACCATTTACGGAATCTTTGGCAGTAAATTTCCGCTTCATCTTGCCCCTGAGATAGGGACATCAAAGTTTTTTCTGCCTGAAGCTCCAAATGAGGTTCGTCATAAAGCAACCCCAAGGCCAGAAAAAACGCATCCACATTGAGCAACGCAGGATCCCCTGGTGTCAATGAAAAAGCCCAGTCTTGAGGGTCGCCCCGGAGCAAGGAAATCACAATCCTGACCTGCTGTGCAGGGTCTCCGGCAGAGCGAGATTTCAGAGACAAAAATAATTTGCAATTATTTCGAAAATTCTGAAACCCGGATCTATTCCCCGAGAAAAATTCCGGCAAAGGAATTCTCGGCTCAGATACAGGTGCATGACAAACAAAATCTTGCAAATTTTGTACCTTCGTGGCGAGATTATTCAAACCTGCAGTTACACTCTGAAGATCCATTACAAACAGGTGGACACAGAGCCATTCAAGGGTTAAGAGGAGGTAAGAAGCAGCTAGACAGCAATTAAGGGCTAGGCAGCAAAACTCTGAGGGGAAAAAAAAAAAAAAAAAAAAAAATTTCCCTTCAACACTTCTTTTTCTCCTGCTTCAGCCCAAACAATTAACACTTTGCGGGCCGGTCAAACTATCATGATCTCAATGGCAAGAGAACATAGCATAAGCATATATAGGAACTAGCTCTTGGAAGATGGGAACTGAGCTGACCATGAACTAAACCTAACGCACAACTAGCAGTGGCCGGGTAGCATGCCTACGTTGATTCTAGATGCCCAGCCCAGCCGGAGGACTAAATAAAGCTAGCAGAGGAAAATATTAGTCCTAGCTCACCTCTAGAGAAATACCCCGAAAGGAGACAGAGGCCCCCCACATGTATTGGCGGTGAGTTGAGATGAAATAACAAACGTAGTATGAAAATAGGTTAAGCAAATTTGAGGTCCACTTACTACATAGCAGAAGACAGAAAGGACACTTTCATGGTCAGCTGAAAACCCTATCAAAAAACACCATCCAGAAATTACTTTAAAACTCTGGCATTAACTCATAACACCAGAGTGGCAATTCCCGTTCACAAGAGCTTTCCAGACACAGTAACGAAACTACAGCTGTGAACTGGAACAAAATGCAAAAACAAACATGGACAAGAGTCCAACTTATCTAGTAGTTGTCTAGGAGCAGGAACAAGCACAGAGAGGCTTCTGATAACATTGTTGACCGGCAAGCAACTAACAGAGCAGCAAGGTTATATAGCGACTCCCACATCTTGATGGGAACAGGTGAACAGAGAAGATGAAGACACCAGTTCAATTCCACCAGTAGCCACCGGGGGAGCCCAGAATCCAAATTCACAACAGGAAACCAAAGTGGCCGAACTAGCCCGATTATTAAGAGCAAACTCCGCCAACGGCAAAAAGGCAACCCAATCATCCTGATCCGCAGACACAAAACACCTCAAATACGTCTCCAAAGTCTGATTAGTTCGCTCCGTCTGGCCATTAGTCTGAGGATGGAAGGCAGACGAAAAAGACAAATCAATGCCCAACCTGGCACAGAATGCCCGCCAAAATCTAGAAACGAACTGGGTACCCCTATCAGAAACGATATTTTCAGGAATACCATGCAAGCGAACCACATTTTGAAAAAACAAAGGAACCAACTCAGACGAGGAAGGCAACTTCGGCAATGGCACCAAATGAACCATCTTAGAAAAACGGTCACACACCACCCAGATAACAGACATCCTCTGAGAGACAGGAAGATCAGAAATAAAGTCCATCGAGATGTGCGTCCAAGGCCTCTTCGGAATAGGCAAGGGCAACAACAACCCGCTAGCCCTAGAACAACAAGGCTTGGCCCGAGCACACACATCACAAGACTGCACAAAAACACGCACATCTCGAGACAGAGATGGCCACCAGAAGGATCTAGCCACCAAATCCCTGGTACCAAAAATTCCAGGATGACCCGCCAGTGTAGAAGAATGAACCTCCGAGATGACTCTACTGGTCCAATCATCAGGAACAAACAGTCTACCAGGTGGACAGCGATCAGGTCTATCCGCCTGAAACTCTTGCAAAGCACGTCGCAGATCTGGGGAAATAGCGGATAATATCACCCCATCCTTAAGGATACCTGTAGGTTCCGAATCACCAGGGGAATCAGGCTCAAAACTCCTAGAAAGGGCATCTGCCTTCACATTCTTAGAACCTGGTAGATATGAGACCACAAAATTAAACCGAGAGAAAAACAACGACCAGCGCGCCTGTCTAGGATTCAGGCGCCTGGCAGACTCAAGATAAATCAGATTCTTGTGATCAGTCAAAACCACCACCTGATGTCTAGCACCCTCAAGCCAATGACGCCACTCCTCAAATGCCCACTTCATGGCCAAAAGCTCCCGATTACCGACATCATAATTTCTTTCGGCGGCAGAAAATTTTTGAGAAAAGAACGCACAAGGTCTCATCACTGAGCAATCGGAACTTTTCTGCGACAAAACCGCCCCCGCTCCGATCTCGGAAGCATCGACCTCAACCTGAAAGGGGAGAGAGACATCAGGCTGGCGCAACACAGGGGCAGACGAAAAGCGGCGCTTAAGTTCCCGAAAGGCCTCCACAGCGGCAGAGGACCAATTGGCAACATCAGCACCCTTCTTAGTCAAATCCGTAAGAGGCTTAGCAACACCAGAAAAAACAGTTATAAATCGACGATAAAAATTAGCAAAGCCCAAGAACTTCTGAAGACCCTTTAGAGAAGTAGGCTGCGTCCAGTCACAAATAGCCCGAACCTTGACAGGGTCCATCTCAACAGAAGAAGGTGAAAAAATGTACCCCAAAAAGGAAATCTTTTGAACCCCAAAAACACACTTAGAACCCTTTACACACAGAGAATTCTCCCGCAAGACCTGAAAAACCCTCCTGACCTGCTGAACATGAGACTCCCAGTCCTCAGAAAAAATCAAAATATCGTCCAAATACACAATCATAAATTTATCCAGATATTCACGGAAAATATCATGCATAAAGGACTGAAAAACTGAAGGTGCATTAGAAAGGCCGAAAGGCATTACTAAATACTCAAAGTGGCCCTCAGGCGTATTAAATGCGGTTTTCCACTCATCCCCTTGCTTAATTCGCACCAAATTATACGCCCCACGGAGATCAATCTTGGAGAACCACTTAGCCCCCCTTATGCGAGCAAACAAATCAGTAAGCAGCGGCAACGGATACTGATATTTGACAGTAATTTTATTCAGGAGTCGATAATCAATACAAGGCCTCAGCGAGCCATCCTTTTTAGAGACAAAGAAAAACCCAGCTCCTAAAGGTGATGAAGAAGGACGAATATGTCCCTTTTCCAGGGACTCCTTAACATACTCTCGCATGGCAGCATGCTCAGGTACAGATAGGTTAAACAAACGACCCTTTGGAAATTTACTGCCTGGAATCAGATCTATGGCGCAATCACACTCTCTGTGGGGAGGGAGAGAACCAATTTTAGGCTCTTCAAAAATATCCCCAAAATCCGACAAAAATGCCGGAACCTCAGAGGGAATAGATGACGAGATAGAAACCAAAGGTATGTCCCCATGAGCCCCCCGACATCCCCAGCTTAACACAGACATAGTTTTCCAGTCCAGTACTGGGTTATGAGATTGCAACCATGGTAATCCAAGCACTAACACATCATGTAAATTATGCAACACGAGGAAGCGAATCATCTCCTGATGGTCTGGAGTCATACGCATAGTCACTTGCGTCCAGAACTGTGGTCTATTACAAGCCAGAGGTGTAGAATCAATACCCTTCAGAGGTATAGGAACTTCCAGAGGCTCCAAATCAAACCCACAGCGCCTGGCGAAGGACCAATCCATGAGACTCAGAGCGGCGCCAGAGTCCACATAGGCATCCACGGTAATAACTGATAATGAACAAATCAGAGTTACAGACAGAAGAAATTTAGACTGTAAAGTGCCAATAGAAACAGACTTGTCAACCTTCCTAGTACGTTTAGAGCATGCTGATATAACATGCGCGGAATCACCACAGTAGAAGCACAAGCCATTTTTGCGCCTATAATTCTGCCGCTCGTTTCTTGACAGAATTCTGTCACATTGCATTTTCTCTGGCGTCCCTTCAGAAGATACCGCCAAATGGTGCACGGGTTTGCGCTCCCGCAAACGCCGATCAATCTGAATCGCCATTGTGATGGACTCATTCAGACCTGTGGGCGTAGGAAACCCCACCATGACATCCTTAACGGCATCAGAAAGGCCTTCTCTGAAAATTGCCGCTAGGGCACACTCATTCCACTGAGTAAGCACAGACCATTTACGAAATTTTTGGCAGTATACCTCAGCTTCATCTTGCCCTTGAGACAGGGCTATTAAAGCTTTTTCAGCTTGAATCTCCAAATTAGGTTCCTCATACAGCAACCCTAAAGCCAGAAAAAACGCATCCACATTGAGCAACGCAGGATCCCCTGATGTCAATGAAAATGCCCAATTTTGAGGGTCACCTCGCAGCAAAGAAATCACAATCTTAACCTGCTGAACAGGATCTCCAGAGGAGTGAGGTCTGAGAGAGAGGAATAATTTACAATTACATTTGAAATTCAGAAACCGAGATCTATCTCCGGAAAATACCTCTGGTGTAGGAATCTTAGGTTCAGAAATAGGAGTACGTATAACATAATCTTGTAAATTCTGAACCTTCATAGCAAGATTATTTAAACCTGCAGCCAAACTCTGAGAGTCCATCCTTAAACCGGAGAGATCAGAGCCATTCAAGGATTAGAAGGAGAGAAAGGCAAGGCTGTAAATAGAGCAGAAATACAACTGAGCCAACTAAGTAGCAAACATGTGAGGAAAAAAAAAAAAAAAATCTACAGACTTCTTTAACTCTCCTTTCTTCTGCCAATTACTTTAACAGTGGCCGGTCATACTGTCATGATTCCCCAATGGCATGGGAACATCAGAAACACAAAATAACAGACTAGCCCTCGGGTGATGGAAACTCAAGCTGACCGTGACCTAAATCTACCACACAACTAACAGTAGCCAGGAAGCATTCCTACGGCTGCCTAGATGCCATGCGCCAGCCGGAGAACTAACTACGCCTGGAAGAGGAAGGAACAGACCTGGCTTACCTCTAGTGAAATTCCCCAAAGATGATAGTAGCCCCCACATATATTAACGGTGAGTTCAGAGGTAAAGACATACACAGTATGAAGGTAGATTTAGCAAAGCGAGGTCCACTTACTAGATAGAGGAAGGATACAAAAGAGGACTTCACGGTCAGCTGAAAAACCCTTTCAAAAACCCATCCTGAAATTACTTTAAGACTCCTGTGTCAACTCATGACACAGGAGTGGCAATTTCAGTCCACAAGAGCTTCCAGTAACAGGAAATGACAAACTGTAAACTGGACAAAAAATACAAAACAAAAAGGACAAGAGTCCACTTAGCTGATCAGCAGACTGGTAGCAGGAACATGCAACTGAAAGACTCAGGTTACAATGATGACCGGCAAGGAAGTGACTGGAGAGCAAGGCTAAATAGGGAACTCCCAAAACTGATGGAAGCAGGTGAGCTGAGGCAGAAAAGAACACACAAGTCTCCAGTACCACCAGCCACCACTAGGGGAGCCCAAAAAGCGGATCACAACAGTACAGGTAATAAAGTGATCACAGGTGACATTATACACAGGAGCTCTGTATATAGTGTATAGTGTACAGGTAATATAGTGATCACCAGTGACATTATACACAGGAGCTTTGTATATAAAGTAGAGGGTACAGGTAATATGCTGATCACTAGTGACATTATACACAGGAGCTATGTATATAGTGTCATGTACAGGTAATATAGTGATTACCAGTGACATTAAATACAGGAGCTCTGTATACAGTCTCAGTGTACAGGTAATACAGTGTGTTATGATCTGGTGGCCTAAGAGCAGCATGAGACGTACTCTGGAGAAGGTGGTACCTGTACTGACCGCAGACCCTGAACTTAACACCGCAACTAGAAGTAGCCGTGGAATGTACCTTTCACTCCCTAGACATCTCGACACAGCCGGAGGACTAATTACTCCTAGAGATAGAAAAGGGAAAACTATCTTGCCTCAGAGAAAATCCCCAAAGGATAGACAGCCCCCCACAAATATTGACTGTGAGAGGAGAGGGAAAAAACAAACACAGACTGAAATCAGAATTTAGCAAAGGAGGCCACTACTAGCTAAATAGAAAGGATAGGACAGAGTACTATGCGGTCAGTATTAAAACACTAGAAAATATCCACCACAGAAAATACAAAATCTCCACATCTAACTAAAGATATGGAGGGTATATCTGCATCTCCAGAGATACCAGCTTGGCTAAACAAATCCTTATACAGACCAAGCTGGACAAGACAAAAACATGGAAAAGAACTGAACAATAAGGCCCACAGCATGTGGCCAGAACTTATCTTTGTTGAAATGAACAGCAAAGCAGGAGAGACCAGGCAGGGATGTGAATCCTCCAGGAACATTGGACAACTGGCACTGACTAAAGGGTAGACCAAGACAAAATAGCCCAGTCAGAATTGCAAAAAGTAGACACACCTGATGAATGCTGCGATCCAGAGACAGCAGCGCTACCACTTATAACCACCGGAGGGAGCCCAAGAACAGAATTCACAGCAACAGTGATCACCAGTGACATTATATACAACAGCTTTGTATATAGTGGAAGTGCACAGGTAATACAGTGATCACCAGTGAAATTATACACAGGAACTCTGTACCCAGTATATAATGTGTGTGCAAATGTAATATACTGTCTCACCAGCGACATCTGTAGTTGAAATCCTTCAGCTTCGCTTTTCTTCTTCATCCAGCACAGACCACCATCATTTTTTCCAGCCAGGACTCTTTCCTGCAAAAAATAACACACAGTCATCAATAGCTGATCACTTCCAGAGCACATTCCCCCCTTTTCCCAGAGTTCTACACTACGTCAGATGAAGAAAAAAGTGAAATAGTGCTGCCCTACACAGTAACAGGACCCTGTCATGATCTCAATGGCAAGAGAACATAGCATAAGCATATATAGGAACTAGCTCTTGGAAGATGGGAACTGAGCTGACCATGAACTAAACCTAACGCACAACTAGCAGTGGCCGGGTAGCATGCCTACGTTGATTCTAGATGCCCAGCCCAGCCGGAGGACTAAATAAAGCTAGAAGAGGAAAATATTAGTCCTAGCTCACCTCTAGAGAAATACCCCGAAAGGAGACAGAGGCCCCCCACATGTATTGGCGGTGAGTTGAGATGAAATAACAAACGTAGTATGAAAATAGGTTTAGCAAATTTGAGGTCCACTTACTACATAGCAGAAGACAGAAAGGACACTTTCATGGTCAGCTGAAAACCCTATCAAAAAACACCATCCAGAAATTACTTTAAAACTCTGGCATTAACTCATAACACCAGAGTGGCAATTCCCGTTCACAAGAGCTTTCCAGACACAGTAACGAAACTACAGCTGTGAACTGGAACAAAATGCAAAAACAAACATGGACAAGAGTCCAACTTATCTAGTAGTTGTCTAGGAGCAGGAACAAGCACAGAGAGGCTTCTGATAACATTGTTGACCGGCAAGCAACTAACAGAGCAGCAAGGTTATATAGCGACTCCCACATCTTGATGGGAACAGGTGAACAGAGAAGATGAAGACACCAGTTCAATTCCACCAGTAGCCACCGGGGGAGCCCAGAATCCAAATTCACAACAGTACCCCCCCCTCAAGGAGGGGGCACCGAACCCTCACCAGAACCACCAGGGCGATCAGGATGGGCCCTATGAAAGGCACGAACCAGATCGGAGGCATGAACATCAGATGCATTCACCCAAGAATTATCCTCCTGGCCGTATCCCTTCCACTTGACCAGATACTGGAGTCTCCGTCTGGAAACACGAGAGTCCAAGATTTTCTCCACAACGTACTCCAACTCACCCTCAACCAACACCGGAGCAGGAGGCTCAACGGAAGGCACAACCGGTACCTCATACCTGCGCAATAATGACCGATGAAAAACGTTATGAATAGAAAAGGATGCAGGGAGGTCCAAACGGAAGGAAACAGGGTTAAGAATCTCCAAAATCTTATACGGGCCGATAAACCGAGGCTTAAACTTAGGAGAAGAGACCCTCATAGGGACAAAACGAGAAGACAACCACACCAAATCCCCAACAGAAAGCCGAGGACCAACACGACGGTGGCGGTTGGCAAAAAGCTGAGTCTTCTCCTGGGACAACCTCAAATTGTCCACCACCTGCCCCCAGATCTGATGCAATCTCTCCACCACAGCATCCACTCCAGGACAATCCGAAGATTCCACCTGACCAGAGGAAAATCGAGGATGAAACCCCGAATTACAGAAAAACGGGGACACCAAAGTGGCAGAGCTGGCCCGATTATTGAGAGCGAACTCCGCCAATGGCAAAAAAGCAACCCAATCATCCTGGTCAGCAGACACAAAACACCTCAGATATGTCTCCAGGGTCTGATTAATCCGCTCGGTCTGGCCATTCGTCTGAGGATGGAAAGCGGACGAAAAAGATAAATCTATGCCCATCCTAGCACAGAATGCCCGCCAAAATCTAGACACGAATTGGGTCCCTCTGTCAGAAACGATATTCTCAGGAATACCATGCAAACGAACAACATTTTGAAAAAACAGAGGAACCAACTCGGAAGAAGAAGGTAACTTGGGCAGAGGAACCAAATGGACCATCTTAGAAAAACGGTCACACACCACCCAGATGACAGACATCTTCTGAGAAACAGGCAGATCTGAAATAAAATCCATCGAGATGTGCGTCCAAGGCCTCTTAGGAATAGGCAAGGGCAACAATAATCCACTAGCCCGAGAACAACAAGGCTTGGCCCGAGCACAAACGTCACAAGACTGCACAAAGCCTCGCACATCTCGTGACAGGGAAGGCCACCAGAAGGACCTTGCCACCAAATCCCTGGTACCAAAAATGCCAGGATGACCTGCCAACGCAGAAGAATGAACCTCAGAGATGACTCTACTGGTCCAATCATCAGGAACAAACAGTTTATCAGGTGGGCAACGATCAGGTCTCTCCGCCTGAAACTCCTGCAAGGCCCGCCGCAGGTCTGGAGAAACGGCTGACAATACCACTCCATCCTTAAGGATACCTGTGGGCTCAGAGTTACCAGGCGAGTCAGGCTCAAAACTCCTAGAAAGGGCATCCGCCTTAACATTCTTAGAACCCGGTAGGTATGACACCACAAAATTAAACCGAGAGAAAAATAATGACCAGCGCGCCTGTCTAGGATTCAGGCGCCTGGCGGTCTCAAGATAAATCAAATTTTTGTGGTCAGTCAATACCACCACCTGATGTCTGGCCCCCTCAAGCCAATGGCGCCACTCCTCAAAAGCCCACTTCATGGCCAAAAGCTCCCGATTCCCAACATCATAATTCCGCTCAGCGGGCGAAAATTTATGGGAAAAGAAGGCACAAGGCCTCATCACGGAGCAGTCAGAACTTTTCTGCGACAACACTGCCCCAGCTCCGATCTCAGAAGCGTCGACCTCAACCTGAAAAGGTAGAGCAACATCAGGCTGACGCAACACAGGGGCAGAGGAAAAACGGCGCTTAAGCTCCCGAAAGGCCTCCACAGCATCAGGGGACCAATCAGCAACATCAGCACCCTTCTTAGTCAAATCGGTCAATGGCTTAGCAATATCCGAAAAACCAGCAATAAATCGACGATAAAAGTTAGCAAAGCCCAAAAATTTCTGAAGACTCTTAAGAGAAGAGGGCTGCGTCCAATCACAAATAGCTTGAACCTTGACAGGATCCATTTCAATGGAAGAGGGGGAAAAAATATATCCCAAAAAGGAAATCCTCTGTACCCCAAAAACACACTTAGAACTCTTCACACACAAAGAATTAGACCGCAAAACCTGAAAAACCCTCCTGACTTGCTGGACATGAGAGTCCCAGTCATCCGAAAAAATCAGAATATCATCCAGATACACAATCATAAATTTATCCAAATAATCGCGAAAAATATCATGCATAAAGGACTGGAAAACTGACGGAGCATTAGAAAGACCAAAAGGCATCACTAAATACTCAAAGTGGCCCTCGGGCGTATTAAATGCGGTTTTCCACTCATCCCCCTGCCTGATTCGCACCAAATTATACGCCCCACGAAGGTCAATCTTAGAGAACCACTTGGCCCCCTTTATGCGAGCAAACAAATCAGTCAGCAACGGCAATGGGTATTGATATTTAACAGTGATTTTATTCAAAAGCCGATAATCAATACATGGTCTCAAAGAGCCGTCTTTTTTTGACACAAAGAAAAAACCGGCTCCTAAGGGAGATGACGATGGACGAATATGTCCCTTTTCCAAGGACTCCTTTATATATTCTCGCATAGCAGCATGTTCAGGCACAGACAGATTAAATAAACGACCCTTTGGGTATTTACTACCCGGGATTAAATCTATGGCACAATCGCACTCTCGGTGCGGAGGTAACGAACCAAGCTTGGATTCTTCAAAGACGTCACGATAGTCAGACAGGAACTCAGGAATTTCAGAGGGAATGGATGATGAAATGGAAACCACAGGTACGTCCCCATGCGTCCCCTTACATCCCCAGCTTAACACAGACATAGCTTTCCAGTCAAGGACTGGGTTATGAGATTGCAGCCAAGGCAATCCTAGCACCAAATCATCATGTAGATTATACAGCACCAGAAAGCGAATAATCTCCTGGTGATCCGGATTAATACGCATAGTTACTTGTGTCCAGTATTGTGGTTTATTATTAGCCAATGGGGTGGAGTCAATCCCCTTCAGAGGAATAGGAGTCTCCAAAGGCTCTAAATCATACCCACAGCGTTTGGCAAAGGACCAATCCATAAGACTCAAAGCGGCGCCAGAGTCGACATAGGCGTCCGTGGTAATAGATGACAAAGAGCAAATCAGGGTCACAGATAGAATAAATTTAGACGGTAAGGTGCAAATGGAAACAGATTTACCAAGCTTTTTAGTGCGCTTAGAGCATGCTGATATAACATGAGTAGAATCACCACAATAGAAACACAACCCATTTTTCCGTCTAAAATTCTGCCGCTCGCTTCGGGACAGAATTCTATCACACTGCATACTCTCTGGCGACTTCTCAGTGGACACCGCCAGATGGTGCACTGGTTTGCGCTCCCGCAGACGCCTATCGATCTGAATAGCCATTGTCATGGACTCATTCAGACCCGCAGGCACAGGGAACCCCACCATAACATCCTTAATGGCATCAGAGAGACCCTCTCTGAAAGTCGCCGCCAGGGCGCACTCATTCCACTGAGTAAGCACAGACCATTTACGGAATCTTTGGCAGTAAATTTCCGCTTCATCTTGCCCCTGAGATAGGGACATCAAAGTTTTTTCTGCCTGAAGCTCCAAATGAGGTTCGTCATAAAGCAACCCCAAGGCCAGAAAAAACGCATCCACATTGAGCAACGCAGGATCTCCTGGTGTCAATGAAAAAGCCCAGTCTTGAGGGTCGCCCCGGAGCAAGGAAATCACAATCCTGACCTGCTGTGCAGGGTCTCCGGCAGAGCGAGATTTCAGAGACAAAAATAATTTGCAATTATTTCGAAAATTCTGAAACCCGGATCTATTCCCCGAGAAAAATTCCGGCAAAGGAATTCTCGGCTCAGATACAGGTGCATGACAAACAAAATCTTGCAAATTTTGTACCTTCGTGGCGAGATTATTCAAACCTGCAGTTACACTCTGAAGATCCATTACAAACAGGTGGACACAGAGCCATTCAAGGGTTAAGAGGAGGTAAGAAGCAGCTAGACAGCAATTAAGGGCTAGGCAGCAAAACTCTGAGGGGAAAAAAAAAAAAAATTTCCCTTCAACACTTCTTTTTCTCCTGCTTCAGCCCAAACAATTAACACTTTGCGGGCCGGTCAAACTGTCATGATCTCAATGGCAAGAGAACATAGCATAAGCATATATAGGAACTAGCTCTTGGAAGATGGGAACTGAGCTGACCATGAACTAAACCTAACGCACAACTAGCAGTGGCCGGGTAGCATGCCTACGTTGATTCTAGATGCCCAGCCCAGCCGGAGGACTAAATAAAGCTAGAAGAGGAAAATATTAGTCCTAGCTCACCTCTAGAGAAATACCCCGAAAGGAGACAGAGGCCCCCCACATGTATTGGCGATGAGTTGAGATGAAATAACAAACGTAGTATGAAAATAGGTTTAGCAAATTTGAGGTCCACTTACTACATAGCAGAAGACAGAAAGGACACTTTCATGGTCAGCTGAAAACCCTATCAAAAAACACCATCCAGAAATTACTTTAAAACTCTGGCATTAACTCATAACACCAGAGTGGCAATTCCCGTTCACAAGAGCTTTCCAGACACAGTAACGAAACTACAGCTGTGAACTGGAACAAAATGCAAAAACAAACATGGACAAGAGTCCAACTTATCTAGTAGTTGTCTAGGAGCAGGAACAAGCACAGAGAGGCTTCTGATAACATTGTTGACCGGCAAGCAACTAACAGAGCAGCAAGGTTATATAGCGACTCCCACATCTTGATGGGAACAGGTGAACAGAGAAGATGAAGACACCAGTTCAATTCCACCAGTAGCCACCGGGGGAGCCCAGAATCCAAATTCACAACAGGACCCCCTTTTGTTCCCTCCATGGAAAACCATTTCATAAAAAGTAAATTACATTATATTACAGTAGCAATAATGTCCCTAATTGGACGCTAAAGAAATTATGTTCCTCACTTGTCACAATAAACTAATATAGCATGTTCCTCATTCTGTCCCCCAAACAGTAGTTAAGTCCCTCACCCTGGCCCCCTTTATTTAATAACCTCTTCCAGCCTAGTATCCTTTATTTTATAATATTCCCCAGCCTGGCCCCCTATGTCCCTTGTCCATCCTGACATCCAGATATCCATCCTGCTTCCCCCCCAGCTATCCATACTGGCTCCCCATATACCCATCCTGGCTCCCCATGTATCCATCCTGGCCCCTCCATGTATCCATCCTGACTCCCTCCATATATCCAGGGTGGGCCATGTGTATGGATACACCTAAATAAAATGGGAATAGTTGGTGATATCAACTTCCTGTTTGTGGCACATTAGTATATGGGAGGGGGAAAACTTTTAAAGATGGGTGGTGACCATGGCGGCCATTTTGAAGTCGGACATTTTGGATCCAACTTTATTTTTTCCAATGGGTAGAGGCTCATGTGACACATCAAACTTAATGAGAATTTCAAAAGAAAAACAATGGTGTGCTTGGTTTTAACATAACTTTATTCTTTCATGAGTTATTTACAAGTTACTCTTTGTTTACAGCCATTGACATGTCGCAGAGGTTAACACGTGAGGAGCGGATAGAAATTGTGTTCATGTCTGGTGAACGCAGTACCCGGGTCATTGCAGCAGATTTCAATGCAAGACACCCTGTTATGATCTGGTGACCTTGGAGCCGCATGAAACTTTCTCTGGAGTCAGTGGAATCTGTACTGACCGCAAATCCTGAACTAACACCGCAACTAGAAGTAGCCGTGGGGTGTGCCTAACAAACCCTAGACACCCCGACACAGCCGGAGGACTAAATACCCCTATAGATGGAAATAGGAATGCTACCTTGCCTCAGAGCAGACCCCCAAAGGATAGGCAGCCCCCCACAAATAATGACTGTGAGTAGGAGAAGAATAGACACACGCAGGTAGAAAACAGGATTTAGCAAAAGAGGCCACTCTAGCTAAATAGGAAAGGATAGGACAGATTACTAGGCGGTCAGTATTAAAACCCTTCCAAAAATATCCACAGCAGATAATACAAAAAGTTCCACAATCTAACTAAAGACATGTAATGTATATCTGCCACTCCAGAGAATCCAACAAGACTGAGAAAATACTGACACAATCTAAGCTGGACAAGAAAACGCAAGAATAGCACTGAATTGTGAAGCACACAGCATGTGTGCCACAGAAAAAGAAACCAGACACTTATCTTTGCTGCTTTGGCAGAAAGGCAGGAGGAACCAGGCAGAGGTCCAACACCTCCCAACAACAATTGACAACTGGCAAAGACTAATGAATCCTGCACACCTAAATACCCCAGTCAGAACTGCAATCAGCAGACACACCTGACCAGGACTGCAACCCAGGGACAACTGCATTACCACCTACTACCACCGGAGGGAACCCAAAAGCAGAATTCACAACAGTACCCTCCCCTTGAGGAGGGGTCACCGAACCCTCACCAGCGCCCCCAGGCCGATCAGGACGAGCCAGATGAGAGACACAGACCAAATCAGCAGCATGGACATCAGAAGCAAAAACCCAAGAATTATCCTCCTGGCCATAACCCTTCCATTTGACAAGGTACTGAAGCCTCCGCCTCGAAAAACGAGAATCCAAAATCTTCTCAACCACATACTCCAACTCCCCATCAACCAAAACAGGCGCCGGAGGATCAACAGAGGGAACAACGGGCACCACATATTTCCGCAATAAAGATCTATGGAAGACATTATGGATAGCAAAAGAGGCCGGAAGCACCAATCGAAAAGACACCAGATTAATAATCCCAGAAATCCTATAAGGACCAATAAACCGAGGCTTAAACTTAGGGGAAGAGACCTTCATAGGAACATGACAGGAAGACAACCAAACCAAATCCCCAACCCGAAGGCGGGAACCAACACACCGACGACGGTTAGCAAAACGTTGAGCCTCCTCCTGAGACAACACCAAATCGTCCACCACACGAGCCCAAATCTGCTGCAACCTGTCAACCACAGAATCCACACCAGGACAGTCAGAAGGCTCAACCTGCCCAGAAGAAAAACGAGGATGAAAACCAAAATTACAAAAAGAAGGCGAAACCAAAGTAGCCGAACTAGCCCGATTATTAAGGGCAAACTCGGCCAATGGCAAAAAGGCCACCCAATCATCCTGATCGGCAGACACAAAGCATCTCAAATAAGTCTCCAAAGTCTGATTAGTTTGCTCGGTCTGGCCATTTGTCTGAGGATGAAATGCAGAAGAAAAAGACAAATCAATGCCCAGCCTAGCACAAAAGGCCCGCCAAAACCTAGAAACAAACTGGGAACCTCTGTCGGACACAATATTCTCCGGAATACCATGCAAACGAACCACATGCTGAAAAAACAATGGAACCAACTCTGAAGAGGAAGGCAATTTAGGCAAAGGCACCAAATGAACCATCTTAGAAAACCGGTCACAAACAACCCAGATAACCGACATCCTCTGGGAAACCGGAAGATCAGAAATAAAATCCATAGAAATATGCGTCCAGGGCCTCTCAGGGACCGGCAATGGCAAAAGTAACCCACTAGCACGGGAACAACAAGGCTTGGCCCGCGCACAAGTCCCACAGGACTGCACAAAAGAACGCACATCACATGACAACGAAGGCCACCAAAAGGACCTACCAACCAAATCTCTGGTACCAAAAATACCAGGATGACCAGCCAACACAGAACAGTGAACCTCAGAAATCACTCTACTAGTCCATCTGTCAGGAACAAACAATTTCCCCACAGGACAGCGGTCAGGTCTATCAGCCTGAAATTCCTGAAGAACCCGCCGTAAATTAGGGGAAATGGCAGAAAGGACCACCCCTTCTTTCAGAATGCCGACCGGTTCAAGGACCTCAGGAGAATCAGGCAAAAAACTCCTAGAAAGGGCATCAGCCTTAATATTCTTAGAACCCGGAAGATACGAAACCACGAAATCAAAACGGGAAAAAAACAAGGACCATCGAGCCTGTCTAGGACTCAGCCGTCTGGCAGACTCGAGGTAAATCAAATTCTTATGATCGTTCAGGACCACAATACGGTGCTTAGCTCCCTCAAGCCAATGTCGCCACTCCTCAAACACCCACTTCATAGCCAACAACTCCCGATTGCCGACATCATAATTGCGTTCAGCAGGTGAAAACTTGCGGGAGAAGAAGGCACACGGTTTCATCAAAGAACCAACAGAATCCCTCTGAGACAAAACGGCCCCTGCCCCAATCTCAGAAGCATCAACCTCAACCTGAAACGGAAGAGAAACATCTGGTTGGCGCAACACCGGAGCAGAAGTAAATCGGCGTTTAAGCTCCTGAAAGGCAGAGACAGCTGCAGAGGACCAATTCGCCACATCAGCGCCTTTTTTCGTCAAATCAGTCAAGGGTTTAACCACGCTGGAGAAGTTAGCAATGAAACGGCGATAAAAATTTGCAAAACCCCAAAATTTCTGAAGGCTCTTCACGGATGTGGGTTGAATCCAATCATGAATGGCCTGAACCTTAACCGGATCCATCTCTATAGATGAGGGAGAAAAAATAAAGCCCAAAAAAGAAACCTTCTGCACCCCAAAGAGACACTTAGACCCCTTCACAAACAAAGCATTGTCACAAAGGATCTGAAATACCATCCTGACCTGTTCCACATGAGACTCCCAATCATCGGAAAAAATCAAAATATCGTCCAAATATACAATCAAGAATTTATCAATATAAGTCCGGAAGATATCATGCATGAAGGATTGAAAAACAGATGGAGCGTTAGTGAGCCCGAATGGCATCACAAGGTATTCAAAATGGCCTTCGGGAGTATTAAACGCAGTTTTCCATTCATCACCCTGCTTAATACGAACAAGATTATATGCCCCCCGAAGGTCAATCTTCGTAAACCAACTAGCCCCCTTAATCCTAGCAAACAAATCGGAAAGCAAAGGTAAAGGGTATTGAAACTTGACCGTGATCTTATTCAAGAGGCGATAATCAATACAAGGTCTCAAGGAGCCATCCTTCTTAGCAACAAAAAAAAAACCTGCTCCCAACGGTGAAGAAGATGGCCGAATATGCCCTTTCTCCAAAGACTCCTTAACATAACTCCGCATGGCGGTATGTTCAGGCACAGACAGGTTGTAAAGTCGGCCCTTAGGAAACTTACTGCCTGGAATCAAGTCAATCGCACAATCACAGTTCCTGTGCGGTGGAAGGGAACTGGACTTGGGCTCATCGAATACATCCTGAAAATCAGACAAAAACTCTGGAATTTCAGAATAGGAAGAAGAGGAGATTGACATCAAAGGAACATCATTATGAACCCCCTGACAACCCCAACTAGTCACAGACATAGATTTCCAATCCAACACAGGATTATGTACCTGCAACCACGGGAAACCCTGCACGATAACATCATGCAAATTATGCAACACCAGAAATCGACAATCTTCCTGATGGGCTGGCGCCATGTGCATGGTCACCTGTGTCCAAAACTGAGGCTTATTTTTAGCCAAAGGTGTAGCATCAATCCCCCTTAAAGGAATAGGGTTCTGCAAAGGCTGCAAGGGAAAACCACAACGCCTGGCAAACTCAAAATCCATTAAGTTCAAGGCGGCGCCTGAATCCACAAACGCCATGACAGAAAATGATGACAATGAGCAGATCAAGGACACCGATAACAGAAATTTAGGTTGTACAGTACTGATAGTAAATGAACTAGCGATCCTTTTTGTCCGCTTAGGGCAGACTGAAATGACATGAGAAGCGTCACCACAATAATAACACAACCTATTCTGACGTCTGAATCCTTGTCGTTCCGTTATAGACAAAATCCTATCACACTGCATTGTCTCAGGACTTTGCTCTAAGGACGACGCCACAGCGCGCACAGTTTGACGCTCCCGCAAGCGCCGATCAATCTGAATGGCCAGAGACATAGAATCACTCAGACCGGAAGGCGTGGGAAACCCCACCATAACATCTTTAACGGATTCAGAAAGACCCTTTCTGAAAATTGCCGCCAAAGCATCATCATTCCATTTAGTCAACACAGACCATTTTCTAAATTTCTGACAATACAATTCTGCCGCCTCTTGACCCTGAGACAGGGCCAACAAGGTTTTCTCCGCTTGATCCACAGAATTAGGTTCATCATATAATAATCCTAAAGCCTGAAAAAAGGAATCTACATTAAGCAAGGCCGGATTCCCAGATTCCAGGGAAAATGCCCAATCCTGAGGATCGCCACGCAGCAGGGAGATGACAATTTTAACCTGCTGAATGGAATCACCGGAGGATCGCGGTCTCAGAGCAAAAAACAGTTTACAATTGTTTTTAAAACCCCAAAATTTGGACCTATCACCAAAAAACAAATCAGGAGTAGGAATCTTCGGCTCTAAAGCAGGAGTCTGAACAATATAATCAGAAATACCCTGTACCCTAGCAGCAAGCTGGTCTACACGAGAAGCTAATTCCTGAACATCCATGCTGTCACAAGACTCCTCAGCCACCCATAGATAAAGAGGGAAGAAAAGACAAAACAGACTGCAGAAAAAAAAATGGCTCAACACCTTTCTTCCCTTCTTCTGAGATGCATTTAACTCATTATAGGACAGTTGTACTGTTATGATCCGGTGACCTTGGAGCCGCATGAAACTTTCTCTGGAGTCGGTAGAACCTGTACTGACCGCAAATCCTGAACTAACACCGCAACTAGAAGTAGCCGTGGTGTGTGCCTAACAAACCCTAGACACCTCGACACAGCCGGAGGATTAAATACCCCTATAGATGGAAATAGGAATGCTACCTTGCCTCAGAGCAGACCCCCAAAGGATAGGCAGCCCCCCACAAATAATGACTGTGAGTAGGAGAAGAATAGACACACGCAGGTAGAAAACAGGATTTAGCAAAAGAGGCCACTCTAGCTAAATAGGAAAGGATAGGACAGATTACTAGGCGTCAGTATTAAAACCCTTCCAAAAATATCCACAGCAGATAATACAAAAAGTTCCACAATCTAACTAAAGACATGGAATGTATATCTGCCACTCCAGAGAATCCAACAAGACTGAGAAAATACTGACACAATCTAAGCTGGACAAGAAAACGCAAGAATAGCACTGAATTGTGAAGCACACAGCATGTGTGCCACAGAAAAAGAAACCAGACACTTATCTTTGCTGCTTTGGCAGAAAGGCAGGAGGAACCAGGCAGAGGTCCAACACCTCCCAACAACAATTGACAACTGGCAAGGACTAATGAATCCTGCACACCTAAATACCCCAGTCAGAACTGCAATCAGCAGACACACCTGACCAGGACTGCAACCCAGGGACAACTGCATTACCACCTACTACCACCGGAGGGAACCCAAGAGCAGAATTCACAACAACACCCTACGCAAGAAAACTGTCTCCATTCCCATGTTATTTAGGTGTATCCAAATAAATGGCCCACCCAAAAACGTTTGCCTCATCACTGAGCATAATGTTCTGTGTAACCTGAGGCTCCTGTTCCAATTTTTGTTTTGCCCATTCTGCAAATTCAGCGCGCCGATCTCGGTCATCCTCGTTGAGATGCCGCAGCAACTGGATTTTGTAAGTGTGCCATTTGTGAGTAGCTAATATCCGCCAAAGGGATGTTCGACTGATGCCAGATCAGTACACAGATGTACAGAAGGCAGTCACTGACACACTCCACAAGGAAAAAAAAAAATAGCATTTCATTTGGAAATCAAGGTCCCAGAGTCTGGAGGAAGAGTGGAGAGGGACACAATCCAAGCTTCTTGAGGTCTAGATTGCAGTTTGCACAATCAGTGATGGTTTGGGGATCCATGTCATTTGCTGGTGTAGGTGTTGTGAATTTGGATTCTGGGCTCCCCCGGTGGCTACTGGTGGAATTGAACTGGTGTCTTCATCTTCTCTGTTCACCTGTTCCCATCAAGATGTGGGAGTCGCTATATAACCTTGCTGCTTTGTTAGTTGCTTGCCGGTCAACAATGTTATCAGAAGCCTCTCTGTGCTTGTTCCTGCTCCTAGACAACTACTAGATAAGTTGGACTTTTGTCCATGTTTGTTTTTGCATTTTTGTTCCAGTTCACAGCTGTAGTTTCGTTACTGTGTCTGGAAAGCTCTTGTGAACAGGAATTGCCACTCTGGTGTTATGAGTTAATGCCAGAGTTTTAAAGTAATTTCTGGATGGTGTTTTGATAGGGTTTTTAGCTGACCATGAAAGTGTTCTTTCTGTCTTCTGCTATGTAGTAAGTGGACCTCAAATTTGCTAAACCTATTTTCATACTACGTTTTGTTATTTCATCTTAATTCACCGCCAATACATGTGGGGGGCTTCTGTCTCCTTTCGGGGTATTTCTCTAGAGGTGAGCTAGGACTTATTTTCCTCTGCTAGCATTATTTAGTCCTCCGGCTGGTGCTGGGCATCTAGAATCAACGTAGGCATGCTACCCGGCCACTGCTAGTTGTGTGTTAGGTTTAGTTCATGGTCAGCTCAGTTCCCATCTTCCAAGAGCTAGTTCCTATATATGCTGATGCTATGTTCTCTTGCCATTGAGATCATGACATGTAGGTCTACTGTGTTTTATCAAGACCAAAGTCAGCGCAGCCGTCTACCAAGAAATTTTAGAGGACTTCATGCTTCCCTCTGCCAACAAGCTTTTAGGAGATGGAAATTTTATTCTTTTACAGCAGGACTTAGCACCTGTCCACACTGTCAAAAGTACCAATACTTGGTTTAAAAACAACAGTATCACTGTGCTTGATTGGCCAGGAATCTCGCCTGACCTTAACCGCCCCATAGAGAATCTATGGGATATTGTCAAGAGGAAAATGAGAAGCACCAGACCCAACAATGCAGACAAGCTGAAGGCTGCTATCATAGCATCCTGGGCTTCCATAACACCTCAGCAGTGCCACAGGTTGATCGCCTACATGCCACACCACTACCGACACCGGGAGTAGCTGATCGGCGGAGGGTGCTAGGTGTTGCATCCTCACTAATCAGACATTGATGACCTATCCTATGAATATGACATCAAGGTTAAAGTCCCAGACAACGCCTTTAATTCATCCTTTATCAAAATTTAACCCCAATATGTTTCCTACGAGAGGGTCAGATGGTGAAGAGGGGCAAACAATATAAGAAAAGGTTTTTGACTTTTTTTTTCCAGATCACTAAACATCATCACTTCGCACAAAAACTGAAGTCGATCCATAGATATCTAGTGCTGCAGTCAGGAACTTGCTTGGTTAATTTTGATATAAGACATAATAGGTTTTTCAAACATATGGTCCCTGTCATTTGAGTTAATAACACTCAGTGAAAAAAATATTTTTTGAGGTTTTTTTCTCCATATGTCTGCATTTATTGTAAAGCCATTATTTTAGAACCTTACTTATGCTTTAAATCTTTGAATTTCAGATGTCACAGGGGGTTTATAACGTACTGTATTGTATTGGGCATTGTTCATCTAATTACTTCCAGGAACACTATGCTGAAGGACTATGACCTAATGTGACCTCTTCTAACCGGGGATTCACTCCACTGGGAATTCATTCCACAAAGATGTATGTTTAAAGGGAAGCGTATTGGGAGGAGTATTTTACTGGATGTCTAATCAGCTTGACAAATTACATTAAGTACAAGAATGACCATTTACATTTTTACTGACAAAATGGAGGTTTTCGTATTTTAAAAGATGCACAGTCCGGTAATATTTAAAGAGCAGTTCCAGTCATGGATGATGCGAACGTCAATGAACAGTAAACATTGCTTAGTTACATGAATTTCCTATCCTGCCTATAGATTATCCCTGGTACATAAAGGCACTTACATTGTTGCTCATATAAGCTGTGGGGCCCGATTCACCATTTTCATTTTTTTAACTGACTTTTCTATTTTTTGTCTTGCTGTACGTTTTTGTCAAAGTCTTCAAAATGACGAATGCAGTTTATGAATTTTGTGCATAGCCGAAAAAGGTGTATATTTTTATCTTTGACCTTTTTTATGACTTTTTTGGGCATAAAGTTACACATGGCGAAAAAATTATTTGAGGAATACAAATTTTGTGATTTCTTTTTAAACCTTGATTTCTGTCCACATTGGCAAACTAAAAGCAAAAAACAGGCGAACACATATAAAATAGACTTATAGAAAGGCGCTAATGGATAGATGAACATGTCACATACCAAAAATGGCGCAGAATACTAAAAGGTACCCTATTCATTAGATCTATTGGACCGTACAATACAAGTACTTTTTACCATTTACCTTTCATCTCTCCCCTATTTCTACATAGATTGCAAGCTTGTGAGCAGGAACCTAACTCCTTCTGGTATCCGTTGAATTATATGTTACTCTGTAATTTCTTTATTGCCTGTACAAGTCTCCTTTAAAATGTAAAGTACTGCAGAATATGCTGGTGCTATAGAGATAAAAATTCTTATTATTATAAAAGGTAGATAAAAACAGGTGCAAATGCCTTAATGAATTCATGCATGTGAGGTGCCTTTGGAGAGCCTATATGAGCAGACTACAGAAAAGCTTTATCAATTTCCAAAATTAATTAGAATTAAAATTGCATCATTAAGTTTAGGGTAATGCGAGCGTATTTTCTCTCATCCAAGAGAATGGGGCCAATTAGGCAAATCACACTTTAATCAAACACTGATCAGCATTGGATCAGAGTGTCAACATACTGTGATCCGCTTTTCTCGGATGAGGAGAAGATGGGAAAAAAATCTCTCCATTCTGTCAGTTCGTGGAAATTAGACAGCACTTAGATGTTATCCAAGGGCAGTCCAATGTTTTCCATGGACTCATTGACCGGCATGGCCGAGTGTGAACCGAATATTGTATCAATCTCGGGATATCTGCGATTTTTTTCCCTGTGCAAATGCGACACCCACTAGGGCCACGGGGTACTCAGTCCGGGTCGGGCACTTCTTCAAGGGGTTGTCACGGTAGCAGTGACCCGGTCCGTGGCCCTCGGCATGCAATAAAATAATGAAGGAGGGTTATTAGAGGATTTAACGTGACACCACCTGTGACACCACCTGTGGTGTTCGGCAATGGATGGCTGACGCTGCTTAAGGGGACCGCTGGGGCCGATGGTGACACAGCTGGGATGGTTCTGCTCCCAACAGGTGGAGCGGGGCTCCAGGGCTACCGGAACTGTTGTAAGGGATCGTGGACATTGGGTGCAGGACTGAGGGTGCGAGAAATGACCGGAGGACACAAGGACTGTAGTTTTCTTTATCTTTACTTGACGGCTGAAGGTGCAGTCCGGGGCACAGGTAACAGATGGTAATGGAGATATGGCCAGCCTGGAAGCAATCTGGGATCCACCTAGCCAGGTGGGTTTGGAGGTCTTCCTACTGCCCTGTCCTGTTAGGTCCTTGCTGCTTTAAGCTCTACTCAAGTCCCTCTCACTCTCTGGCAGTTAAAATCAAACTGCACTCACATGGCAGGCCGCTTGAGCCTATTACAGGTGTTGCTCCTTCGTAGCAGCTCTGGGCTCTGGTATGTTGCCGTGCCGATGGGGGTTAGATGGGCCAGGAGACCTGCAGTCTCCTCTCCTCCGGATTTAGCTGCTGGGACTTTAGTACCCAAGCAACCACAGACACTGGTGTCCATTTTCTAGCGCTCAGCTCCGGGGTGAGCTTGGTAAGAGCTCCACTCCCCAGGTTCTCCTTGACTTCTCTCCTCTGCTCTCTCAGACTCAGACTAAACTCACTAACTCCGCCTCCAGACCAGAACGTATAGGGAAGCTCCCCTGAAACCGGGTGTTAGAGCTTCCCCATCTGGTATGGAATAAGGAAAAGTATTGGATACTGGTGTTATCTGGTAAGGGGACCTCACCTTGCTTCCAGGTATGACATCACCCCCTGTGAGGGAGGCAATGCCACTGTGGCAAGTGGACTCCTGGGGTGCCACACAAACATGTGTACGGCCCCATAAAATAATATTGGTGTGAACTGATAGTTGTTGTTTGTTGTTGCATTTGGACCAAAACAACAACTATGTGCACGAGCTGTTACTGTGTGGAACATTGGTATTAAAAATGAAGGAAAATTGCCGGTGAATGTTCAAGCATATTTTTAGGATGTTTTATGACAGATTATAATCTGACCGAGTAAAGCCCCAAAATAGATAGCTGTCAGTTGAACAATTGTGTGACGCTAATCACTTCTCGCAGCCAAGCCGTAAGTCAGAGTGGTCAAGGAGTCCAAGGTCAGAAGCCAGGAGAGTACGTCATAAACAGAAAGAAGATACAAAAGCAAAGTCAGGTAATGTTCGAGATCAGAATACCAGGAGAATAAGAGATCACAGCAGAAGGAGTTAAACAGTCGGATGGTCGGAATGAAGTCCAAGGTCAGGCAGCAACAGATCAAGCATACAGAAATCAAGGCACAGGGAGCACAAATCTCACTTGTTGAATGTACATCTGTCAGAGGTCTGGGAAAAGCAGCTCAATTAAGTAGCATAGTGAACATTTGGAGACAGACAACGCCTCTCAGCTACTGATTGGCTAGTCGAGCTGTCAATCAGCGCACTGACAGATTCAGCACACCCCTGTACAGGATTGGATGACACACTGAGGGGTGGAATTGTGACAGTACCTCCTCTTTTAGGGGCCATCGAACCACCAGGCTTCCCAGGAAATTTTAGATGGAAGGCCCTGACTTACCGATCGGCTTTCACATCTCAAGCAGGGACCCCGGATCTCTCCTCTGGTCCATATCCCCTCCAGTGGATGAGGTACTGGAGGGAATTATGGACCCTCTGAGAATCCACAACCCTCTGAACCTCATACTCCACCGTCTAGTGAAAGTGAAGGAGGAGGGGATGAGGGAGACAATCCAGGAGGGGCATACTCCTTTAATAGGGATTTATGGAATATGTTAGAGATGCGAAGGGATGAAGGAAGCTTTAATCTAAATGCCACAGGATTTAACACCTCTAGGTTCTCATATGGACTAATAAACTTTGGACTCAACTTCGCCAACGGCACTTTAAGTTTAATGACAACCAGACCTTATCTCCAATCTTAAAAACAGTTCCCACTGAGCATCTTCTATCAGCCTTTAGTTTTTGGCAAATGTGAGCAGTCCCAATATTCTTCAGTAACCTCAGGATGACCACTTAAAACGGAATCATTAAATTCTTGTGGCACCCACATTCTTAGGTACACAGGCAGAAACAATTTGGACCCTGCGGAAGCAGAAGGAGCCAACTACTGGACTTTACGAATCTCCTCTTCCAATTCTGAGGTTACCATAGACACCATAATACCCTGAGGAATAATGGAGGATGGAGGTTCTGGAGGAGGAATGGAATATAGGCTACGAGATAATGCATCAGCTTTCACATTCTTAGACCCTGGCCTGAATGTAATAGAAAAATTAAACTGAGAGAAAAACAAGGACAATCTGGCCTGTCTAGGAGTTAACTTTTTAGCTGATTAGCTGATTCAATGTAGGCTAAATTCTTGTATTCGGTGATTACCGTAACTGGATGAACTGCCCCTTCCAAAAATTGCCCCATTGAAAAAAAGCACATGGACGCAGGTTAATCAGAGTTTGGGGCCTCTGCAATAAGACTGCCCCCACTCCGATCTCCAAAACATCCACCTCTACAATGAATGGTTCTTGGAGATCAGGTTGGATCAGAATGAGTGCGTACATGAAACACTCTTTTGAGGGAAAACTAGGGTGCATGGCAGGGCTCAGAAGGGAAGGAGCACCTTTTGACTTTGCAATTGCAAAACTGGCTGGAATTATTATCGGACGCCATGTGGGGTTTGGAGAACTAGACCCCTCAAGGAATTTATCTATATGTGTGCTGAACACTTTGAACCTTCAGGTGCTTCACAGAAGTTTATAATGTTGATTTTTGAAAATGAAAAAGAAAATCCCCAAAATGTTGGCTTTGCCCCAAATGTTTCATTTTCACAAAGGGTAACAGGAGCAAAATGGACCACACAGTTTGCTGTGAAATTTCATCTGAGAACACATATAACCCATATACCCAATGTGGTCAAAAACTACTTTTGAGGCACAGTGCAAAGCTCAGAAGGGAAGACGGGCCATATTGGAGTGAAGATTTTGCTGGAATAGGTTGAGGGTGCCATGTCACATTGGCAGAGCCCCTGAGGTGTGTCACACACAGAGTAGGAAAGATTAAGTACAACACAAAGGGATGAGGGAATGGTAGCCCAACACTAGGGAAGGAGGAGGTGAAGACCCTTAGGCAGATCTAAGGTCACCCTGTCTGCCCTAAACATCGCTACATAGGTTCTGCACCAATTGTGAGCAAGAACCTAATCCCTGCCTGTCCCTGGTTATAAGCCCTGCATAGAGAATGATGGGGTGCACACTAGTCAATCCCCACAACCCCTAAAGAAAGCTGGGATAGACAAACAAGGTGCACACTTAACTTGATTAGACACAGAGATGTAACACAGATGTCCTCCAGCAACACCAAAGAGGAAGTTAGCCCACACCTATAGTTCCAAGCCTCAACAGGGGGAAATGAAAATATCACCTGCAACTCCCAGCAGCAGGCTGGGAGTCTGTAAACACCCAGGTCCAGGTGTATCTGCAGGACGAGTTGATATTTTTATTGGTACCATTTTTGGGCACATGACACTTTTGATCACTGCCTATTCTGGTTTTTGGGAGGCAGAATGAACAAAAACCAGCAATTCATTCAGGAACTGATTTTTTTAGTTTTTTTTATGCCGTGTGGTACAATTGATAATGCAGCTTTATTGTTCCAGTCAGTACAATTACAGCAATATCACATTTATTTAATTTTTTATGTTTTGGCACTTTTACACAATAAAAACTATTTTATAGAGAAAATTATTATTTTTGCATCGCTTTATTCTAAGAGCTATAATTCTTTTATTTTTTCACTGATGGAGCTGTATGGTGGCTTGTTTTTTGTAGGACAAGATGTCGTTTTCAGCTGTTGCATTTTTATTTACATTTGTCTTTTTGATTATGTTTTTTTCCACTTTTTGTTTGGAGGTATGATGAAAAAGCATAGTTTTTTGTTTATTTTTCTACTGTGTTAACTGAAGAGGTTAACTAATTTTATAGGTTTCATTGTTCCAGATGCAGCAATACCCAATATGTGTAATTTTTAGTTTGTTTATTTTTTCATAAAAATACTTATTTATAGGTAAAATATATATATTTTTTATTATTATCTTGTGGGGGGGGGGGGGTTAAATTACAATTATTTTTCTTTTTTTTTTAAATTCGGCTCCTCGCGATGAAGTCGTTGGGGTTGCCGATTGGAGGGGAGAGGGAGCCCCCTCCCTGACTCTGCCTACTAAATATATTATTGATATCTATTGCCGCATTTAGGAGGCGGTGTACTCTTGGCAGTGAGAGCTGAGTGTCCGCCGTCATTTTCGCTGATCACCTGACTGTAATCGTGCACAAACTAAGCCTGTGAGCGCAAAATCGCCAGGACGTAGCCATACGTCCAAGGTCTAGAAGTCTTTCCCAACATGGATACGTCTAAGGTCGTGAAGATGTTAAGGACACCATTAATTTTGACCAAATCCCCAATTCCCATTTGCAATAATACAGCTCCACATTTGCAAGGAACCTCCACCATTCATTGTTGCAACAATCATTATTGTATCTCTCTCCAGCCCTTCAGTAAAAAAAATTGCATTCAACTATGGCCAACTAGACATCTTGTGACATTGAAGGGAATTAAGCATGATATGTCTTTCATCTGCTGCATTGTTTCCTTGGCTGAACATTTCTGTCTACAGTCCCCAATGTTGCCCATTTGTAGGAAAAATATAGGCAGATACTTATCCATTATGTAATACCATAAAGAAAGAATTTGATTGGCTCCAAATTTGTTTCTACAGCAGGACAACAAGACAGATTAACATCATTGAGTCTGTCTGGGATAACATGAAGCGACAGAAGAATTTGTGCACATGATATCCACAGATGATCTGTGGTCAGTTCTCCAAGATGTTGGGAACATCTTGTGTGCAAGTGTACCTAGAAGAACTGATGCCTTGATGGTGTTCTTAAGGCAAAGGGCGGTCACACCAACTACTGATTGAATTTAGATTTCTCATTTGTTCATACACTTTGCATGTTGTTAATTGATAAAAAGTAAAATGATAGCACTTATACTTTTGAAAGCATTCTTGATTTACAGCATTTTCCACACCACCTTATAACTTTCACACAGTGCTGTAAATAGGGAGCCCCTTCTTTTATCAACCATCTAGGTGCGGCTATCGTTATTCAATGCCATATTTAAGAATTAAACTATCTCGATCAGTACTTCTTCTGAAAATGGTAGTGTGTCAACTGTATGTAACTGTAAGCAGGTAGCGGGATGCAGTGACAGACAGGAGGCAGAGCAAGGGTTAACAAGTTTAATAACAGGGGAATACTCCATGCAGGGAGGCAATGGGTTAAACAGGGGAATAAACAGTCTAATTGCAAAAGGATATGCAGAGTTGAGGGACAATGAAGCAGGTAATGGCAGTTCCTGTGAATCACTTAACGTGGCAGTAATTCCTCAGACTTTGAATTCTGCTAGGAAGTCAATCACGCCAACAACGGCTGGCGAGGTGCTGGTACAAGAAGGTTCAAGTGGCAACGGCGGTCTGTCTTCTGGCGGCAGCGGTCAGTCTCTGGTACCTTCCGCTGAGCCCCTACAGTAGTTCATGAACATATGCGGCCGGAGCAAACAAGGCCGCAGCACAATCAGGGTCTCCGTGGGCGGGAAAGTATATGCTGGTAAGGTAGGTTACAAAAGTCCATCCAGTACTCGGTTCTCTCTTTGCGGCACGTGCTGTACTCACGGTCACGAAGCACACAGCACCCCGATCTCTATCAGCTACGGGCCGCACTACACTTTTCTCTCTATGCTGCGTGCTGCGTGTTCTCACCAAGACTGTATCACTGACAACCACTGGCGCGCTGGTTCTCTGGGGTACAGAAGATCATGGTCCGACAACGATGGCGAATAGTCCTGAACTCTGCCCTAGCTTTTAGGCTGGCATGCGGCACTTAGCTGAACAGGGCTCTCGGCTCTTTCCCTGTTACTGCGGTGGGCTCTGGCAGGGCCCTGGCATTGGATCGGCCGCGTGTCATTGTGGCCTGGCAGCACACCCCTCGGAACCCGCTGCGCACACACCTTGCCTCTCTCACGGCTAGTGGGAAACTTCCCTATGCTGCGTGCGCTTTCACTTATAACCACACCCCCAGTTTTCAGGTCAGAGCCCCGGTCCAGTCCTTTTTGCCTCCCCCAGGAAACAAGGGACACAGCCTCAGCAGTTCCGGACCCGGCTCAATGCAGGTACTTGCAGCCTGGTCTTCCTCCTTACATAACCATTGACTCTCACTTCAGGTGCTGGCTCATCTCCTGAACCTGCACAATGTGACTGCCGCAATAGTTGAGCAATTCATGTTATGTTCCACCCACTCATGATGCAATAATATGTCATTGGATGGAAACGAGTTAATGTGGAGTAACCCAATTTTTTTTCAATGAGATTGACTAAACATATGATTTGTATTGGGGCATTTGCATTCATTTCCTAGAGCATTGGTAGGGTAATTCAATGTTTGGTGATAGATACTGACTGATAGTAATTTGGAATATAGTTGGCGTTATGCTTTTTGGGATTTTCCATCTGAGTTCCAGATGAAGAGTAATTAATTGCTTGAGATAACATGATCCAAGTAAAGTGGTGATCTGTTTTATCAACATTCTAGTCAATTCTTGTACGGTGAAAGATCTTGTGCAGGCTTTGCTTCAAGAGACTTGTTGTAACTGAGATACAAAGATTTAACAAATAACCATGACAGTTGATGTCAGGGGAAGATAAGGTAAGGCATGTTGGATTTCAAAGCTTAATCCTCTTATTTTCCATGGGAATAAGTCACTACCAGAAGTGTTTGCCAGTGGGTTACTCCCACTTTCCAGCAAATCCAAATGTATGCAAAGTTCATAGTACCCAAGATAAAAGTATGTCAACTGACAGCTGCTAAAGGTGTGGAACCTTAATGTCTCTTGCAAAACATGTTTGAATTTACAGACCCAAGTTTAATTTATTTATCAAAACACTAACCTGAGTATGCTTCATTGCATGGACTGCTTCCAATTATATATTTTAGTGTGAGGCCCTTCCATTGCATTCCTCATCGTAAACTCCAATCAAGTATAGTCTGTGAGTGACGTGCAGAAATTGCCTGCACCAGTCTAATAAGACGTCCTATAATGAGATAGATGAAGACAGTGATATGGACTGAGGCCATAGACAATGAGGGGAGCTGAGGCCTATCCATGTTCCATGGCTTGATACAATGTGAAGAGATTGACAGCAGCATTTCAAAGGTTAACACCCGCGGATGGATCGCGATTCCACCCACGGCTGTTAGAGGCACATGTTAGCTGTTTAAAACAGCTGACATGTTCCGGGAAAGATGTGGGCTCAACGCCAGAGCCAACATCAAAGGGAGGGATTCCGACGTGGGTGTGCTATTACGCTCAATGTCGGAAAGAGGTTAAGGGAATGAGTCACATACATTTTTTAAAATAAACAATATCAATACATAGGATAAATACTGTCACACTGTGACCGGAGCACATAGTTACCAAATAATACTACATACAGGCGACAAATACCGCCACACCATGGCCGGACAACATATTACTACCACATAGTAACCAAATACTACAATACTGATCATTAATAAAAAAAAAACACAATACTAATTTTACCATAAGTGCCATTATACATAGGAGGTTTGTATATAGCACACAGTGTTTAGTGTCACTGTACAGGTAATACAGTAATCACCAGTGACATTATACACAGGAGCTCTGTATATAGTGTATAGTGTACAAGTAATACAGTGATCACCTGTGACATCATACACAGGAGCTCTGTATACAGTGTACAGATAATACAGTGCTTACCAGTCACATTATACACAGGAGCTCTGTATATAGCACATAGTGTATAGGTAATGCAGTAATCACCAGTGACATTTTACACAAGCTCTGTATATAGCATATAGTGCACAAGTAATACAATGTTCACCAACCAATGACATTTTACATAGGAGCTCTGTATGTATTGTCAGTGTACAGGTAGTACAGTGATCACCTGTGACATTATACACAGATGCTCTGTATATAGTGTGTAGAGAACAGGTAATATAGTGATCACCAGTGACATTATACATAGAAGCTCTGAATACAGTGTCAATGTAAAGGTAATATACAGTGATCACCAGTCACATTATAAACACGAGCTCTGTATATAGTATACAGTGTATAATGTCAGTGTACAGGTAACACACTGACTCACTGGTGACTTTTCTAGTTGAAGTCCTTCATTTTCGCTTTTCATCTTTATCCAGCTCACACCGCCATCACTTCTTCCAGCCAGGAATCGTCCCTGCAGAAAACAGCACAGTTATCTAGAGCACATTCCCCAATCTCTACACTTTGCCAGTTGAAAAAAAAAGGGACAGTGTCACCTTGCACAGTAACAGGACTTCTCCCCCACACCAAAAGCAGTATCCTCAAAAATAATATCCTTTAATTAGCCCCTACAGTAATAATATCCCACATTCTGGACCCTACGTGTCCTCCCATTCTGCCTCATGTCTTTCCATACTGCCCTCATGTCTCTCTATATTGCCTCCATAGTCATCCATAATAGTATAATGCATCCCATATTATAGAAAAAATTCTGGCACTCTTTATAGCATCAATTTATGTTTATTAAAGTAGAACAATCCCAAAATTTAAAGTTTCAGTCTTTAACTCAGATCTTCCTCAGATGGAAAATTGATGCTATATAGAGTGACAGAATTTTTTCCATAATTTGATTAAGGAATGGTATCCTTTTTCTGTTCACCATCTTTTAGGCACAGAGTGATATGTAATTATGTTTATCATAATGCATTCCATAGCCATATACAGTAATATCATGCACCCCCATAGTCATACATAAAGTATAATGCACCCCATAGTCATATCTAGCAGTATAAGGCACCGCCTTAGCAGTATAATGCACCTCCATAGTAGTATAAAGCACCTCCATAGCAGTATAATTCAGCCCCATAGCAGTATAATGCACCCCATAGCAGTATAATGCACCCCCACAGTAGTATAATGCACCCCCATAGTAGGATAATGCACATCTATAGTAATATAATGCCCCTCCATAGCAGTATAATGCACCACTATAGCAGTATAATCCAACCCCATAGCAGTATAATGCACCCCATAGCAGTATAATGCAGCCCCATCGCAGTATAATGCACCCCCATAGCAGTATAATGCACCCCCATAGAAGTATAGTGCACCCCCATGGTAGTATAATGCAGCCTCATAGCAGTATAATGCACCCCGATAGCAGTATAATGCACCCCATAGAATTGTAATGCACCCCCATAGCAGTATAATGCACCCTCATAGTAGTAAAATGCATCCCCATAGCAGTATAATGAACCTTGATAGCAGTATAATGCACCCTCTTAGTAGTATAATGCACTCACACAGAAATATAATGCACTCCCATAGCAGTATAATGCAGCCTCATAGCAGTATAATGCACCCCCATAGAAGTATAGTGCACCCCCATGGTAGTATAATGCAGCCTCATAGCAGTATAATGCACCCCGATAGCAGTATAATGCACCCCCATAGTAGTATAATGCACCCCCATAGCAGTATAATGCAGCCCCATAGAATTGTAATGCACCCCCATAGCAGTATAATGCACCCTCATAGTAGTATAATGCATCCCCATAGCAGTATAATGCACCCCGATAGCAGTATAATGCACCCTCTTAGTAATATAATGCACCCCATAGAAATATAATGCACTCCCATAGCAGTATAATGCAGCCCCATAGCAGTATAATGCACCCCCATAGAAGTATAATGCACCCCCATAGTAGTATAATGCACCCCCATAGCAGTATAATGCAGCCCCATAACAGTATAATGCAGCCCCAAAGTAGTATAATGCACCCCATAGCAGTATAATGCACCCCCATAGTAGTATAATGCACCCCATATCAATTTAATGTAGCCCCATAGTAGTATAATGCACCCCATAGCAGTATAATGCACCCCCATAGCAGTATAATGCACCCCATAGTAGTATAATGCAGCCCCATAGCAGTATAATGCACCCCATAGTAGTATAATGCACCTCCATAGCAGTATAATCCAACCCCATAGTAGTATAATGCACCCCCATAGCAATATAATGCACCCCCATAGCAGTGTAATCCCCCCAAAGGAGTATAATGCACCCCCATAGCAGTATAATGCACCCCCACAGTAGTATAATGCACCCCCATAGTAGGATCATGCACCCCCATAGCAGTATAATGCACCCCCACAGTATGTCAGGACTCTGAACCTGAACATTTTTTACCTTTTGTGCATTACTGCCCTTTTCCAACATGGCGTCTTTGGTCTCATGTGCACTTGTCTTCCTGCTATAAAACTCCACCCCAGCCTTCAGTCTGTGCTAGATTATTCTGCTTTGCATCCAGCTCCTGATTACTCCCTGGCCTTGCACCTGCACCTGCTCCTGTGAACCTGTGTTGGAGATCCTTCCACTCTGCTCTGAGTTCCTGCTGCATACCCCAGTGTTCAGTAATCCTCCTTCATCTGCTGCTCTTGTTACTTCCATCTGCATTTGCTGGACATGTAAACTGTTTCTGCTCTGCAAAACCTGAGACTATTAACCAGGCCTCCCTGGTTGAGCTAAGATATGATTTGAACTGCCTAATAGCATATCTATCTGTGTCTGGACTAAGTCAAGGATCTATTCGTGTCAAGTTTCCTCAAGAATAACTGTGCTTCATAGACTTTCGGTTTGTTTGCATCTACCTCTGAAGTTTCCTATTGACTGCTAAGCTGCGTTTATTATTTGTTCTCTCTGCACCTGCTTGAATCACCGTGTGATAATATAAACTTTACCACTTATAAAACTGTGTCCTGTTGTCTTGTCCCACGCAAGGAGTCTCCTGAATTATCCCCTATAATTATTACACAGTAGTATAATGCACCCCCGTAGGATCATGCACCCCCATAGTAATATAATGCACCTCCATAGAATTATAATGCACCTCTATAGTAGTATAATCCAACCCCATAGTAGTATAATGCACCCCCATAGTAGTATAGTGCAGCCCCATAGCAGTATAATGCACCCCCATATCAGTATAATGCACCCCATAGAAGTATAATGCACCCCCATAGTAGTATAATGCCCCCCAAAGTAGTATAATGCACCCCATAGCAGTATAATGCACCCCCCACAGTAGTATAATGCACCCCCATAGTAGGATAATGCACCCCCATAGTAATATAATGCACCTTCATAGCAGTATAATGCACCACTATAGCAGTATAATCCAACCCCATAGTAGTATAATGCACCCCATAGCAGTATAATGCAGCCCCATAGCAGTATAATGCACCCCCATAGCAGAATAATGCACCCTTATAGCAGTATAATGCAGTCCTATAGCCGTATAATGCACCCCCATAGAAGTATAATGCAGCCCCATTGTAGCATAATGCACCCCCATAGCAGTATAATGCAACCACATAGCAGTATAATGCACCCCCATAGTAGTATAATGCAGCCCCATATAATGCACACCATAGTATACTGCACCGCTGCGGGCCCCCTCTGCTCACCGGGTCCCATATGCCAGTTAGAGCAGTAATGCCCTGATGGCGGCCCTGTATGTGGCTGTAATTGTGCAACAACTATCTGATATAAGAAGGCAGAGGCCGAACAAAGCCCCACGGAAAAAGCAGTCCAAAATATATAGAAAACTGTAAATTTTATTAGAAATTGCCCCCTGACGAATGGTGCCAACCGAAACGCGCGTTGGGGCGGTCGGGCAGAGTCTCTGGGCCACTGTTATCACCCTCATCTGCAGGTAATGGGTATATTACTTTTTATTACATCTTATACTTGTTTATTGCAGCGTGATTACTGACAAGTTGGGGGCAGGACTATTATGTCCCTATTTTGTTGTACCCCCTTGCGGTCCTTGCTGTAACATACTATATGCCCGTTTTGTGTTTTCCTGCTATCTATAACAAAAGGATATAAATATATGGGGTGTAATTGAATTTTAGACTTCATGGCAAATATGTGCATATTCTCTTGGGCCCATGTAGTTCTCTGCCGACCTCAGAGCGTCTCTTTTTAACCCTTTTGTATTTTCAATACTGTTGTCATAATCCCTGCACCATGTAATTTCTAATAAAATTTACAGTTTTCTATATATTTTGGACTGCTTTTTCCGTGGGGCTTTGTTCGGCCTCTGCCTTCTTATGTCTCAGCGACGTTTGTCCTTATTTAGTCCATAGACACATTGGTTTATTATCTTTATTTTTATTCTGATCAGTATTATTATTAGCTTAGCCAATGTTTTTCATTAGTTATTGTTAACAACTATCTGATGCCTATGGATTGGGCATTATGTATCAGCTGTCAACTTCCCTTTAAAACTATTGTTTATTCACAATTGACCCACCATAAAGTTGTAACATAAAATGATATTTAGATGTTTTGAGCAAAACTAACTGATAAATCTGCATTATTGAGTTTTTAACCCCTTTCTGACATTGGACATACTATCCCGTCGAGGTGGGGTGGGCCCGTATGACCACCGACGGGATAGTACGTCATATGCGATCGGCCGTGCTCATGGGGGGAGCGCGGCCGATCGTGGCTGGGTGTCAGCTGACTATCGCAGCTGACATCCGGCACTATGTGCCAGGAGCGGTCATGGACCGCCCCCGGCACATTGACCCCCGCCACACTGCGATCAAACATGATCTCAGTGTTCCGGCGGTATAGGGAAGCATCGCGCAGGGAGGGGGCTCCCTGCGGGCTTCCCTGAGACCCCCGGAGCAACGCGATGTGATCGTGTTGCTCCGAGGGTCTCTTACCTCCTCCTCCCTCCAGCAGGTCCGGATCCAAAATGGCCGCGGCATCCGGGTCCTGCAGGGAGGTGGCTTCACAGCGCCTGCTCAGAGCAGGCGCCGGGAAGCCTGGAGGAGCTGTGCACGTCAGATCGCCGATCTGACAGAGTGCTGTGCAAACTGTCAGATCAGCGATCTTACACTATAACATGATGCCCCCCCTGGGGCAATGTTATAGTGTAAAAAAAAAATATTCACATGTGTAAAAAAATGTAAACAAATTCTAAAGAAAAAAAAAATATTGTTACTATAAATACATTTCTTTATCTAAATAAAAAAAACAAAACAATAAAAGTACACATATTTAGTATCGCCGCGTCCGTAACGACCTGACCTATAAAACTGTCCCACTAGTTAACCCCTTCAGTGAACACCGCAAAAAAAAAAAAAAACCCGAGGCAAAAAACAACGCTTTATTATCATACCGCCAAACAAAAAGAGGAATAACACGCGATCAAAAAGACGGATATAAATAACCATGGTACCGCTGAAAACGTCATCTTGTCCCACAAAAAATGAGCTGCCATACAGCATCATCAATGAAAAAATTAAAAAGTTATAGTCCTCAGAATAAAGTGATGCAAAAATAATTTTTTTTTCAATAAAATAGTTTTTATCGTACAAAAGCGCCAAAACATAAAAAAATGATATAAATGAGGTATCGCTGTAATTGTACTGACCCGAAGAATAAAACTGCTTTATCCATTTTACCAAACGCGGAACGGTATAAACGCCTCCCCCAAAAGAAATTCATGAATAGCTGGTTTTTGGTCATTCTGCCTCACAAAAATCAGAATAAAAAGCGATCAAAAAATGTCACATGCCCAAAAATGTTACCAATAAAAACGTCAACTCATCCCGCAAAAAACAAGACCTCACATGAATCTGTGGACCAAAATCTGGAAAAATTATAGCTCTCAAAATGTGGTATCACAAAAAATATTTTTTGCAATAAAAAGCGTCTTTCAGTGTGTGACGGCTGCCAATCATAAAAATCCGCTAAAAGAAACGCTATAAAAGTAAATCAAACCCCCTTCATCACCCCCTTAGCTAGCAAAAAATTAAAAAATTAAAAAAATGTATTTATTTCTACTTTCCCATTAGGGTTAGGTTTAGGGCTAGGTTTAGGGTTAGGGTTAGGGCTAGGGCTAGGGTTAGGGCTAGGGTTATTGCTAGGGTTAGGGCTAGGGTTAGAGCTAGGGTTAGGGCTAGGTTTAGGGCAAGGGTTAGGGTTAGGGTTGGGGCTAGGGTTAAGGCTACAGTTAGGGTTGGGGCTAAAGTTAGGGTTAGGGTTTGGATTACATTTATGGTTGGGAATAGGGTTGGGATTAGGGCTAGGGGTGTGTCAGGGTTAGGGGTGTGGTTAGGGTTACTGTTGGGATTAGGGTTAGGGATGTGTTTGGATTAGGGTTTCAGTTATAATTGGGGGGTTACACTGTTTAGGCACATCAGGGGCTCTCCAAACGCGACATGGCGTCCGATCTCAATTTCAGCCAATTCTGCGTTGAAAAAGTAAAATAGTGCTCCTTCCCTTCCAAGCTCTCCCATGCGCCCAAACAGGGGTTTACCCCAACATATGGGGTATCAGCATACTCAGGACACATTGGACAACAACTTTTGGGGTCCAATTTCTCCTGTTACCCTTGGGAAAATACAAAACTGGGGGCTTAAAAAAAATAATTTTTGTGGAAAAAAAAGGATTTTTTATTTTCACGGCTCTGCGTTATAAACTGTAGTGAAACACTTGGGGGTTCAAAGTTCTCACAACACATCTAGATAAGTTCCTTGGGGGGTCTAGTTTCCAATATGGGGTCACTTGTGGGGGGTTTCTACTGTTTAGGTACATTAGGGGCTCTGCAAACGCAATGTGACGCCTGCAGACCAATCCATCTAAGTCTGCATTCCAAATGACGCTCCTTCCCTTCCGAGCTCTGCCATGCGCTCAAACGGTGGTTATCCCCCACATGTGGGGTATCAGCGTACTCAGGACAAATTGGACAACAACTTTTGGGGTCCAATTTCAACTGTTACACTTGGAAAAATACAAAACTGGGGGCTAAAATATAATTTTTGTGGAAAAAAAAATAATTTTTATTTTCACGCTCTGCGTTATAAACTGTTGTGAAACACTTGGGGGTTCAAAGCTCTCACAACACATCTAGATGAGTTACTTCGGGGGTCTACTTTCCAAAATGGTGTCACTTGTGGGGGGTTTCAATGTTTAGGCACATCAGTGGCTCTCGAAACGCAACATGGCGTCCCATCTCAATTCCTGTCAATTTTGCATTGAAAAGTCAAATGGCGCTCCTTCCCTTCCGAGCTCTCCCATGCGCCCAAACAGTGGTTTACCCCCACATATGGGGTATCAGCGTACTCAGGACAAATTGTACAACAACTTTTGCAGTCCAATTTTTTCTCTTACCCTTGGGAAAATAAAAAATTGGGGGCGGAAAGATCATTTTTGTGAAAAAATATGATTTTTTATTTTTACGGCTCTGCATTATAAACTTCTATGAATCACTTAATGGGTCAAAGTGCTCACCACACATCTAGATAAGTTCCTTAGGGGGTCTACTTTCCAAAATGGTGTCACTTGTGGAGGGTTTCAATGTTTAGGCACATCAGTGGCTCTCCAAACGCAACATGGCGTCCCATCTCAATTCCTGTCAATTTTGCATTGAAAAGTCAAATGGCGCTCCTTCCCTTCCGAGCTCTCCCATGCTCCCAAACAGTGGTTTACCCCCACATATGGGGTATCGGCGTACTCAGGACAAATTGTACAACAACTTTTGGTGTCCATTTTCTCCTGTTACCCTTGGTAAAATAAAACAAATTGGAGCTGAAGAAAATTTTTTGTGAAAAAAAGTTAAATGTTCATTTTTATTTAAACATTCCAAAAATTCCTGTGAAACACCTGAAGGGTTAATAAACTTCTTGAATGTGGTTTTGAGCACCTTGAGGGGTGCAGTTTTTAGAATGGTGTCACACTTGGTTATTTTCTACCATATAGACCCCTCAAAATGACTTCAAATGAGATGTGGTCCCTAAAAAAAATGGCGTTGTAAAAATGAGAAATTGCTGGTCAACTTTTAACCCTTATAACTCCCTAACAAAAAAAAATGTTGGTTCCAAAATTGTGCTGATGTAAAGTAGACATGTGGTAAATGTTACTTATTAAGTATTTTGTGTGACATATCTCTGTGATTTAATTGCATAAAAATTCAAAGTTGGAAAATTGCGAAATTTTCAAAATTTTCACCAAATTTCTATTTTTTTCACAAGTAAACGCAGGTAATATCAAAGAAATTTTACCATTATCATGAAGTACAATATGTCTTGAGAAAACAATGTCAGAATCACCGGGATTCGTTGAAGCGTTCCAGAGTTATAACCTCATAAATGGACAGTGGTCAGAATTGAAAAAATTGGCCTGGTCATTAACGTGCAAACCACCCTTGGGGGTAAAGGGGTTAAATAGCACCCATTACATTTCCATTGGACAGTATATAGAAAGTATCTCCAAGAAAGTAAAGAGAAACGATATTACTGTATAATGTACTGTAATTGAGCAGAATCAGTGGGGGCAATTACATCATTAATAGATATGTATGAGGCTATTTATATATTTCATTTTGCCAACCACAAACGTTTATTATCAGAATCCCTTCTGCTTGTAAAGGAGTAAAATTGAATTAGGAAAATTCAATCAGGGATCACAAGTCCCTAATTTAATATTTAAAAGCCGTTCTACAATTGAGCTTCACTTTACAAAGAGTTTCCCATCACAGAAATTGATATCACTTGGATATGTTATCACCCTGTGATTTTAGGGGTCTGTCTGCTGGTACCCCCACTAATCCTAGGAATAAAAAGGCCACAGTTCTGGTTTCATGGACCTTTAAAAAGATTTCTGTGGAGAGGGTTAATTGGTGTGAATCTTAACATGGAAAAGTAAAAATAAAATATTTACACTTCACTTTTTGGGGGGCATTTCCAGCTTTAAGAGAAAGTACGTGAACATTGCTACAAAGCAACATTGTACAAACAAGATCTAATTCCGTCCTTTATGTGCTTTTCCTCTTGGGGATCTTATTCCCGTGTTGATAAGTGGGAGTGAGTCCTTGGGGTCTTCTTTAGAAAAGCATCTGGCTGGGGTTAGACAGCCACAAACAGGCTTTTCTTTTTTTTTTTCATTCTTGGTTAGGTCATTTTTTTTATTCTTTCCCACGTGCACATGGATTAAACATTCATCTGCAAATACTGTATCGCGATGATTTTATTTCAGAAATGGGAGATACCACAATCCAACATTTCAGTGAGCTAATGCTTGGTAAGTGAGACGGATGAACATGGAGGGACTCTGACATGAATGGCATGTTATATTAATAGTTGGATGAATAGTATGAGAGCTAATGAATGACTGATTGCTTGTAGGTTACTTGAGGATCTGTTATACGAGAGCTGTTCATTATTCTTTCCATGGAAGAAAACTAAAGCAGCGACCTTATAACCGGGTTCATTGAAATATCGTAGTATCATGCTTTGACATATATTGTTTGCATAGACATTGTTTTAAGAAGACTTTGATGTACACATATAGTGTATACAGGACTACATTTATTTATATTTCTGGGACTTTTTATTTTCTTTGTATCCTAAAACTCACAGATGATATTTTCACTTTGTGGGTTTGTATTAATGACAGCAAACCCATCAATTTAATGTGCACCCAACTCTTCCCCAACACATAATAATAATCTTTATTTATATAGCGCCAACATATTACGCAGCGCTTTACAGTTTAAAACGCAACAGTCATAAGTAACAACGTTAACAATACAATAATTAAAGCAAAATAAGACGATCCTGCTCGTGAGAGCTTACAATCTACAATGAGGTGGGGGAGATACAATGTAGAGGTGTGTATATACAATGATGGTCCAGCCATCTTGAGGGAGTGGGGGATAGATAGAGATAGTGAATGGGTTACACACACTTACACATAAAATTACTTTGATTAGGGAACGTGATAGGCCACTCTGAACAAATGTGTTTTGGAGGACCACAAAAAACTATGCAAATTGTGGATGGTCCTAATATCTTGGGGTAGAGCATTCCAGAGGATTGGCGCAGCGCGAGATAAGTCTTGGAGTTGGAGGTACGGATTAGTTCAGAGGTTAGTCGAAAGTCGTTTGCAGAGCGCAGTGTAGGCAACAGACAGAAATGAGGGAAGAGATTTTTAAGGGGTGCCACACTGTGGAGAGCTTTGTGGGTGAGCACAAGTTCCTGGAATGGATTCTATAATGAATGGGAAGCCAGTGTAATGACTGTCGAAGAGCGGACACGTCTGAATACCGATTAGCTAGGTGGACAACCCTGGCTGCTGCATTAAGGATAGACTGGAGAGGGGAAAGTCACGTGAGGGGGAGGCCAGTTAATAGAGAGTTGCAGTAGTCCAGGCGGGAGTGGATTAGGGCGACAGTGAGAGTTTTTGTTGTTTCCATGGTGAGAAAAGGGCAGATTCTAGAGATGTTCTTTAGGTGTAAGCGGCACGAGCGGGCAAGAGATTGTATATGGGATGTGAAGGAGAGATTGGAGTCAAACATAACACCCAGGCAGCGTGCCAGCTGCCAGGGTGTTATTATGGTGCCACCTTGCCACCTACGGAGAGGGAAATGTCAGATTTAGGGAGGTTAGTAGATGACGGGAGCAGAAGAAGTTCAGTTTTTCAGAGGTTGAGTTTCAGATAGAGAGCGGACATGATGTTGGAGACTGCGGACAGACAGTCACTGGCGTTCTGTGGTACAGGGGGGTAAGGTCAGGGGATGATACATATATATGTATAGTTGTGTGTCATCAGCGTAAAGATGGTACTGAAAGCCAAATCTGCTGATGGTCTGTCCATGTGGGGGTTGCCTGGTTGCTATGGAATCCCCACATGTAATCAATCTGGCTAACAGATGTAAATCATTCAACTGTTGCAAGGAAAACTAAATCTCCGAGCACTTACAAATACTCGAAGGACACCCGAGCGTGCTCGGGAAATCTCGAGTAACGAGTATATTCGCTCATCACTAGTGCCGTGTAGAGAGAGAAGAGAAGGGGGCCATGGACTGAGCCCTGAGGTACCCGGACAGCGAGAGGAAGAGGAGATGAAGTGGAGCCAGCAAACAAAACACTGAAGGAGAAGTCAGAAAGATAGGAAGCCTAGAGAGAAGGAGACGGTGGTCAACAGTGTCGAAAGCTGCAGAAAGGTCGAGAAGAATGAGCAGAGAGTGGTCTCCATTACATTTTGCTGTCAGAAGGTCATTGGTCACTTTGAGGAGTGCAGTTTCTGTCGAATGTAGGGGGCGGAAGCCAGACTGTGAAGGGTCTAGGAGGGAGTGAGTGGAGAGGTAACGGGTAAGGCGGGAGTAGACCAGGTGCTTCAAGAGTTTACAGATGAAGGGGAGATTGGAGACTAGTCTGTAGTTATTTGTGCAGATGATTTAAGGAGAGAGAAGTATTGGGCCGTTTGGGCACTGGAGATAGTTGGTGGCTATTGGAGGATGACGGTGGCTTATTTCCCTCTCCTTAGGGAGAACACAGATATCTAAGGTGTATGGGTACCTTTACTATGTAACTTTTCTTGGCACTAAAATGGGTATTCTCATCTCAAATATTTATGGCATACCAATAGTATATCCTGTTGACAAGCCACAAATGTCTACGATGCGAATACCCCTAATGGGCGATGCACCCATTAAAAGATAAAAGATAGCATGCAGTGGCTCATGATTTTAGAGTGATTCCGCACTTAGGGATGATGAAGGGGTGCAAAATTACACAGATTTAACAAACTTTACTGACAAGAAGGTAATGAGCCTGATGGTTACACAGTTTTAAATGAGGCATTGGACTTGATGGTTTGAACAATCTCACAAGAAGCAATAGCTCGACTAAAACAGATAGTCAATGGCATTTACAAAAGTGGGCAGAGACGAGCAACAAATTACTGGCATTTGCAACAGTTTATCAGCAAAGTCATTAGCACTACCTTCTTCGCTCAGTTACATGGTGTTTCTCACACTCTATGCTCCTCATTGTATTCTCACACTACATGTCAAAACCCTTACCTCGGTAACCCTATTGCCAGCAATGTCATATAGTAGGTTGTCTGTCGCAGTTATCAAGTCCCAATCCCTCACACGCAGGCCTCAGTTCTTTACATGGCACTCCTTGTCATGCATAGTTATTAGTCTCCTAGCTGTGTTTTGCATTGCATTCTTCACACTCAAGCATCTGCCTACAGACTCATCTTGTGTGGCTAACTCTTACCCTTCTTGAGCAACTAATTCTTCACCTATCTGGTGGATAAACTCTTCAGTCAGAAGTAAACCTCTCTGCCCTCATTTGTTGTGGTAATCCTCACTTTTCTCATGGCGGTACTGCTATGCAGGATGGACTGGTCTCCTCCACCTGACACCAATGGCAGCCTAGGTCAGTTTTTCATATACTCCCCTATGGCCTTCCCCAGGGGTGTAGCTACAACAGGTACAGGGGTTGCAATCGCACCCGGGCCCTGGAGCCTAGGGGGGCCTAAAAGTCCCTTTGGCCTATAGAAAAAGACTATTGCTATTAAAGATTTAAAATATTTGGGGGCCCCGTTGAAGCTTTCGCATGAGTTTCAAGTTACACCACTGGCCTTCACTAAGCCCTAGAGTAGTGCACCTTAATAGAAAGTGCTATCACTAATTTTGAGCTTGCCGTCTCTTTGCACTGCTCCATCATTTCATCCTCTGCTTGTCTTCGCCGTCTGCAAGTTTGTTTCATGTACTGGCAATGAGTCCTTGCCTGTAAGTAATATGGATGATATAGGGAGTATGGGGGTGCATTTTAATGCCAACACCATATTACTGTCTGAGCTAGGCATGTCACCTGCACAAGAAGAGTCTGCATCTTCATAAAGACAGTGCAAAATCCTCACTTCTTCCTGTGACACTTCATGTTATTGTATCTCATTAAAGGGGTTGTCCAGGCTTGGGTTCAAATCTACAGCCACGCTCTATGACTCCAGACTCGTGAATCCTCACAGCACGCACACTGTGCGCTTTCAGAATTAGCTGGTGCCGGGAGTGGGCAAGCACATGACTGAAAGTATAGGATTTGCATACAATACATGAATGTGTAACAAAAAGTCATGAGACCTCTGGAAAATTAGTACAGGATGTGACATTAATGAGGAGAGACTGCCATTTGCTGGACAGTCGAAATCAAGCGGAACCAAACGGAACCAAAAGTGTGCTGGAAGATTTGTAGGGGGAAGGACCTTGTGTACTGGACCGGATCAGGTGACCCTCAGTAAGGACTTCCCTGATATAAAAACCCTGCGTTCCAGACCACACCTGTCAAGATCTGAGGCCCGGTCCTCTCTGCCCCGAGCCTGAGAGACTTCTGCCGACGGTGAAGCTGAGAAGAGCCGTGCGGCTACTGAGACAGGAGAGGCATGCCTGCGATAGAGGAGGAACAGGGCGAGTGAGCAGGGCAGTCACGTACAGCTATCATCTATGATACCAGGGTCAGCTAGGACCAGGATTACAGATTGGAAGGGGGCCAGTTGGTGCGTGGGAAGCTCAACGGGCTTTAATAGACTACGTCAGACTGCGGCCTAGCAGGAAAACCCGGTGACCCGCTAAGGCCAGAGCTTCGGTGGTGACTCCCAAGACTGGTCGCAGCACTAATTTTAAGTAGTGAGAGACTTTCTTGCTTATACGAAACCTGTTGTGATTCCCTATACTGTTAAATTGCATATCTACTAACATTAATTGTTCAAAAGTTACTGTTGTATATAAATAACTATTATCTCAACCCCTGGCTGTTTCCGCCTCGTGATCCTTGCTCATTGCATCCAGACACCTGCATTACACGCATCCCAATGCAATCACATTCCAACTCTACATGTGTGGCCTCACTCAAAACAAGTGACTTGAGCGAGGCTTCACATGTCTAGTTGAAATTCAAATCAACATATGTCCAAAAAATACATAGGGCACTTCATCAAACTATAACCACATATCCCACATCAACTATGTATGGGACAAAGAAGAGATCCCAATCATATATAGAACAAATACAAATTTTATTGATCAAGCCATAAAGACAATACACAACTATAAAAAACAATTAAAAGAAACAAAATGCCATCTAGGGGACGCCAAAGTATTCCCCTCACCCACAGGAATCAGCAAAAAATACAAACAATTCCTTATATCCATTAATAGATGGTATACAACATTATTCAGAATGTAATACATAATTATGCATATAACAGACCTTAATGAAATTGTACCCTCCAAAATCCATAAAAAAAAAATATGAAAAAGGTTTTTTATACAAACAATTCTCTGTATTCACAAATAGATAGTGTATAAGATTCTTTAGGTTTAACACATAATGAAATATTTGTAGGAATTACAATCCTTAAGGTACCAAACAGAGATATATACTGCCTGCCTACTCCAACCATATAATCCGACTCAAAGTGCCAACAGGGAATGCACACGCCAATTGCGTAATGATAATAATATAAAGGAATATGGCAGAATATGTAGGGTCAATAGTTACCAGTGGTGTGGATGGTCCTGGTGTCCCCTCACCCCGATGCGCGTTTCCACGCCTGCCAAGTGCCAATTAAATTATTCCTATTAATTATGTGCATTCATACATGCATGATTTTATCATGTTTGAATGCACATAATTAATAGGAATAATTTAATTGGCACTTGAGTCATAAAATAAATAAATACATTCATACTCTACCTTTTGGAGGAGAATCAATGTGCACCTAGTCACTTTACCATGAATTAATATGTAATAAAACACTTAGTCACTTTATTATGAATCAGTATGTATTAGTGTATTAGTGCACGTAGTCACCTTTTTATGAATTAATGCATTCAGTCTCTTTGTTTTGTCATTTTACATAATGATTATGTACTCCATCTTTTTAGTGTGGAGGAGAATTAATATGCACTCAGTCACTTTATTTTATCATATTATATCATATTATATTAATATATATTCAGTGCACTTAAAAAGGGTTTTTTTTTTTGAATATCAGAGTCCTGATCAATGGAAATTTATCGGGTTCAAAAGTAATATATATTCTAGGCATATGGAGACTAAAATTGCATGTCCTCAGTACATCAGTAATATGGCAGAATCAATGTCCCAATTTATAATTTCTTTGTTTATTCCACACCTTTGTATATCAGCGGTGCTGGCGATGCCGCTCGGTAGTGCGCATGCGCACCTACCCCAGTCTCCGTCGCTTCCAGCCAGCGCTCTTACACTGACACTGGCACGCAGATTGTGGCGTGCATGTCATTGAGCGTTGTTAGGAAGCTCTACAGAGGAGGCGGGGAGATGCGCAATGCGCCGTATCAGCTGACCGGCACCAGACACCGCTGATAGGCTGGCGCTCACATAAAGACACGGCCGCCCCTCCTCACCTTGACACGCCCCTGGAAGAAGCAGGCGGTGAAACGCGCGTCGGAGTGAGGGGACGCCAGGACCATCCACACCACTGGTAACTATTGACCCTTCATATTCTGCCATATTCCTTTATATTATTATCATTATGCCATTGGCGTGTGCATTCTATGGGGACTATGTAATTATGCACAGAGATACATCCCCCATGTCTCTGGTTGTTTAAGATTGATACTTGTATATAGGGTTGCTAATAGATTCCCTGTTGGCACTTTGAGTCGGATTATATGGTTTGAGTAGGCAGGCAGTATATATCTCTGTTTGGTACCTTAAGGATTGTATTTCCTACAAATATTGGTTTAATTATGTGTTAAACCTAAAGAATCTTATACACTATCTATATGTGAATACAGAGAATTGTTTGTATAAAAAACCTTTTTCATATTTTTTCTTTGATCGATTTTGGAGGGTACAATTTCATTAAGGTCTGTTATATGCTTAATTATGTATTCAATTCTGAATAATGTTGTATACCATCTATTAGTGGATATAAGGAATTGTTTGTATTTTTTGCTGATTCCTGTGGGTGTGGGGAATACTTTGGCGTCCCCTAGACGGCATTTTGCTTTTTTAATTGTTTTATAGTTGTGTATTGTCTTTATGGCTTGATCAATAACATTTGTATTTCTTCTATATATGATTGGGATCTCTTCTTTGTCCCATACATAGATTGATATGGGATATGTGGTTATATGTCTAGTTGAAATGTAGTCTGAATAATGCAAATCACATACTTAGTCACATGCCTGTCCGCTCTCGACGCCAGCACTTGAAAATCCTGACAGTGCAGACACTGTACACTGTGAATACTCACAAGTCTGCAGTCACATAGACTGATTGCAGACTTCAACCCAAGCCTGAACAATCTCTTAATCATTTCTACACCAGGGCCTTGTAATCAACAACTTTGGGATTACTACTCACATACTTGCTGTTACAAATCTCTAACATTGCATAGTGACATGGTTACAATATATTAGTATGGCATGCTTAAAGGGAATCTGTCACCTCATTTTGGCCTTATAAACTGCGGCCACCGCCATCAAGGGCTTATCTACAGCATTCTGTAATGCTGTAGATAAGCCCCCCCGATGTAAGCCAAAAGATAAGAAAAACAAGTTAGATTACACTCACCCAGGGGCACACATAGCAGAATTTAAAATCACATTTGCAGTGTAATAAATTAACTTGGGCAACCATGGGTCAAGTGTGCCTCATAGCAGCAAAAGAAGAATATGGCAGTCGTAGGCAGTTCTGGATGTACTATACCAGTAGAGTTCATTTGCTATTAGTCATCAAAGAAGTTGTCCTATAGACAACATATATCACCTATCTGTGACGCCCCAGGGTCCTGGTTGTCACAGTGGCATTGCTTTCCTCACGGGGAGAGTGATGTCACGCTTGGAAGCGATGGAAGATTCCTTTTAACAGGTAATTAGCACATACAACACCATTCTGACTCCATACCAGAAGGGGGAGCTCTACTCCCAACTTCAGGGGAGCTGCTGTCTCTGGTCGGAAGGAGGAGTTAGTTGCTAGGCAGTTGCTAGGCAGTTGGGAAGAATTAGTCAGTTGGTGCCGGACAGCAGACTGGAGCAGTCTGAGGCAGAAGGATGAGTGAGGGGCCATGTAGCCTGAAATGCTGCAGCTCCTAGATAGTGAGATACAGAAGGAAGAACAGCTTGTAGCGAACATGCCAGAGAGCAAAGCACAGGAGTGTGACAAAAAGGGAGAATAGCAGCGACTGGGCTACCTCCCTGACAGAGCGCAGATACCGGTAACCGTAAGACCGAGGTTGTGTCATATGCTAGGAGGCACAGCAGAAACCGATAGGACAGCTAGACTACATGTACCTTGTCCGCCCTAACAGCCAAGAGACACAGTGACATATAGAGCCCGGGTCGTGATAGAGACCCTGTAAAAAGGCTCAAGTCACCTGTCATACGGGTTTGAGTCCTACCCAAAGGGGGACAGAGAGAACTGAGAGGACCTTGCCAGAAGCCTTAGGCAGTGAGGGACTACAATACCACCATGCTAAAAGGAAGGCTTTTAACTCCACCTGGTTAAAGGAGACTCTGAACTCGCTTCCAAGCCGGCCGGAACCTGCCTGTACCTGTGATCTCGTGCCCTGGACTGGGGCTGCCTGCTACCATCAGTAAACCAGGTAAAAAGATTGCACAACTGCGTCCTTCGGTCTTTACTGCACCACTCACCATCTTCCATCTATTCACCGGGAGCCCTGGGGACCTACTTCACCTGTGGGAAGTTATACCATTTGGCTGCCATAACATCACCCCAGAGGACCCCTTTAAGCAGCGTTGGTCGCCTCTGACTGAATACCACAGGTGGCGTCACAAACTTTCTTTATTTCAGAAACCTCTTTAAAGACCTTCCCTTTAACATGGGCGCCCAGGGCCACGGACCGGGTCGCCGCCGCCGTGATATGTCCCTTTAAGTACCGGACCCAGTAGCGAGTACCCCACGGCCCTGGCGGGTGACTCATTTGCATCCTGCGTACCTGTCTTTAACATTGGGTATGCAGGCCATGCGGATATATGTGGATGCGTCCGCATGCGTCGTTTTGACGCTGTGCCGAACTGCGTTGAACGCAACATGTTGCATTTTGTTGAGGTTGGCGCAGTGTCAAAACAACGCACGCAGAGGCATCCGCATACATCCGCATGGCCTGCATACCCAATGTTAAAGATAGGGACGCATGCAGACGTAGGTTGAGCTGAATGGAAGAGGTGCAGAAGTGGGCGGGGCTTCATGGAAGACGTACGCAGCCCTCCACAGCTCTGCCCAACGCAAATGTTAAACCAGCCTGATATTGTGTAAAGTGACCCTGTCAGCAGGATTGTGCCCAGTAACCTACAGGCAGTGTCAGGTTGGCGCCGTTATACTGATTAAAATGATACCTCAGAGTACGAGAATCTCATTCACTGAAAACTACAAATAAAGATTAAACAACAACCACAAGACAGATTTCATCAACCAAGGTATCATCTTAATCAGTATAACGACACCAACCTGACACTGCCTGTAGTTTACTCAGCACTATCCTGCTGACAGGTTCACTTTAAATAAGCTTTTCTTATTTTTTCCTTTTTTTCCTTCTTCAAATGTTCAGCTTAGATGTTAAGACGGACAGACACCTACAGGAATTTTGATCTCTGTGCCTCTTTAATTGTGGTTTTCATCAAAGGACCTGTCGCTAATGACATCAAGTGACAACAACACTGTCAAGCAAGAATGAGTGTTAGAATCTGTTTAGTTTGTGACTATTCTTGTGGAGTTTTGGCTGCTGGTCTTTTTCCTCTGGTGCTGGGTTGGTCTCGGGTCAGGTGATTGTATCACTCTTTATTAACCAGCACCTGCCTCCCAGTCCTTGCTGGACAACAGTGTTAATCAGCTTTGGTTCTGGCTTGGTGCTTTGCTTTGTGTTCTGTGTGTGTAATTTGTGCAGTTCTGGGACCTCAGGTTCTGCTAGTCTTAGTTCCCGTTTTCAGTTGGTTTCTGCAGTCATCTCTGTGTTTTCTATTAGGAGTTGACCCGTTTTTTGTACCCAGTCCTTAGATCATTTAGGGACCCCTTCCCCCTATCTATAGGTCTTCGCTTGAGATTATCCTAGGATCGTCGGTGGGTCTATTCGCAAGAAATGGGTCGCCCTCTCAATCCTAGGGTATCAGCCTAGTCATAGTGCAGGGTCAGTTTTCCCATTCTACCCTAGTTCTCTGTTGCAGATCCGTAACAATGAGCACACAGTCACTAGAAATGTGTACTTCTCCTTTTATCAGCCGCTTAGGAGGTTATTACAACCTTCTATGATCTTACTGACCTTGCTAATGGATATAGGGGTTGGTGTAATTATGCCAGTTTGGCAGGAACAAAGAGAAAGCAAAGCCATCTTTTCCAAGAAAAGGTGATAGTGATACATTTATTGCGTGCTGGTACCACATGTGCTTTAGTGCAGGACACATGATACAATGGCAATATGACAACTTCTGTTTTCTCTAGAAATTTGCGGTGTTAGTCAATGATTTATCATCCTGGTGACATATTTATAAGGAAACTGATAAGTGTAATATTAAAGCTTTTCTTTTGTTGCTTCCTGTGAGCTACCATTCAGTTTGTGGCCGGTGCATGGGATATTATCACAACTGTCTTTTAGACCTTTTTTTTTAACGAAAATAAGAAAAAAATTAATCTAAGATACGATTTTAATTTGATAGGGTCAATTGGCCTCTCCCTCTATTAACAAGTTTTATCTTTTGAAATGGAGTATTTTCCGACTCCGAGAACTGCTGAGTTTCACATGGCCTTTCTGGCCTTTCTAGCCAAGTTTCTGATAGGATGATAGGATTGCTTCTTTCCATTAGCGTGCATTGTTGCAGGTGTAGACCCAATAAAATCTGCAATAAATTTTTGTATATTAATATGCAGATTTAATTGTGCATTACATCTCCCCTGACAATTTCTGCAGCATAACTTTATAGGGGATGCCCCCTTCCAACTCACTGTAGCCCATGGGCTCAGTGACGTATATTCGAACAAACTGAGCTCAACACACCCTCCACTAACGAGCACAACCTCTCCGTTGCTACTCCAGTCTTTATTGATTGGCTGCAGCAATGACATCAAGTCACAGCTGCAGCCAATCAGTGAGCTCAGCGACTCGTGCATCCTACATCGGCAGATATATTTGCATTGGTGTGGTGTAATTTGCATTACCAAGAGCGTTGACAAATATTACAATTCAGGAATAATCCATTGACCCATAATAGATCTGTTGGTTTCTTTTTTTTTCTTTACTGGATAGATTAGTGCAGCCCAGTATGTTGACAGAAAAGCTAACAATGTGAACAGAGTCAAGATAGGTGTACCCCTTAGTTTTTTTTCCCTTCATCCTTTTCAATGGAGTAGTATGTCAATTTTTCTCTGGAATTAATTGGCAAAGTGATGTCAGGGCACTGTCATGCATTAGAGGTGGAGTGGGTTGATTCACAGGACCTGGTCCAGCAGCCAAGCCGGTAGTCTGTATCCGACAGACATTAGCCCTGCCAACCATCTCTTACCTGGCGGCATTCCCATCATCGTTGCAGCGTGATAGTCATGCGAGGATGCACCAGCTAACCCAACGAAGAGCCTTGGACGCTGGCAAATAGGTGGTGGTTCGCGAGGCTCCCTTCCATCAGACATGGATTGCCAGCAGAGCCTCTGCACCAAGTCCTGAGAACTCATACGCATCATCTCCATCATACATTGATCACAGTGCCGAGGCAAGCTTTAGTAGAAAATAGGGCCTTGAGATAAAGGAAAGAAACAGGCTTCTCCATTGACCATTTTAAGATAGCTTTTCTGTTACTTCAGCCAGTGTCAGGCTGCGGTGTCAAGGGCCCATCAGTAGTAATGATTCTGAGGGCCACTCAACAGCTACGTGCAGGCTCAGACTGGCCCAAAAGGGAACAGGTGAATCCCCTACTGGGCCCCAGTGCAGGAGTGCACCCACATGAGCAATTCCTGGCACAGTACACCGGATGCACTATATGCAGACAGAGGCAGCACACAATATCTCATTTGTTTAATAAATTACCCATTTTATAATTTCATGGAAGCTTAGGCGGAAATTACATAAAAGTGCCAAAGCAAATCAATCCAATAATATTTGCATGCAGCTGAAATGTGGGTCCCCAGATCACTGTTACTGATGGGCCCTTGATGTCCCAGTCCGACATGTAAATATGAGTAAAGGGCAATACTTAGGAGTCGGACCATGTGATATTTCAGTTTTTCCTTTTTAATAAATTTGTAAAAATTACTACATTTCTGGTTTTATTTCAGTCAAGATAGGGTGCAGAGTGTACATTAATGAGAAAAAATGAACTTTTTTGAATTTACCAAGTGGCTGCAATGAAACAAAGAGTGAAAACTTTAAAGGGGTCTGAATACTTTCCGTGCCCACTTTATATGTCTACACCCCAGGGGTAATGTTTTTCAGCCCTGGCACTTAGTCCATAGGCTTTAACAGCCTAGGAGTCCCACTCCATAACAATAGAAAAAAAAATGATTTCTGAGGCCCTCCTCCAAGTGTTTTCCAGGGTGTATTGCAGTACCTCCAAATTTTTGGCAGCCCCTGTACTTAGTGCATAGGCTTTATTTGTCTAGGAGTTCTATCACCTAACAATTTTAACAGAATGTGTATGAGCCCCTCCTTTATGTCTAATGCAGGGTATGTCGGAGTTCCTCTTAATTCTAATTTTTGGCAGTTCTTGAATTGTCTGCATAGGCTTTGGGAGTTGCAAAGTCCCTACTTCATAAATTAAACAGGATGTGTTTGACCATGTCATACACACCACATGCCCATATAAGGTAGTAAAATGTTAAAATTACATTTACTGGTGATTATCGGTGGGTGCAGTTTTATTTCCCCCTCTACTATGTCATCCATTGTAGTCATAGGCGATGGAGAAATACAGTGAGAGATGGCTTGGCTATTAAAGGGTTAATGAGGCTTGTTCCCAGTAGCTACCTGAGAGTCAGAGATACATCCAGGCGTCTTCCCCATGCTGTTGTCATTTCCATCAATTTCAACAATTTTTCTGCCCCCTCCTACCAGCCCTTCTGTTAGGATCTTCTGGAAAAAAAATTAGTACTCACTCATCAATAACCTGGACTCATTGCTGGACACTTGAGAACTCTCCAGCACTTTGTTTCCATTAATTTCTGGGTGTTTCTTGAAGTATCTTTGGGGTCATTGTCCTGCTGTAAGACCCATGACCTCGGACGCAAACCCAGCTTTGTGACGGTAGGCACTACATTGCGACTCAAAAATGTTTGGTCATCTTCAGATTTAATGATGCCTTGCACAGAGTCAAGGCACCCAGTGGCAGAGGCAGCAAATCAACCCCAAAACATCTTTGAACCTCCACCATATTTTATGGTAGGTACTGTGTTCTTTTCTTTGCAGGCCTCATTTCCGTTTTCAGTGAAAAAAGGAGAATGATGTGCTTTAGCAAAAAACTCTATCTTGGTTTCATCTGTCCACAAGATGCTTTCCCAGAAGGATTTTGGTTTACTCACGTACATTTTGGCAAACTGCAGTCTAGCAAACATCAGATTGCAATCAAACCAATGTTATTCTATGGGGCCATTGTAACATGGTGCAAGGCAATAGCAGTGGGCGAGCTACTCATCGTTTATGCCCTGGCAAGCTATATGAAGATGGAGGTCCTGGCTGGGTGTGTGGACTTTGTCTACGGGGGCACTATGCCCTTGCAGGCCATGTGATGCCAGTGACTTCTGCTGACCAGGACCAGATGTTGAAAAGTTTAATGAAGGAGACCGCCAGTCAATAATAAACATTGTTTAACTGAACAGTAAATTGATAGGAATTATATAAAATAGATAGAGGTGCATGGAAACGCACGCCACTTGTCAAAGGCGCCTTAGACTTAGGCCTCTTATTTAATCAGGAGCGTCTGACATCAACATGACCCTGTGAACAAGGCCGCACTTTATGAATCAAGGCCTTTCTGCCAGCATGTTTACGGTATGATTCCTTTTTCTCTGGATCATCAAGGTCAAAGAAAATAATTTAAATCGGAGAGAAAACAGCCGTTAATTCCATTCAAACCAGACGCAGGAAGTTAACATAGCTTCAAGTCCTGGGATAAGGTGATAGAGCAAGTGTTGGAACTAGAGGGTAAAACACATATAAAAAGAAAAATAGGCTGTTATCAGCATACAGGTGTGTTAGATTAAATATATGGTAGATATATTACCCCACACTAATATATGAGGTTATTATTTGTGTTTGCATCTTCTATTCTAATAATGATTGATTTTATTACTGTCTTTCTTGTTAATGGTGATAAAATGATGTCGATATCTATGTATGTACTGTAAATCCACTGAGCACAGATAAGCATGGAGTAGATAAATTGCTCTTCTTCCTTTCAGTTTGCGTCAATGTAAAACTACTAAACACCTGGCAGGTGACCAAGTATAGAGCGGATCTGGATCACTAGTGACAAATAGATTTGTTTTTTCTTTACCATTGAAGAAGAGACTTGTTTTACTAAATTTGGTTCATGCCGCCAGAAATATCTGATCCAGCCCGATCAATCTGCAATCATCATTTAGAAAGTTTTGTAACAATCTGGAATAAAGTGTTTCAACAGTTTTTTAAGGAAATACCTCTCAAAATGATAGGGATTTAGAAGCCATAAACTGTGGTTATCAGTGCAGGTGTGCATCATGAATTTTACTTAACTTTTTTTTTAATTTTGGATTTTATGGGGATTCACAACAAACCCTATAGTAATGGGTTTTTGCTTGGGATTTAAGTCAGCTAATTTGTGTCTATTGGAAAACCAAAACCTCTGCACTTAAAATGCAATAAATAGTTGAATGATAGAACAGACCTGCTGGAAATGAGAAATTGACATGCGTTGGATTGAAAAATCTACAAAAGTTGAAAAATGTACAAAACAGATCAATTTCTATCCAGAAAATAAAAGCAGCGTGCACGTATCCAACATGCTGGTAATGTATTCTACATTTCGAACATTCTATCTGAATATCTGAATGGAAATTATGCAGCTTTTCTGTAGCATCTGAACAAGCCTTAAGGCTTAATACAATGGGAAATAAACCCAAGCCCTATAAAAAATGGAAAAAAATTACTATCCTACAAATGAAAAATCATCATTTGTTGAAATGGTAAGGTTGAGTTCACAAAATGCTTATGTAAATATTAGGGGCATTTGCATAAAATGATTATAAAGCTATTGCTACATACATTTTCAAAGTAAGTACACCAGACTCAATAGGTCTAAGAGATCTATTTCAAAATGTATGCATTGTATTGCGGAATTTGATGACAGATCAACTTTAAAACAATAATGTCAACGTCGATAGATTTTCTAAAATGTTTTCTTCCTTAGATGAGTTGTCTTTCATAATTACATAGGTTGAAAAAAAGACCTCGGTCCATAAAGTTCAACCTTTCTCCATCAAGTGTGCATTTTATCACTAATTTAACTATAACCCACAATTTTATGTGTATCGAGGAAATCGCGCAGCCCTTTTTTTAACAGGTGTCATGGCAGACACTATGACAGTTTTTAAAAAATACTGGATGATTTTAGAAAATCTATCCACATTGACATTATTTTTTAAAGTTGATCTGTCATCAGATTCCGCAATAAAATGCATACGGTTTTAAATAGATCTCTTAGACCCAATGAGGCTGTGTACTTACTTTGAAAATGTATGTAACCATAGCTTTGTAATCCTCTTATGTAAGTGCCCCTAATCTTTACTTAAGCATTTTGTGAGCCCAACCTTACCACTTTAATTTGAAGATTATACAGTCATGTTTAGAAAGATTTTAAAAACATCTAAACAGACTCATCAGGTCTAAGTGATGTATTAAATAATGAATGTAGTTTACATTGTGAAGTCAGGAGCTCAAGGTGGAGTTTTATATTATGTGTTAAAAATAAGCCCATGTGATAAATGTTGGTCCTTCTGATACTGGTACGATAATGAGGTCAACTTCTGAATGAATTTTTTTAAGCTCTCTTCCTTCTCTAAGTACTTTTGGGTGCCTTCCACACCCAAAAGAACATATATCAATATCAACGTGAATTAGTTGTCTGGGAAGAAGTTTTCTTGAGCATTGTGGAATATGTTGCCATTGTAGAGGCAATAGAGGGAAATAAATGAGCAGTGTGTAATGTTCGACACTCTTCTGTACCAGGAAGTTTCTACTAATATTGTACAGTGTGATTCACTCGCTAGTACTTTACTTGGAAAAAATAGTGTAACTTCTAAAAGAGACAATCTGTCATTCTGAAATATGGACTGTACATATGATGGTTCATGAGAAACTGATGTTTGAAAGCAGGTGTTGAAAACGTCCACCGTTCACATTCAAGCACACCTGCACGCGTCACTCCATATTGTAGAATGTATTCCGCAGGAGGTCTGAGGTCATAGCCTGAATTTCTCGCTGTATGTTCTCTTGTAGGGCCTGTAATGTTCGTAGTTTGTTGCTGTTCATCCAACTTTTCAAATGGCCCCAAAGGAAAAAATCCGGCAACGTTAAATCAGGCGATATTGGTGGCCACAGTCTCTTGGAGATCACTCTGTCTTCAGAGAAGGCTTCAGTACACGGTTTGGCAGTGGATTTCAACCTACAAACTTCATTAGAAGCTCACCTTGGCAACTCTTTAAAGGGCCACTGTCACCCCCCTCGAGCCGTTATAAACTAAAAGAGCCACCTTGTGCAGCAGTAATGCTGCATTCTAACAAGGTGGCTCTTTTAGTTTTTGGTTCAAGTATTCACAAAATAAACCGCTTTGAAACTTAGCCAAAATACCTGTCTTTAGCCAGGGAGGCGGGTGCTCACTCCCCAGCTTCAACCGCTACTCTGCCGTCACTCAAATCTTTAGGGGCTTTCGGCGCCACCCCCTCCGCGCTTTTTTCTCTTCAAAACCGGCGCCTGCGCTGTGTGTAAGCTCTGGCCGTGTGATATCCCAGCCAGGCTTGAAGACTGCGCCTGTGCGGGCATTGCGGCCACCCACCTTGGGAATCCCAGCCCCGCAGTGTGTTATGCATTATGCACAGTGTGGGGCTAGGATTCCTGGGCATGCGCACTGCATGTGTCAGCCTGTCACCCAGGTCCCCCGCCTTACAGCATCTGTATACTGTATTCAGCTGATCGTGCCTCCTCATACAGTATACAGTACAGTGTACAGTACAGTACAGTACAGTATACAGACGCTGTAAGGCGGGGGACCTGGGTGACAGGCTGACACACGCAGTGCGCATGCCCAGGAATCCTAGCCCCGCACTGTGCATAATGCATAACACACTGCGGGGCTGGGATTCCCAAGGTGGGTGGCCGCAATGCCCGCACAGGCGCAGTCTGCAAGCCTGGCTGGGACGTCACACGGCCAGAGCTTACACACAGCGCAGGCGCCGGTTTTGAAGAGAAAAAAGCGCGGAGGGGGTGGCGCCGAAAGCCCCTGAAGATTTGAGTGACGGCAGAGTAGCGGTTGAAGCTGGGGAGTGAGCACCCGCCTCCCTGGCTAAAGACAGGTATTTTGGCTAAGTTTCAAAGCGCTTTATTTTGGGAATACGTGAACCAAAAACTAAAAGAGCCACCTTGTTAGAATGCAGCATTACTGCTGCACAAGGTGGCTCTTTTAGTTTATAACGGCTGGAGGGGGGTGACAGTGGCCCTTTAAGGACTCGGTTTTCCAATAAGTTTCCACAATGAAAACAAGCTCTTCCAAACTGTGTCTGTACATTGTTAGAAGGAATTCGGCAGGAGTAAAATACAAGCACCACACATAAACTACTGACACTCAGAAAGGCGTGCAGCAAGTCTTTCTCATAGTGGAGACGACCGGTGGGGCGACAAGACGGCGAGACCACTCAGTGAGAGAATGTTTCTTCTTGCTCTCACTGAGATTCATTGCATTCTCACATCTCATGAACCAAAGTATGTATAGTCCAAATTTCAGTATGGTTGACCTTCCCTTTTAGCAGTTACATTAATTTTTCCAGTTAAAGTAGCAAGTGAATCAACCTGTATAAGGCTGGGATGTGGTATGAAAGAAACAAAAACTCACATTTACAGTAAAGTTCTTCATTAAAGGGGCTGTTCCCCATGATAAAATAACAGCTATACTCACCTCCGGTGTGGGCACCGTTGCATCAGTGACGGCACTGTTAATGTCACGCGAGTCCTGCAGCCAATCAGCGGCTTCTTCACTTTCCCCTCCTTGACACGTAATTGACTCCCAGATGAAGTCTGGCTGCTCTCTTCTTCTGGTTATCTGATTTGTCGGAAGGCCGGTAGAGTAAAGCAAGTGCTGATTGGCTGCAGGAATCACGGGACATAACAATGTTACTCAAGCCCTTGGAGAGCCAACACCAACGACGTTGGAATGGCACCCGTACCTGAGGTGAGTATAAATGTTGTTATTTTTTAAGAGGGGAACATATTGATTGAGAAGGAGTTGTATGCTGCTCGGACAACCCCTTTAAAGACCTGTAGTACAAATATAATGATATCCTGTCTACTCAGCGAAGTCTTTTTCTTAAAATATCGATATGAGACAGAAAAAGGAAAAATCATAGTAATAGTCTTACTAGATAATTATGATCTTGGGTGATCCTGTCACACAAAAGTCAAAAATGTGTGCAACCAAAGCATGGCACTGCATGTGGGACAAGGAACATGCACCACTGAATACTTCCTTTTCGGGAAATCACCTAATTACATTTGCATTATTGTGACATTTATTAATATGTTGAAGTAAAGCACAAACAAATGTAACACCTCACATACGCAAGAGGAAAGTTATATCATATAAAAACTTGGTAACAAAGGGTGAATTCCAGATTACGTAGAGACGTAAGACCTTTAATGGGTCACTCATAAAACGTTTTATTATGGCTTTATAAAAGAAATGAGAAGAGACAACAGGTCTAGAATGAGCTACCAGAAGATGAAGGATGGGGTCCTAACCATGGGATAATATTTATTTAGACAAACTGCACTTTCAGTATAAAATTAACCCTTTTATTAGGTAACATAAAATTATTTTGTAACATGCTGCTTTATATACATATCGTAAGATACCAGCTGGCCTGGTGTGTCCAAAGAAAATTGAAGACAAACATGTTAAAGGTAAAGGCTATAAGACCATCTCGAAACATCATGAAAATACTGTTACTAAAGTTGTACATATTATTCAGAAATTTAAGGTCTATGCGACCGTAGCCAACCTTCATGGACTGCAAGAGGGAAATTGATGACAAACTGAAGAAACGGATAATACGAATGGTAACCAAAAAGCCCAGAACAAATTCCAAAGATATTAGAGATGAACTCCAAGGTCAAGTGTCAGATAGCTTTATTCGTCACTTTCTTGGCCAAAGTGGACTTCATGGAAGATAAACGAAGAGGAAACAACTGTTGAAAGCAAATAATATAAAAGTGAGACAGGAATTTGCCAAAATGCACACTGACAAAACACAACGCTTTTTGGAGAATGTGCTTTGGACAGATGAGACAAAACTGGAACTTTGGCAAGTCACATCAGCTCTATATTAACAGATACAAAAATGAAGCATACAAAGAAAAAACATTGTACCTACTGTGACACATGGAGGAGGCTTGGTTTTGTGCATCTGGCACAGGAAACCTTGAATCTGTGCAGGGTACAATGAAATCTCAAGACTATCAAATAATTCTGGAGCAAAATCTGCTGCCCACTGTCTGCTTGGAGGATCTATGACCTGCTATTCCAACCAACAGGGGAATAGCCCAAAACACACAGCTAAAAACATCCAAAATGGCAAAGAGCAAAGCATTGAACTATTCTGTAGTGGTTTCTATAAGCTCAGATTTAAACCATATTTAGCATCTGTGAAAGGAGCTGAAACCTGCAGTCTAGAGAAAGCACCGTTCACACCTGAGACAGCTGAAGCAGTTTCCTCAAGAGGAGTCAGTCAACTGTGAACAGGTGCAGAAGTCTGATTGAGAGTTACAGAAATCATTTGTTTGCAGTGATTGCCTTTTGCATAAAATACAAAGGATATGTGTCATCTTTGACTTTAGGCCTTTTTTAGACCATTTCATCTTCACCTTGCTTAACTGCTCACAATAGCAGTAATTTTGACCAGGGATGCCCAAACTTTTACACACCACTGTATATACACTATGCTCCCAGTTAGAATACAATGCCCAGTTAAAAGAGACCTTCTATCAAACTGTCCTTCCACTTGTATTCTTTGGCACTTTATATGGAGCTCCCCCAGAAGCAGGGCCGCGGGGTACTCGGTACCGGGCCTCTCTGTTTCAGTTCTGGGGTTGTCACGGTGGCTAGACCCGGTCCGTGACCCTGCTAAGGGGCGTCCAATGAAAGATGAGATAATGGTGCGTGGTGTAGGTCGCGGTGAATAACGAGGACACAGGGTTGCAGTCTCTTTACCTCTTTACTGAAAGCTTCAGGATCCGCAATCCAGAATACCGTTAACAGGGCTGGCTGAGACCGGCCGGTCCGAAGGCACATCCAGAGTCCCCTTTACAGGTGGAAATCAGTGTCTACCTTCTAGCGCCTGTGTGTTGTAGTACTTCCCTGCTGAGCACCACGGGATAGTCCTCACAACTGTCGTGTATATTTCTGTTCTTTCTCTCTCTCCATCCCCCAGATGATATGGCTAGGACGCACCCGTATGACGGGGTAGGCCTGGAGCTATTTTATAGGGACCCTAGGGACGCCCCTCTCCCACAGTTTGCCTCCGTTGTCTTCGTTAGGTGTAATGGTGAGACAGCCAACCTATGGTTAACTGCCCGGCCATAGTTTAAAGTAATGCGTGGAGTCTCTTACTTTCTCGGCGTTCCGGCCACCGGCTACGCGCCTCAGAAGGATGTTGCTGATCTTGAGGCACGACTCCTTCTGGTATTATCTCTTTTTGCTGTATTTCCGTTCCTCACTTCTCCACAATAAACCTCGCTTCTTGTCCTTCCTTAGGAGTCTGCAGCTGTAAGGCACAGGCACAACTCCGTAACGATCTGTCCCCTTTCTAGGACTCTGCCAGGATCCCACCCCTGACAGGTCCTCTCTCTGGCTCTTCCCAGCTACTTTCTCCCTAACTTCCTGTCCAACCCCCAGTTTTACCAGAGCGTGAGGAGTGGCCTACTAGATAGAACCACTCCCCCTCGTGGCCGGAGTGTGAAGTGTAGTGTGTGTGTTACCTGGTCAGGTGAACTCCTTTAGTGCCATCGGACGTAACATCACTCCCCTTAGTGGCAGAGCGACATTACTGCAACGACCAGGACTCTGGGGCGCTGCACTCCCCCCCCCCCCCGGTTAAATCCAGTACTCCCGGACTGGGAAAATAAGAACAACAATACATGTTAACAGGAAACACATAAAACTTTGGAATACTATAAACAATTAAACATAACAGTGCTTCCCTTTACGGGAGGTGAGAACACTTGAACGTTGCGAAAGTTTCGGTCATGCACAGTTCACGACTTCCAGTTCAGTGGTTGTAACTTTAAAAACAGCAGGGACCCCGGGTAAACAAAGGGGTCCCTTTTGAAAGTCTTGGAGCAATTCACTGTCCACTGCTCCGTTGTCCATTTTTAAACTTGTAACATAGATATTTACACAAATATACAAAAAAGGTTGCACTCTATCGTGCCAAAGCATGTCTAATATGGAATACTTGAAATTTGAATAGCAAAATGGCTTTTGAACATTAGAAAATTATTTAAGAGACGCTTAGCACAGAATTTGATATAATCAAATAGTGTGTGCCCATCAACCGATGTATGGAGGTAGCTGCTCCTGGTATGCACCTATTCACACTAGTTAGGATGTGCGAGTCTTTTTTCTGTCATTTCAATGCTAGCTTATTGACTGAGCACTCCTCCCATCACCATGTGGTTTTTAATTGCATCTCATTACACTTGGTCCCGGCCAACTCATATGTAGGCTGTGCTGAACAGAGGTTTTCACATTCACCCAGGCATACAGACATTGGCCTTTGGTAAGTGTTCACATTTGGACAGGGAGGTCAGGGACCCATCAGTTTATGAGACCACCTTGACGTCGGTTGATGGGCACACACTATTTGATTATATCAAATTCTGTGCTAAGCGTCTCTTAAATAATTTTCTAATGTTCAAAAGCCATTTTGCTATTCAAATTTCAAGTATTCCATATTAGACATGCTTTGGCATGATAGAGTGCAACCTTTTTTGTATATTTATGTATGGAGGTAGCTGCTCCTGGTATGCACCTATTCACACTAGTTAGGATGTGCGAGTCTTTTTTCTGTCATAGATATTTACACAAACACAATTAGCACTTTAGTCAATACCTCCAAGTTTTGTAGCGAAGGGGAGTCTGATTTTTGGTGCTACGGGTAGACCTCCGTAGTGCAGGGGTTGCTATTGGCCTAGCAGGGCTCGCTATGCTTGCTACCACTGGTGTCGTGCACTGCCTTCTAGCTACGCTTCTAGTGAGTCTGGGTAGCACTGGCATGCTGGATCTCTCAGAGCTGCTGCTACCAACAGTGGGTACGGCAGATTCGCCGATAGCAGAGGGAGGCTCCGCCGGTCCGACGGTGGGCATGGCATCGCCCGGCGGGGTCTGTGGTGATTGCGGGGCCGGAGGATCTGGCATCACGTCTAGTTCAGGCGGGTTCGGTTGACAAAACGTTAAGTCAGGTACCACGATGGCCTGATTTATTTGTGTCCAAGACTGGGGAAAATCGCCAAGAACGGTGTGTATCATCTTCTCCTCTTCTACAGGTGGGGAGGCTCTTGAATCTGTTTCCTTCTCCCTCAACTTATCGGGGCATACCTTAAGGTGGTCTCTGGATATTGCCGTTGAGGTTTCCCCTCCATCTTTGCTGATGAGACAGACTTTACTATTGTCAAAATCGGATGGCAGGATGGTATACGCTTCCGCTTCCCATTGGTCGTTGAGTTTGTGTAGCCTTCTCTTTCGCTTGAGTACCTGTTCACCAGGTGGCAAGGGAGCATGCTGATTGTAGTCCCTTTCCTGTTTTTGCCTGGCCTGAGCGAGACTCCTTTCCATGCATTCCTGTACTTTGCGGTACCTTTGCTGCCTCTCCGTATCCCAATCGACATCCGGTGAGGTATCTTCGGGGGTTAGAACCCCTATGTCCAGATCAACGGGCAACTTACTGGACCTTCCTCGCATTAGGTATGCCGGAGTGCAGTTGGTAGAATTCACTGGGATGTGGTTGTACATGTCTACCAGGTCGGGCAACTTTGTTGGCCACAAGTTCTGTTCCTCTACAGGCAAGGTCTTCAATAAGTCGATCACCACTTGGTTCATCTTTTCACACATCCCGTTGGTTTGTGGGTGGTACGGTGTGGTTCTGATCTTCTTACACCCGTACAGATTGCAGAACTCCTGGAACACCTCCGCCTTAAACGCCGGCCCCGGATCGGTCAGTACCTTCTCCGGGTACCCATGGGGCCTACAGAAGTACTGCTGGAAGGTTTTGGCGGCCGTCCTGGCCGTTAAATCCTTGACAGGTACAACCACCAGGAACCTGGAGTAATGATCCACGATGATGAGAGCATAAATATAGCCCGACCGGCTGGGCGTCAGCTTCACGTGGTCTAGAGCGACCAGTTCTAGCGATCGTTTGGTGATGATGGGCTGTAAGGGAGCCCGTTGGCTGTCACGGTCTTTCCTGCGTAGGCTGCACGGGCCACACTCCTGACACCACTTCTCGATGGCTCTTTCCATGCCAATCCAATAGAATCTCCCTCGGAGTAGTCTCTCCAACTTCCTCCACCCGAAGTGTCCAGCCCCATCGTGGTACACTCCCAGAACAATTGGCGCATCTTGCCTGGGAACCACTATCTGCCACACCAATTCATGAGTTCAGGGATCGATACTTCTTCGGCACAGCTTACCATCGTGAATAAACAGTTTGCTTCTCTCCTTCCACAGCTGTTGGGTTTCTTGTGGATCATCCGGGCCGGGATGCAAACCTGCCTGCGTCAGGAGCTCTTTCACCCGACGGACCGCAGGGTCACCATCCTGGGTCTCTGCCCACCCATGGTGGGGCAGGGGATTCAGTGTGGCATCCTGGTTTTTTCTGTGCCTGTTCTTCACATGGTGGGAGCACTTTGGGGCGATGGAAAGCGGGCAGCTCTACTTCTTCAAGTGCCTCCGGGTCCTCCCCCGTTTCTGGCAAATTGGGCATCCGGGACAAGGCATTGGCATTCGCATTCTTGCGTCCTGCCCAGTACTTGATGGTGAAGTCGTAATTGGACAGCCGGGCCATCCACTGCTGTTCCAAAGCCCCGAGTTTGGCGGTATCCAAGTGTGTTAGTGGATTGTTATCCGTGAAGACGGTGAATTTTGCTGAAGCCAGGTAGTGCTTGAACCTCTCCGTCACTGCCCAAACGATGGCGAGGAACTCCAGCTTGAAGTAACTGTAGTTATCAGGGTTCCTTTCCGTGGGAAGGCGTCGTGAAGGCTGTCTTCTCCTTATCCGCCTCCGCCACGGGAACCTGCCAGTACCCACTGGTGAGATCCAAGGTAGAGAAGTAGTTAGCAGATTTTAAAGCGGCCAGAGACTCCTCTATCCTGGGCAGTGGGTATGCATCTTTATGTGTAATGCGATTTAACTGCCTATAATCCACACACATTCTCATTGTGCCATCTTTCTTCTTAACGAGGACTAATGGAGCCGCCCAGGGGCTACAACTGTCCCTCACTACCCCAGCTTCCTTCATCTCTCGCAACATGTCCTTGGCACACTGATAATGAGCTGGGGGTACAGGACAGTATCTCTCTTTTATGGGTCGGTGATCCCCTGTGGGGATATGATGTTGGATCCCTTTTACCTGCCCAAAATCTAGGGGGTGTTTGCTAAAGACCCGCTCGTACTCATGAACCACCCTGTAGGCCCCCTGTTTCTGGTGAGGTGGGGTAGAGTCAGTGCCCACGTGTAATTCCCGACACCAATCCTTCGGTTGCCCTGCAGAACCGTTGTTCTCTGCCGGATTGGACGGGACCAAGGGCCCAGGTGCCTGTATCACACTACTATTAACAGTAAACAGTTTGGCAAGTATGGCATACTTGGCTAGCTGGACTTCTTCCTCCCCGCAATTGAGAACACGTACTGGCACCCTCCCCTTGCGGACGTCAACCACCCCTCTGGCTGTCAGGAGGGTAGGCCTATTATCTGAATATACGGGTTCTACCAGGGCCTGATAGTCTTTTCCCCTGAGGCCTATGGCTGCCCGACACCAGATTAACATCTCACTCCTGGGGGGTATCGCAGTGGGGTTTGAATCACTCACTGTGACACGACCAATTTCACCACCAATCAGCTCCACCTGCTGTCTTTGCATCAGGGCCCTGATTTCTTTTTGCAGGGCACGTTGTTCACTGTAGCCAGCTGTTTCTGCTACCTGTTGTAATAGGACAATAACTTCTGCAAGACAATATTCTATAACATTAGTACCAATGGTCATCATGGGATTACATTCACGGCGGTCAATATCAACAATTAGAATCCCTTGGGCCTTCAATTCCACCCGCCCCACTTTGATGGTGACCTCTTTATACCCCACTTGTGGCAATGGCTGACCATTACTGGCTATTATGGTGAAATCGTCATCGGGGCCACGAGTAATATCGGTGTCCTCCCAATACCGTTTATAAAGCACGTACGGCATAGTCGTCACCTGAGAACCGGTGTCCAGCAAAGCGTTCATGGGGATACCGTCGATCACAATAGGGAGAACTGGTCGCCCCCCAATGTATTTGGCTCTCCAATGCTGCGGGCCGGATCGTCCTACTCCTGGGGGTTGGCCCTCTGCCCCAGGGGTTGCTCGTTTAAATGACAGTACCTTGCAAGGTGGCCCACCTGATGACAGCGGCGGGAGATAGGTCGCCCATCCCGATGAAAGCGATCGTCGTCCCTGCCTCTGGTCGGCGGAGTCCTCCTCTGTCGCATCCAGGGGACATCCTCTGGTCTGGAGGCCAGCTGGATCTTTTCCTTGGGGGCCTCCTGTAGGGACTGCACGGTCCGGGCTAGGGCAGCAACGCTCTTGGTCAGCTCCTGCATCTGGAGGCGGAGTCTCCAGATATATTTGGATGAGACAAGCATACCCATGGGAAAGGATTGGTTCTAAAGGGTATCCTGGCATTAATGAGCAAAAGTCCCTGACATCCTAGAAGTCTCCATTTGTTGCTCCATTCTCCTCCCTCATGTTCCCCAATTTTGACAAATATTTTAGGTACACTTCCATACTACTGATCCCACTGGTTATCTGTGAATATAAACTTTCTTCTTGTACAATTACTGCAAGTTTTCTAAAAAAGAGTGAAATGTTACACTGCCTTTTATGTCAGTATATCAGACGAGTGATTAAAAGCGATTCTTCTTTTTTAGGAACAGTGGATAGATAACAGAACGGGAAGTTTGGTATTTGAGAGAAAATGAAACCGATCATGGAATTAATGCAACGTTTATCTTAGCTAACACGTCAAACTTTTATTCATTTATCCTTTCTACCTTGATTGAATGTAAAGTTTCATTTTACTAGAAATGATAAGAACAACCTTTCTGAAAGGAAGTTTCTTACTAGTGCTAAACTATAAAATACAGTGCTAAAGCATATAATACACATTGTAAAGGATGGAGGATTGCCATATTTCTCAAAACAGTTACCAGATTATTAGTAAACTAGATGGTGGCCCGATTCTAACGCATCGGGTATTCTAGAATATGCATGTCCATGTAGTATATTGCACAGCCCACGTAGTATATTGCCCAGCCACGTAGTATATTGCCCAGCCACGTAGTATATTGCCCAGTTACGTAGTATATTGCCTAGTGACGTAGTATACTGCCCAGTGACGTAGTATACTGCCCAGTTACGTAGTATATTGCCCAGTGACGTAGTATATTGCCCAGTGGCATAGTATACTGCCCAGTTACGTAGTATACAGCACAGAGCCACGTAGTATATTGCATAGCAATGTAGTATACAGCACAGAGCCATGTAGTATATTGTCCAGCCACGCAGTATATTGGCCAGTCACGTAGTATATTGCCCAGCTACGTAGTATATTGCCCAGCCACGTATGTCACAGGTTATAAAATAAAAAATAAACATATACTCACCTTCCGAGGGCCCCTTGTCCAGCTTCCGGTCCCAGGGTTGGTATGAGCGCAGGACCTGTGATGACACTGAGGTCACGTGACCGTGACGTCATGGCAGGTCCTTGTCGCATACCATCCTTGCCACCGGAACCTGCCACTTTCATGGAGCGGTCACCGGAGTGTCGTGAGGAGCGGGAAAGGCGGAGGAAGGTGAGTATATAATGATTTTTTATTTTTTTAAATTATTATTAACATTAGATGTTTTTACTATTGACGCTGCATAGGCAGCATCAATAGTAAAAACTTGGTCACACAGGGTTAATAGCGGCGTTAACGGAGTGAGTTACCCGCGGCATAACGCGGTCCGTTACCGCTGGCTTTAACCCTGTGTGAGCGGTGACTGCGGAGAGTATGGAGCGGGCGCCGGGCACTGACTGCAGGGGAGTAGGGCGGGACTAATCGAACTGTGGCCGTCGCTGATTGGTCGCGGCAGCTATGACAGGCAGCTGGCGAGGCCAATCAGCGACTTGGATTCCATTACAGACAGAGGCCGCGACCAATGAATATCCGGGACAGACAGACGGAAGTACCCCTTAGACAATTATATAGTAGGATGTATGACACCAACTGGTGCTTAAAAAAGGTCAAAATTATGTTACCTTTGTGTGCTGATAGGACAGAATTATAAGTGTCGGGAAGTGAAAAAATTATAATAAATATTTTATCTGCAAGTAAAAGTTAATAAAACATTAACTTGTTCCCAACATGCGCCATACATGTACGGCACCGCGATAGATGCAAGTCATGGGGAAGCCCATGCGGTCATACCTGAAGTCATGTGAGCCCGCTCTCTAGCTCTAGCTTCGTCAATGTGTAAAATGGTGCCAGGTATCTTTATTGCCCTTCATGCGAATTGAATTGAAAATTGTTCGAATTTGCTGGGCCATATGATTTTCATGAAATTTGACTTGAAGTTGATTTTCACTGGAAAGATTAGATTATCTCTAATACTCACAATATAAAAGTATCATTCAATTTTGGGAGGCAAACTCCTTATTAAAGAGCAATCTATAATTATAATTGCCAACTCACCCAAAACATTTGAGTGTTTCCTGAAAATGGTACACCTCTTAGACTACCACAAGAGTTGACAACTATCCCAGGCACATGTTGAAGTCTCCAATAACCTCCTAGAAAACAGTGTTTCTAGAAGGTTCCTTATGTGTAATACTGGGATGATACTCCATCAGACGGATCCTTAGCGTACATCAACAGGGTGTTGAATGGAGGGGTTTAGGAGAGATGGGACGGCAAGGTTAAGATTGGCCTTGAAAAAGGGCAAATGATTATAAAGGATTAATTTTACCCCTCAATGGCAAAAAAAATATTTGTCAATTTGTGTATAATCGATCACTAATTTTCCACAATTTATAATTCTGCAACAACAAAAACTTGCAATAATCACTCACAAGTGTCATAAACCTAATCGTGTTCTAATTATAATTGTAGGGTATAGTCACACTGTATATCAATGAAACCAGTAGCCAAGGTTAAGGTTTTTTTCCCTGTCAAAAATGCAAGCCTTGTAAACTCCTTAAAACTAAGAAACAATTTTCATGCAAAAAGGGGAATATTGAGTGGAGGATTGAGAACTTTATATCCTGTAATACCACGGGCATCATCTATGCGATTAGATGCCCGTGTGACAAAATTTACATTGGCAGAACAAAGCGGGCCCTGAAGATTAGGATTAATGAACATATTAGTAATATTAATAAGAAATTTGAAGGGCATCCCCTTTCCAAACATTTTCTGACGCATCATGGCGGGTCAACACTTGGCACCGTTATCACTGGTCTTAAATTAGTACATAAAGGTCGAAGAGGTGGGGATTTTATCAAGAAAATGTCTAGAGAAGAAACAAAGATGATTTTTACCTTTGATTCTCTAATCCCGAAGGGCCTTAATAGCGATATTGAACTGTTTGCATTTAACTCCTAAATTACGGTCATGTGACTTCGGTAGGCTATATAGATCTACACGAATTAGGAAGGACCATCCCTGATGAAGGAGCTCGTTTTTTTGCTCCGAAACGCGTAGGATTTGGTCCTATTTTCTTTCTGTAGCCCGTCACGTGAGACTTCACGTGACTGTGACGTCACACCAGGTCCTGCTGCAGCAGAGCACCGGGCGGCTGAGCCGAAGTAACGCTGATCGGTCTCTTAGGTAGCACGTGTGCAGGATTTTTTCTGCCACCGGCCGGGGCAGTTCCTGCAACACGCCACTCCGGAGACAAAACCCAGCACTTTTGAGGAGCCTTGCGCTCGCGGGAGAAGTAAGTGTCTGGCCCCTGATAGGAGTCTGAATTACCAGCGGTAACCGTTCTGTGAATGAAGAAAGATCACATGCGTCGCTGACTCCAGCAAGCGCCCGACTCAACTAATTTAACCACGGACTATTTTACTTATAAAGACTTCTAAGCAGGTAGATATAGATATTTTTTATATATGAACAATTTATATTTTAATGACTGATTGATTTTAATGTGCATGCAGTACTGTCATGATCTCAATGGCAAGAGAACATAGCATAAGCATATATAGGAACTAGCTCTTGGAAGATGGAAACTGAGCTGACCATGAACTAAACCTAACGCACAACTAGCAGTGGCCGGGTAGCATGCCTACGTTGATTCTAGATGCCCAGCCCAGCCGGAGGACTAAATAAAGCTAGCAGAGGAAAATATTAGTCCTAGCTCACCTCTAGAGAAATACCCCGAAAGGAGACAGAGGCCCCCCACATGTATTGGCGGTGAGTTGAGATGAAATAACAAACGTAGTATGAAAATAGGTTTAGCAAATTTGAGGTCCACTTACTACATAGCAGAAGACAGAAAGGACACTTTCATGGTCAGCTGAAAACCCTATCAAAAAACACCATCCAGAAATTACTTTAAAACTCTGGCATTAACTCATAACACCAGAGTGGCAATTCCCGTTCACAAGAGCTTTCCAGACACAGTAACGAAACTACAGCTGTGAACTGGAACAAAATGCAAAAACAAACATGGACAAGAGTCCAACTTATCTAGTAGTTGTCTAGGAGCAGGAACAAGCACAGAGAGGCTTCTGATAACATTGTTGACCGGCAAGCAACTAACAGAGCAGCAAGGTTATATAGCGACTCCCACATCTTGATGGGAACAGGTGAACAGAGAAGATGAAGACACCAGTTCAATTCCACCAGTAGCCACCGGGGGAGCCCAGAATCCAAATTCACAACAGTACCCCCCCTCAAGGAGGGGGCACCGAACCCTCACCAGAACCACCAGGGCGATCAGGATGGGCCCTATGAAAGGCACGAACCAGATCGGAGGCATGAACATCAGATGCATTCACCCAAGAATTATCCTCCTGGCCGTATCCCTTCCACTTGACCAGATACTGGAGTCTCCGTCTGGAAACACGAGAGTCCAAGATTTTCTCCACAACGTACTCCAACTCACCCTCAACCAACACCGGAGCAGGAGGCTCAACGGAAGGCACAACCGGTACCTCATACCTGCGCAATAATGACCGATGAAAAACGTTATGAATAGAAAAGGATGCAGGGAGGTCCAAACGGAAGGAAACAGGGTTAAGAATCTCCAATATCTTATACGGGCCGATAAACCGAGGCTTAAACTTAGGAGAAGAGACCCTCATAGGGACAAAACGAGAAGACAACCACACCAAATCCCCAACAGAAAGCCGAGGACCAACACGACGGTGGCGGTTGGCAAAAAGCTGAGTCTTCTCCTGGGACAACCTCAAATTGTCCACCACCTGCCCCCAGATCTGATGCAATCTCTCCACCAGAGCATCCACTCCAGGACAATCCGAAGATTCCACCTGACCAGAGGAAAATCGAGGATGAAACCCCGAATTACAGAAAAACGGGGACACCAAAGTGGCAGAGCTGGCCCGATTATTGAGAGCGAACTCCGCCAATGGCAAAAAAGCAACCCAATCATCCTGGTCAGCAGACACAAAACACCTCAGATATGTCTCCAGGGTCTGATTAATCCGCTCGGTCTGGCCATTCGTCTGAGGATGGAAAGCGGACGAAAAAGATAAATCTATGCCCATCCTAGCACAGAATGCCCGCCAAAATCTAGACACGAATTGGGTCCCTCTGTCAGAAACGATATTCTCAGGAATACCATGCAAACGAACAACATTTTGAAAAAACAGAGGAACCAACTCGGAAGAAGAAGGTAACTTGGGCAGAGGAACCAAATGGACCATCTTAGAAAAACGGTCACACACCACCCAGATGACAGACATCTTCTGAGAAACAGGCAGATCTGAAATAAAATCCATCGAGATGTGCGTCCAAGGCCTCTTAGGAATAGGCAAGGGCAACAATAATCCACTAGCCCGAGAACAACAAGGCTTGGCCCGAGCACAAACGTCACAAGACTGCACAAAGCCTCGCACATCTCGTGACAGGGAAGGCCACCAGAAGGACCTTGCCACCAAATCCCTGGTACCAAAAATGCCAGGATGACCTGCCAACGCAGAAGAATGAACCTCAGAGATGACTCTACTGGTCCAATCATCAGGAACAAACAGTTTATCAGGTGGGCAACGATCAGGTCTCTCCGCCTGAAACTCCTGCAAGGCCCGCCGCAGGTCTGGAGAAACGGCTGACAATACCACTCCATCCTTAAGGATACCTGTGGGCTCAGAGTTACCAGGCGAGTCAGGCTCAAAACTCCTAGAAAGGGCATCCGCCTTAACATTCTTAGAACCCGGTAGGTATGACACCACAAAATTAAACCGAGAGAAAAATAATGACCAGCGCGCCTGTCTAGGATTCAGGCGCCTGGCGGTCTCAAGATAAATCAAATTTTTGTGGTCAGTCAATACCACCACCTGATGTCTGGCCCCCTCGAGCCAATGGCGCCACTCCTCAAAAGCCCACTTCATGGCCAAAAGCTCCCGATTCCCAACATCATAATTCCGCTCAGCGGGCGAAAATTTACGGGAAAAGAAGGCACAAGGCCTCATCACGGAGCAGTCAGAACTTTTCTGCGACAACACTGCCCCAGCTCCGATCTCAGAAGCGTCGACCTCAACCTGAAAAGGTAGAGCAACATCAGGCTGACGCAACACAGGGGCAGAGGAAAAACGGCGCTTAAGCTCCCGAAAGGCCTCCACAGCATCAGGGGACCAATCAGCAACATCAGCACCCTTCTTAGTCAAATCGGTCAATGGCTTAGCAATATCCGAAAAACCAGCAATAAATCGACGATAAAAGTTAGCAAAGCCCAAAAATTTCTGAAGACTCTTAAGAGAAGAGGGCTGCGTCCAATCACAAATAGCTTGAACCTTGACAGGATCCATTTCAATGGAAGAGGGGGAAAAAATATATCCCAAAAAGGAAATCCTCTGTACCCCAAAAACACACTTAGAACCCTTCACACACAAAGAATTAGACCGCAAAACCTGAAAAACCCTCCTGACTTGCTGGACATGAGAGTCCCAGTCATCCGAAAAAATCAGAATATCATCCAGATACACAATCATAAATTTATCCAAATAATCGCGAAAAATATCATGCATAAAGGACTGGAAAACTGACGGAGCATTAGAAAGACCAAAAGGCATCACTAAATACTCAAAGTGGCCCTCGGGCGTATTAAATGCGGTTTTCCACTCATCCCCCCGCCTGATTCGCACCAAATTATACGCCCCACGAAGGTCAATCTTAGAGAACCACTTGGCCCCCTTTATGCGAGCAAACAAATCAGTCAGCAACGGCAATGGGTATTGATATTTAACAGTGATTTTATTCAAAAGCCGATAATCAATACATGGTCTCAAAGAGCCGTCTTTTTTTGACACAAAGAAAAAACCGGCTCCTAAGGGAGATGACGATGGACGAATATGTCCCTTTTCCAAGGACTCCTTTATATATTCTCGCATAGCAGCATGTTCAGGCACAGACAGATTAAATAAACGACCCTTTGGGTATTTACTACCCGGGATTAAATCTATGGCACAATCGCACTCTCGGTGCGGAGGTAACGAACCAAGCTTGGATTCTTCAAAGACGTCACGATAGTCAGACAGGAACTCAGGAATTTCAGAGGGAATGGATGATGAAATGGAAACCACAGGTACATCCCCATGAGCCCCCTTACATCCCCAGCTCAACACAGACATAGCTCTCCAGTCGAGGACTGGGTTGTGAGATTGCAGCCAAGGCAATCCTAGCACCAAATCATCATGTAGATTATACAGCACCAGAAAGCGAATAATCTCCTGGTGATCCGGATTAATACGCATAGTTACTTGTGTCCAGTATTGTGGTTTATTATTAGCCAATGGGGTGGAGTCAATCCCCTTCAGAGGAATAGAAGTCTCCAAAGGCTCTAAATCATACCCACAGCGTTTGGCAAAGGACCAATCCATAAGACTCAAAGCGGCGCCAGAGTCGACATAGGCGTCCGTGGTAATAGATGACAAAGAGCAAATCAGGGTCACAGATAGAATAAATTTAGACGGTAAGGTGCAAATGGAAACAGATTTACCAAGCTTTTTAGTGCGCTTAGAGCATGCTGATATAACATGAGTAGAATCACCACAATAGAAACACAACCCATTTTTCCGTCTAAAATTCTGCCGCTCGCTTCGGGACAGAATTCTATCACACTGCATACTCTCTGGCGACTTCTCAGTGGACACCGCCAGATGGTGCACTGGTTTGCGCTCCCGCAAACGCCTATCGATCTGAATAGCCATTGTCATGGACTCATTCAGACCCGCAGGCACAGGGAACCCCACCATAACATCCTTAATGGCATCAGAGAGACCCTCTCTGAAAGTCGCCGCCAGGGCGCACTCATTCCACTGAGTAAGCACAGACCATTTACGGAATCTTTGGCAGTAAATTTCCGCTTCATCTTGCCCCTGAGATAGGGACATCAAAGTTTTTTCTGCCTGAAGCTCCAAATGAGGTTCGTCATAAAGCAACCCCAAGGCCAGAAAAAACGCATCCACATTGAGCAACGCAGGATCCCCTGGTGTCAATGAAAAAGCCCAGTCTTGAGGGTCGCCCCGGAGCAAGGAAATCACAATCCTGACCTGCTGTGCAGGGTCTCCGGCAGAGCGAGATTTCAGAGACAAAAATAATTTGCAATTATTTCGAAAATTCTGAAACCCGGATCTATTCCCCGAGAAAAATTCCGGCAAAGGAATTCTCGGCTCAGATACAGGTGCATGACAAACAAAATCTTGCAAATTTTGTACCTTCGTGGCGAGATTATTCAAACCTGCAGTTACACTCTGAAGATCCATTACAAACAGGTGGACACAGAGCCATTCAAGGGTTAAGAGGAGGTAAGAAGCAGCTAGACAGCAATTAAGGGCTAGGCAGCCAAACTCTGAGGGGAAAAAAAAAAAAAATTTCCCTTCAACACTTCTTTTTCTCCTGCTTCAGCCCAAACAATTAACACTTTGCGGGCCGGTCAAACTGTCATGATCTCAATGGCAAGAGAACATAGCATAAGCATATATAGGAACTAGCTCTTGGAAGATGGAAACTGAGCTGACCATGAACTAAACCTAACGCACAACTAGCAGTGGCCGGGTAGCATGCCTACGTTGATTCTAGATGCCCAGCCCAGCCGGAGGACTAAATAAAGCTAGCAGAGGAAAATATTAGTCCTAGCTCACCTCTAGAGAAATACCCCGAAAGGAGACAGAGGCCCCCCACATGTATTGGCGGTGAGTTGAGATGAAATAACAAACGTAGTATGAAAATAGGTTTAGCAAATTTGAGGTCCACTTACTACATAGCAGAAGACAGAAAGGACACTTTCATGGTCAGCTGAAAACCCTATCAAAAAACACCATCCAGAAATTACTTTAAAACTCTGGCATTAACTCATAACACCAGAGTGGCAATTCCCGTTCACAAGAGCTTTCCAGACACAGTAACGAAACTACAGCTGTGAACTGGAACAAAATGCAAAAACAAACATGGACAAGAGTCCAACTTATCTAGTAGTTGTCTAGGAGCAGGAACAAGCACAGAGAGGCTTCTGATAACATTGTTGACCGGCAAGCAACTAACAGAGCAGCAAGGTTATATAGCGACTCCCACATCTTGATGGGAACAGGTGAACAGAGAAGATGAAGACACCAGTTCAATTCCACCAGTAGCCACCGGGGGAGCCCAGAATCCAAATTCACAACACAGTACGCTGTGTTTTGTACTAGTAATTTTACATATATTTTTTCAGCACCAGGTTTTTAGATTTCATATATAAAAAGGGACTTTTGAATCCAGCGCAGATAGATTTTTTCATTTTATAGTATAGTCACACTGTACCACAATAATATTATACATTAATGTATATTATACATTATTGTGATGGTAGGTTTAGGTACTATGGTCACATGCCTTAGGCTACTTTCACACTAGCGTTAACTGCATTACGTCGCAAATGCGTCGTTTTGCCGAAAAAACGCATCCTGCAAAAGTGCTTGCAGGATGCGTTTTTTCTGCATTGACTAACATTAGCGACGCATTTGCGACGCAATGACACACGTCGCAACCGTTCTGCGACGGTTGCGCCGTGCTGTGGCGGACCGTCGGGAGCAAAAAACGTTACATGTAACGTTTTTTGCTCCCGACGGTCCGCTTTTTCCGACCGCGCATGCGCGGCCGGAACTCCGCCAGAACTCCGCCCCCACCTCCCCGCACTTCCCCGCACCTCACAATGGGGCAGCGGATGCGCTGGAAAAATGCATCCGCTGCCCCCGTTGTGCGGCGGGGACAACGCTAGCGTCGGGGACCTCGGCCCGACGCACGGCGACGGGCCGAGCCCGACGCTAGTGTGAAAGTAGCCTTAGTGCCAGATTACCATTTAGGCATAGCAGGCACTAGTCTATGGGCTTTGTGTCTTTTGGGGGTTAACCAATATTGATTTGATATTGAAAGAAATGAACAATGAGTGTGTTGGCCCTTCCTGATGACATTGGATGCAGAATTGAGCAACGGTGCTCCGATGTGAGTATTACCGCAAGCGACCGTGAAATAATGTTTCATCTGTTGTCGCGTATATTCCAGAATTCACAAATAGTAGAAGAGGGTCATCTATGCGATCAGGCGTGGCAACTGTGTGACTGGCCAGAATGGAGAATGGAGGAGAATTAAGTGGTCATGTGCATTCTCACCAAGTCTAGATCATGATAGGACATTTTTGAGTAAAGGTTTCGGGAACACAGATGAGTATGTATAGGTCTACACTCAAGGTTCGAATTAGTTAATTACCTTTCCTGAGTTTTAATTAAATTTGATTAAGATAATTTTTGTTCTCTTTCATAAAATGTAATCGCTGTAATAAAACTATTGTTAGTAAATTTAAAAATGTATTAGAAAATAATTTTCTGGAAGATTTAGACTCCCTAGGGACCTCTATAGGGTTAATCCGGCACCGACATGTCCTGTGACTTTTGCTCAGTACCTCAGGTGTCTCATTGCCCGTTGCATCCACATCTCCAGAAACTACCGATTCCCCTGGTGTTTTCAGATAATATTAATGCCTCCTATTATTCAGATGAATAGGTGGACAGGATTGCCGTGGTTTGCAGGATTCAGGAAGTCATCAAACAACCTACTCATCATCAGATCAGATCATCGCGGTACTAAATAATCCTAGGAGCCCCATCCTTAATGAAAACACAATCAATCTATCTGTGATTGGAGTCAAATTTTATATGGTTTTATTCACAATATAGTGATAACATTAGCCAAAAAAGACTCCTCCTCCTGGTATGTCAGAGCTACTGTATACGTGGTAGTCAAAATATTACATTAGATTTGTATACAGAATATTTCCATATGGGGTTTTCAGTTTGCTAAGTATAATATGTAACAAGAGGTTAAAATTCTTCCATTCAACTGAGTACAAAATCAATGTATATCACACATGTCTACCTTCATATGTTGTATTACCACGATGAAGCGCTATTAAATTATACTGCCATATGCACATCCTTGCATTAACATCCATAATAAATGAGGAAAGCCTGACCACTAAAACTGCTTTATATGTTGTCACTGCTGCATATAGATTTTTGTTACAGGGTAAAATTGGTATGAATATAAAATGAAGAAGAAACATTGATTTCTTGTCTCATGAAGTCATGGACAGTTATTTAGGAGAAAGTTTTCACAGTATTGCTGTCTATGACATATTATCATTTGTGCCATGAAAAATTAAAATGCGCTGATCTTTTTTGATAAAGGGAACACTAAAATTCCACATCCTAGATATCACTGAATGAAATATTCCAGTTGTAAATCTTTATTCATTACATAGTGGAATGTGTTGAGAACAATAAAACCTAAAAATTATCAACGTAAATCACAACTAATATCACACGGCAGTCTGGAGTTAGAATGATGATCAAAATCAAAGTGGAAAATGAAGTTACAGGCTGATCCTACTTCAGTGGAAATGCCTCAAGTCAAGGAAACAATGCTCAGTAGTGTGTGTGGCCTCCACGTGCCTGTATGATCTCCCTACAACGCCTGGGCATGCTCCTGATGAGGCGGCGGATGGTCTCCTGAGGGATCTTCTCCCAGACCTGGACTAAAGCATCTGCCAACTCCTGGATAGTCTGTGGTGCAACTTGACGTTGGTGGATGGTGCGAGACATGATGTCCCATATGTGTTCAATTGGATTCAGGTCTGGGGAACGGGTGGGCCAGTCCATAGCTTCAATGCCTTCATCTTGCAGGAACTGCTGACACACTCCAGCCACATGAGATCTAGCATTGTCCTGCATTAGGAGGAGCCCAGGGCCAACCGCACCAGATTATGAGTCAACAGTGTGATGCAGCAGCAAAAAAGGCAAATGCAATTCTGGGATGTATTAACAGAAGCATACAGTCTAAATCACGCAAAGTCATTATTGCCCTCTACTCCTCTTTGGTCAGACCTCATCTGGAATACTGTGTCCAGTTTTGGGCACACATTTTAGAAAAAAGACATCAACAAACTGGAGCAAGTTCAGAGAAGAGTGACCAGAATGGTGACCGGTCTGCAAACCATTTCCCATACCTCCCAACGTTTGAAGACGGGAAAGAGGGACAAAGTTTGCGGCGCGCAAAGCACGCCGCTGCAAATTTTAGGCCATGCCTCTGATCACACCCATTCATAATTAGTCACACCCATATCCACATCCCAACCACACCCATTTAGCACTGCTGATCACACTGTTTCATATACAATAATTATAAACAAAAAAATATGGCCACACAGTGCTCCATACTGTATAATGACCACACATGATGCCCCATACCGTATAATGACCGCACATGAGGCTGCATACTGCATAATGACCGCACATGATGCTCCATACTGTATAATGGCCCCACATGATTCTCCATACTGTATAATGACCACACATGATGCTCCATACTGTATAATGACCACACATGATTCTCCATACTGTATAATGACCACACATGATGCTCCATACTGTCTAATGACCGCACATGATGCTCCATACTGTATAATGACCCCTCATGATGCTCCATACTGTATAATGACCACACATGATTCTCCATACTGTATAATGACCACACATGATGCTCCATACTGTCTAATGACCGCACATGATGCTCAATGCTGTATAATGACCGCACATGATGCTCCATACTGTATAATGGCCCCACATGATTCTCCATACTGTATAATGACCACACATGATGCTCCATACTGTCTAATGGCCACACATGATGCTCCATACTGTATAATGGCCACACGATGTTCCATACTGTATAATGACGGCACATGATGCTCCATACTGTATAATGACCGCATGCATACTGTATAATAGCCGCACATGATGCTCCATACTGTATAATGACCGCACATGATGCTCCATACTGTATAATGACCGCACATGATGCTCCATACTGTATAATGGCCCCACATGATTCTCCATACTGTATAATGACCACACATGATGCTCCATACTGTATAATGACCACACATGATTCTCCATACTGTATAATGACCACACATGATGCTCCGTACTGTCTAATGACCGCACATGATGCTCCATACTGTATAATGACCCCTCATGATGCTCCATACTGTATAATGACCACACATGATTCTCCATACTGTATAATGACCACACATGATGCTCCATACTGTCTAATGACCACACATGATGCTCAATGCTGTATAATGACCGCACATGATGCTCCATACTGTATAATGGCCCCACATGATTCTCCATACTGTATAATGACCACACATGATGCTCCATACTGTCTAATGGCCACACATGATGCTCCATACTGTATAATGGCCACACGATGCTCCATACTGTATAATGACGGCACATGATGCTCCATACTGTATATTGGCCGCACATGATGCTCCATACTGTATAATGACCGCACATGATGCTGCATACTGTATAATGACCGCACATGATGCTGCATACTGTATAATGACCGCACATGATGCTGCATACTGTATAATGACCGCACATGATGCTGCATACTGTATAATGACCGCACATGATGCTCCATACTGTATAATGGCCACACATGATGCTCAATGCTGTATAATGACCGCTCATGATGCTCCATACTGTATACTGGCTGCACATGATGCTCCATACTGTATAATGACCGCACATGATGCTCCATACTGTATAATGACCGCACATGATACTCCATACTGTATAATGACCGCACATGATGCTGCATACTGTATAATGACCGCACATGATGCTCCATACTGTATACTGGCTGCACATGATGCTGCATACTGTATAATGACCGCACATGATGCTCCATACTGTATAATGGCCACACATGATGCTCAATGCTGTATAATGACCGCTCATGATGCTCCATACTGTATACTGGCTGCACATGATGCTCCATACTGTATAATGACCGCACATGATACTCCATACTGTATAATGACCGCACATGATACTCCATACTGTATAATGACCGCACATGATGCTGCATACTGTATAATGACCGCACATGATGCTCCATACTGTATACTGGCTGCACATGATGCTCCATACTGTATAATGACCGCACATGATGCTGCATACTGTATAATGACCGCACATGATGCTGCATACTGTATAATGACCGCACATGATGCTCCATACTGTATAATGACCGCACATGATGCTCCATACTGTATAATGACTGCACATGATGCTCCATACTGTATAATGACTGCACATGATGCTCCATACTGTATAATGGCCACAGTTCTCCATACTGTATAATGACTGCACATGATGCTCCATACTGTATAATGGCCACAGTTCTCCATACTGTATAATGACACACAGGCACGCAGCTCACACACACGCTCACACACACGCAGCACACACACAGCTCACACATGCACGCAGCTCATACACATGCAGCATTACACACACACACACGCAGCATCACATACACACAGGCAGCATCACACACACACGCAGTATCACACACACACACGCAGCATCACAAACGCAGCTCACAAACACATGCAGCTTTGACACAAATGCATCACACATGCAGCCATCACACACACACACGCAGCCATCACACACACACACAGCCATCACACACACACACGCAGCCATCACACACACACGTAGCCATCACACACACACATGTAGCCATCACACACACCCATCACACACACGCAGCCATCACATACACACCAGCTACCTCATACACACATGACACACACACACACATGCAGGATCTCACACACACACATGCAGCATCACACACACACACATGCAGCATCAGACACACACACACATGCAGCATCAGACACACACACACACATGCAGCATCAGACACACACACACATGCAGCATCAGACACACACACACACATGCAGCATCAGACACACACACACATGCAGCATCAGACACACACACACATGCAGCAGCAGACACACACACACATGCAGCATCAGACACACATGCAGCATCAGACACACACACATGCAGCATCTTACACACACACATCACACACACACACATGCAGCATCTCTCACACACACACACACACACACACACACATGCAGCATCACACACAAAACACACACACACAATCTCCTCTGTGTTGCAGGGGCGGCTGATGTCCATGTGCAGCTCTTTAGTTTCTCCGGCTGCTCACAGCTCTGCACTGTCCCGGCACCTCCCCATCTCTCCTTCTCTGCCGGGATAGCAGATAAGAGCAGGAGAAGCCGGAGCTCCGTGCACACACAGGAGGTAGTGAGTCGCTGACCTCTCATCTTGATCGCTGCTGGCTCTCAGCCTCTCTCCCTCAGCGTGGCAGGCAGCGCAGCGCCGCACAGGGGGCGGGGTCGGTGGGGTGGTGACCCAGCTTTTATAAAAAAAAAACAGCCACAAACCTAAGTTACTCAGGTGCCGCCCTCTGCATTGTCCCCGCCCTAGGCACGTAGTGCGGGACAACTAATGTCCCTCCCGGGATCCCGGGGCTGACTGTCAAAATCAGGACAGTCCCGCGGGATCCGGGACGGTTGGGAGGTATGCATGTCCTATGAGGAACGGTTACAGGTTTTGGGAATGTTTAGTTTGCAAAAAAGAAGACTGAGAGGAGACTGTCTATAAATATCTCAAGGGCTGTCACATTGTAGAAGAATCATCTTTATTCTCATGTGCACAAGGAAAGACTAGAAGTAATGGGATGAAACTGAATGGGAGGAGACACAGATTAGATATTAGAAAAAACTTTTTGACAGTAAGGGTGATCAATGTGTGGAACAGGCTGCCATGAGAGGTGGTGAGTAGTGATGAGTGAATATACTTGTTATTCGAGATTTCCAGAGCATGCTCGGGTGTCCTCCGAATATATGTAAGTGCTCGGAGATTTAGTTTTCATCGCCGCAGCTGAATGATTTACATCTGATAGCCAGCTTGATTACATGTGGGGATTCCCTAGCAACCAGGCAACCCCCACATGTACTTATGCTGGCTAGCAGCTGTAAATCATGCAGCTGCGTCAATAAAAACTAAATCTCCGAGCACTTACAAATACTCGGAGGACACCCGAGCGTGCTCGGAAAATCTCGAGTAACGAGTACACCCGCTCATCACTAGTGGTGAGTTCTCCTTCCATGGAAGTTTTCAAACAGAGGGTGGACAGACATCTGTCTGGGATGATTTAGTGAATCCTGCTTTGAGCAGGGAGTTAGACCAGATGACCCAGGAGATCCCTTCCAACTCTACCATTCTATGATTCTATGGTCTCACAAGGGGACTGAGGATCTCATCTCGGTACCTAATGGCAGTCAGGCTACCTCTGGCAAGCACATGGAGGGCTGTGCGACTCTCCAAAGAAATGCAACCCCACACCATTACTGACCCACTGCCAATCCGGTCAGGCTGAAGGATGTTGCAGGCAGGCAGATCGCTCTCCACGGCGTCTCCAGACTCAGTCACGTCTGTCACATGTGCTCAGTGTGAACCTGTTTTCATCTGTGAAGAGAACAGGGAGCCAGTGGCGAATTGGTCAATCCTGGTGTTCTGTGGCAAATGCCAAGCATCCTGCACAGTGTTGGGCTGTGAGCACAACCCCCATCTGTGGATGTCGGGCCATCAGACCATCCTCATGGAGTCGGTTTCTAACTGTTTGTGCAGACACATGCACATTTGTGGCCTGCTGGAGGTCATTTTGCAGGGCTCTGGCAGTGCTCGTCCTGTTCCTCCTTGCACAAAGGCTGAGGTAGTGGTCCTGCTGCTGGGTTGTTCCCCTCCTACAGCCCCCTCCACATCTCCTGGTGTACTGGCCTGTCTCCTGAACTAAGCACTTTATTTTTCATACATATATTTTTGTGCACATTTGTGATTATCAATTAATAGATATAGCAATATTTCTGGATTGAATGCCCCTTTTTTATTATGGATATTTTCCATGTTGCATTGCCCTTTGTTCTGTTATGATTTACCTGATTTACTAATACACTTTATGTTATTTAATATGTACCGGATTGGACTTCTGGTCATTTTTTTCTGGGTTTCTTGGCCTGTTTCCTGGTAGCACCTCCAGCCTCTGGACGCTATGCAGACAGACACAGCAAACCTTCTTGCCACAGCTCGCATGAATGTGCCATCCTGGATGAGCTGCACTACCTGAGCCACTTGTGTGGGTTGTAGAGTCCATCTCATTCTACCTCGAGTGTGAAAGCACAACCAACATTCAAAAGTGACCAAAACATCAGCCAGAAAGCATTGGTACTGAGATGTGGTCTGTGGTCCCCACCTGCAGAATCACTCCTTTATTAAGTGTGTCTTCATAATTGCCAATAATTTCCATCTGTTGTCTATTCCATTTGCACAACAGCATGTGAAATTGACTGTCAAACAGTGTTGCTTCCTAAGTGGACAGTTTGATTTCACAGAAGTTTGATGTACTTGGAGTTATATTCTGTTGTTTAAATGTTCCCTTTACTTTTTTTGAGCAGTGTATATATATAATTCAATTCAATTCAAATGAACTTTATTGGCAGGATTAAGTACACGCTAGCATTGCCAAAGCAGAGAGAGAGAGAGAGAGAAAAAAACCCAACAAGCACTCCTAATATGAACACGCGCACGCTGCAAACTGCATCATATAGATAAAAAAGAACAGCAGCACATGTACATGAATCTAGGCCATGTGAAAACACAGACAAATATTCAATATGAACCATACTTCTCAAAAATATTTTTTTCACAAATTTTTTTTTTTAATTTTTTTTTCATAAAACTTATAGTAATAGATGAAATGAAGATTCTTAGCGCATAAATTGGCCAATTCATGTATGCCCATCAACCACGGCAAGGTGATCTCCCCCTAATGGGTCCTACTCTACCAAACATGCCACTCTTGGGCCACCAGCCTACAACTATGGACAAAAGATGTCACTCAGGGCTAAACCTACAATTTATGGGCAGGTAGAGTTGATTACCGCCACCTGCAAGGTCAATGGGAGGAGTGCAAGATCAGTCTGGATGCAGTCAACATCCAATAACTAAATAGAGAAAAAAAACAACCAGCACTCCTAATGTGAACACGTGCACGCTGCAAACTGCATCATATAGATAAAAAAGAACAGCAGCACATGTACATGATTCTAGGCCATGTGAAAACACAGACAAATATTCAATATGAACCATACTTCTCAAAAATTTTTGAGAAGTATGGTTCATATTGAATATTTGTCTGTGTTTTCACATGGCCTAGATTCATGTACATGTGCTGCTGTTCTTTTTTATCTATATATATATATTATATATATATATATATATATATATACATATATATATATATACACATATATATAGATACATACATACAGTACAGAGCAAAAGTTTGGACACACCATCTCATTTAGAGATTTTTCTGTATATTCATAACTATGAAAATTGTAAATTCACACATCAAAACTATGAATTAACACATGTGGAATTATATACTTAACAAAAAAGTGTGAAACAACTGAAAATATGTCTTATATTCTAGGTTCTTCAAAGTAGCCACCTTTTGCTTTGATGACTGCTTTGCACACTCTTGGCATTCTCTTGATGAGCTTCCAGAGGTAGTCACTGGAATTGGTTTTCACTTCACAGGTGTGCCCTGTCAGGTTTAATAAGTGGGATTTCTTGCCTTATAAATGATGTTGGGGCCATCAGTTGTGTTGTGCAGAAGTCTAGTGGATACACAGCTGATAGTCCTACTGAATAGACTGTTAGAATTTGTATTATGGTAAGAAAAAAGCAGTTAAGTATAGAAAAACGAGTGGCCATCATTACTTTAAGAAATGAAGGTCAGTCAGTCCGAAAAATTGGGAAAACTTTGAAAGTGTCCCCAAGTGCAGTGGCAAAAACCATCAAGCGCTACAAAGAAACTGGCTCACATGAGGACCGCCCCAGGAAAGGAAGACCAAGAGTCACCTCTGCTTCTGAGGATACGTTTATCTGAGTCACCAGCCTTAGAAATCGCAGGTTAACAGCAGCTCAGATTAGAGACCAGGTCAATGCCACACAGAGTTCTAGCAGCAGACACATCTCTACAACAACTAAGAGGAGACTTTGTGCAGCAGACCTTCCTGGTAAAATAGCTGCTAGGAAACCACTGCTAAGGACAGGCAACAAGCAGAAGAGACTTATTTGGGCTAAAGAACAAAAGGAATGGACACTAGACCAGTGGAAATCCGTGCTTTGCTCTGATGAGTCCAAATTTGAGTTCTTTGGTTCCAACCACCGTGTCTTTGTGCGACGCAGAAAAGGTGAACGGATGGACTCTACATGCCTGGTTCCCACCGTGAAGCATGGAGGAGGTGTGATGGTGTGGGGGTGCTTTGCTGGTGACACTGTTGGGGATTTATTCAAAATTGAAGGCATACTGAACCAGCATGGATACCACAGCATCTTGCAGCGGCATGCTATTCCATCCGTGTTTGCATTTAGTTGGACCAATATTTATTTTTCAACAGGACAATGACCCCAAACACACCTCCAGGCTGTGTAAGGGCTATTTGACCAAGAAGGAGAGTGATGGGGTGCTACGCCAGATGACCTTGCCTCCACAGTCACCAGACCTGAACCCAATCGAGATGGTTTGGGGTGAGCTGGACCGCAGAGTGAAGGCAAAAGGGCCAACAAGTGCTAAGCATCTCTGGGAACTCCTTCAAGATTGTTGGAAGACCATTTCCGGTGACTACCTCTTGAAGCTCATCAAGAGAATGCCAAGAGTGTGAAAAGCAGTCATCAAAGCAAAAGGAGGCTACTTTGAGGAACCTAGAATATAAGACATAATTTCAGTTGTTTCACACTTTTTGTTAAGTACATAATTCCACATGTGTTAATTCATAGTTTTGATGCCTTCAGTGTGAATGTACAATTTTCATAGTCATGAAAATACAGAACAATCTTTAAATGAGGTGTGTCCAAACTTTTGCTCTGTACTGTATATATATATATATATATATATATATATATATATATATATATATATATATATATATATATATATATATATATATATATACACACACACATGCTGTGTTTTTCCCCATGTCATGATTATATTACGTAGAAGGGGTATTGCTAGGTATCCTGATACCTGAGCTTTAGAACCTCGAAAAGCCCCATCCAGAATTTTGGCAGAGGCTTGCATTTGTGGCCTCTGCTCCATTTCTTGTATGCGGGACTTCTAATTGCAGCACTATACTTGTCCTATAGACAATGAATGGAGAAGAGGCAGTGCATGGAGATGCAGAGCTCAGTTCTTGGTATTTTAAAGTTCTGATCTAGGAATCGTTGGGAGTCTCAGTGGTTAGACCCCAGAGGTAAAAAAATATATATATATGTATCCTCTCTCTCATTGATAGAGGTTAAACTTGTTCTTCAGGGAGTAAGAAACATGTATTAAGAGGGATTTAAGAGGGATGTTTTATGAGCTTGAAAACATTGTAATTATTTTTTCCCTACAGTCAGTGATGAATGCATGACTTTCAAATGATGACTTTCTCTCCTGTACTTATGGTTCTATGAAGACGTATGGGCATATCGTGTTTTTCTGTTTTCTAAAAATCTGGCGAGTCCTATCTGCACAGGTACAGAATGTTCTGACATGTCAGTAGCTTGCCGGTAGCTGCAGTGTAAACATGCTGAATATTACGTTTTACAGTCTGTTCACACTACTAAGCAAACAACAACTACCAGGGAAGCACTGCCGGCGCACTTACTATTCAGATGTTTATCATACGTTTTGGAAAGTTAGTCATTTACTAAGCATTAGCGGTAGGAGCCTTTTTAAGGTTGCAGACTGCATCAGTTGTGCTGCAGGTTCCCATGTGACTTTAGTGGAGTTCTGCTGATGACCAGGACACATTTATAGGTTGCTAAATTTGTACTTTTTCCTCTAGCAGTCAGAGGATGACTGGTAATTGGACGGGCTTAAATAAGTGACAATTCACAATATACTGTAATAATCATTGTGTATGTATCAAATCCAGCCGAATTTTTAGTGAACACTCCCATGACCTACACATACCGAACGAACTCATGCAATATGCCTATCACGTGATTACTACTGCAGGGAATGGTCTCTGGACCAATGTGACAATATCAATTACAGTCCAACAATGTACAACACGATACTTTTAAATTGTAATTAAAGTTTTAACCATCTTTTCATATGTTTTAGCCCCATTAAAAGCCTTATTGACTGATGAGGCAGGGACACATCGCACACTTTTGCGTTTTATGATGACATGCAACATGCGTAGAGTGTGTTGTAACCAGGACTTCCACCAGGAATTTCAGGGCTCCATACTGGCAAAACGTGTGGGCCCCCTTGAGACTCCACCCAGGATCCACCCCAGCTCCACCTGCAGCCCTCACACATTCCACAATCCCACCGCCCATTCTTGGAAAAACACCACATCCTCCACAATCTCACCAACCACACATTGTCAGTTCCCATAGAACACCAGATCACATATATAGCCAGCAGCTTTTTTTTGTCTAAAAGATTTTTTAAGCCACCACCATGACAATGTAGACTCTTTTGACCAGGCCCTAGTATACTCTAACCTATTAAACATTTGTTAAAATATCCAATACTCTTTTTAGGTATATTTATTTTTTCTTTAAGGGAATGTGTCACCTACATTTTTTAAAATGACCAATACAAGACATACAAGAGACAAATACCGTCACACCATGGTCGGACCATACAGTCATCAAATAATACCACATACAAGGGACAAATACTGTCACACCATGGCCGAACCACATATTACCACCACATAGTCACTGAATAATACCACATATAGAGAATAAATACCATCACACCATGATTAGATCAATACTACAATGATGATCAATAATAAAAACCCACAATACTAATATTACCATAAGTGCCATTATATATAGGAGCTCTGTAGATAATATACAATGTACAGTGTCAGTGTACAGGTAATACAGTAATCACTGGTGACATTATACAGGAGAACTCTGTATATAGTGTCAGTGTACAGGTAATACAGTGAACCCAGTGACATTATACACAGGAGCTCTGTATATAGTGTAAGTGTGCAGGTAACACATTGACTCACCAGTGACATCTCTATTTGAAGTCATTCATCTTTGCTTTTCTTCTTCATCCAGTGCAAACCGCCATCACTTCCTCCAGCGAGTACGCGTCTCTGCAGAACATAGCGCCGTTATCTAGAGCACCACTTCCATAGCACATTCCCCACTTTTTCTCCAACTTCTACAATGCGTCAGATAAAGAAAAAAGTGACATAGTGCTGCCCTGTACAGTAACAGGACCCCCATCGATTCATGATTTGTCTCCACCACTTTAAATACAGCATCATTTTCACTCCCCCACCCTCATACATGGTGCCTTTCCTTCCCTGATGTAATAGTAGCGCATATGTGACCTGGCGTTAGTGAAGACTACATCTGTACAATAACTGGATGATAAGTATGCATGGAAGCTTTTTTGAAGAAAAAGCAGGAGCTTCCACTTATAAAAACAATATGCTTTATTTCAGATCCATAAAAAACAGTTTTGTCGGCTCATCCAGACATCTCTGGCCACCCTTAATCACAGAGATCTCTATGACTAAGAGTGGCCAGCAACACCGTAAAAGAGTCAGAAATGGCTGTGTTGAGTCCTTATTCGTCCCTGGCTTTCTGATGTAGAGAGATCCAAGTAATAACACACAGCACAAGAGATGTGTATTCATATGCAGGGATCGCCCAGGAGCTCGCCTCTGACTCACTGGGACTCACCCCTCCTTTTTATATAGCAAAGAGATAAGCATTTACAGACATGCGTACAAGCGCTCATATTCTCTAACAAAGAGTATCTATTCTACTGATAACGTTCACTTCTGGAATGTAAGTTACAATATCACAAAGGAATGCGTCCATAAAAGGAAATGTCTATTTTGCTCAAGTCTTCCTCATATTAAGCCAGACGTCTCTGAAAAGGAAGACAAAATGGATTCTTCAATCTGATCTCCACAATTCCCCCCTTTGACATATTCCTTTTATGATCTATCACAAATCCCCTTTAACATATCCATATTTTAGATTACCACAGGGCCAAAGACAAAGCCTTTATTTTTGGTATTACACATGTACACGCTTATATTCAATAAGAGAATCAAATCTAGTATCAATTCTTCCGTTTAACTCTCACAACCTTTTCTTTGTTCTGCAATAAGTATACTAAAATATAAAAACAAAAATTAGTACAGTAATATTAATTAGAATCACTAGAGGATAACATAAGAATAAAGAAGAAAATTTATACTCTTGCATCTATTACACAAAATTTATCTGTGCATACTGAGATACCCTAGAGCACAATCTGGAATAGTACGTATATGACTACAATAATCATAACTATATGTATTATGCTCTGCATAATCCCAGCAACCCACCCACCGATTCCTCTGAACCAGTTGGCTGGGTTGAGAAAAGAGAAAGTATCAGACCACCAGCTATCCTTATTCTGGTCATTGTCTTTATCATACTGATCTCTGAGTCGTTGTACGTCCTTTAATTTAAATGTCATGTACTAATTTTCTATGATGTTGCACGAATCTATTATTCAAAGGGGTTAAAGAATTTAGTCTATCCCATGCCTCCGTTGAGGTTAATACTATTAACATCAATGTTATGAGTTTTATACTGCTCTTTTGCAATGGCTTGCATGTATCCATGATGCCTTTCCTTCAAGCTTGACTGATGTAGGTGTTGTCAACAGGACTTGGAAGGGTCCGTCAAATCTTGGTTCAAGAGCCTTTCTGGTGTGTCTTTTTACATAGACTTGATCACCTGGTTCCAACTTGTGACTTCCTTCAATGTTGTCAGGATCTGGAAGGGAAGCAAAAACTTGTGCATGCACCTTAGTTAATTGTTTCTGAAGATTTTGCACATAAGAAGTCAATGACTCAATATTTAACACAAGTTGTTGTGGAAAATAACATCCTAAATTGGCAGTCCTGCCAAACAAAATTTCATATGGAGACAGTTTAGTCTTACCCCTTGGGGTATTGCGTATTGAGTAAAGGGCCAGTGGAAGGCATTCTGTCCAAGGCTTTCCTGTTTCAGCCATGGCTTTCTGTATTTTTAATTTTAAAGTTCCATTCATGCGTTCCACCTTACCAGAACTTTGAGGATGGTACGGAGTGTGTAACTGACTTTCAACACCCAACATTTTCAGTACATTTTGAAATATTTCTCCAGTGAAATGAGTATCCCTATCTGACTCGATCACTTCAGGGAGACCGTAACGGGGTATCAGTTCGGCAACTAGCTTTACAGCAGTGTTTTTAGCTGAAGCCTTCCGAACTGGATAGGCCTCTGGCCACCCTGAGAACATGTCCACACACACCAACACATACTCATACCCATTACTTTTTGGCAGCTGGATAAAGTCTATTTGTAATCGCTGAAACGGATAGAGAGGTCGGACGTGATGCTTCATAGGGGTCTTTGTTTTCTGTCCGGGATTATGTGTCAGGCATATAACGCATGCAGCACAATAGTCTCTTGCATAGTTGCCAAAACCTGGAGCCAACCAGACTTGCTTTGCCAGTAGTGTCATTGCATTTGCAGACACATGAGTAGGGTGGTGCAGTCCACCAACTACAATCGGGTACCAGGCTCTAGGTAGACATATTAGTCCATCTTTCTTCCAAATTCCTGCTTGTTCTTCTGCCCCTTCCTTTTTCCACCTGTCCCTCTCCTCTTCTCCTGCATCTTCCTGTGCTTGTCTCAGTCTATCTTCAGTATTTTCTGTGGGGTTTACAGTATGAACCTGCTGTAAGGGTTTGACCGCTGCTGCCTTGGCTGCTTTATCAGCCCTATCATTTCCCCTAGATTCCCTAGTGTCGAGTCTCACATGTGCAGCTACCTTAATTACTGCTACTTCTTTTGTTTCTTGTGCAGCCTCTAAGATCTGTTTGATCAGAGAAGCATGTTTTACAGGTTGTCCTGACGCTGTCATGTAACCTCTAGCTCTCCAGATTACTCCAAAGTCAAACACAATACCATGTGCATACCTAGAATCAGTGTATATATTAGCTGTCTGATTCTCAGCTATTTTTAGCGCTTCGATCAATGCTGTTAGTTCTGCTTCTTGTGCAGACTGTTTCGGTGGAAGTGGTTCTGCTTTGAGAGTTTCAGATTCTGACACAACTGCATACCCTGTATGGAAGTTACCTGTGTCATCTGCAAACCTACTACCATCTATAAACAGCTCTAAATCTGGATTTTGAAGTGGTGTTTCGGATACATTGGGTAAGCCTACCGTTTCTTGTAAAATGAGCTCTGTACAATCATGTGTGTCTGTAGGGAAAAAATTTGCGTGTGGATCAGTGTCCTTATTCCCCCCTTCAGACTCGAGAGGTAGCAGTGTAGCTAAATTGAGAGTCTGAAGCCTTGCAAATGTGATAGTAGAGGGGAGCAGCAAAGAACACTGCAGCCGCAAATGTCTAGCCATGGAAATGTGTTTTGGTTGTACCTGGTTTAATATCCCATAAACATCATGTGTAGTTTGAACTGTGAGTGGATGCTCTAGGACAATTTCTGATGCTTTGTCCAACAATAGCGAGACAGCAACAACTACACGTACACAGGTTGGCGCTGCCCTGGCTACTGGATCTAACCTTGCTGAAAGATATGCAATTGGTCTTTGTTTCCCTGCATGCTTCTGGGTAAGAACTCCTGTAGCATGGGAATCAACTTCTGCAGCCATAAGCTGAAATGGTTTAGTGTAGTCTGGTAGCCCTAACGCTGGAGCTGAAACAAGGGCATCTTTTAATTGTTGGAACGAAATCTGACCTTCTTTTGTCAACAAATAAGGTTCACTTTTCACACAGTCATACAGTGATTGCATTAGTTGACTGGCATGTATAATCCATTGTCTACAATGAGACACTATTCCTAAAAATGCTCGTAGCTGTTTATGATTTCTAGGCTCATTCATCTGTCTTATTGCTTCAGTTCTTTGAGGTGTAAGATGCTTTTTACCTTGAGAAATGCAATGACCTAGAAAGACCACTTTGGTCTGACAAACTTGTAGCTTTTGTCTATTCACTTTACACCCTTCTTTTTCTAGAAAACATAGTAAACTCACAGTGGACATTTCTGCAGTTTCTAGATCTGGGCAGCAAAGTAGTAGGTCATCCACATACTGCAAAATTACTACCTGTGTTTCAGGTCCAAACCTCTGAAGGACTGTTTGTAGGGCATTTGAATAAAGAGTAGGGGAGTGTATCATTCCCTGTGGAAGGCGTGTCCACGCCAACTGTTTGCCCTTAAATGTAAATGCAAACAAATGCCAACTATCTTGGTGTAAAGGAACCGAGAAAAATGCATTTGAAAGATCTATTACAGTAAACACTTGAGAACTGGCTGGTATCTGTGATAGTAACGTATGAGGATTGGGTACAACTGGGGTGATAGGATCTAGAACTTTGTTTATTTCTCTTAGATCATGTACCATACGATATTTGGGCATAGAACCCTTATCAAGAGTTCTCTTCTTGACTGGATACAGAGGAGTGTTAGCAGGTGATTGTATCTCTACCAAAACTCCTTTCTCTCTATATCCCTCTATCTGTTTTGTAATTGCTAATTCCTGCTGGGCACTCACAGGGTATTGTCTGAGCTGTGGGAGAACAGTTCCTGGTTGCACAGATAATTTTACAGGAGAAATATGCAATAATCCCACATCAGTGTCACCCTGTGCCCACAGTGTTTCTGGGATCATTGAGAGATCTAGATCTGTGGTGTACTCTTTTTCTTCAGTATAATCCTCAAAAGCCTGAATTCTGACATATTGTTCTAATGATTCTGCATCATCAGGGATAGTCAACATAACTGTGCCATCTTCCCTAAAATTGATGTTAGCTTCTAATTTCTTTAGTACATTAGTTCCTAACAGACATGTTGGGGCACCTCTGGCATACAAAAATCTGGATGCAAAACATTTAGGTCCTAATGAGACCTCTAGGGGCACAGTATATGGCAGTGTTCGAATTACCCCATCATAACCCTCAGCAAAAGTTGTTTGTTCTGAAATATCTTCCGGATTCGGAAGAAAATCTTGATTCAAAATTGAGGAAGTTGCACCTGTATCTATCAAAAATGGAATCTCTCTCCCCCCCCACATTCACCTGTATCATAGGTCTCCTAGCTGGTAGGGAAGTTTGTAACACATCGAGTCAATCTGAATCTGATATGGGACCATCTATGATGGTAGATTTCTGCTGATTGGCCGTTTGGAGAGGGTTATTTCTGGGAACAAATTTGCCTGACTTTATATCTGCCAACTTTTTCCTGCACTCTCTTTGGAAATGACCTGGCTTTTTACAGTAGTGGCAAAGAAAATTGTGTCTCACTCTTCCTCCTGTATTAGCTTGTGCTATTCTAACAGGCTTACGATTCTCTCTCATATCCATGGCTATTCCTAAACATCACTGTTTCACAATATTTGGTTGTTCAATTGTTCTCCAATCTGGAGTAGAGGATTTAAATTTTTCTCTGATTTTCGGATCTAACCCCTCTATTAATTGTTTTGTAAAAAGTCTCCTTACTGAAGCATCAGTCAAATCCAATCCTTCATCCCTAAAGCTATTTTCTAGTTCTTGACTATATTCTTCAATACTTTGCCCAAATTTCTGCATAATCACACCTGTTGACCCCCTTTCCCTCTGTTTTCCTCCTTCTGTTCTTCCAGATGGTACAAATGATTGGGCTTTTGGATCTAGGTAAGGTGGTGGGATTATATCACAACTTTTTCCCTTTCCCATGATCCATTTGGAAGTGTCTGGATCATACTTCCAATTCTCCTCTTTAGCTGTTTTTGAGACCTCTATCATACAGTGTATGATTTCTTCCCACCCATTGTCTTTAATAATTCCACCTCGTTCTTTACTCAGTCTTTCCCATTCTGTACTGAACATAAGTGCTTCTGAAATTCCCAATTTTTCTCTTACTCTTCTAATCTGACTTCTGACTGCCTTTCCACATCTTTCCTGTATGATATCTGCTGCTTCCACTTGTCCTAAGACAGTTTTGGTCTGTTTATTTCTCATTTTAGCTATTTCTACCCCAGGTGACGTTTGGACAATCACTGTGGTGATGTCTCGTTGCCTTCTCTCCTAGGGAGCTAAAATATCCTTTCAATATTTGCTATTTCTACCCCAGGTGACGTTTGGACAACCACTTCCTCTGTTGGTGGCGTCTCGTTGCCTTCTCTCCTAGGGAGCTAAAATATTGAAGGGCTTGTCTGCTCTGTTTCTTCTAATATGCAGGACGTACTTAAGTGCTATTATGCACACAGACCCAGCAACACCATACAGATCACAAAACTTTCTGTGTCAGTTAGCATACTTGTCCCAGGCTCATGAAAACCGCGTCCTGGGCTCATTCTATCACACCTTATCCAGGGAATGTAGAAACAAGTTCTATAGGAGAGTCAAGCATGGGCGGAGGTCTCCCAGAAGGACGCTACCTCATAACCCAGTTAGGCTGACTTCACCAATAACCTTGTTCTAACAATCGTGGCTTATTGTTCTACGTACTTCTATTCTTCTTTCACAACATGTCACAACCTTCACACTGTTCACACACTGTTCACACACTGTTCACACACTGCCAGGGACTAGACTCATAAATCTATACAATATGGTAACCCGAGTTCTATAGGTATCTACTCACTACTAGACTAACCCAGCATGACACGGCTCATAGAGATCTTTCGGATAATACAGGGCAGATAAAAGAGAACTAATAATGTCTCTTACCTGGCCAGGTTTTTTTTTTTTTTTCATTTGCCGTCCATTATCCCAGATCTCCGTTGTCCGTATCCGCAGGTAAATCTTGAGTAAATACTCTCACCTCGGGTCCCTGTTCGGGCGGCCAAGAAATGTTGAGTCCTTATTCGTCCCTGGCTTTCTGATGTAGAGAGATCCAAGTAATAACACACAGCACAAGAGATGTGTATTCATATGCAGGGATCGCCCAGGAGCTCGCCTCTGACTCACTGGGACTCACCCCTCCTTTTTATATAGCAAAGAGATAAGCATTTACAGACATGCGTACAAGCGCTCATATTCTCTAACAAAGAGTATCTATTCTACTGATAACGTTCACTTCTGGAATGTAAGTTACAATATCACAAAGGAATGCGTCCATAAAAGGAAATGTCTATTTTGCTCAAGTCTTCCTCATATTAAGCCAGACGTCTCTGAAAAGGAAGACAAAATGGATTCTTCAATCTGATCTCCACAGCTGCATGAGCCAACAAAACTGTTTTTTATGGATCGGAAATAAAGGATATATTTTTTATAAGTGGAATTATCTTTTTTCTCCAAAAAAGTTTTCATATATGTTACTGCTGGGCAGAAGCCTGAAGGAGGTCCCACATGTAATGTGACATTGATACCTGTGATGTCGGTGTCCTACATGTAAGTTGACACTATACTACATGTGATGTCGGTGTCCTACATGTGAAGTGACACTATACTATATATGATGTCAGTGTCCTACATGTGAGGTGACACTATACTATATGTGATGTCAGTGTCCTACATGTGAAGTGACGCTATACTATATGTGATGTCGGTGTCCTACATGTGAGGTGACACTATACTATATGTGATGTCATTGTCCTACATGTGAAGGGACACTATACTATATGTGATGTCATTGCAGCACCCCAGAGTCCTGGTTGTTGCAGTACTGTGGCTCCGCCACTATGGGGAGCTATGGTACGTCTGATTACACTACGGAGTTTCTCTGATCAGGTACACTCACACCACACTTCACACTCCGGCCACCAGGGGGGGTGGTCCTATCTAGTAGGCCACTCCTCACAACTTTGGTAAAACTGGGGGTTGGACAGGAAGACAGGGAGAAGTAGCTGGGAAGAGCTAGTGAGAGGACCTGTCAGGGATGGGGATCCTGGCAGACTCCTCAGAGCAGAACTAACCAGTAAACAACGGGAATACAGAAAAGGAGAAATACCAGAAGGGGTCCTGCTGTTAGACCGAGGCAACATCCTTCTGAGGCGCAAACAATCGGTGGCCGGAACGCCGAGCAAGTAAGAGACTTTAAGTACATTGCAAACCACGGCAGGACAGCTAATTACAGGTTGGCTGTCTCACTTAACACCTAAGCAGACAACGGAGGCAGCTGTGGGAGAGGGGCGACTCTAGAGTCCCGGAAGAACTCCAGGCCTACCCCGTCATACGGGTGCGTCCTACCATATCACCTGGAGGACGGAGAAAGAACAGTAGAGACAGAAAGAAACAGTTGTGAGGACTATCCCGGGAGCTCAGCAGGGAAGAACTACAACACACAGCGCTAGAAGGTAGATACTGATTCCCACCTGTGAGGAGAACTCCTGATGTGTCGTTGGACCGGCCGGTCTCTGAAAACCCAGTTAACAGCGCTCTGGACTGAGGTCTCCAACATCTTCAGTAAAGAGGTAAAGAGACTGCAAACTGGTGTCCTCATTATTTACCGCGACCTGCACCGCTACAACACCACTTATTGCACCGGACGTCCCCCACTGACAGACAGGGCCACGGACCGGGTCTAGCCACCGTGACAACCCCAGGACTGAGACCTAGAGGCCCGGCTCCGGGTACCCCTCGGCCCTGCGGCGGTGTGGGGGCGCTCCAAACTTGGCGTCACGAACAGGATCTACTTAAGCCTGAAGAATCAGGTCATGTGTGCCTTGGAACTGTGATTATTGTGCTTGGACTGTACTTTATTGAAAAGACAGTGCTGTGCCATTTGCCGCCAAAAATTCGCCATTGCCGCGCGCGGAGGGAGGAGCCTCAGCTACGTGGGCGGGATCAGCCAAAAGAAGCGCGGAACGTAAAGCGCGGTGAGGCGCCAATCCCGGAAGAGGAACTCCGACCTCCAGCAGGTTAGTGGGAGGAAGGGACGGCCATGTCCGAGTCGGGAGGAGAGGAGGTGGCGGTCGCAGCCGCGGACGCAGGGGCAGCTCCGGTCCCCGCAGCGGGCGAAGCCGCGGCCCTAATACCACCACTGGCTGCCGCAGAACCCGTTGCCCCCATCAGCCAGTCGGACACTGCCGCTAATGCAAAAGCCATAATGCCCTTCTCCATGCCCTACCTGCCCGGAGCGGCCTGGCTCCCACGATACTCTGGGGAGGCACATACGTTCACTGACTTTAAAGAAGGGCTCTGCAGCCTGCTCGAGTTCTATCCCCTAACCGAGCCCCAGAAGGTCCATATGATAACCGGCCAACTCTTTGGGGCGGCTCTGAGAGAATTGAAATCCTGGCCCGCTGAGGATAAAGGAACTGCACAACAGATTTTTGCCAAGCTTAAAGCCACCTTTGATACTCGCACTGCTACAGAGATTAAACTGACTTTCTATGGATGCAAACAAAAGTCACAGGATAGCTTGCGGGACTATGCCCTTAATCTCCAGGAAGCGATGCGGGCCATTAAGCAGAGTGACCCCGGCAGCATGCAGGATGAAGATAAAATCCTGAAGGAGCGGTTCATTGAGGGGCTCCTGTGCAGTCACCAGCGGGGCCAATTGCACTTCCTGGCCATGCAAAATCCAGACTTGACTTTTGCGCAGTTTAAAGATAAAGCTATCCAGGCATTGCAGGAGCGACAGCCCAGCCGCGCAGTACCACCCAGGCGCCCCGCTCTCACCTACCACCAGGAGGTGGCATCGGATACCCCAGTTGCCGCGGAGGCCGACGCCCAGAGCTTCGAGGACGACTCCCCTGCAGGACTTCGTCTCCAGATGCAAGAACTAACCAAGAGCGTTGCTGCCCTGGCCCGGACGGTGCAGTCCTTACAGGAGGCCCCCAAAGAGAAGATCCAGTTGGCTTCCAGCCCGGAGGATGTCCCTTGGATGCGACAGAGGAGGACTCCGCCGACCAGGAGCCGGCCCGACGATCGCTTCCACCAGGATGGACGACCCATCTGCCGCCGTTGTCACCAGGTGGGCCATCTTGCAAGGTACTGTCCTTTAAACGAGCAACCCCTGGGGCAAAGGGCCAACCCCCAGGAGTAGGACGGTCAGGCCTGCAGCATTGGAGAACCAAGTATATTGGAGGACGACCAGTTCTCCCTGTAGTGATTGATGGAATCCCCTTGAATGCTTTGCTGGACACCGGGTCTCAGGTGACGACTATACCTTACGTGCTCTACAAACGGTATTGGGAGGACGCTGATATTACTCGTGGCCCTGATGATGATTTCACCATAATCGCCAGTAATGGTCAGCCGTTGCCACAAGTGGGGTATAAGGAGGTCACCATCAAAGTGGGGCGGGTGGAATTGAAAGCCCAAGGGATTGTGATTGTAGATATTGATCGTCGAGAATGTAATCCCATGATGACTCTTAGTACTAATGTTATAGAAAATTGTCTTGCAGAAGTGATTGTTTTGTTGCAACAGGTGGCAGAAAACGCTGGCCACAGTGAGCAACGTGCCCTGCAGAAGGAAATCAGAGCTCTGATGCAAAGACAGCAGGTAGAGCTGACTGGTGGTGAGATTGGTCGTGTCACTGTAAGTGATTCAAACCCCATCGCGATACCTCCCAAGAGTGAAATGTTAATATGGTGTCGAGCAGCCATAGGCCTCAGGGGTAAGGACTACCAGGCCTTGGTAGAACCTGTATATTCAGACAATAGGCCTACTGTTCTGACAGCCCGGGGGGTGGTAGACGTCCGACAGGGGAGAGTGCCCGTACGTGTCCTCAATTGTGGGGAGGAAGAGGTCCACCTAACCAAGTATACCACGCTCGCCAAACTGTTCACTGTCAATAATAGTGTAATACAGACACCTGAACCCTTGGTCCCGTCAAACGCGGCGGAGAACAAAGGTTCTGCTGAGCACTCGAAAGATTGGTGTCGGGAATTGCATGTGGGCACTGACTCTACCCCATCTCATCAAATACAGGGGGCTTACAGGGTGGTGCACGAGTACGAGCAGGTATTCAGCAAACACCCCTCAGATTTTGGGCAGGTGAAAGGGATCCAACATCACATCCCCACGGGAGATCATCGACCCATAAAAGAGAGATATCGCCCTGTACCCCCAGCTCATTACCAGTGTGCCAAGGACATGTTGCGGGAAATGAAGGAGGCTGGGGTGGTGAGAGACAGCTGTAGCCCCTGGGCGGCTCCGTTAGTCCTTGTTAAAAAGAAAGATGGTACAATGAGGATGTGTGTTGATTACAGACAGTTGAATCGCATTACACATAAGGACGCATACCCACTGCCCAGGATAGAGGAGTCTCTGGCTGCTTTAAAATCTGCTAACTATTTCTCTACCTTAGATCTCACCAGTGGGTACTGGCAGGTTCCTGTGGCGGAGGCGGACAAAGAGAAGACGGCCTTCACGACGCCAATGGGCCTCTGTGAGTTCAACTACATGCCCTTCGGATTGTGCAATGCTCCCGGAACGTTCCAGAGGATGATGGAGAGCTGCCTGGGACACCTGAACTTTGAAACCGTGCTGCTATATCTGGATGACGTCATAGTCTTCTCTAAAACCTACGAAGACCATCTGAAGCACCTGGCCGAGGTGTTTGAAGCCTTGTCCAAATTCGGCCTAAAAGTGAAACCGTCCAAGTGTCATCTGCTGAAACCTAAAGTGCAGTACCTGGGCCATGTGGTGAGCGCTGAAGGAGTGGCCCCAGACCCCGACAAGGTCACAGTGATCCAGGACTGGCCAAAGCCTAGTGACCTCCACGAAGTCCGGCAGTTCCTCGGGTTGGTAGGTTACTACCGGAGATTCATTAAGGATTTCACTAAGAAGGCCGCACCCTTGCAAAATCTGCTGGTGGGCCAACCAAAGAAGACCAAGGGGAGGAAAACCCCCTTTGATTGGAACGAAGAGCTGGAGGAATCCTTCACCTGCTTGAAGTCGGCGCTGACGGGAGAAGAGGTACTGGCTTACCCCGAATACGACCAACCGTTTGTGCTGTACACAGATGCCAGTAATGTGGGACTAGGAGCCGTGCTGTCTCAAGTCCAGAATGGCAAGGAAAGAGTGATCGCTTACGCCAGCAGGAAACTCCGTCCCACGGAAAGGAACCCTGACAACTACAGTTCCTTCAAACTGGAATTCCTTGCCCTTGTCTGGGCAGTGACGGAGAGGTTTAAGCACTACCTGGCCTCCGTGAAATTCACCGTCTTCACGGACAACAATCCGCTAACGCATCTGGATACTGCCAAACTCGGGGCCTTGGAACAGCGGTGGATGGCCCGGCTGTCCAACTATGATTTCACCATCAAATATCGGGCAGGGCACCAGAATGCCAATGCCGATGCTCTGTCCCGAATGCCCAATTTACCAGAAGTGGGAGAAGACCCGGAGGCACTTGAAGAGGTAGAGCTGCCTGCCTTCCATCGCCCCAAAGCCACTCAGAGCTCTCACCATGTGAAGAACAGGCACAAGAACCAACCGGATGCCACGCTGAATCCCCTGCCCCACCACGGATGGGCAGAAACCCAGGATAGTGACCCCGCGGTCCGTCAGGTGAAGGAGCTCTTGACGCAGGCTGGGTTGCACCCTGGCCCAGATGATCCACAAGAAACCCAACAGCTGTGGAAGGGGAGAAGCAAGCTGTTTATCCATGATGGCAAGCTGTGCAGGAGGAGCATCGACCCACGTACTCATGAATTGGTGTGGCAGATAGTGGTGCCAAGGCGAGATGCGCCCATGGTTCTGGGAGCCTACCATGATGGAGCCGGACACTTCGGATGGAAGAAGCTAGAGAAGCTACTCCGAGGGAGGTTCTATTGGATTGGCATGAAGAGAACCATTGAGAAGTGGTGTCGGGAGTGTGGTCCATGTAGTCTGCGCAGAAAGGACCGTGACAGCCAACGGGCCCCCCTGCGGCCTATCATCACCAAACGGCCGCTTGAACTGGTCGCGCTGGATCATGTGAAGCTGACACCTAGCCGGTCGGGCTATATCTACGCCCTTACCATCGTGGACCACTACTCCAGGTTTCTGGTGGTTGTGCCTGTTAAAGATCTAACGGCCAGGACTGCCGCCAGGGCCTTCCAGCAGCACTTTTGTAGACCCCATGGCTACCCAGAGAAGGTACTGACCGACCAGGGGCCTGCCTTTGAAGCAGAAGTATTCCAAGAATTCTGCCAGTTGTACGGGTGTAAGAAGATCAGAACTACACCGTACCACCCTCAAACCAACGGGATGTGCGAGAAGATGAACCAGGTAGTAATCGATTTATTGAAGACCTTGCCTGTGGAGGAACGGAATCTGTGGCCGACAAAGTTGCCTGACTTGGTGGATATGTACAACCACATCCCAGTAAGTTCCACCAACTGTACTCCAGCGTACCTGATGCGAGGAAGGTCTAGTCGGTTACCCGTTGATCTGGACATGGGGGTCCTAGTACCTGAAGATACCTCGCCGGATGCGGATTGGGATGCAGAAAGGCAGCGAAGGTACCGCGAAGTGCAAGAGTGTGTGGAGAGAAGTCTCGCCCAGGCTAGGCAGAAGCAAGAAAGGGACTACAACCAACGCGCTCCTGCGATTCCCCTGTCACCTGGTGAGCAAGTGCTTAAACGGAAGAGGAGGTTACACAAGCTCGATGACCAATGGGAAGCGGAACCGTATACCATTTTGCCATCCGACTTCGACAACACTAAGGTGTGTCTCATCAGCAAGGACAAAGGGGAGACCTCGACAGCGGTATCCAGGGATCACCTTAAGGTCTGCCCCGATAAATTGAAAGAGAGGGGCACGGCCCCAGAGATCTCCCCGCCGGTGGAAAAGGAGAAAATGTTCCATACTGTCCTTGGTGACTTTCCCCAGTCCTGGACTCTGATAAACCAAGCCGTTGCGGTACCTGTTGTAATGTTTGAACAGCCGGACCCGCCAGAAACAATGGGGGTACCAGATCATCTGGCTCCACTACCTCAACAAGCCTTGCCTGAAGATGCCATGCCAACCATTGAACCGGCAAATCCTCCCTCTGCTATCAGTGAATCTGCTGTACCCACTGTTGATAATTGCAGCTCTGAGAGCCCTAACCTGCCAGTGCTACCCAGACTCACTAGAGGTGTAGTTAGAAGACAGTGCACTACACCAGCGGTAGCGAGCTTAGCGGGCCCTGTTAGGCCAATAGCAACCCCTACGCTGCGAAGGTCCACACGCAGCACTCAAAATCAAACTCCCCTCCGCTTCAAAACTTGGAGGTATTGATAAGGGCTGCTATGTAATTGAAAATGTTTGTATGCGTATCTTTTTGTTACAGGTTTTAAATGGACAATAGAGTAATGGACGGTGAATTGCTCAAAAAAAACTTTCATAAGGGGGACCCCTTTGTTTACCCGGGGTCCCCGCTGTTTCAACCACTGAACTGAGAGTCATAAACTGTGCATGACCTAACTTTCGCAACGTTCAAGAATCCTCACCTCCCGTAAAGGGAAGCATTGTTATGTTCAATTGTTATGTTATTTCAAAAATTTGTGTGTTCCCTGTTCAACATGTATTATTGTTCTTGTTTTCCCAGTCCCGGAGTACTGGATTTAACCGGGGGGGAGTGCAGCACCCCAGAGTCCTGGTTGTTGCAGTACTGTGGCTCCGCCACTATGGGGAGCTATGGTATGTCTGATTACACTACGGAGTTTCTCTGATCAGGTACACTCACACCACACTTCACACTCCGGCCACCAGGGGGGGTGGTCCTATCTAGTAGGCCACTCCTCACAACTTTGGTAAAACTGGGGGTTGGACAGGAAGACAGGGAGAAGTAGCTGGGAAGAGCTAGTGAGAGGACCTGTCAGGGATGGGGATCCTGGCAGACTCCTCAGAGCAGAACTAACCAGTAAACAACGGGAATACAGAAAAGGAGAAATACCAGAAGGGGTCCTGCTGTTAGACCGAGGCAACATCCTTCTGAGGCGCAAACAATCGGTGGCCGGAACGCCGAGCAAGTAAGAGACTTTAAGTACATTGCAAACCACGGCAGGACAGCTAATTACAGGTTGGCTGTCTCACTTAACACCTAAGCAGACAACGGAGGCAGCTGTGGGAGAGGGGCGACTCTAGAGTCCCGGAAGAACTCCAGGCCTACCCCGTCATACGGGTGCGTCCTACCATATCACCTGGAGGACGGAGAAAGAACAGTAGAGACAGAAAGAAACAGTTGTGAGGACTATCCCGGGAGCTCAGCAGGGAAGAACTACAACACACAGCGCTAGAAGGTAGATACTGATTCCCACCTGTGAGGAGAACTCCTGATGTGTCGTTGGACCGGCCGGTCTCTGAAAACCCAGTTAACAGCGCTCTGGACTGAGGTCTCCAACATCTTCAGTAAAGAGGTAAAGAGACTGCAAACTGGTGTCCTCATTATTTACCGCGACCTGCACCGCTACAACACCACTTATTGCACCGGACGTCCCCCACTGACAGACAGGGCCACGGACCGGGTCTAGCCACCGTGACAACCCCAGGACTGAGACCTAGAGGCCCGGCTCCGGGTACCCCTCGGCCCTGCGGCGGTGTGGGGGCGCTCCATCATTGTCCTACATGTGAAGTGACACTATACTATATGTGATGTCAGTATCCTACATGTGAGGTGACACTATACTACATGTGATGTCGGTGTCCTACATGTGAGGTGACACTATACTATATGTGATGTCAGTGTCCTACATGTGAGGTGACACTATACTACAGGTGATGTCGGTGTCCTACATGTGAGGTGACACTATACTATATGTGATGTCGGTGTCCTACACTACATGTGAGGTGACACTTTACTACATGTGAAGTGACACTATACTATATGTGATGTCAGTGTCCTACATGTGAAGTGACACTATACTATATGTGATGTCGGTGTCCTACATGTGAGGTGACACTTTACTACATGTGAGGTGACACTATACTATATGTGATGTCAGTGTCCTACATGTGAGGTGACACTATACTACAGGTGATGTCGGTGTCCTACATGTGAGGTGACACTATACTATATGTGATGTCGGTGTCCTACATGTGAGGTGACACTTTAGTACATGTGAAGTGACACTATACTATATGTGATGTCAGTGTCCTACATGTGAGGTGACACTATACTACATGGGAGGTGACACTATACTATATGTGATGTCGGTGTCCTACATGTGAGGTGACACTATACTATATGTGATGTCGGTGTCTTACATGTGAGGTGACACTATACTATATGTGATGTCGGTGTCCTACATGTGAGGTGACACTATACTATATGTGATGTCAGTGTCCTACATGTGAGGTGACACTATACTACATGGGAGGTGACACTATACTATATGTGATGTCGGTGTCCTACATGTGAGGTGACACTATACTATATGTGATGTCGGTGTCCTACATGTGAGGTGACACTATACTACAGGTGATGTCGGTGTCCTACATGTGAGGTGACACTATACTATATGTGATGTCAGTGTCCTACATGTGAGGTGACACTATACTATATGTGATGTCGGTGTCCTACACTACATGTGAGGTGACACTTTACTACATGTGAAGTGACACTATACTATATGTGATGTCAGTGGCCTACATGTGAAGTGACACTATACTATATGTGATGTCGGTGTCCTACATGTGAGGTGACACTATACTATATGTGATGTCAGTGTCCTACATGTGAGGTGACACTATACTATATGTGATGTTGGTGTCCTACATGTGAGGTGACACTATATGTGATGTCGGTGTCCTACATGTGAGGTGACACTATACTACATGTGAAGTGACACTATACTATATGTGATGTCGGTGTCCTACATGTGAGGTGACACTATACTACATGTTAGGTGACACTATACTATATGTGATGTCGGTGTCCTACATGTGAGGTGACACTATACTATATGTGATGTCGGTGTCCTACATGTGAGGTGACACTATACTATATGTGATGTCGGTGTCCTACATGTGAAGTGACACTATACTATATGTGATGTCAGTGTCCTACATGTGAGGTGACACTATACTATATGTGATGTCAGTGTCCTACATGTAAGGTGACACTATACTACATGTGAGGTGACACTATACTATATGTGATGTCGGTGTCCTACATGTAAGGTGACACTATACTACATGGGAGGTGACACTATACTATATGTGATGTCGGTGTCCTACATGTAAGGTGACACTATACTACATGTGAGGTGACACTATACTATATGTGATGTCAGTGTCCTACATGTGAGGTGACACTATACTACATGTGATGTCGGTGTCCTACATGTGAGGTGACACTATACTATATGTGATGTCATTGTCCTACATGTGAGGTGACACTATACTATATGTGATGTCAGTGTCCTACATGTGAGGTGACACTATACTATATGTGATGTCGGTGTCCTACATGTGAGGTGACACTATACTATATGTGATGTCAGTGGCCTACATGTGAAGTGACACTATACTATATGTGATGTCGGTGTCCTACATGTGAGGTGACACTATACTATATGTGATGTAGGTGTCTTACATGTGAGGTGACACTATACTATATGTGATGTCGGTGTCCTACATGTGAAGTGACACTATACTATATGTGATGTCAGTGGCCTACATGTAAGGTGACACTATACTACATGGGAGGTGACACTATACTATATGTGATGTCGGTGTCCTACATGTGAGGTGAGGTGACACTATACTATATGTGATGTCGGTGTCCTACATGTGAAGTGACACTATACTATATGTGATGTCAGTGTCCTACATGTGAGGTGACACTATACTATATGTGATGTCAGTGTCCTACATGTGAGGTGACACTATACTATATGTGATGTCAGTGGCCTACATGTAAGGTGACACTATACTACATGGGAGGTGACACTATACTATATGTGATGTCGGTGTCCTACATGTGAGGAGACACTATACTATATGTGATGTCAGTGTCCTACATGTGAGGTGACACTATTCTATATGTGATGTCGGTGTCCTACATGTGAGGTGACACTATACTACATGTGAGGTGACACTATACTATATGTGATGTCGGTGTCCTACATATCAGCTGACACTATACTATATGTGATGTCGGTGTCCTACATGTGAGGTGACACTATACTATATGTAATGTCGGTGTCCTACATGTGAGGTGACACTATACTATATGTGATGTCGGTGTCCTACATGTGAGGTGACACTATACTATGTGATGTCGGTGTCCTACATGTGAGGTGACACTATACTATATGTGATGTCGGTGTCCTACATGTGAAGTGACACTATACTATATGTGATGTCGGTGTCCTACATGTGAAGTGACACTATACTATATGTGATGTCGGTGTCCTACATGTGAAGTGACACTATACTGTATGTGATGTCGGTGTCCTACATGTGAAGTGACACTATACTACATGTTAGGTGACACTATACTATATGTGATGTCAGTGTCCTACATGTGAGGTGACACTATACTACATGTTAGGTGACACTATACTATATGTGATGTCAGTGTCCTACATGTGAGGTGACACTATACTATATGTGATGTCAGTGTCCTACATGTGAGGTGACACTATACTACATGTGAGGTGACACTATAATATATGTGATGTCAGTGTCCTACATGTGAGGTGACACTATACTATATGTGATGTCAGTGTCCTACATGTGAGGTGACACTATACTATATGTGATGTCAGTGTCCTACATGTGAGGTGACACTATACTACATGGTAGGCGACACTATACTATATGTGATGTCGGTGTCTTACATGTGAGGTGACACTATACTATATGTGATGTCAGTGTCCTACATGTGAGGTGACACTATACTACATGGTAGGCGACACTATACTATATGTGATGTCGGTGTCTTACATGTGAGGTGACACTATACTATATGTGATGTCGGTGTCTTACATGTGAAGTGACACTATACTATACGGGATGTCGGTGTCCTACATGTGAAGTGACACTATACTATATGGGATGTCAGTGCCCTACATGTGAAGTGACACTACACTATATGTGATGTCGGTGTCCTACATGTGAAGTGACACTATACTGTATGTGATGTCGGTGTCCTACATGTGAAGTGACACTATACTACATGTTAGGTGACACTATACTATATGTGATGTCAGTGTCCTACATGTGAGGTGACACTATACTACATGTTAGGTGACAATATACTATATGTGATGTCAGTGTCCTACATGTGAGGTGACACTATACTATATGTGATGTCAGTGTCCTACATGTGAGGTGACACTATACTATATGTGATGTCAGTGTCCTACATGTGAGGTGACACTATACTACATGTTAGGTGACACTATACTATATGTGATGTCGGTGTCTTACATGTGAGGTGACACTATACTATATGTGATGTCAGTGTCCTACATGTGAGGTGACACTATACTACATGTGAGGTGACACTATAATATATGTGATGTCAGTGTCCTACATGTGAGGTGACACTATTCTACATGTTAGGTGACACTATACTATATGTGATGTCGGTGTCTTACATGTGAGGTGACACTATACTATATGTGATGTCGGTTTCTTACATGTGAGGTGACACTATAGGTGATGTTGGTGTCCTACATGTGAGGTGACACTATAGGTGATGTCGGTGTCCTACATGTGAGGTGACACTATACTACATGTTAGGTGACAATATACTATATGTGATGTCAGTGTCCTACATGTGAGGTGACACTATACTATATGTGATGTCAGTGTCCTACATGTGAGGTGACACTATACTACATGTTAGGTGACACTATACTATATGTGATGTCGGTGTCTTACATGTGAGGTGACACTATACTATATGTGATGTCAGTGTCCTACATGTGAGGTGACACTATACTACATGTGAGGTGACACTATAATATATGTGATGTCAGTGTCCTACATGTGAGGTGACACTATTCTACATGTTAGGTGACACTATACTATATGTGATGTCGGTGTCTTACATGTGAGGTGACACTATACTATATGTGATGTCGGTTTCTTACATGTGAGGTGACACTATAGGTGATGTTGGTGTCCTACATGTGAGGTGACACTATAGGTGATGTCGGTGTCCTACATGTGAGGTGACACTATAGGTGATGTCGGTGTCCTACATGTGAGGTGACATTATACTGTATGTGATGTCGGTGTCTTACATGTGAGGTGACGCTATACTATATGTGATGTCGGTGTCCGAGGTGACACTATACTATGTCCCTGTCACACATCATGATGTCCGCACAGCCACCACAATCTACATTATGTAATGCTGGTGGGTATGGACCCACTGTGCCATGGGCCAGGTTTACCCTGGAGGGGTGTAACTAAGTGGCTACCAAGTATTCACTAGAGCCTCTCTGATGGTATGGATAGGCTTGCCAGCCGGTTATCACCAGATAAGGGCAGTTATTGGGTCTATAGCAGCTGACTGGAGGGTCAGAAAAACAGGTATGAGAGACAGATGAATGTAGGCAAAAACTTGGTCAAACAATCCGAGGTCAGGGCAGGCAGCACCATTTCAATATATGTAGCCAAAAACTAGTCAGTAGCATCATAGCAGAAGACGCCTGAAGAATGGACAGGTCACGTCTTTTAACCACTTTGCGCCTTTGGAAACCTAAAGCGATTAAAAGAAGCTAAAAAGACTGAACATATGAGCAGTAAGTCATTTTTACACATGAATGCATACGTTCATTATTTTTAGTGTTTATTTGTCGCTTTTTGAGGAAGCTATGAAGCATACCTGCCTGAAAAAGACATTTTGTGCACATACCCTAGTGCCTAACACCCAAACAAAGAGACACATAAGAACGATCATGACATCCCTAAGGGTTAAATGGGAGGTGGGGAAGGGGGAATGAAACATATAAAATGGCAAAAGTTAACAAAATCAGACCCTAAAAAACAGACGTATTTTGGAAAGCGCTCTATGGTTGCCATAGTGTAAGGAATTTGATAGAATGTATTCAAGTTTTCTGAACCCCTACAACCTCATAAGTTAACCTTCAAACCTTTCCCACCATTGTTCTTCCAGTGTCTCGGAATAACTGCATGACGTTCAAGCAACAAGAAATGTTACAATAAACCTTTACACTGATTTTTCTATTAATAAAGTATGTGGCAAACATTGATTTTGTTGATGTCAGTCAGTTGCTTTATTATCAGTGACTTTACCGTCAGGTGGTTGACACATGGTCAGTCATCAATCCATCAGATAGAAACAAGTACAAAACAGTAGAAATCTCATGTAGGACCAGATTCGCATTTAAACAGACGTATACGCCTGAATTGACAAAAACATATTCAGACTTACATGACAGCACTTCCGTAGACTAAAATGGGCAAGACGTAATTTAAAAAAAATGTCCTTTTGACTTGTTTTTTTCAGGTTTATGTCGTATTGCTGTATTTTTGTATGTACATAAAACGTAGTTGATCACTTTTTTTGGATTTCTTAAAAATGCACAATACAAGTATAACATGGTTTTACTTTAGGAGAATGCACTGCGACCATTTTTCAGTCTCGTTCACAGCCTTTCAGCTCATTAACGGTTTCATTTTCCGGCATATATGAGTAATGTTTCCACTAGGTAAAGGGACAATGCTGTGTTTTTATTGCTACTGACAGAGAGATACAATGGATGTCTGTTGCAGGGTCATTACGATGTAATAATAGGCGCGCAGCCAGTGAAGGTGATAAAGAAACATATAGCCCGGGGACAGGTTATGAACTTCAACGAAAGAAAAGAAATTCCAAGCCAGCCGTAAGAAAAATGATTTGATGCTTAGCATGAAGTGTTGTCAGTTTTAGTAGATTTGTAGAGGTCAGAGAAGGACTGAACCTCACCTTAAATGACATTGTTGAGGCAGTAAAATACATTTCGCCCTCAAATTTTAGTTTCAGTCTATTTCCTCCAAAATCATATTGGTCATTTGTTCAGATGCATATTTCCCTTGCCTAGGCCTCATTCACATGAATATGTTTAATCTATGGTTTACACGGATATAACTTGTACCCACTGTAGCCTATGGTGCTGTTCACATGTCCGTGTTATTTTGGCAGACTGAGCAGATAAAAGGAGTGACGTGCTCATACTTCGCGCGGCTTTCACTGGGAAGCTGCATGTTCTCTATAATTAATAGTAAAGAGTAAAAGCCGCTTGCGTCTTCCTGAAACAGTTCGGCCTGGGAAATCTCGATGCCGAAGCCGATGTCTATGTGACACGGTGGGCACATATTCTTAGAGAAGGGGTGGGCAATTCATTTTCCTGAGGGGACACATGAGAGACCGTGACTGATGTGGAGGGCCAAACAAACAGGCTGAAATTAAATCTGATCAATATTAATATATTCATTATAATTTGTTATATTTGAATTGTATTACTTAATATTGAGCAGAATTAGATATTCGGACATCCCCTATATACCGTAAGAGCCTACACACAGCCTCCTATATAAAGTATAAGCCCCAACATATCCTCCTACATTCAGTATGAGCCCTCATATAGCCTCCTACATTCAGTATGAGCCCCACATAGCCAGCTATATACAGTATGAGCCCCACATAGCTTCCCATAAAAAGTATGAACCCCACTAAGCCTCCTTTATACAGTATGAGCTCCACATAGCCTCCATATATGCAGTGTGAATGCCACGTAGCCTCTATATGCAGTGTGAGCACTATATAGCCTGCTATGTACATATGATAATCGCATTGTGTTATGTTGATGTTTTTCTCAAGGAAAGGGTTAGCAACTAGTGGGAAGCTCCATATATAGTATGTGAGCCCCACATAGCCTCCATATATACAGTGTGAGCCCCACATAGCCTCCATATATACAGTGTGAGCCCCACATAGCCTCCATATATACAGTGTGAGCCCCACATAGCCTCCATATATACAGTGTGAGCCCCACATAGCTTCCATATATACTGTGCGAGCCTCACATAGCCTCCATATATAGTGTGAGCCACACATAGCCTACTTTTATACAGTGTGAGTCCCACATAGCTTCCATATATACAGTGAGCTCCATATTATGCAGTGTGAGCCCCATATAGCCTCCTACATACATATGATAATTGTATTGTGTTATGTTGTTGTTTTTGTTAACTGTTGCACTGATTTATACATGTACTGTGAAAACTATTGCCAATGAAGAAGTTTTAGTAAGGAAAGGGTTTGCAATTAGAGGGAAGCTCAAGGAGGAGTTTCATCTGTATAAGGGGCTGTTTAGGCCTAGCTCATCAGAATGCCTATAATTATAACACAAGTGAACATCAACCAGACAGAAAGCAAGTTTTATCAACCATTTCTCTGCCTGTTTAAAAACATGCTTTATCTCATAGAAAAAATAAAGTGTGATCTCATGCAGTAATGTCTGTATACTTTTTTGCTTCCTGCCCGTTCTGGAGATGTGGTATGATCAGACCATGTTCCATTTATAAGATTATTATTATGCTTCAGGAAATGGAAAACTAACTCCTTCAAAAATTCCCCAAATAAGGAGATTTCTTTAAGCAGTTTGCACAACGAAAGTCATAATTTTTTAATAGTTATTAAGGTTGAAGGAAGACTTTAAGTATATCTAGTTCAACCCATAGCCTAACCTAACATGCCCTAACATGTTGATCCAGAGGAAGGCAAAAAAAAAACCATGTGGCAAAGAGTAAGCTCCACATTGGGGAAAAAAATTCCTTCCCGACTCCACATAATGCATTAAAAAAAAAAAAAAAAAAATCTGTTTACACATATATTAATCATCAATTCATCCTACTAAATTATAACACATGAAGAAAACTAATTAGGCTCTGTTTTCTCTTTTTTTTCTGACATGTCAGCGATATAAGCCAAACGTCCTCCTGACATAAATCTTTGGCATAAATCTCCGTATGTCACTTGATGGGCATACATAGATATAGGTGCTCCTAACCAAGATAAGGTGATGATTCATATACAAAAGGCTGGAGAAACAGTGACTTCTGCTATTTAGTTTTTTGATGATTTTTAGTGTCATAGAAAACATTAAAATCCAGAAGTCAACTCCAGAAGGAGAAAGTGCATTCAATCTAAAACCCATTTTGAAGTAGAACCACATATTTACAGTTGTGGCCAAAAGTATTCACACCCCTGCAATTCTGTCAGATAATACTCAGTTTCTTCCTGAAAATGATTGCAAACACAAATTCTTTGGTATTATTATCTTCATTTAATTTGTCTTAAATGAAAAAACACAAAAGAGAATGAAGCAAAAAGCAAAACATTGATCATTTCACACAAAACTCAAAAAATGGGCGAGACAAAAGTATTGGCCCCCTCAGCCTAATACTTGGTTGCGCAACCTTCAGCCAAAATAACTGCGACCAACCGCTTCCGGTAACCATCAATGAGTTTCTTACAATGCTCTGCTGGAATTTTAGACCATTCTTCTTTGGCAAACTGCTCCAGGTCCCTGATATTTGAAGGGTGCCTTCTCCAAACTGCCATTTTTAGATCTCTCCACAGGTGTTCTATGGGATTCAGGTCTGGACTCATTGCTGGCCACCTTAGAAGTCTCCAGTGCTTTCTCTCAAACCATTTTCTAGTGCTTTTTGAAGTGTGTTTTGGGTCATTGTCCTGCATTGTCCTGCTCACCCATGACCTCTGAGGGAGACCCAGCTTTCTCATACTGGGGGCCCTTACATTATGCTGCAAAATTTGTTGGTAATCTTCAGACTTCATAATGCCATGCACACGGTGAAGCAGTCCAGTGCCAGAGGCAGCAAAGCAACCCCAAAACATCAGGGAACCTCCGCCATGTTTGACTCTAGGGACCGTGTTCTTTTCTTTGAATGCCTCTTTTTTTCTCTTGTAAACTCTATGTTGATGCCTTTGCCCAAAAAGCTCTACTTTTGTCTCATCTGACCAGAGAACATTCTTCCAAAACGTTTTAGGCTTTTTCAGGTAAGTTTTGGCAAACTCCAGCCTGGCTTTTTTATGTCTCGGGGTAAGAAGTGGGGTCTTCCTGGGTCTCCTACCGTACAGTCCCTTTTCATTCAGACACCGACAGATAGTACGGGTTGACACTGTTGTACCCTCGGACTGCAGGGCAGCTTGAACTTGTTTGGATGTTTGTCGAGGTTCTTTATCCAACATCCGCACAATCTTGCGTTGAAATCTCTTGTCAATTTTTCTTTTCCGTCCACATCTAGGGAGGCTAGCCACAGTGCCATGGGCTTTAAACTTCTTGATGACACTGCGCACGGTAGACACAGGAACATTCAGGTCTTTGGAGATGGACTTGTAGCCTTGAGATTGCTCATGCTTCCTCACAATTTGGTTTCTCAAGTCCTCAGACAGTTCTTTGGTCTTCTTTCCTTTCTCCATGCTCAATGTGGTACACACAAGGACACAGGACAGAGGTTGAGTCAACTTTAATCCATGTCAACTGGCTGCAAGTGTGACTTAGTTATTGCCAACGCCTGTTAGGTGCCACAGGTAAGTTATAGGTGCTGTTAATTACACAAATTAGAGAAGCATCACATGATTTTTTGAACAGTGTCAAAACTTTTGTCCACCCCCTTTTTTATGTTTGGTGTGGAATTATATCCAATTTGGCTTTAGGACAATTAATTTTGTGTTTTTTCATTTAAGACAAATTAAATGAAGATAATAATACCAAATAATTTGTATTTGCAATCATTTTCAGGAAGAAACAGATTATTCTCTGACAGAATTGCAGGGGTGTCAATACCTTTGGCCACAACTGTAACATAGGGAAAGAGAGAAAATTATGTGTAGCTGAAAGGTGTGAAAAACTTATTAAAACACCCAGAGAACCACCTTACCAAAGGATATGGGTGGGATGGGAGCCCCGGACATATATAAAATATTATCAGGCAACTCATTTAACTAGAACAATCTATTGGATCAGGAACTCAGAGGATACACAGTGGCTCAACATAGAAGCAGCAATGTCTCCTCTAACCCCTGCGCTCCATATTACTAGGACACAATAAAGACCTGATTCCAACTGAATACAAAAATATACACACATTAACCACAATTAAAATCTGGAAAAAACTTGGCAGTGCCTTAGCTCCTCCTTTCTCCCCTTTAACTAAAGTCACTGACCTAATAGATTCCCTCCCCCTTCGTGCCTTGCACATTCCGGTTGAGCAGCTATTTGAAGATGGAACGCTTCTTTCACTGCAAGAATTACACAAAATCCCTGGGCTATCGGGCCTCACCTTCCTACAACGTGGAAAACTTTCCCACCTTTTTTGCCAACAGAATCACCCGGTTGATTTAAGTAGACCTTTAACCCCCTATGAGGTTTTATGTGCTAGATCAAAACCCTTACCAAAACTCTCTCAACAATTTACCATCCCTTACTCAAATGGATATACCTTTGAAGAGGGCATATTTAGCCCATTGGGAAAGAGACATAGGTACCCCCTTTTCTGAACTACAGATCAAGCATATATACAGAAACTCTCATGGCCCTTCGAACTGTGTACGTATCCAGGAAAACTCATTCAAAATTATTACTAGATGGCACATCACGCCTAAGCGGATTCACAGATGGCACCAGGCTTCAACTATTAACTGTTGGAGATGTGGAGCAAAGGATGGTAGCTATATACACATCTGGTGGTCATGCCCGAAGCTTTGCCTTTTTTGGAATGAGGTGTCCTCGATCATACATAAATTATTGGGCAAACGTGTAACTCTGAAACCGGAAAATCTCTTCCTAAATCTCCCAATTTGGCCTAATAATAGGTGCACCACTAAGCTAGCTCAGTTCATTATGGCGGCTGGGAAATCATTGATCCCGTCAAACTAGAACTCAACTACCATACCCACTACTCAACAACTTTATTCCAAAATCGAACAGTTGTACCATGTAGAGGAATTAGCAGCAAGAGTCAACCATACCTCTGCTAACTTTCAAAACATCTGGACGCCCTGGACCCTATTCAGGACACAGACATCCTACTCTGATGTTCAAGATATTTTTCAACAAAATTGAAAGTAACTATAAATCCTATATTTACGGTAATTCAGTTTTTATATAATAGATATTAGACGTTTATTTTACCCGTAATGCAATTATTTATTTGCATTCTGTTACGGTTATTTTTCCTGAAAATGTATGTAGTACGTTATCTAATATATAAAGCTGAATGTGTGTATGTGTGTGTGTGTGTGTGTGTGTATGTCCGTGATTGGCATCTTCACCGTCACAGCTACAGCCACAAAATTTTGCACAGTCACACGTCTGGACCCCGAGAGCGCCATAGGCTATGTTGTGAGGTGAAATTTTAAACCCATGCTTTCCAATTCACCAAACAATTTTGCCCCTATCTACATAATGGGGAAAAAGTGAAAGGAAAAGTGTTGGAGGCGTCGCTGCTACAGGCACAAAATTTTGCACAGTCACACGTCTGGACCCCGAGAGCGTCAAAGCCATGTTGTGAGGTGAAATTTTAACCCCGCGCTTTCCAATTCACCAAACAATTTTGCCCCTATCTACATAATGGGGAAAAAATGAAAGGAAAAGTGTTGGAGGCAAATTAACAGCTGACAGATGTGAACAAGGGGGACTTAAAGAATGACAGCGATGGCGCCAAAGAGTATATACTGTACAGTTGCTAAGGTGGGGCCCCAACATGGGATAATCACCACACCACCACGGGGATATGAACACACACACAAAATGCGCCAAAACTCAAAAATGCGCTCAAAACTCGCCACGCGCAAAACTCTCCACATGCAAAACTCGCCACACGTGCAAAACTCACCTCATGGAAAACTCGCCACATGCAAAACTTGCACACGCGGAAAAATTGCCACATGCACAAAAGTTGCAACACATGCAAAAGTTGCCTCACACAAAACTTGCACATACTCAAAAGGCACCACACATAAAACTCGCCACGCGCAAAACTCGCCATGCGCAAAACTTGCTGCACACAACTTGCTACACTAACCTGTCACATGCAACTCGACACACAAAAAGTTGCTACACGCATGTCGCCACACAAAACTCATCTCACAAAAGTCGCTACATGCATGTCGCCACACGCAACTCAACACACACAACTTGACACACGAAACTCGCTCTAAAACACACACAAGTCTGGTATTATCCTTCAAAAATAAAAATCTGTTTAATAAGCAGACAAACTACAAGAGCAACAAATGTACCATATAGGAATCTGGCAGCTGTCAGTCACATGACCTGTCTATTATGTGTATGTGTGAGCTAATATATACTGCCAGGGGGTGGGCTTACTGTAGGCTGGGGATTTATCAGGCTGCCAATTTAGCTTACAAATACTGAGGTAAAAATACTGACCAAATAACGTCTGAATGAGGTCTAATACAGGAGGAGATGACATACAGATATATACTATATACAGGAAGAGATGACACACAGGTATATACTATTTACAGGGGAGATGACACACAGGTATATACTATATACAGGAGGAGATGACACACAGATATATACTATATACAGGAGAGATGACACACAGGTATATACTATATAGCGGAGGAGATGACATACAGGTACATACTACTAACAGCAGGAGATGACATACAGGTATATACTATATACAGGAGGAGATGACACACAGGTATATACTATATACAGGAGCAGATTACCTACAGGTATATAGTATATACAGGAGGAGATGACATACAGGTATATGCTATGTATAGGAGGAGATGACATACAGGTATATACTATATACAGGAGGAGATGACACACAGATATATACTATATATAGGTGAGATGACACACAGGTATATACTATATACAGGAGGAGATTACATACAGGTATATACTATATATAGGAGGAGATGACATACAGGTATATACTATATACAGGGGACATGACACACAGCAGGTACAGTGGGGCAAAAAAGTATTTAGTCATTCAGCAATAGTGCAAGTTCCACCACTTAAAAAGATGAGAGGCGTCTGTAATTTACATCATAGGTAGACCTCAACTATGGGAGACAAACTGAGAAAAAAAAATCCAGAAAATCACATTGTCTGTTTTTTTATCATTTTATTTGCATATTATGGTGGAAAATAAGTATTTGGTCAGAAACAAAATTTCATCTCAATACTTTGTAATATATCCTTTGTTGGCAATGACAGAGGTCAAACGTTTTCTGTAAGTCTTCACAAGGTTGCCACACACTGTTGTTGGTATGTTGGCCCATTCCTCCATGCAGATCTCCTCTAGAGCAGTGATGCTTTTGGCTTTTCGCTTGGCAACACGGACTTTCAACTCCCTCCAAAGGTTTTCTATAGGGTTGAGATCTGGAGACTGGCTAGGCCACTCCAGGACCTTGAAATGCTTCTTACGAAGCCACTCCTTCGTTGCCCTGGCGGTGTGCTTTGGATCATTGTCATGTTGAATGACCCAGCCACGTTTCATCTTCAATGCCCTTGCTGATGGAAGGAGGTTTGCACTCAAAATCTCATGATACATGGCCCCATTCATTCTTTCATGTACCCGGATCAGTCGTCCTGGCCCCTTTGCAGATAAACAACCCCAAAGCATGATGTTTCCACCACCATGCTTTACAGTAGGTATGGTGTTTGATGGATGCAACTCAGTATTCTTTTTCCTCCAAACACGACAAGTTGTGTTTCTACCAAACAGTTTCAGTTTGGTTTCATCAGACCATAGGACATTCTCCCAAAACTCCTCTGGATCATCCAAATGCTCTCTAGCAAACTTCAGACGGGCCCGGACATGTACTGGCTTAAGCAGTGGGACACGTCTGGCACTGCAGGATCTGAGTCCATGGTGGCGTAGTGTGTTACTTATGGTAGGCCTTGTTACATTGGTCCCAGCTCTCTGAGTTCATTCACTAGGTCCCCCCGCGTGGTTCTGGGATTTTTGCTCACCGTTCTTGTGATCATTCTGACCCCACGGGGTGGGATTTTGCGTGGAGCCCCAGATCGAGGGAGATTATCAGTGGTCTTGAATGTCTTCCATTTTCTAATTATTGCTCCCACTGTTGATTTCTTCACTCCAAGCTGGTTGGCTATTGCAAATTCAGTCTTCCCAGCCTGGTGCAGGGCTACAATTTTGTTTCTGGTGTCCTTTGACAGCTCTTTGGTCTTCACCATAGTGGAGTTTGGAGTCAGACTGTTTGAGGGTGTGCACAGGTGTCTTTTTATACTGATAACAAGTTTAAACAGGTGCCATTACTACAGGTAATGAGTGGAGGAAAGAGGAGACTCTTAAAGAAGAAGTTACAGGTCTGTGAGAGCCAGAAATCTTGATTGTTTGTTTCTGACCAAATACTTATTTTCCACCATAATATGCAAATAAAATGATAAAAAAACAGACAATGTGATTTTCTGGATTTTTATTTCTCAGTTTGTCTCCCATAGTTGAGGTCTACGTATGATGTAAATTACAGACGCCTCTCATCTTTTTAAGTGGTGGAACTTGCACTATTGCTGAATGACTAAATACTTTTTTGCCCCACTGTATATACTATATACAGGGGAGATGACATACAGGTATATACTATATACAGGAGATGACATACAGGTGTATACTATATATAAGGGAGATGACAAACATGTATATACTGAGGTGAAAATGAGAGGTGTGAGGTGAAAATGAAAAGGTGTGAGTGCAAAATGAGAGGAGTGAGGGAAAATAGTGGAGTGATCGGAAAATGACAGATGTGAGGTCGAAATGACAAGTGTTAGGGGGGAATGAGAGGAGTGAGGGGGAAAATAAGAGGAGTGAGGGGGAAAATGAGAGGTGTGAGGGAGAAAATGAGAGATGTGAGGGGGAAAATGAAAGATGTGATGGGGAAAATGAGAGGCGTGATGGGAAAATAAGAGAAGTGAGGTGCTATAACTAACCACAGATATTTACTATGCCCAGGCAACGCCGGGCTCTTCAGTTAGTCGAATATATAAACTGAATGTGTGTATGTGTGTATGTATGTATGTATGTGTGTATGTCCGGGATTGGCATCTGAACCGTCGCAGCTACAGCCACAAAATTTTGCACAGTCACACTTCTGGACCCCGAGAGCGTCATAGGCTATGTTGTGAGGTGAAATTTTAAGCCCGCGCTTTCCAATTCACCAAACAATTTTGCCCCTATCTACATAATGGGGAAAAAGTGAAAGGAAAAGTGTTGGAGGCGTCGCAGCTACAGGCCCAAAATTTTGCACAGTCACACGTCTGGACCCTGAGAGCGTCAAAGCTATGTTGTGAGGTGAAATTTTAACCCTGCGCTTTCCAATTCACCAAACAATTTTGCCCCTATCTACATAATGGGGAAAAAATGAAAGGAAAAGTGTTGGAGGCAAATTGACAGCTGCCAGATGTGAACAAGGGGGACTTAAAGAATGACAGCGATGGCGCCAAAGAGTATATACTGTACAGTTGCTAAGGTGGGGCCCCAACATGGGATAATCACCACACCACGACGGGGATATGAACACACACACAAAATGCGCCACACACTACCACTTGCTCGAACACATATACCACCCTCAGCGCACATTTCACCACACATACACCAACCTCGCCACATAAAAGTAGAAACACAAAAGTCGCCGCTCAAAACTCGCCACGCGCAAAACTCTCCACATGCAAAACTTGCCACACGTGCAAAACTCACCTCATGGAAAACTCGCCACACGCAAAACTTGCACACGCAGAAAAATTGCCACACGCAGAAAAATTGCCACATGCACAAAAGTTGCAACACATGCAAAAGTTGCCTCACACAAAACTTGCACATACTCAAAAGGCACCACACATAAAACTCGCCACGCGCAAAACTCGCCATGCGCAAAACTTGCTGCACACAACTTGCTACACTAACCTGTCACATGCAACTCGACACAAAAAGTTGCTACACGCATGTCGCCACACAAAGCTCATCTCACAAAAGTCGCTACATGCATGTCGCCACACGCAACTCAACACACACAACTTGACACACGAAACTCGCCCTAAAACACACACAAGTCTGGTATTATCCTTCAAAAATAAAAATCTGATTAATAAGCAGACAAACTACAAGAGCAACAAATGTACCATATAGGAATCCGGCAGCTGTCAGTCACATGACCAGTCTATTATGTGTATGTGTGAGCTAATATATACTGCCAGGGGGTGGGCTTACTGTTGGCTGGGGATTTATCAGGCTGCCAATTTAGCTTACAAATACTGAGGTAAAAATACTGACCAAATAACGTGTGAACGAGGGCTAATACAGGAGGAGATGACATACAGATATATACTATATACAGGAGGAGATGACACACAGGTATATACTATTTACAGGGGAGATGACACACAGGTATATACTATATACAGGAGGAGATGACATACAGATATATACTATATACAGGAGGAGATGACACACAGATATATACTATATACAGGAGAGATGACACACAGGTATATACTATATAGAGGAGGAGATGACATACAGGTACATACTACATACAGGAGATGACATACAGGTATATACTATATACAGGAGGAGATGACACACAGGTATATACTATATACAGGAGCAGATTACCTACAGGTATATAGTATATACAGGAGGAGATGACATACAGGTATATGCTATGTATAGGAGGAGATGACATACAGGTATATACTATATACAGGAGGAGATGACACACAGATATATACTATATATAGGTGAGATGACACACAGGTATATACTATATACAGGAGATTACATACAGGTATATCTAATATATAAAGCTGAATGTGTGTATGTATGTATGTATGTGTGTATGTCCGGGATTGGCATCTGCACCGTCGCAGCTACAGCCACAAAATTTTGCACAGTCACACGTCTGGACCCCGAGAGCGTCATAGGCTATGTTGTGAGGTGAAATTTTAACCCCGCGCGTTCCAATTCACCAAACAATTTTGCCCCTATCTACATAATGGGGAAAAAGTGAAGGGAAAAGTGTTGGAGGAAAATTGACAGCTGCCAGATGTGAACAATGAGGACTTAGAGAATGAGAGCGATGGCGCCAAAGAGTATATACCGTACAGTTGCTAAGGTGGGGCCCCGAGATGGGATACTCACCACACACGGGGATATGAACACAAACACAAAATGCGCCACACACTACCACGTGCTTGAACACATATACGACCCTCAGCACACCACATTCACCACACACACACCAACCTCGCCACATAAAAGTCGAAACACAAAAGTCACCACTCAAAACTCGCAACGCGCAAAACGCGCTACATGCAAAACTCGCCATATGCAAAACTAGGCTCACGCAAAACTCGCCACACGTGCAAAACTCACCTCATGGAAAACTCACCTCATGCAAAACTTGCACACACAGAAAAATTGCCACATGTACAAAAGTTGCACCACATGCAAAAGTTGCCTCACACAAAACTTGCACATACTCAAAACGCACCACACATAAAACTCGCCACGCGCAAAACTCGCCATGCACAAATCTTGCTGCACACAACTTGCTACACTAACCTGTCACATGCAACTCGACACACAAAATGTTGCTACACGCATGTCACCACACAAAACTCATCTCACAAAAGTCGCTACACGCATGTCGCCACACGCAACTCAACACACACAACTTGACACATGAAACTCGCCCTAAAACACACACAAGTCTGGTATTGTCCTTCAAAAATAAAAATCTGATTAATAAGCAGACAAACTACAAGAGCAACAAATGTACCATATAGGAAATACGGCAGCTGTCAGTCACATGACCTGTCTATTATGTGTATGTGTGAGCTAATATATACTGCCAGGGGGGAGGGCTTCCTGTTGGCTGGGGATTTATCAGGCTGCCAATAGCAACCAATCACAGCTCAGCTTCTATTTTGCTACAGTTAATTAACCTGAGCTCTGATTGGTTAATATAGGCAACAAAGACATTCTCAGTATAACAAAGCTAATATATGTTGTGAAATTCTTCTATTAGCTTAGTTTTTGCCTTTTAATAATTACATTTCTATCTATTTGTTTTGTGGTTTTTGTGTGCAGAATAAATTTTTGTTAACACATTCTATTTTGCTAACAGCAGTCATTAACCCGGGAGAAGCCGGGTAGTACAGCTAGTTTCTTAATAAAAAGAATATTGAAAGAAAGAAAACACCCAGAGAACCTAGGCCCCCCTTTTCCCTAGTGTGGACAGGTAATTCAGACTGGCATATATGCTGGGAATAGACATGTAGACATGTAGTCTTGAGCTTGCTTAATGAAAGAAGGACAAGTATGCTTTTCTCAGGGGTATGCTGCTAAGATAAAAGACCCTCCTCAGACTTTGTGTATCCAATGTATAGTTATGAATATTGTGGTTTGCACAGATATTCATGAGACATACATTTTCAACTTCAGGACTAATAGGGGAAGAATATGCATATTTTTTCATAACTGTGAGACTTGCCAATCAGCCCCAAATCAATATTGGCCAGATAGGAAACATGGCATAACTGTTGTCAGCTATCTATGAAAAGGTAAAATCTCGATGAAAAATATGATAGCAATATCGAATGCCCGCGACCCTCCAGAGTGAAGATATGGTAAATACTGGGAATATCTTAATTTTTTTAAACAGTTGCCACATCCCATGAACAGCCCTATTATGAGCCATCAAGGGGAGGTGTGTGGGTGTAACTTAGGTGCTGATAAAAAGACAAGGCAAATTATGATCTGTGTTCAATGCTGGAAGATACATCGCCGTGTAGGCTTCATCCATGTTTACGGACATCTTCATTCGGAGCGCTTCCCTCCATAAATCTGAAGCCATTGCAGTGTCGCCAGGTTTAATATGTTTCTGTTGTTAATCCTGTTTTATGTAATTATATATGCTGTATTGTTTTGTCCCAGGTGTAAACTGTTTTGTATATTTTTTTATAAACACTGCATATATTTCTAGATTAAATATAAAATGTAATAGTTCTGTTCCTTTTGTTTTGTAAACTGCATACCTGAATGCCGTACACTACCTGTATGGTGTCCAATCGGCCTGTAAACGATTGGTGGAGGCAGTGAGTAGCTAGTTTTGGTATTGCAGAACCCCGAAGAATTTTCCTTATTTCTGCATACATTTGACCTAACACTATATCAAATTTTCACATACGTTCTAAAAGTAGATAAATGGAACCGAATGAAACAAATCAGTCACAAATATTAGATTTTGTCATTTTTTTTTGGTAAATGGTCCTACATCATGTCTGCTAGGCTACTTTCACACTTGCGTCGTGTGACGTACGTCGCAATCCGTCATTTTGGGAAAAAAAATGGATTCTGCAAAAGTGCCCGCAGGATGCGTTTTTTCCCCATAGACTTGCATTGCCGACAGATCACCACGTATGGCCATACGTTGCGTCCGTCATGAACTGGATGCGTTGTGTTTTGGCGGACCGTCGGCACGAAAAAACGTTCAAGGGAACGTTTTTTCGTACGTCGCGTCTGCCATTTTCTACCGCGCATGTGCGGCCAGAACTCCACCCCCTCCTCCCCGGACTTTAGAATGGGCAGCGGATGCGTTGAAAAACTGCATCCGCTGCCCACATCGTGCATAATTTTCCCAACGTGTGTCAGTACCTCGCGCCGACGCTTAGCGACGGACCCGTACTGACGCAAGTGTGAAAGAGGCCTTAGTATCAACAGTATGTGAACCTTTTTCTTTCAGTATCTGGTGTGACCCCCTTATGAAGCAATAACTGCATCTTAGGCTCCTTTCACACATCAGTTTTTTGCCGTCAGTCACAATTCATTGGCTTGACTGATCCGTCGCAGATTGTGAAAAACTTATGCGAAGGATCCTTTTTTTGGACAGATCCGACTAGCGGATCTGGCTAAATAAATCGAAGCATGCTCAGTTAAAAAAACGGAATCCGTCGCCGGATTCCGTCATTTGACGGATCCGGCGCCCATAGGTTTCCATTCAAGCACACGACGGATCCATCGCTGTCTCTTTTTTCGACTGACATAAAAAACGTTACTTTGTCCATTTTCTCCGGCCACCGGACAAACAATATTCAACGGATCCGGTTAAAGATGGATGAACCGTGAGGCCCTCCATCACAATCCGTCGCTAATACAAGTCTACGAGAAAAAACGGATCCGGCGGCATCAGTCGCCAGATCAGTTTTTTTCTAAATTCGACGGATTGCGACTGATAGCAAAAAACTGATGTGTGAAAGGGAAATAAGGGAGCAGTCAGACAGCCATATAACATGGATGATAATCACATTGCAGCGCATGGACTGGCCATCTGTTCTTCTGACCCAAGCATGACAGCTGCATAGAAATACATGAAGAGGTCAGGTCTCAATCAGGTCCAATATTTTGGTCTTACCATCTACAAAACATAGATACAATGATCTTCTAGTCTATCCAGTTGATCCTTAGTAAATTGCAGACAGGCAGAAATTCTTATTGTTGGCGAGCAATGGCTTTCTCATTGCAATCTTGCGATGTATACCATGTTGTTCAATGTCCTCCTTATGAATGACTCAAACATCAGCATTAACTAATTAGCATTAACAAAAATACTTTGTGACTTTGTGGACTTTATATACACATTGTTCTTGTAATGAACTTTGTTGGTTGACTGCTCTTGTGGAAGGTAATAATGCTTTTGAAATTCCTCCATTTGTACACATCTGTCCTGGTGGAGTTCAAACTTTTTATTGCTGGTTTTATAACTTTTTCCAGCCTGGTGAGCATGTACAACTTTTCTTTGGAGGTCCTCAGAAATCTCACTTGTTTATGCTGTGAAGGCTGACACCAGAGAGATCACACAGAATCCCACCGATGCCACCACTTGTGATAAATGACGCCAGAGACATCATGCAGAATACCTCCATTGCCACCACATGTGACAAACCCGCACCGCGCCACCCCACCTGAGGTCACTATTACATCAGCGAGATCACATATATTCTCACTTGCACCAACGTGACGTTCCCAACCCCCTGGGGACACATAAGGACAGCTTGGCGCAGTTTTACACACACACTCCCTGTCCACACAGATCCAGGGAGGAACGGGGAGAGAGAGGATGTGGTCAACACAGTCACTGATGTGGCACCACTCTCGCTCACAACCCTGACAGGCTGAAAGGCTTCTTTCACTAGCACCAGTGAAACAGAGCGCTGCCAGCCCGGTAGGATTGTGACAATTTCCTCATTAGATTTAAGCCTGGTCAGTTAACAGGATTATATCAGGCCAGAAACCAGCACCGGTAGTATGTGAAGTTAAAACCGAGAACAAGGACATGTGAATTCCTTGAGTTAAAAGAGCACCCAAAGGTTAAATTATATTCTTAGTCGCCTTAAGGGCACACTAGACAATGCACTATATACACGATAGTTATACATATACAATGATCAGATATGCAAATACATTAGTGGTAGGACAAAATATAAAAACAGAATATATGCCCTTTACCAGGTGATGTTAGATCATGGATACGCTGGGCCACAGGGGTCATTGGCTGCCAACTGTCTCAGCACGTTACTCGACACATCCCCACATCTGAAGTCGACCTCATGCAGCACAGAGGGAGAGACCACATTCCCGCACACTAGCCTTTATCCCCTTTGGGTCACTCCCCTTCTACCCGCTGGTCTGAACCTAAATCCCCACCCCTTTACTCTGCAACTGCAAACTCCAAAACCTATGAAAGATCATAAGTTCTTTCTGGACTGTCCTAGGGCCACGATTCTGGCACCATCGGTGCTATGCATTAAAACCAAACACAGCTTTGCTATCTGGCTTCTACTGTCTGTTTTATGTATCTCCATACCCCTGGGTGCTAGAACAGGTTGGTACCCAGCCGGACGCTCGCCATGACCTAGGGATCTCGGAAATATACACGATGTACGGCTAGGAAGTATAGGATCTCCATAACTCCTTATGGAATCATAGCTGACTCAAAGTTTAAGCCGCATGGTATCCACATGGCAGCAAGCCTTTTGTTCTGCTCTGAGCTGACTCAAGGTGTGAGATCTGTCACTCATAGCCCTTTTGCTGAGCTAGCTGCATATTGAAGAGGTTTTATAATCCCATGCCAGATAGGATACAATGGATTGTCATGAAATTATATCTCCAATATTCTTCACACGTGGCCTGATATACTTCCACAAATATGTGTTGCAAAGATTAGCCTTTGATAGATGTTTATTCTTTAAATCAAACAGGTCACCTCTTCACACCTGATTGTCAACCCATTGATTGAAAACACCAGACTCAAATTTCACCTTCAAATAATCTGGTAAAATGCTGGATTGCTCACAAGCGTTCAAACACCAGTGTACATACAGTTTGTAGAAAAGCAGTAGGTAAGGTCCTCGATGGTAGGTGTGTGTCGCTAATGAAAGCTGTGCCAGTAACACTGGGTTACTGAGAGGGTTTATTATCACTGAATTTTGGGTCCGTTTTTTGTGTAACCAATGAAACCTAGCTGGGAAAAGTCCTTCCTAAGATCCATTCCAGAGTTTACAGGCCTATTTACATCAGCTGGATGAGCTCAGCAGTGTGTTGGGACTGCAGAAAGGCAGAGCTGATGGTTAGTTTGCTCTTCAAAGAGAGGTGTATTGCAGCCAAATAGACGTGTTTGTTTGGTGAACATGTTTAATACAAAAGTGTGCTGCTGCTGGGAACACTGAGGTTGGTGAGACTGCTACATTTATGTTGTTTCATTCTGCCTGAAGAAAAGGATTGTTTATGGAGCTGTAAAGTTTAAAATAGACAATAAACTACATGCCGTTTTGATATAAAACCCTGTGCCACTTGAATCCAAGCGTCTACCAGGAGCATAAACCCCTACAAGTGGCATAAAGTACATTCACCATTCCTGTACATTATACTTTTTTGTCCCACTTTATACTATATATTAAGTTGTAGTAGGAACTGCTTCTATGTACAGTTAAAGACAATATCCTATAATATACCAGTCCAACATACAGTATATTTTGAAGATTCTCTTTTGGAAAACACTAGGTACATGGGGTCCTGTGGACATGCTTAGCTTACAAGCCAAATGTGTGCTAAAAATGAAATGTGAACAAAACCTGTTAAACTGCTTACATAGAGCAACTGAACAGCAGTATGTGACGATGTGAAAATGCTGACAACTTGCCATATATTACTTTAACTTTTGCAATTTTGCAAGCATCAACATCACTATGACAACACATCCGTATGTTCTTATGAATAATGTCCTGATTTCTTCTCAATGTTCTTCAGAAGTCTTATATATGCAGAAATATTACTTTTAAATGGAAACCATCAGTGATGACACAGGTTTATAAGAGAGATAACCAAGCATTGTTCATGCAAGAATTGTGGCAAAAGTCCAATGATGGCAATCTCAGCTTCAGATCTGTAGAACTCATGTAATGGTGACTTGTAAAATAAATGCTAAATTTAAAAAAATGCTGAGAACTGGAAGCGTTAAAGAATACTCAATTTTAATAGAAAATATTCACTCAATTTACGCAGAACTGTAAAGTTTATTCAAGTGGTACAAGCAAACCGAAATCTATAGTTCTTCTTGGCTTCCACTGTGACGTTTCAATTTAGAAAAATCTTTTTCAAAACTGTTCCAATGGAGAAGCCTCAGAAGTGTCATGGAAATCCTTACAAGGCGCCGATGATTTTTTTCAACAGGCAATTCAGCTTCATAAGCTTTCTGCCAGCACTATAAGTGCTGGAGCGTCCTTCCCTTCACTTTTCAGCATTCATTGATCCTGTCAATGTCTAGTGTCTTGCCTGCCCTAAACTGAAAGCCTGCTTCTATGTTATGCCTGAAAGCAAGTTGACAGACAAGAGGGTAGGAGTAGAGAGATAAAGACCCAACTTTATGTAATCTGTCTCTTCTGCTATGGACGGATTATACTTGATAACAAGCAGTAGATGGCAAGTTTGACAAAAGGGAGGAACCCAGTGGCCATTAATTTGGAATGATTTTTTTCTGTGGTAATACAACAAAACTTATAAATATAACTTATCTATCAACTGGCAGCTGAAAATACAAGTCTGAATGTACAGAGACAGTTTAAGGTTATGTGAACTCGTTTAGTGTTTACAGCAGATTTTTCTGTGTTGGCAGTAAAAATGTTGAGTAAAGTAAGTGCATTTATGCCATGCTTTTAGGTACGCTTTTACTTGCATTGCCCCTACCTTTGAATAGGTGAAAATAGCAGCAAAAACGCTGAAAGAATGGACACACTGCAAATTCTATCATTAGATTGATCACAGAAATAAGATGTGAATGTTCAGATCATGTAGGAGGCCGGAACGTCTTGGGCCGGAATCATAGGGAGAGAACCGGTAAGCCCCTTTAAAGTCCCTGCAGGTATGAAAATGACCTTGACAAAGTATATAGTGTCTGACTGACCACTTTCTTCAACGGTACAAAAACAAAAAACCATGCCGATAGTAGCAAAATAGTCTTCATGCATGACAATACATCATCTCATGCTCCGAAGAATCATCATTGGCTGCTATGGACATAAAAGGAGACACACTCATGGGTGGCCACCATCCTTCCCTGACATCTACCATGTTGAGAACCTTTGGAGTATCCGCAAAAGATCTACGAGGGTGGGAGGCAGTTCACATAAAAACAGCAGCTCTGGGAGGCTATTCTGACATCCTGCAAACATATTAAAGCAGAAACTCTCCAAAAACTCAAATTCAATGGATGCAAGAATTGTGAAGGAGAGATCAAAGAAGGGGCCCAATGTTAACATGTAACTTGGTCTCTTAAGATGTTTTTGATTGAAAAAGCCTTTGATTTCAGTAAATGTGACTTCTAACTGCCACAAATTTAACAAATGACCATTGTCAGTTCTTTACAACCTATAAAATGTTTGGAAATTGTGTTGTGCATAATAGTTTGGAACGTGGTGTAGAAACTACGGTAGACTTGACTGGTTTCTGTTATTCATTCAGTGTAGGAGGAAACACAACAAACTATATGTAACTAATCACATCATTAGATTGATCACAGAAATGAGTGTTCAGATCATGTAGGAGGCAGCGACATGTCCATTCAGGTGTATGAGTCACGCACCGTACCATCATGGCATGCAACGAGTGACAGTGACAGCTGAAAGCGACACACCAAACATGTGATTAATAGGCTTCTGATACAATCCTCTGCATCGCTTGGTCAAAAGATTTTATATTATTATACAAATAAGATGCAAAGCAAAATGTATAAATGATGGCTTCTTTTACACACTGTGAAAGCACTAAAGTTGTATTCAGATGGGCCAATCTCAGCCCGTTAAGCACCGATCGACTTTATACAATTCTATTAGTGGCAAAAACATTTTTATCAAATGGAAAAATTTAATTTTTTGTAAATCTGTTATTTTTAACATTTTAGGTTTGAAATTAATAAAATTAAATGTAATAAATTTAATAAAAAAAAAAAAAAAAGAGCAGGACAAATTACTATTTTATAGAATTCTTTTCCCAGAGTATCAACTAGACATCGAAAGTTATAATTGTGTGAAAAATACACAATATGAGGCATATTGTGGCCTTAAAATGTATTCTGTTAGGAATACCAATAGTACTGTAATTGTATGAGAAAGAAAAACAGAAAGAAATTGTTGTAGTGATTCAGCCCTTTTGCTACAAATCACACACAATTAAATCGGTGTATCCTTGTGGGCGTTAGAATGGATCCGAGCCGTAATACTGGACACAAATTTCATAGGAGTGGCTCCATTTACTGAAATAATAAATCTCTACTAATCCCACACAACTCCTTTGAACTGTAGGTTTCATTTTCAAAAACCTTCACCAAGTCATAGTAGTGCAATTTCAAAAGTTTTGATCACGGAGGATTTTTGCGATGAGACCCCCAATGATCACTTATAGGGATTGTAAGTGACTATTTTTTTATTTTTTTACTATGGGTATAAAAAAATGAACTCTAACAGAGGCAACTACCTGGCTGTTCTACCCAGTGCCAGCTCAGAGAAGACACTGATCGCTCCTGCCAATAATTTAGCTGCTGCACTTCGACAGAGCTGCTCTTCTTCTTCCGGGCAGCTCTGTTGACATTGCGTGACTGCCGACGTCATGCAAATGAACAGCCCACATCACGGAGTTATGAAGCTAGGAGCCGGGTGTCAATCAGCATGACGTCGGGAGTCATATCCCATCAACAGGGCAAAGAAGCTAGTGCTCTGTTGATATGTCAGCTGCTAAATCGCTGCCAGGAGCGGTCTATGACTGCTCTGTGCTGGCAGAGATTGGTGCTGGGCATAACGGCAGGTAGTTATCAACTGCCTGCCTGTTAGTTTTTAGGCCTATAGTAAAAAAACTAAATAATCCTTGATAAACCCTTAAACAAAATGGCAGAAGAACTCAACCCCGTTCTTCTTGTTAAAGTTCTGATTAAATGGATTTAGCAGAATAGTGATAGGCAAGGCATTGTGGATAATATTGAACATGGAGTTTCCCATCTTATTTACCACCTTGCTCAAATGCTTATGTATTCCCTACATACAGAATTTTCAAACTACAGACATGAAAATTGCACCATAGGTTATTGTGATGAATCAGAAACCTTTACATCTGCTGGAGATATTTCATGGCAGTCTACTAAGATTTGAAAATTCCACTGAAATCTATGCTGGCATCTTCCTCTACCAATTGTACCAAATGGGTGTATAGGGAAGTCTTTGACCTCCATCATTCATGGTGAACTCACAACATTTCTAAATTCCTATAAGTCATCCTTTAAATATAAAGTTACCACATCTATAAATGATCAATTGCACAAACATGTTTCGCCCAGTCTGGAACTCATCCACATGAATAATCGCCATACAAAGCTCTAACACCCAGAAATGAGGAATATACTAATCAATCTTTTAAACTCAACTTCCTTTATTAAATGCAGAATTTCTGAATGTTTTATGAACAGGATTTAAATGACAGAAGACGAGGCATGAGACGAAAGTCATAGGATCATATGTTCTTTGGTGTTACAACTGTATCACACCATGGTCACGCCAACAAAAAACAAAGCCTGAAAAACATACTGGTCATTTTTCCAATGGATATATATAAACTTAAGAGTAAAGTGTAGAGACGTAAAACAAAAGACACTGCAAACCATCAAAAACAATTAATACATGTGCCGTAAAGGGGTTGGATGAAAAAAGGTGTTTATTTCTTTCCAGAAGCAGTGCCACACTCGTTTATAGGTTGTGTCTAGTTTTGCAGCTCAACATCAAATAGTAGGACAACCAGGTAGGTAAAATTATTCAGCAGCAAAGTGGTAGGACATTTTTTTCAAGAAAGACCATCTAGTAAACCTCTTTGAATAATAATGTTCAGATAAAAATGATGTCACCACTAACATATTGATTATCTAAATACAATCAAATTCTATATTTCCATTGTGTCCTTAAGGACCAAGGGCCTGAATACATCTGATTCCTCTGTAACCCTATAGTTTTATGTCTATGGCTACAGACAGGTATCTCCTTTTTTCTGTAATGCAGTTTCGATTCTGCCTTGCCATAACTTAGGGAAGCCAGGGATACATCCTTGAGTTGTTACGAGGTATATACACCATGCATATAGTCTATCCTAAAACACTTGTCTCTTCAACGAGACAAATTTGGGACACATTTTAACAATGAGATACCCTTTTTAAAAAAAATTAAGTAGAGGGGAGCCTTAACCTTTTCTTTGACAATCCTTCACATGCCTAAAGAATGAATTCTGCCATTACTAAATTTGTACTTGGTTGTCATATATGCTGTTTTATGTGCTGTTTTATTATAGTGTATCAGTAACTCATTGTTTTAGGAGAAAAGATAAATTTCGTTGAATCGGTGTGAGGTTTAAAATTAATTTCTTTATTAGTTCATATAGGTAATACATTAGTAAAAAGGCATTGTCCGAGCCTATTGTTTTAGGCTACATGTTTTTTCTTATTTTTACACCTTTTTTGCCCTTTTGTTTTATGCACTTTTTTCTCATTTTATGTTTAGTTAAAAAGACAAAAGAGAATGTAGAATTGAGAAATAATTGCCCAGACTGGTGGATGACCAGACTGACTGGTGGATAACTGGATTCATTTAAAGAATTGGAAAAATAACTTGTCTATTTTTATCAAAAACATTCCCATTATTCACAGAATTGACCATTTCAACACATCCCATTTTCTGGAATATTGCATAAGAAAAACATTGAAGCAGACTTTTGGTTAGGTTGGATGATGGATGTCACAAAGTGGGCTGGGAAGTTCAGGACTTAACTATGGGATGCAGCAAGATGGAGTGATAAAGTTGCATTATGAAGCTCCGTTATGGATATATTCAGTGTAAATCTGGGAATGGGATTCTTTATAAAGGAAGACAATGCTATATGAGTGGGGTAAGGGGCTATATACTCATGTTGGATGATGATGTGAAAGATTTATTTTTATGCAATACTCAGGGATGAAGAGCAATGTTGTATGATGGGAAGATACACAATGAAGAGGTTGGCTCTGTTCCTAAATCAGGATCCAAGTAATTAGTGTAATGGTTTGTAATGAAATTCCGCGTAGACTTAATAGTTTTTTTTCTCGCACCAAACAAAAATACATTAACAAAGTATAGAAACACTCCAAAAATTAATTATAATTTATTTTCCATTTGCCTATTATAAATTTAACCTAAATTAAAAAACCTCCCCATATCTGGATATATAAAAACGGCATCACAATTACCTGGATAAAAACAGTCTGCGGCCCTAGGAATATATCTGAACATTCTGGTACTGGTATATTTCTGTATGTGCAGAAGGGTGAGATTATGTGTTCCTCTGCAAGACTTCTGAAATCGATATCCATGATTCTATACATAAATAGTCTATAATACTCCTACTACACCTACGTGCATCTACTGAACAATGAGAGATTTCACATTCTGGGACAAATTGCCTTCTATCTTCCCCCATGATAGGTTGCATTCTGGTTGATAACATTTTTGCTAAGAAGATTTAAGTCAACAACATTGGGGAAAATATACTTTAAATATGTTTGCTCAAGCTACAATGAAACACTCAACAAAAACAAGTTATTTGCCAAAAAATCCCTAATGTAGGAAACATTTTTGTAAATAGATTTTTCACAAATTACATCTTACCAAACCCAATTCCACTTTCCCATTAGCTTTTCTCTTTGGTACTGGCCCCCATAAATATAAGACTAATGTTGGGCCAAACCCACCAATATTGATGGGTTTGTCTGAAAGTCTAAGGAGTATGGAGGTGCCGGCCGGTTGATGGTTGGGGAAGACATCAATCATGCATGTCTGATTTTGGACTGCTGATCGCTTTGTTCTCCTGGAAATAAGCCACCATCTGATGTGCCACTTGGTGGCTTTCTCACTGAGAACACAAGAGAGCTCGGCCAAGTGACTGATCCTGTGTATGAGAGCTGGCTGAGATGGCTGTCGGCCAAACAATTGGCCGAAGCATCGTTTGACAGTCAGCATCTAAGGTGTATGGCCAGATTTAGTGCACGGCACCTTGGTGGCAGTGGCCTGTATTTGTTTGGTCTAATTCCCTTTTGATATAAGTTAGCCAGAACTTGTGATGGTCTCATCTCTGCAGGATTATATTGTTAGCAAATAAAGGAGTTAGGAATTGCCCAAAAGGGCACCTTTTTAACTTGGGTAACAAAGTGGTTTCAGTCTGATCTTGGTTAAAGCCTCCTCTCTTTTATTTAGGCCACTGTAAGCTACCAAAAAGGATCACTTCTGCAGTTATTGGGTTGGAAGTATAACTTGGCCATGTTTCTGCCACACGTGAAGTAAATGAGACGGTTATATCAAAGGTCTAAAATAATCTAAAATATAGAAAATATACATACAAGCATGAGCTGTAGGAGCTTGAGTAATCGGAGATTAATAATACAAACTGCAAAAATAGACACAAATCAGAGCAGTCCTGCGAATCCGCGAAGACGTGCGAAGAGTGTGATATGCACTACCCTGGAAATATAGCAATGGAAAGAAGAAGAACGAAAAAGCACCATGGACATCAGCATGTTACAATAGGACATTCACCGTAGACTTCCGCTTATCATCATCATTTTTCTGCTTTTATACTGATAATACTGATACTGTCGTAAAATAGTGAGAATGAGAAGCCCTCTGGATTCATCTATATACAGTGCACCTGACTTATTATATGTACAGCGTATTTGACTAAAAGTCTGACTATAAGCCAGAAATATCCGAAGGAAAATCAGTGCCTTTAATTATAATCAGGTTTACATCTATTTTACACTAGAATCCATAGAAATGAAAATGAATGCATAGACCCTTACAACATAGACAGCTAGGGGGGCTTAAAACTAAACACGCTTTGCCTCCATTGTGTCTAATGTATATTCTGGATTCCATCATTTATTTCAGCTGTAAAAAAATTTGCAATGCTATCACGTAATGGATGCAATGGGTAAGAAGTTATTATAGTGGAGAGACCATGTGTCCAAAAAAAGTGGGGTTTGTTAAGGTACAACTATTTAGAGCAGCAATTCCCAACTTGTGGCTTTATCTTCTTCCCATCTGGGGTAAGGTGACTGTGCGTGTGCCGTTACTCTCCATTGAAGTTAATGGGCGTTACTCTTCCGACAATCCCAATTGATTTGTGTCATAAGTTGTCCACTGGAAATCTTAGAGGTTGCACAACTACGGTAGTTCTCTTTGCACAAATAAATACCTGCCATTGTTTCAACAGAAGCTGGTGCCATATAAGACGGCTAATAACGAGAAGCCATAAAACATAAACCAGCTAAGAGGCATAAATAATATCAGTGAAGCATTCCTGGCACTCTGATATTCTGTGAATCTTGGTTCTTTTATTTGTCAGAATATGAACGTTTCAGCTCCTCCCGAGCTTTCAACAGACTGCTGGGAGGAGAAGGCAAAAAGATCGGGAGAAGAAGGCAAAAAGCTTGTCAGGGCAAGGCAGAAAGCTCGGGAGGACAAGGCAGAAAGCTCAGGAGGACAAGGCAGAAAGCTCAGACGACAAGGCAGAAAGCTCAGAGGACAAGGCAGAAAGCTCAGAGGACAAGGTAGAAAGCTCGGGAGGACAAGGCAGAAAGCTCGGGAGGACAAGGCAGAAAGCTCAGAGGACAAGGCAGAAAGCTCGGGAGGACAAGGCAGAAAGCTCGGGAGGACAAGGCAGAAAGCTCAGGAGGACAAGGCAGAAAGCTCAGGAGGAGCTGAAACGTTGAGATTGTGAAAAATAAAAGAACAGACATTCACAGTATGTCTGAGTGCTGGGAATACTTCACTTATTCACTTACTTCCACATGCACCACCAGGAGTGGAGTGCCAATCACCATTTGGATTTTACAAATAATATCAGCACCACCAGTATAAATAAATTCTCTGAAGTGCTAAATGGAGCCAAGCATTATTTCTGCTTCACGTAAGTCAAAAAATAAAAAGATGTGACATTTGCCTTTTAAAGAGGCATTCAATACTAAATTACAAGCTGGGACAAAAAGTAGTAAGTCTATGAATGGATTAATGGCCATCAAAGTGGTTTTAGCAATTTAAAGGGATCCCGTTGTGTTGAAAATAAAGTTCAATCAGAGGACAGCAAGTTATAGAGCAAGAGGAGCCGAGTACCTATGGGTGCAAAAATATTAAGGAGAACTAGTAATTTATTCATGTAAACCTCTGGTAATTCTGGGCTTAAGAGTCCAGTGGGCGGTCCTATCCATGTATGTTAGTAATTAACTGCTATCTCTGTGTGCACAAAGTATGATCACCCACTGGAGACTTGAGTAGAGATATACAAATTAATAAATGAGTAGTTCTACTTAAAAGATTGCTCCACTACTTTTATATCCTGAGGATAGGTCATCTATATTAGATCGGTTGGGGTCCAACACATGGGACCACCACTGATCATCTACTCTCAGAGCCAGCAGCAGATGGATGTTAGTATATGCTGAGCTGGACAGTAGAGTAGTAGCCGCTGCTGGGTCCTGCATACCTAGTCCTATTCAAAAGAACAGGAGTGGATCTATAGGGCCCAGCCATGTTTACTGCATAGCCGATGGGGCTGTACTGTTCAGCTCGGCATCTGATAACACTGAGAGCAGATGATCAGTGGGGGTACCAGGTGTCGGACCAAGCCAATCTGAAATCGATGACCTATCCATCTATATAAAAGAAACTATTTGTTTCCCACGAATGCTCAGTTCATTTTGCTCTGCAGATTTTACTACGTTGTCCATGAGACGGGTTCACTTTTGGTAACGTCTGTCCTTGTTGCAGTATCGTAGCATAGAAGCAGCATGAGACCGACGTGTGCAGCATATTCAGTAACAGGTCAGTAGCTCTTTTCCGTGGATGTGCATATTGAATGTCCACACACAGCTCGGAGGTGGCAATGTTGCATGGTACCAGGGGTTTATCCTTGGTAATTCTCCGCCTCGGAGAACACACCAGATGCAGTCCCGGTTCCAATTTAACATTGCTGACAATATGGCTTTACACTTTACATCGTAAAAATAGATGTGAAATGGTTTCCATTCTCAATGCCCATTTTATTCCCCTGCTGCACCGAGATCAGCCTTTTCAGACTCGCTGAGCGCAGTATTTTCATCTCCTTTCTGGACATCATCTCCAGGTTCAGCGGGAGTTTCCACAATAAAACTGAATGTATGGATACTCTGTGGATCAACAGGCGGGACCAACGTAAGAGATTCCACGCTGAGCGCATCGGTATTATCATCAGATATTAAGGAGATGGTCGGCTGCGGGGCTGGAGTCAGGCTGGGAGCCAAGTTGGTAATTTCACCGTCTGTCTTTAGCAAGGAACTTTTCCTAGTTCTAGAGCCAGAGTGCTGAGTCTCATTGATGGACTCCACGTGACTATACAGGGTCACTGGAGGTTGGTCAGGAGTGGAAGAATCATCTGGTAAAAGAAAATAGACATCATTAGTCCACAGATAAGATATGAGTTCATTTAAGGCTTAGTCGAGATGTATAAAAAATGACCCTTTACAAATACTACACAGGGTGCAACACAAACATTAATGTTCTCCAAAACGAACAGGACAAAAACAAGGAACAGTCAAAGAACAAGGGAAACGGATGATGTGGAAGGGCTCGTTTCACACTAGTGTCGTGGATTCCATCCAGAATGGAGACGTAATAGCTATGCTACATCCCTTTTTTAATAGGATAACTGTGAATCCTATTGATTTTATTGGGATCCAAGAGGGTTTAAGTATTTTCTTCACACAAGAGCAGCACTGCAGACTAAATACAAGAAGGCCCAACAGAAACCCGGACAGACTTACCGACATGGAATGTGAACAGACAGGGCACCTACACTGCCAACAATGAAGTGTAACTGAATCAGTGGCTGCGATTGTCACCAGTGAACCATGCATTACTGAAATATTCATACCATATTTTGTTAATAAATGTGAGCCAGTGTTTTTCTTGGGGTGTTCTCTAGATGCATAGGTTCCCTTAGGAGAAATGCATTTAAAGAATAACAATTGTGTTCATTTTCATTTCATAATAATTCACATGAAAATAAGAAACTTTGTAATCTGTCTTATCAGAAATCTGATTCTTTGTCCTCCCGGACTGATCTTTTACTCTCAATTCAGTGTTAAAGAAGAACGCCTCCTCCTCCTCACATCAAAATTTGTATTCTCTTAATATATTGCAGTCATCATATTATATAGCCCTATGTACTTACAAGTGCTCATTTTGCCTTTCTACCCAGCTAATTCTTCTCTTTTCCACTGGGTCTGTGACATCACATGATTAATAACTGACTAGCTGAATCTTTCTAAGCTCTATGTAGAAATAGGTCTGCTTTCCCTGAATGACTCATCAGTCACTGCAAAAGTCAATGGCAGGGGGAAGAACGGAGCAGCTGGGTCAGGAGTGGAAGGGGAATGATTTCTGCAGGGACAAGAAACTTCCTGCTTCTACATAGAGCAGAGAAAAGATAACTGTTAATTTGGTAGAAAAGCAAAATGAGCAATTGTAAGTACACAGTGCTACATAATACGATGATTGCAATATATTAAGAAAATCAAAACTTTGATGGGAGTGCTTCGATAACATCTACAGTAAATACAGATTAGTGAAATAGGAAAACACATGGTGCTTATAAAGTTCAATGGAGGGGAAAGATTCTCTTGAAAGGACAGTTAAAAAAAGGAGTTTAAAGTGGAACTGGCATTTCAGGAGAACTTGAAGCAAGAAGTCAGTGCCGGCTTCTGGCTCCTCCTCTTTCCATAGAATATTATGAGCAGCAGCTGTCACCTCCAATTAGTCTCACATTAGGATTAGTGGCCAGAGTGAAAATGGGAATATTTTAAAATATATTTTTTAATATAGGAAGCGATATATACGGTAATATTAGTGCAGCTACTGCTAACCATACATATATTGCAGTAGATCAACTCACTTGGCTTCTTAAAAAGGTAGACACAGGAACAGCTTCTATTTAAAGGCTGGCTGGTTTATTGCATAAACCACATCACCAGAAAACCGAAATACAGCCTTTGTCTGGCACAAGGTAAAAAATAAAGTAACCAGTCCATACAATAGTGTCGGTTAGTCCACTTGGCTTAGAGTCCAGCTTCTTAGTCCTTTCAGCAAAGTCACTCAATCCAGGAGACCTGCAGACCTCCATACACAGCAATTTGTGAAACAAAGATCTCAATTTACAAATTAAACCACACCCTGGGGTGGAGATATGGTGAGCAGCCGTCTATTCCAACTCTTCAGCTGCTCACAATCAATCAGACAAGGCAGATTAACCCATATCAGCCCCATATTGTATGTACTAAAACATTATTTCAAGTTTATCTTCCAACCACTCGATGTCCGACGACCACCTTTTCCATATCTATCTATCTATCTATCTATCTATCTATCTATCTATCTATCTATCTATCTATCTAGGCTAGGGCTTGTGCCTAGCTCTACAGGTTCTGATTATTTGCACCTGGCTGGCTCTGCATATAACCAGGCTAGGTGATCACCATTATGGCTACATTGTATAAAGCTAATTTTTGAAGGTCCCCCCCCAAAAAAAAAAAAATCATAATCCTAAAACCACCACCAAACTAAATAATTATAGTACAAGACAAAATATATCAAATCTTTATTAGAGAAAATACATTTACACAAAGGCAAAATAGATGTTATATTAATATTTCATATATGGTTACATAATAACTAGTCTTCGTGACTTATGATTATTATGGTTTTCTATATCCCCATTTTCTTGATTAATGAATATAGAATGATATTTATTATCTTGTCCACACTACCCAATTTTTCCATTTATGTGCGTTTTTTTTTTATCTTGTACTATAATTATCTAGTTTTGTGGCAGTTGTAGGATTAGGTGTTCACCTTGGCCAGTCAGCTGGGGGAAGCTCACCAGAGTGGATAGTATTGGAGCTAAAGAGAGTGACAAGCCAAAATCTCTCTCTGAGAAGAGACTGCACTGGTCCTGTGCACCAAACTTCAAGGATCACTGGTTGCCATGGACTATAGCTGTTGAGTTTGTTATGAAAAGAAAATTCTGAAAGTTTCTCAACTTTCTCACATAGTACATGAAAAATGGACAATACATGGAAGGCATCCTAGTAAGCGAACTTACATGAACATGGAACAGCCCTATAGATATCCACAATGGATTCAAGTTCTCTCCAGGAAAAATACGGATAGAACTCGCAGGTGAAAAACGGATATCTGAATGAGCCCTGATCTAAAGACTGATGCGTGACTGATTGTCAATAGCCACACCATTGTTATTGGGCACAAAACTATATGAATAATAAGAGAATATATCCCCAGCAGTGGAGAAAAGAAAGATATAGTCAACGGCATCATTTTATTATAAATACATAAGAAGCAGATGCCAAGTAAGCTAAAAATTACAAGAATCTTTAATAAACACTGTAGAACAAACACTTTAAATTTTTTTTTTATATTTTTCAGTGGGTATACACCAAATGGATCTGCTAACAGGAATATTCTTGCCAAAATATGTGTACAATATTATTTTCTTTTAGATAAGTTGGTCTCTTGTTGCTAAGTTAGGACAGAGGAGGAATCAACATTAATAAAATCCAATTTTTGAAAAAAAAATGTTCATGCGGTCAGTGCTGAACTGAAAATATGTCTTAAATTCTAGGTTCTTCAAAGTAGCCACCTTTTGCTTTGATGGCTGCTTTGCACACTCTTGGCATTCTCTTGATGAGCTTCAAGAGGTTGTCACCGGAAATGGTTTTCACTTCACAGCTGTGCCCTGTCAGGTTTAATAAGTGGGATTTCTTGCCTTATAAACGGGGTTGGGACCATCAGTTGTGTTGTGCAGAAGTCTGGTGGATACACAGCAGCAAAGTAAAGAAAAACGAGTGGCCATCATTACTTTAAGAAATGAAGGTCAGTCAGTCCGAAAAATTGGGAAAACTTTGGAAGTGTCCCCAAGTGCAGTGGAAAAAAACATCAAGCGCTACAAAGAAACTGGCTCACATGAGGACCGCCCCAGGAAAGGAAGACCAAGAGTCACATACATTCTTATATGTTATGTTTGCATGCTATAGCGCTACTGTTTCATTGTATATGAGTTGGCGACTCTAGGTAAGCACCTGTTCAGACCCGATTTATGTTTGGATGTGACAGTTTTTTTTTATATTTAAAGTAATGATGGACTGTAATTTCTGTTTACATACTTGAGTGGTTCCTTCCATATTCTGGCTTAGAATGGTTGTGAAACAGGGCTCAGTAATGTACGGAACTGTATACAAATACTCCCTCTGCAAAACACCCCTGATTGATAACCGCAAACACTTTCAGCGATTCCACAAAAACCTCTTGACAAGGCACATCTGGTCATTGGAAGCCATTATAGATGACTACCTGATATACTTTAGCTGCTTAAGAGAATGCCAAAGGTGTGTACATCTGTCATCAAAGTAAAATGAAGGTACTTTGAGGAATCTAATATTTAACATATATTATGATTTGTTTCTCACATTTTTCCTTGGTGGTGCTTTGTGGTTTTGCTGCCTTCACTCAATCTACAATGTGCACATTTCAATACAAACCAGGAAAACCATTTGGCGCACCCAAACTTTTGACCAATAATGTACATGAGTACTTTACATGGTATAGCTCAGAATTTCCAATAAAAAACGCACAAGTAATTAGTTGAATTCCATATGATATATGGAATTAAAGTAGAGTAAAGCAAGGACCTGTCGAGAGACAACTCACTTTACCGACTGATGATTATTATTTCTACACGTGGTCAAAACATACACATTTTCTTGGAAAGTAAACCACAGCATCACACCCTGGCCATATCAAAATAGTCTATAACCACAAACATTTTAAGTAGACTTGTAGGTCTGCCTGTGGTTAATCAATGAGGATGAAACAGAGAAGTAGCAATTTCCTTCCATAGACTTAGTATTGAACTTGATCACTTTACCAGTACGAGCATTCCCATATTGAGGGAGAGTTTAAATCTCGGCTGTAAGCCTGTGATTTTGTTATCATGCTTCTGATTACAGCGGTTTTCGTTACACCCATAAAAACAGATGTGGAGAGCCATGCATGCGTATGTGGCCTGGCCACCTCTCCATTCTAGGTCAGCAAGCTGGAGCTCAGTCCTCAAGATTGATGCAGACTAGCTGAATCCTTCTAAACTCTATGTAGAAACAGAAAGTCTCTTTTTACCTGCAGGAGTCATCTCCTGACCCAGCTGCTCTGCTCATCCCCCCTGCCAGGGACTGTGTAGTGTTATAGAATTGTAGTTCCAATGATGACTCATGCAGGGAGAAGAGCTCTCCTGTTTCTACATAGAACTTAGAAGGATTCAGTTAGTCTGTTTTTATTCATGCACTGTCATAGAATAAATGGAAAATAAAAGAATAAAGTGCTCCAATGACATGTTCGAGTCCCCAGTGCCACATGTTTCGGCGCTGTTAGACAGCAGTTTGTCAGGCAATCCTTACATGTTTTGTGGCTGTGTATCAGCCATGGGGACTGGAACATGTCACTAGAGCACCAGCGCTACTCGGTGCACACCAGACCACCTTAGCCAAACTCGAGTAACGATAACTTGGGCTCATCACTAGTAATGACCTCTTTGCTTACAATACACAAGTATATTGTTTTCTGTTGCTTGCATGGCAGCCTTGCTGTGTAGACTAGGCCAGAATCATCAGAAAAGGTCAGTGTATTTCATTCCAGCACCATATTGCTGGAGGCCTAATTAAGGTGGGCTACAAACACTGCACATATAGATACGGTTATGAACTGTAGGTTGTGTTCTTGCCATTCCTTGCTCCCTTGTGGAAGAGGCTGTACTCCATTACTTCCTACTAGCATTTTTATGACTATTAACTCATTCACTGCAGCACCCGTGAAGCACACATGCCCAGCTGTACTGGCTATATAGAAAATGTAGGAAGAAAGTGAACATCTCCACTAGTTAAAAAAAAAAAAAGTTAAAAAAAAGTATTGACAAATTTATTTAATAAAATTAAAATGAGAAAAAAAACATGTTTTCCTTTTCAATGGTATGCTTCATTAACAGTTATATTCACACAGACTATGGAACTACAATTAAATAAATGTGTATTAGAATTATTAAATTCCTAAGCTATTAACATAGATCTCTGCTCACGGCACCTCAGGTAACGACTACTATACATCTAGAAAGATGAAGGGCTCTGTGTCCTCTGTCTGAATGGAGCTGTAGCATGTATTACCTTTAAAGGGAGTGATCGTGCTCAACCACTACTCTCATAGACCGTAATTGGTGCGGTGGTGCGCATGCGTCATATTGCTCCATGCTCACTATCCCTTTTTTTTTTTTTTAAATTAAACGTAGAAAGAAACTAGTATCTATGTAAAGAATAAACTGATATAGTAATAGTAATTTTAAAGAAGACGGCATCTCCAGATGACTTAAAGGGTTGTCTCAAGTTGTTAAAAGGTAGCACACTGCTCCTTTGCCTCTTGGCTTCCATCTTCCTGGGGGTCAGTGCGCTCCTGATTGACTGACAGCTCAGAGCGGCGGTATGCCTGTGTCACCAGCCCACACTGTGCACGCTCTAATGCAGAGCAAATAGCAGATACTGCTTTACCTCTTCAGCATTGGAGGACATTGAAGCTGGCCGCATCCAGAGCAGCACTTACAAGCTCTATTGGAACATGCTTGTAAGTCCTGTGCTCCTTGCCTATGTTAGAGACGGGATTTCTAACCTACTCAGGTGTTCTGTCTTATAGGTCCCTAAGCAATGAAGCAATAATCAGAGACACAAGCTCGTTGTCAGTCCAAATAGTCTCTGTTCTTTATTTTTAGGGCTGGGCTTTTAAAGCCCCAAGATCAAAAGGAGATCTAGAGTTACATCATAAATTGGCAAGAATATGGATTATACTATAAGTTGTCATACACATCCTGGGATACAAGATAGATTAGAAGGAAAGAATGTGGGGGTGCTTTGCTGATAGACTGCAGCTGTGTCCAGCAATCTGGGCAATGGCAATGAATAGTAAATACAAAATAAAGACGATTTTCAATAACGAGTAAGTTTCAAATTTGCTAGATTTTCCGAACACTTTTAAGATGATGAGACAACCCTATTAAGCACACACACAATTTTCATTAGAAATGCTCTAAGTTATCAATGGATATGCTTCATGGAATGGGCTGAAGATGCGCTAGAGTTTACGAGACTCACTGAGGCAGGTGCAGTTGGAGAGCCTAAACCCAGTGTCCTCCGTGACTGTCTGCCTCCGACAGACTAAAGACTCGCCGTCTTCCTTTCCTGCCAGATCTTACTAGGGGGAAACACAGCGACAGGTCATAAGAGGATTTAACACATAGGAGAGGACACAGAGGAGGGAACACAGAGGTTAGAAGACACATTGAAACAGCAGCAATCACAGAGACAATGAGTGCATGCTAGATATCAAGACAGAGCGCAAAACACGTAGCGGTTAATTCTGTTAATAAGGCTTATAGTCCTTACCTTTTCAGCACTGATGCTCACCTTACCACCTATCTGGCTGTATAAAGTCTCCCTACGGGTCACCCCTCTCACTGATTGCTAATGACACAATGTTGGACATCAAAACTAGAACAGGGAGAAAGTGGAGGAGTTGGCCAACTTCCATAAACCAGTAAATTATTGATAATGCGATTTTCCCTTAATTCAATGGTGAAGATAGCTTATCAACCTCAGATCAATGGGGATCCAACAGCGACAATCATTTTCCACTTGATATTGCAGCTTAGTCCCATTCGCTTGCATGGGACTGAGCAATACAAAGCTACAGTACCAGGCATAGCCACTATATGGCGCTGCGTCTGATACATAACGAAGGAGACATGATGCTTGATGGACGGCTATGTCTCTTTCAATCAAACAATCGGTGAACATGCTAGGAGCTGGTCTTCAATTATCTGCTATTGATGGCCTATTCTAAAGAAGGTCTTCCTGTGTAAAACTTTTCGGAAACCCAGAGGAATCCAGAATTCACACATCCTGCACTGCTCCGTCTTCCTGGATGCAATTGGTTCATTTCCCCTCCTTATTATACTGAGCAAAGAGCTCCATCAACAATCAAAATGGTGCCCATAAATTAGGACTTGGCTTTTGCTTAGACACTTAGATGCGTGTCATGAACATTACTAGCAGAACAATGTGTAAAAAAAACAAGCATACTGAACATCCATCCTCATAGGATGAGGTCTTCACGCCACCATTAAAACACCATGGAGGAAAGGGATTGTTAATGATGATGAATAATAGAGGAGGAAAGAGTTCCCTAATAATCTTGACATTTCCAATTTCAGAAAAATGGTAAACACCTTTAAAGAAAGAAAAAAAAAAAAAAAAAAACAGACGCAGCTTCAATCTAAGAGATAATATGCTCTCTACCTGTAGCTACCACTAGCGGGAACTCACCAAATACTATTTACACACAACTCCGTAATAGCACAGTATGCAGTAAGCTCCCACTAGTGGTGGCCACAGGTCGACTGCATATTTTCTTTTTGATCTACTTCTACATTGGGGATTTGGAGAGCTGTATCAGAAAATATAATTTTCAACCACAATAAAATACAATACAAAATTAACGAGAACTTACTTTTTAAGCTAAAAACAGAATGGCGACTAAAGGTAGTTATTCCGTTCAAGCGCTGGGAAAAGGAAGTTGTAATAAAGAGAGCTGTAGATAGCAGTAACCAATGTAAGATGTATAGGAATAAATGTATGGCAATACATAATCATCCCGACCTTTTCCTTTCCCTAGAAGGCAGGAGTATTAGGATGTAAGGATAAACTTTCATCTAATGGTAGAATCTGTGACCCAACGTCCGGCGTCTACAAAAAGTTCAGCGGGATAAAGTGTTATTATTCTTGGAGCAGAGCGCTCCTTGCTGAGTGTAAGGACGGAAGCATGTCTGTTGATTTTAGCTGAATACGGTTTTATCTTTAGTAGTTGGAATGGGGTTGGCAGTCGGAGAAAGCATTAAAACAGCTGGGTATCCATAACAAATTCAACGACTGGCAGAGCTAGATACAAAGTCCACTCATTCCCGTTGGTCTTTGCCATATTGGAACTTGCAACCGCATTTTCCAGCCACACAAATACATGGAACCAAAGTCTGTGGGAAACAACAAGTCTTACAACGAGTATGTGTTCCAACTTAAGGAAAGTGTCCAAGGAGAAAAGTCAAAGGTGATCTGGAGTAACAACATAGTAAGAACACAGTGTAACCTGTGGTCTGTTCACTCCGGTGTCATGTTCTGTTCCTACAGCCGTCCATTGCCCTTGACGAACAGAAAAGCAAAGTCTGTTTTTCTATGCTGCCTTGTCTGATGGGCACCATTGTATATGAATGTGACATAACTGATGATGAGCGAAGGTACTCTGATATCGTGCTAGCTGAGCACGCTCGGGTGTCATTCGAGTATCTCAGGAGTGCTTGAGTAATATGTTAGAGTCCCCGCGGCAGTTAAACATCAGCAACACATGCATGGATTTCCTAACAAACTGGTTGCCTGGTCGTTTCAGTGCAAAGAAGGTTTTGACTGAAACCTGCCTGAAAAAGAACCATGAAAAAAGCTCAAAAGAACAAATATATTCATGTGAATGTAAAAACGACTTGCAGTGCACATGTTTAGTCTTTTGAGCATTTTTAACCAATTTACCTTAGTTTTCCAAAGAGGTTAAAGAAGTGACCTGGCCATTCTTCAGGTGGCTTCCTCTCTGAAGACGCTCGGTATTTTATAATACAAATCAATGGGAAGGCTAAAAATATGACAGTGTTTTTTAGAGCATTTTGCCAGAGGTTTTTGCTTGAAAAACACTAGCGGTTTCTTCATTGCACAATAGAGTTAAAAAAAAAAAAAAAGCTTCAGGTGATTTCTGAAGCATATTCCGCTTGAAAATCTAGGTGAATTTGCCCGCCTGAAAAAGATGTTGTTTGCACATAACCCAAGGGTGCGTCTTTATGGTGCCAGTGAAACATCCGTTTTGCTACTGTGCTGCATCAGTACCAACCTGTGTGAATGTTCCTTTCTGGCATCTTGAGGACCCAGCTCTGGTAGCACTGGTCCAGATGTTACAGTGGCAAGTCAAAGTTTGGGCATCCCTGGTCAAAATTACAGTTATTGTGAATAGTTAAGCAAGTTGAAGATTAACTGATCTCTAGTGCTTCTTTTACACTTGCCGTGCTTTTGCGGCCCAAATAGATTTCAATGGGGCCGCAAAAACAGGCCGCAAAAAATCTTAGGAGCGCCGTACGGTCGTATTTACGGCCATGAAATATTAAGCTTGCTCGATATTTTTCATGGCTTACAGACACGGATCCCATTGAAAATCAATGGGGCTGTAAAAACAATGGAAGTTTGTTTTTGCGGTGCACCGTGACATCCGGTTCTGCGGAACACCGTTTTTTTTTCCAATACTTTTTCATAATATTGGAAACCTGAAAAAAGTCGATCCGCAAGTTTTTTGCGGTCCATTATTGCGGCAGACCATGAAAATTGCGGCGATACAGCCCGCCAAAAACACGGTATATGTAAAAGAAGCCTTAAAGGTCTAAAGTTGTCACATTTCCATTGTATTTTAGGCAAAAAAAAAATTATTTACATCTTTTACATTTTAAAAATTATAAAAAGGAAAATGGGATGATGCGAAAGTTTGGACACCATGCCTGGTTAGTACTTAGTAGCACCCCCTTTTTGAAAGTATCACAGCTTGTAAACACTTTTTGAAGCCTGACAAGAGTCTTTGAATTCTTGTTTGAAGGATTTTCATTCATTCTTCCTTGGAAAATTCTTCCAGTTCTGTGAGATTCCTGGGTCCTCTTGCATGCTCTGCTATTTTGAGATCTAGTTACAGATTTTCAATGATGTACAGATCAGAGGACTGTGAGGGTCATTGTAAAACCTTCAGCTTGCGCCTTTTGAGGTAGATTATTGTAGATTTTGACGTGTGTTTAGGATCATTATCCATTTGTAGAAGCCATCCTCTTTTCAACTTCAGCTTTTTTTTTTTTTTTTTTTTTTTAACAGATGGTATGTTTGCATCAAGCATTTGTTGAAATTTCACTGAATCCATTCTTCCCTCTACCCATGAAATGTTCCCTCTGCCATTGGCTGCAACACACCTCAAAGTATAATTCATCCACCCCATGCTTAATGGTTGGCAAGATGTTCTTTTCCTGAAATTCTGTGCCCTTTTTTCTCCACACATACCTTTGATCATTGTGGCCAGAGAGTTCTATTTTAACCTCATCAGTACACAGGACTTGTTTCCAAAATGTTTCAGGCTTGTTTAGATGTTCATTTACATACTTCTGACTGAATTTTATGGTGAGGATGCAGGAGAGGTTTTCTTCTGATAACTCTTCCGTGAAGGCCATATTTGTGCAGGTGTCTATGAACAGTATAACAATGTACCACAACTCCAGAGTCTGCTAAATATTTCTGAAGGTCTTTAGTATTGAAGCAGGGGTTCTGATTTGCCTCTCTAGCAATCCTATGAGCAACACTCGCTCAAATTTTGCTCAGTCTTCTAGCCCTTATCTTGACCTCCACTGTTCTTGTTAACTGCCATTTCTTAATCACATTTCGAAGTGAGCAAAGGGCAACTTGAAAACACTCTGCTATCTTCTTATAACCTTCTCCTACTTTGTCGGCCTCCACCATTTTCATTTTCAGAGTGCTAGGCAGCTGCTTAGAAGACCCCATGGCTGCTGCGTTTTGGCACAAGGTTAGAGGAGGCTGGATTTTTATAAAGCTGGGAAGTTTGCATCACCTGGCATTTCCTAACAAAGACCGTGAACACAACATGTTCAAACATGTACAAATCTCCAAGGGTGCCCAAACTTTTGCATTGGTCCATTTTCCTTTTTTTTTTTAATTTTAAAAATTACAAAAAGACTATAACGATATATATATAATTATATAATTCCTAAAATACAAAAGAAATGTGTCATCTTTACCGTTAGGCCTTTTAGAGATCATTTCATCAACTTGCTTAAATGTTCACAATAACAGTAATTTTGACCAGGGGTGCCCAAACAGATATGTTTAAGATTTGTAACTATATTTTCTTTTTGGTTTTATGACTGTTGCCTCTTATGTGTTCATGAAAGATATTTTTCACTATTTGACTGTAGTAGAGGATACCACAATAATGTTTTCCAAGATGAATTACTATCTATATTGCTGTTTTGTTGTGTGGTTGTGTTGCGGTTTTGCTCACCCATTGTTTTTTGTGGGTATATTAACAAACTATACCAGGAAACACTATGGTGAAAAATCATCCCTGTTATTTGTTGTGTTACAAGCAAATTTGGTGAGAATTAATTTTCAGGACCTGGTTCATCAGCCGCATCAGTAATATGTGGCCGTTGGACGGGAAACCTGAGAACAGTCTCTTGCCTCTCAGCACGCAAAGCTTTTTTTTTTATCACTTAGTCTGGCGCGACATCATATGTGCCTCATAACATCACGCCAGGCTAGCTAATCAAAAGGAAAGCCGCGGATGCTGGGAGGTAGGAGGTGATTCTCATTGCTCGAATCTAGCAGCCACAGATTACTGATGTGGCCAATGGACACGGGTCCTGTGAATCAATTCGTACCAACCTTAGATGCCAGCGTAATAGTTCTATGGACATTCAGCCAACACATTTTTTCACCATCAGTAAGATAATGCACAGTAAAATACAGATTGTATTATAAAGTTAAGTCCCAGAAATACTGCAAAATGTTAAGGGGACCAAATTACCAATAAAAAGTAACTTAGTTAAAAAATTAGTAATTCCAAACAAGCAAAAAAATAAGAACGTCAGAAATGTTCCTGAGCCATCTGAAATTGGAGTCGTTTTACGGTTCCTTTTAATGTACTATTAAAAGTCTGTTAAAAGTGCATTCCCATCCACCGGGCAATCTTCATTTTAATAAGTAAATCCTTTGATTGATCTTCATGCCAGTGCTAATTGCATGCTTGAATTAATGGGGTTTGTAAAACAAAAAAAAAGTAAAGTAAAAGGAGCAAATCTAGTGCTGCCAGGTTCAGCTTAATGGAAAGAACATTTTTTACGATTATTAGAACATCTAAATCTTATTGCTGGAGGAACACAATTATTGATACAGTCTCTGAATAGGGACGCAATGAAGATGGCGGGAGAAGAATTACATACAAGCTATGTCATGTTCTAACTTCTAATCTGATGGGACTTTCTTGTAATAATGGTCTCCACTGGGACAGAAGGAAAGGTCCCGCTCTTCGTTCGTCTGACCACTGAGGTATGTAATTTGCTGTAAATGGCAGGTGACTGGAACGGGACATCGTTTGAGGCGCATCCCATTCAAGACACTTAGTATTTTGTATCACTGCACTATACAAACATTTTTATTTTTTTTTTTAAACAAAAATCATTTATCTTTGTCTAGCCATACTCCTTAGCTTCCCCTTGATAAAGCAGCAGGAAAGCAGCGAAACGCGCGTCGGGGGTGGCGCCCAATCCAGGGACTCTATTACTGGGTAAGATCCTGCTGGTGCTCTGGTAGGGGTATCTTCACGCCAGGCGGCACTTCACCTACATTGCTCCTCTGGGCACTCCCCATTACTACCCCGATTTGGGATCACGTTTTGGCCGGCCCCTCTTATGTTTCCAGCCACATTGGTGACATTAATTAGTTACGGGAGATATAGGCAGGTCTAAGGCAGTTTGGTCCTTCGTTGGGGTGGCCTTTGGGGATTATGGATCTTTTCCTGATGCATTAATATATGCCAACAATTTTGTTGTTAACAAAGGGGCATTGATATTGTTCTCTGGTGTTTTCTTTTGGTGTCTTTTAAGTACCGTATGTCAGCTTTTAACTAATTTTCTTAATAAAGTTTATATTCACTTTTGCTATAAACGCTCCCGTTGTTCCCTTTTGTATATACATGTCTTACTGGGAGTAGTGCTTATAGGGGCCTAGACATTGTCTTTGGCCACCTTGTTTATTATGAGTCTGGGTTTGTGTGTAGCATACTTCTTAGCTTTGTAGATGAACCCGTGCAAGGGCTTGTTTTTTTTTAATGCAGAGTGATTTGATTTTTTTATTAGTACCATTTTTGGGTACATACAACTTTTTGACCACAATATTTTTTTATAAGACCAAAAAATAAATAAGCGCCCCCGGAAGAAACTGAGCGGGCGAAACGCGCGTCGGGGCGCCGGAGGAGGACACCCACTATACGGGCACTCATTTGGTAAGGTGTTGGCTGTTTAATTATTGAATAGGGCATTTTCACTTGGTATTTATCTTTGGCACTCACAGCGGTCCCCATTAGTTTACATACTACAGAGATGTGTTTTTTCCTCACTCGTTATAAACTAATCTGATGGGTATCAGAGTGATGCACTTATGTGCTTTAGGTGTTATAGCTCTAGCTTATCACACAGTGCAGCCTTTTCTTGCCAGTTATTTTTGATTTCCCTGATACGTACTTAATTTATATGTGCTACTCTGTGGGTGGATGTTCCCCTCTGATTTAGGGTCATTGTTCGTGTCTAAATGCTTTAGGTGGTTATATGAATCTTTTATGTTTCCAATAAATGTTAAATTTTAAATGATTTCTTTATTGGTGAGCTTCATTGTGTCAACTACTTATTTGTGGTTGCTCTAGTGTGTCAAGAACCCTAAAGAGTCTGACACTGACTATTAAGAATACCATCCAATGGGTGGAAGTAGAAAGCCTTATTTTTCTAGGAGAAGAGATCATTTTCATACCGTGTCACCCAGGATGCATGGCATATAAGCCTCCGTACGCCAGCAGTCTCCAGAACATACCCAACAACCACTAGACCAGTTCTTCTGTGACGTGGGACTCACCAGTAAGTCATTGAAGACACACAGCTCCCAAATGTGATTATAAATTGCACAGTCTTATACATGACTGCAGCAAATTAGGATTTAGTAACATAATTGTGTGTCTATCTTTATGTTGTACAATGTTCGGGAGGCAAAATGCACACTGAGCAGTATTTGTTATTTTGCTGAGGCTTTTGATCACCGATGGGGAGGTCCAGTCATTACTTTGGTCTAACAGGTGAGCCTATCAGTAAAAAAAAGATTGACAAGCCCAGTCATAGACCATAATCATGGTTTGCAATTAGACATGACTGAATAAGTTCCCAGGACCCTGGTTCATTGGCCAAGACAGTATTTTGTGGTTGCTGGATGGCAGCCCTGTAAACCGCCTCCTACCTGACAGCATCCATGAATCCCCTTTTGATTAGCCAGCCCGGCACAACGCTGTGTGTGGGCCACCCCGTAAACATGATGTCACATCAGGGCCAGGCTGGTTAATCAAAACAGCAGCTGCGCCTGCCGTCAGGCAAGAAGTAGGTCTCGGGACTCGCGGAATACTGACTTACTCCCTTGTCCATGGCCCTGGGAGTCCATTTTTTCATCTGTATTTGTGATGAGTCTATCTCTTGTGAGTTCTGCATCATAAAATGTGCCTATAAAACGCAATACAAGAACGTACTGGGTGACAATTAGGATTCTGAATAACCAGACGGTACGTATTGTTTAGATTCTCCTCCAGATTTCCTACACGTGATGGGAGGCCATTCCCTTCTCTTCCTCTCTTGGCTTTATGTTACCTTGTAGAAATGGCTACCATGTCACTGTGGCTTCCCCTTCCTATGGATTACACACGATCGTAAAAGTTTCCAACTTTAGCACAAAAAGGCTAAATACATATAAAAGTTTACACTGCGAATAATTTTAGTTCTTGCATCTACCCAGGTATGTTCGAGAAAGAACACATGAGATCCAATGTGAAAAGCGTAAAAAAGATAACTAAACATAGACCAATAAGTTCTCAGTATTTTGGCTCAGTGATGCCTTCTAATCAGACACACTATGATATACAGCATAAAAAATATAGACAGAAAATATATTAATTTTACCTGATGGACTCTGAACAGCAGATGGGGTTGATGTTAAACTGGCTGTGACAGAATCACAAGGACCGGTGCTTCCACTGGAGCTGCCGCTTGAGGGGGGGGATGGAGAAGATGCTGGTGACATGCTGTGCTGGTTTATGCATTGGGCTACAGCAAAACCTGTGAAATGTTTCACATGCATTACTATACCGATAAAAACATGTATGCATCATAAATAGTGTACTCCCACACGCACTGTCCCAAAAGAGGACCTCAAAATGAGCATCCAATGCTGGTGACCTATATCACACCAAATTGCAAATATTTCCAAACCACTCTTTCTAAACAGGCCAGGAGTAAATAAAAGCAAAGTGTAAGAAAGTGTCTATTTATGGCCGTTAACTGGCTCGAATACTGGATTTTAACAGTTTTCATCTTGTACTAAAAAGCCTCAGCAGTTTCTCCTTTTGCTTTTGTTATTTCTGCCATTTTCTCCAGCTCTGTCCCCTTTTCCATAAACGTTTATAGGCAGAAGGTGTAATTAGATTACTCACTGAAGACAGAAATGTAGACAGATTTGAGCAGTAATTCAGCGTGAATGATCACGGTAGGAGATAACAGGAAATTGATAAATGGTGAAAGACATTTTACTCCAATAAATGGAAATCACTGATGACACTTAGTTTCAGGGAGGGGACAGAGGCAGTGACTGCAGCTTATCCCCCTTATGACGTTTGAGTATCCTAGCATGCACTGGGGATTCTCAAAAGAAATGTCATTAAACAAGAAGTTAGTTAAAAAAAAAAGCAGTAACAGTATACAGTGGGTACGGAAAGTATTCAGACCCCTTTAAATTTTTCACTCTGTTTCATTGCAGCCATTTGGCAAATTCAGAAAAATTCATTTTTTCACATTAATGTACACTCTGCACCCCTTCTTGACTGAAAAAAATATACATTTTTGCATATTTATTAAGAAAAGAAAAACTGAAATATCACATGGTCATAAGTATTCAGAGCCTTTGCTCAGTATGTGACTTAAATATGTGTCTGTCTATTTCTTTGTGATCCTCCTTGAGATGGTTCTACTCCTTCATTGGAGTCCTGCTGTGTTTAATTAAACTGCTAGGACTTGATTTGGAAAGGCACACACCTGTCTATATAAGACCTCACAGCTCATAGTGCATGTCAGACCAAATGAGAATCATGAGGTCAAAGGAACTGGCCAAGGAGCTCAGAGACAGAATTGTGGCAAGGCACAGATCTGGCTAACGTTACAAAAGAATTTCTGCAGTACTCAAGGTTCCTAAGAGCACAGTGGCCTCCATAATCCTTTAATGGAAGAAGTTTGAGACCACCAGAAGTCTTCCTAGACCTGGCCGTCCAGCCAAACTGAGCAATCGTGGGAGAAGGGCCTTGGTGAGAGAGGTAAAGAAGAACCCCAAGATCACTGTTGCTGAGCTCCAGAGATGCAGTAGGGAGATGGGAGAAAGTTCCACAAAGTTAACTATCACTGCAGCCCTCCACCAGTCGGGCCTTTATGGCAGAGTGGCCCGACGGAAGCCTCTCCTCAGTGCAAGAAACTGAGCAATCGTGGGAGAAGGGCCTTGGTGAGAGAGGTAAAGAAGAACCCCAAGATCACTGTTGCTGAGCTCCAGAGATGCAGTAGGGAGATGGGAGAAAGTTCCACAAAGTTAACTATCACTGCAGCCCTCCACCAGTCGGGCCTTTATGGCAGAGTGGCCCGACGGAAGCCTCTCCTCAGTGCAAGAAATATGAAAGCCCGCATAGAGTTTGCTAAAAAACACATGAAGGACTCCCAGACTATGAGAAATAAGATTCTCTGGTCTGATGAGACGAAGATAGAACTTTTTGGTGATAATTCTAAGCGGTATGTGTGGAGACAACCAGGCACTGCTCATCACCTGCCCAATACAATCCCAACAGTGAAACATGGTGGTGGCAACATCATGCTATGGGGATGTTTTTCAGCTGCAGAGACAGGATGACTGGTTGCCATTGAAGGAAACATGAATGCGAACAAGTACAGAGATATCCTGGATGAAAACCTCTTCCAGAGTGCTCAGGACCTCAGACTTGGCTGAAGGTTCACTTTCCAACAAGACAATGACCCTAAGCACACAACTAAAATAACAAAGGAGTGGCTTCAGAACAAATCTGTGACCATTCCTGACTGGCCCAGCCAGAGCCCTGACCTAAACCCAATTGAGCATCTCTGGAGAGACCTGAAAATGGCTGTCCACCAACGTTCACCATCCAACCTGATGGAACTGAAGTGGATCTGCAAGGAAGAATGGCAGAGGTTCCACATATCAAAGTGCGAAAAACTTGTTTCATCATTCCCAAGAAGACTCATGGCTGTACTAGCTCAAAAGGGTGCTTCTACTCAACACTGAGCAAAGCGTCTGAATACTTATGACCATGTGATATTTCAGTTTTTCTTTTTTAATAAATTTGCAAAAATTTCTACATTTCTGTTTTTTTCAGCCAAGATGGGGTGCAGAGTATACATTAATGAGAAAAAAATGAACTTTTTTGAATTTACCAAATGGCTGCAATGAAATAAAGAGTGAAACATTTAAAGGGGTCTGAATACTTTCCATACCCACTGTAGACTAGAGTGCGAACAAGTTTAATTGAAGTATATTAAGAAATTAGATTATTAGATTAAATAGAGATTTAGGATTATATCAGTGTTAGTTTCGGACCACTCCTTTAACAGCATTCCCAGCAGAGGGAAAATCCTTCTCTGATCTACAAACAGACAAAAAAATAAAATTACCGTATTTTACGCTTTGTAAGACGCACTTTATTTCCCCCAAATTTGGGGGGGAAATGTGGGTGCGTCTAACAAAGCGGATATACCGCTTACCATTGCAGGCTGGGATGAGGGGGTGTCCGCCGCCGCTACCGCCCGCCGCCGCTGTCGCCCGCCGCCGCTGTCGCCCGCCGCCGCTGCCGGGGATGTCCGCTGCTGCCCCGGGTGATGCTGGAGGCTCCGGTGCTGCGGGGGGCTCTGGCGACATTTTGTGAAAGAGCAGAGCCCCCCCGGCAGTTCGTCCATGCATTCCAGTATGACTAACTCCGGGAAAATGGCCGCCGGAATCTCGGGAGATGAGATTTCAGCACTGAGATCTCATCTCTCGAGATTCCGGCGGCCATTTTCCCGGAGTCAGTCATATAGGAACGCATGGACGAACTGCTGGGGGCTCTGGTCTTTCACAAAATGTCGCCAGAGCCCCCCGCAGCACCAGAGACAGCCCTGGAGACAGCCCTGCAGCACCAGAGCCAGCCCTGCAGCACCAGAGCCAGCCCTGCAGCGCCAGAGCCAGCCCTGCAGCGCCAGAGCCAGCCCTGCAGCCCCAGAGCCAGCCCTGCAGCGCCAGAGCCAGCCCTGCAGCGCCAGAGCCAGCCCTGCAGCGCCAGAGCCAGCCCTGCAGCGCCAGAGCCAGCCCTGCAGCGCCAGAGCCCCCTGCAGCGCCAGAGCCCCCTGCAGCGCCAGAGCCCCCTGCAGCACCAGAGCCCCCTGCAGCACCAGAGCCCCCTGCAGCACCAGAGCCAGCCCTGCAGCACCCCTCATCCCAGCCTGCAGCACAGCAGCCCCCATGCAGCACCGAAGCCCCCCTGCAGACCCCATCATCCCAGCCTGCAGCAATGCTCCACTCCTGCCTCCAGCAACGACCCTGGGACCCTGATCCACCGCAGCCACAACCCCTGGTAAGTAATAAGACGCATGGATTATAAGACGCCCCACCAATTTATTAAAAAAAGTTTTTTCCTATTTTTCTCCTCAAAATTTGGGGTGCGTCTTATAATCCGGAGCGTCTTACAAAGCGAAAAATACGGTATATGATCTAAAAAAATGCATTTTTAATGGGAGCTGTATTAAAACTTTAGTCTATAATTGGAAGGAGCTTCTAAACATGTCGAACAAACAAATAATTATTCTAGCCTTAAGGACCTCTAAATCAAGGTGCTATAATTTTCAGAAATTATACATTTTTGTTGAATTAAGAAATTATGGTCTGTACCACCAGATGCTATACGGGAAGTATTTTACTGAAATTCTCCACAGAGTATTGAATAGCTGCAGAACTTTTCAATATAAAAGTATTTATTTTTCTTGTAGAGGGAACCACCCTTCACTGTTCTTGCTTTATATTACTTCTGGACATAAAAAGCATGGTGATATTATAGTCACATAAAAATGCTGGATGGTGAGGGTACACAATGCCTTCTTTCTGTATTGGCAGTTTCCAATAAAACTACCTAATAAAAATACAATTAAGAGACAGGAAGCATCTGCTGCTCATCCAAAATAATAAATGGATATAGAAATGTTCTACTTTTGAACTGTCAAAACATCTCACTTCATTCAATATGAGCTCCCCACACTTACGCCTTGGCATGCAATGAATGGTTGTCTGAGTTATGCTTTGTCATACTGAATGAACTTGGGCAACAAAATTATAACGATTTACTGCTGGCAATTCCATTTGTAATTACCAACCAGTGAGAACCCAGATGTGCTTGACGGGAGACAAGTCTGGAGACGCTGCAGACAATGATAGCATGTTTAGATCACGCAGGGTGCTCACGGTAAACGCGATCAACATGCCGCCTAGTGTTCTGCTGACACTTTGAAGAAAAGGCTGGACTACTGGATCCATGTACTACAAACTGTCAGTGCATATGAGTGTAAAGCTGCCCTACACCTTAATCTCGGGATAAGGACCAGAAGGATATCCCTTCATGAAGGCTTCCTTATGGCATTGCCCATGTAGTTTGCAGACCGATCTTTGGCTATCATTGCATCCAAAACAAAAGCAGGACTCATTGATTAAGAGGATAGACCTCCATTCTATCCCCCATTGCTCCAGTCCTGCCTCCAGTCTCCATCTGGAGACCACAAATGCAATGCCATGGGGAGGTCTTCATGAGGGAATGGTACTCCGGTCCTTCTCCTGGACTTATGGTGTGGGGTGGCAGAATGTAATGTAGCCGGATCCCTCTAATCTTCTTTACAGGTACACCAACAGCTCAGCGTTAGATTGATATGGTGGTGGAACCAGTGGTACTCATATCCAACCTACATAACTGAGAGGGACAAACAAGAGAAAAAAATCTGAAGCTTAGGATCAGGCTGCAAATTGCATATCATGGGATCTAATTGATTTTAGGAATGAAGATTTCAGAATGAGACTTAATGAAATTTTATTAACTTAAAGTACCCACTATCTTAGAAGGAACCTGTCACGTGAAAAACGCTAGTAACCTGGAGATATTAAGTTAATCTGCAGGTAATAGCATTCTACCCGGCACCCGCATTGAGAGCCCCACTGCTGGGAGGAAATTAACCTTTTTCCTCCCAGCAGCATTCACTATTCAGTCATAGGGGTGGTGCTGGCACGGTTTCAGTCACCGCTCTGTGTATAGAAAGCGGCGGCTGTAACCGTGTCCCCGACACGGACTGACAGCAGGCTCAGCATTACGGCCAGCTGTCAGTCGGTGCTGAGGGTGCGGTTACAGCCATCACTCTCTATACACTGAGCGGTGACAAACTGTGACGAGCGACCCCTATGACTGAACGCTGTACAGTGCCAGGAGGGATAAAGTTAATTTTCTCCACGCAGAGCAGCTCTAAGTGCGGATACCGGGGGTGGCCTTCTTAATCCAACGACGAACAAGGCAACTTCATTCTGTCAACTGGTGGGGCACTCAGTGTTTACCTTCAACACCAAGTAATCGCATATCCTAGTCTTCTCTGTCACTTGGTTAGGTCGGAAAAACCACTTTAATAAAGCCCCATCCACTGCTTGCATTCCTTCTCACTGCAGCAGTTTTAGATAATACATGTAAGAATTTGTTTTCATGAATTTAGGTAAAAAAAAACAAAAAACAAAAAAAAACAAATTTAGAAAGGCAGCTCTTCATATGTAGCACAACTGATATAACGGTTTCTTTAAATAAGAGGGGTAAGATGACAATCTTTAGATAAAGAGATTTGAAGATTGACTATTTAGCACATTATCATATGACATCAAGTTCTCCGACAGTACAGTGATCATTTAAAGGATTGGCCTCATGTTTGTTCAACAGCACATTGCTCCCCAAGCAGCCGACTTCCTGATTGATGCGTGGGCCGGCAATCCTCCTTGATTGACAGTTCAGACTCGTAGCATCATTGCACTGCTGGCCCGAGCTGTGCGCTCCCAATGCAGCCGTATTAGGCAGATTTTACTCTGCACCATTGGGACCGCAGCGGCTCAGATACTGGCCGGGAGCCAACAGCTCACAGTGATCCTGGCCATTTTCAGTGCAGTGCTTACAAGCTGTATTAGAAAGAGCTTGTAAAGCACTGAACGTTAGACCATCGCTTCTAAACCACAGTGGCAGCTGGCCCCCAGGGCAACAAGATGGCAAGAAAACCATAAACAAATTAAAGCAATTCGGTACAAAAAAAAAATGTAATTATCACAGGAACCAAGGGAAAATTTTTTATAAATGGTAATTTACAAACGTTTTGTCATTCCAAACATTTTCCAACATTACCCATCATGAAAATGAGAGTAACCCTTCAAGGGAAGCCCGAGTGAATGAACTGGCAAACTAAAAACTTGACTGATAACCAAAATCAGCTAACAGATTTTTACGACAGCCAAATATGCATTCATGAAAAAGAATGGGAGCTATGAAGCAACTAGAACCTTCCCGACATGCCAACATCTATCATTAGAATGTCCTTTTTAAGCTGCAATCTTTCATTTGAAACCTAACGAGTTAATTTTACACACTAGCCCATGTAGACCAATGGAAAACTCAAGTCTTGGGTACCAAATAAGTGAGAGGGAAATTTATAGATAGAAAGATAAGAATTAAAAACGTCCTTTCACATGCTGAAAAAAAATCAGTACCGAGGACATTAGCTGCACAATATATAGTGATGTCAATTCTCATTCACTTTCGCCCTGAATGAACTGTAAATCAAGACTGATGGCATTGTATAACGATGGAAAGGCTATTCTGTGAAGTTACATCTGGGTCAATGTGACAGTCTGATTATTTATAATTCTGATGAACAGTACTGCTAAATCATGATCATAGGTGTTTGTGCCTTCTTCTGGATCAACACATTAGAATTATAAGAGATAATGGTCCTGAGTATTTTTAACATTATCAACTACGTTAATACGGGAAGTAGGATAAGTTCTCTTATACTTATTACAGAATTGCAGAACATGGGGTTCTAGGTGCGACTGAAAGGATAGAGAACAGTAAGATGCATTAACCAACACTCATGTTGTGGGGCTTTCAGCTCTATTTGGTAGTCGCTTGGACACGAACTGGCACCAGGTTTTAAGATCCAAACAAAATAAAGTTTATTGTTCTTCATAGACTTTACAAATCAAAGATGACAAGAGCTGTCTTCCACACAAATTAAAGTACCTTGTTGGGTAAGGCAAAAATAAATCAACCGGTCTCACCAACTTGGTGTCACAAGAACCTTTTAGATTAAAACAGACGATTCATCATAAATTGTCTATCTCCAGCCTCAGTAAAACAACTCTGAGCTGGTCCACCTGCCTTTTATTAGGCCTATAAGATCCAGACTCTGGAGTATAGGAGTAACCATTCCCACCCAGGCTCTTTTGGTCACTCCTAAATCCCGGACCCAGAATCCAATCAAACAAACTACTCAGTAAACTAGTGTTACTGGTACAGACTTCATGATATTTACATCACTAAGGCCAACCACCTCGGTGATGCATACATGCTGTCAATAACAATAATAATAATATAGCTCTCAATTTAGAAGACAAATGTCTGAAGATTGTTTTCAGGTCTTAGGGCTGTATCTGCTATTCTGATTAGAGTCCTCCACAGACCACACCCTTTGTACTAGAGTTCAGAACTTATTTTCTCTGTTTAATATTTTGTCAAAAGCAGAATCACATCAGAATGAATGGAAAAACTAAATGATTATTTGTTTTTGGCATATAAATCCAGACGAGAACTGTATTTTCCAAAGTAAAACATCTGTCCTGGGTTTTACACAGATTGGAAAATCTGATAACACTTGCTTCCGATTCAGAACTAGTTTCTCTTTAAGAGCCAAATAAACTGTTTTATATACATTAATGATTGGGATTCTCAAGGCCAAACCAGTTGGGGAAAATTATTATTTTGGATTCTGGGTGCAGAACACAAAAGACAATGCCTTCAAAAGGACAAGTTACTGCACCGAAGCGAGGAGACACTGATCTGCACAAGCATGCGATTTCCTGACCAGCACCTAAATGTCAAAGGCCAAGTCAACTAGCAATCAATGGACAATGGGAGGCGCAACAATGTTAATAATAAAGGAAGCAGAGTTTTGCTAAGTGTGCTTTCCCGCCCACTGCATTTAATAACTGATTTATCAAGATTCAGGCAAATTTAAATTATAAAGATAGCTATGCATTCAGATTTCGCTGGGCGACATACACATATACAGTTGTGCTCAAATGTTTATATACCCCGGCAGAATTTTGGCTTTCTTGGCCTTTTTCCAGAGAATATGAATGATAGCACCAACACTTTTTCTCCACTCATGGTTAGTGGTTGGGTGAAGCCATTTATTGTCAATCATAATGACAACCCAAAACATCCAAATGACCTGTTCACATACCCTGGTGATTTTTTTCTGATAACATGCACAGAAGTTGACACAGATGGGATTGAATGGCTACTAAAGGTAACATCCTCACTAGAGATGAGCGAGTATACTTGTTGCTCGGGTTTTCCCGAGCACGCTTGGGTGGTCTCCGAGTATTTATGACTGCTCGGAAATTTAGTTTTCCGTGCCACGGCTGGATGATTTGCGGCTACTAGACAGCTTGATTACATGTGGGGATTCATTAGCAACCAGGCAACCCCCACATGTACTCAGGCTGGCTAGCAGTCGTAAATCATCCAGCTGCAGCAAGGAAAACTAAATCTCCGAGCAGTCAAATATTCGGAGACCACCTGAGCAACGAGTATACTCGCTCATCACTAATCCTCACCTGTGACCTGTTTGCTTGTAATCAGTGTGTGTGCATAAAAGCTGAGCGAGTTTCTGGGATCCAGACAGACTCTTGCATCTTTCATCCAGCCACTGACATTTCTGGATTGTGAGTCATAGGGAAAGCAAAAGAATTGTCAATGAATCTACGGGAAAGGGAGTTGAACTGTATAAAACAGGAAAGGGATACAAAAAGACATCCAAGGAATTGATAATGCCAGTCAGCAGCGTTCAAACTGTGATTAACAAATGGAAAATCAGGGGCTCTGTAAAAACAAAACCACGGTCAGGTAGACCAACAAAAATTTAATCCACAACTGCCAGGAAAATGGTTTGGGATGCAAAGAAAAACCCACAAATAACATCAGCTGAAATACAGGATGAGTCACCAGAAGAAAGCCATTTCTGTGCAAATGCCACAAAGTATCTTGTCTACAACACGCAAAACAGCACAGAGAGAAGCCTCGAAACTTCTGGAACAAGGTAATTTGGAGTGATGAAACCAAAATTGAACTTTTTGGCGACAACCATAAACGTTACATATGGAGAGAGGTTGACAAGGTCTAAGATGAAAGGAACACCATTCCTACTGTAAAGCACGGAGGTGCATTGCTGATGTTTTTGGCACGTGTGAGCTACAAAGGCTCAGGAAACTAGGTCAAAATTGAAGGAAAGATGAATCCAGCACATTATAATAATAATAATCTATTTTTATATAGCGCTAACATATTCCGCAGCACTTTACCGTTTGCACACATTATCTCAGCAAATACTGGAGGCAAATTTGCAATCATCAGCCCGAAAACTGCGTATGGGACGTACTTGGATGTTCCAACATGACAACGATCCAAAACACAAGGCCAAGTCAACCTGTCATTAGCTACAGCAGAACAAAGTGAAGGTTCTGGAGTGGCCATCTCAGTCTCCTGACCTCAATATCATTGAGCCACTCTGGGGAGATCTCAAGCGCGCAGTTCATGCTAGACAGCCCATGAATTTAATGGAACTGAAGGCTTTTTGCCAAGCAGAGTGGGCAGCTTTACCATTTGAGAAAATAAAGAACCTCTTCCACAACTACCACAAAAGACTTCAAGCTGTCATTGATGTTAGAGGGGGCAATAAACAGTATTAAGAAGTGGGATATGTGAACTTTTGATCAGGGTCATTTGGATGTTTTGGGCTGTCATTATGATTTAAAAAGAGAAAACACAGTAAGTTGACAATAAATGGCTTCACCCAACAACTAACCGTGAGTGGAGAGAAAGTTTTGATGTTATCATTCATATTCTCTGAAAATAGGCCAAGAAAGCAGAAATTCTGCCAGGGTATGTAAACTTTTGAGCACAACTATAAGTTAAGAGTCAAACTTGCTGACAGATTCCCTTTTCTACAATAGTGTATCCATGAAAAATACCAAATGAACAAGTAAAAAATTGTGTGCAAGGAGTGAGATTACGTCGATTCTGGACCAGCAAATCCATCAACACCATTATTGCCCATAAGCTGTAGCTAGTATTTCTGGTACTGCTGCAGTTACTGCTTCTGTAAAACATAAAAACACATTTGCTTTGCACGTAGCCTAAAATTAAGGAAAAAAAAGTCTTCATGGTCTGATCTGAACTCTTCACTGACAACACATGGAGTCTTGTAAGAATATGACAATTATACTGTAAAGTATAAACGTCTTCCAACATTACCCAAACACATGATTAGTAGCAAATTATCATGGAGATCACTTGGGGTGGAGGTGGGGAGGAGACTGTTCTGAGAGGTCTATTTGGAAATGAAAGGAACATGGCCAAAATAATTATGGAGTCAGAATGCTAGCTGTGACTAAATTCAGCCAAGATTCACAGCTGCCTGCGGCCACGGGAGAACACAACGCTATTAATGCCATAAAATACAATGACTGCATGTGGATCAGATTTAGTGTAAATTCCAATTAGAATTGGAAAGTCGAGCCTTCTGAGCGATTTCCAGTGAGGCATGGTTGACACTGGAAGACTAGTACTTCAAAAAACTTTAAAAAATTGACAACCTAGTAGGGTTTTCTTGTAGAACGGTGCTCAGAGTTTATGGAGAATGGTGTAATCGAGGAAACACATCTTGTGATGGGATTCTGTGGATGTAAACAATTCATGGACAAAAAGAGGTCAAAGGTGGACATCAAAAATGGCTCTGATGAACAGACTTTGCACAGTAAAGCAAATGGCAGCTGAATATAAAGCTTGGCTCCAAAGAACATGTCCAAATGCACAACTCGTTCTTTACCGTGGGTGGATTATAACAGCACATGACAACTTTAAGGCTATTGTGGTCAAATAAAAAAAAGTGAGGCAAAAATCTAGTGGGTAAAAGAGAGCAAAATAGGATCACTGAGTAGTGCAAAAACATTGCCTTGTCTTATGAATCCAGATTTCTGTTCCATCATTCAGATGTGAGGGTCAGAATTTGGGGTTTCCTTCCTGACAGGTGCCAACATTTCTTGGTGTTGGAGTAATGGTGTGGGGAATGTTTTCTTGGCACACCTTGAGTCCTCTGATGCTTGTTAATGGATGTATGGACAGTAGGGCTTACCAAAGCATTGTGAATGACCAAGTTCATCCATTCATGCCCGCTGTTTACATTATGGCAGAAGGACAATGGCAACATGCCCCATGGAAGTCAAGGATTGGTAACAGGAACATACAGTAAATTCCCCCTCCTTCCGTACTAACTTACATGTTACTATCAATACATCAAGTTCTAACACTATTTAACATACATTGTCAATGGGAATCTAATCTCTCAACATGATTGTAAGAAGAGATACTAATTCCAGTGATGTGTCACTTACTGGGCTGCTTGCTGTAGTTCTGATAATCTCCTGTTGATAAAACAGTAATTTTATCACTAGAGGACTAGTATCATTTGCTGCAAAAAATACAAAACTTTTAGCTTTGAATTTCGAAGACATGTTGTCAGTAGTTTATAGAATAAACCAACAATATACAATGAAAATTTTACTCAAAAATATACCTATAAAGAGAAAAATCAGAGAAACTGAAAATTTTAAAGTGGTCTCTTTATATATACAGCTCTGGCAGATATTAACACAGATATTACTGCAGAACAAAGAAAGGCTGCTGCTGGTTTGGTACTTGCCTAACCTGCAGTTAGTGAAGCATAGAGAGGGAATAAGAGCTTTCTATACTGAGGGCTTTGTGTGCACAACAGGCACAATTCTGGGGCATGGACTGTATCATTAGCACTTGGCATGCAATGCTTTAATGGTAAGACAATAAGGGTTAGGGTGCATTCACATGACCATATTTTACTAAAACATTTTGAAACAGTACAGACAAAAAGTTTGGACACACCTTCTAATTTAAAGATTTTTCTGTGTTTTCATGACTGAAAATTGTACATTCACACTGAAGGCATCAAAACTATGAATTAACACATGTGGAATTATATACTTGACAAAAAAGTGTGAAACAACTGAAAATATGTCTTATATTCTAGGTTCTTCAAAGTAGCCACCTTTTGCTTTGATGACTGCTTTGCACACTCTTGGCATTCTCTTGATGAGCTTCAAGAGGTAGTCACCGGGAATGGTCTTCCAACAATCTTGAAGGAGGTCCCAGAGATGCTTAGCACTTGTTGGCCCTTTTGCCTTCACTCTGCGGTCCAGCTCACCCCAAACCATCTCGATTGGGTTCAGGTCTGGTGACTGTGGAGGCCAGGTCATCTGGCGTAGCACCCGATCACTCTCCTTCTTGGTCAAATAGCCCTTACACAGCCTGGAGGTGTGTTTGGGATCATTGTCCTGCTGTGGTAGCCATACTGGTTCAGTATGCCTCCAATTTTGAATAAATCACCAGTGTCACCAGCAATGCACCCCCACACCATCACACCTCTTCCTCCATGCTTCACAGTGGGAACCAGGCATGTAGAGTCCAACCTTTTCTGCGTCGCACAAAGACACAGTGGTTGGAACCAAATAACTCAAATTTGGACTCATCAGACCAAAGCACATATTTCCACTGGTCTAATGTCCATTCCTTGTGTTCTTTAGCCCAAACAAGTCTCTTCTGCTTGTTGCCTGCCCTTAGCAGTGGTTTCCTAGCAGCTATTTTACCATGAAGGCCTGCTGCACAAAGTCTCCTCTTAACAGTTGTTGTAGAGATGTGTCTGCTGCTAGAACTCTGTGTGGCATTGACCTGGTCTCTAATCTGAGCTGCTGTTAACCTGCGATTTCTGAGGCTGGTGACTCGGATAAACTTATTCTCAGAAGCAGAGGTGACTCTTGGTCTTCCTTTCCTGGGGCGGTCCTCATGTGAGCCAGTTTCTTCGTAGCGCTTGATGGTTTTTGCCACTGCACTTGGGGACACTTTCAAAGTTTTCCCAATTTTTTGGACTGACTGACCTTCATTTCTTAAAGTAATGATGACCACTCGTTTTTCTTTACTTAGCTGCTTTTTTCTTGCCATAATACAAATTCTAACAGTCTATTCAGTAGGACTATCAGCTGTGTATCCACCAGACTTCTGCACAACACAACTGATGGTCCCAACCCCATTTATAAGGCAAGAAAACCCACTTATTAAACCTGACAGGGCACACCTGTGAAGTGAAAACCATTCCCGGTGACTACCTCTTGAAGCTCATCAAGAGAATGCCAAGAGTGTGCAAAGCAGTCATCAAAGCAAAATGTGGCTACTTTAAAGAACCTAGAATATAAGACATATTTTCAGTTGTCTGACACTTTTTTGTTAAGTATATAATTCCATGTGTTAATTCATAGTTTTGATGCCTTCAGTGTGAATGTACAATTTTCACAGTAATGAAAATACAGAAAAATCTTTAAATGAGAAGGTGTGTCCAAACTTTTGGTCTGTACTGTATTTAAATCCTCATACAGAAGGACCGTTTTTCATCAGTGCTCTGGATCTGATTTTCAGCCATGTATCCACTGTTACTGTCAGTGTGGCATTTATTCATGTTTTACTACACTTTGAAATTCCTTCACCAAGAAGGAAAAGTTGTGCAATTCTGGAAATCACAGGATGGACAGACATGTTAATGATATACAAATAATGAAAAAAATAGAAATAAAATTTTCAAAACATCTTGATTCATTCAGGACAGAGTATGCGTGTCACCTTCAGAAATGTATGCAATTATATTACAAAGTCCTGGCTGCTATTAATGAGGTTATTAATGGTTGAGAAATGTGCTGCCATGGTGTACGAACCTGAGCAAATCATCAAGATCCTCTGCTGGCAGCTCCATTTGAAATTGCAACAAATGACATACCAGATGCTCTCTAAGAGACAAATCCGGAGATGCTGCAGGCCATGATAACAGGTTTAGGCCATGTGGGCTGCTCACAGTAGCACGAGCAACATGCGGCCTGACGTGGTCAACGTGGCAGAACGTTCCTCAGACAACCTTTAATAACCTCATTTGTAGCATGACAAGGTGTGTAAGTGCAGGTGTTGATGCGGGTGGCCATTTTTTCACCATTTGCAAATCAGTAACATCTCTATTTATCCTGTGATTTCCAGAATCCTTCAACTTTTCCATTATAGTACAGTAAAGTACAAATCCCCAACCACTAGTGATGGGCGAGTGTGCTCGTTACTCGAGTTTTCCGAGCATGCTCGGGTGATCTCCGAGTATCTTGGGTGTGCTCGGATTTTATGCTTGAGTCGCCGCAGCGCCATGATTTGCCGCAGCGCCATGATTTGCCGCAGCGCCATGATTTGCCGCAGCGCCATGATTTGCGGCTGCTAGACAGCCTGAACACATGTGGGGATTCCCTAACAAACAGGCAATCCCTGCATGTGTTCAGGTTGTCTAAAGGTACCTTCACACTAAACGACTTTGCAGCGAGAACGACAACGATCCGTGACGTTGCAGCGTCCTGGATAGCGATCTCGTTGTGTTTGACACGCAGCAGCGATCTGGATCCCGCTGTGATATCGCTGGTCGGAGCTAGAAGTCCAGAACTTTATTTCGTCGCTGATCACCCGCTGTCATCGCTGGATCGGTGTGTGTGACGCCGATCCAGCGATGTGTTCACTTGTAACCAGGGTAAACATCGGGTTACTAAGTGCAGGGCCGCGCTTAGTAACCCGATATTTACCCTGGTTACCATTGTAAAAGTAAAAAAAAAAAAAAACACTACATACTCACATTCTGATGTCTGTCACGCCCCCCGGCGTCCACAGGGTTACGCGCTGCTGCTTAGAGCTTCCTGCACTGAATGTGCCGCCATAGAAATAAAAACGTATGGTGGACCGAAGGGGAGGAATAAATAAAAGTGAAAAAATTGAAAATTTCCCAGTCATAAGGGGCTAAATCTGCAGCACACGGGCAGGTAATTACCATTCTGTACTATACCTACTAGATCAACTTTTCCATTGCCAAGATGGTTCTCTGGACAAACAATGGAGTTGACAGATGTTATAGGGGAGCGGCAAATATTTCAGTGCACTGGCACCATTATAGGGCATGGTGTGAGAGGGGCAAGAAGTGGCAAGAATATCCCTACAAGCAACAATTGGGAAAGTATATGAAGAGGGCATTTTTCCAGATGGAGAAAAACAGCATGAGATCATGTGGTCTTACAGTAGAGATACAGATGTCGGCTGCGATGACGTAAGGTCTTGGCTGGATTGTAGCTGTAGCCCAATGTGTCATAGTACACAATGAAATGTATCCCCGGTAATTGGTAAAGGAAACCATAACCGCCTATTCTCAAAAACTGACATGATTATAAAGTATTCGGCGAGCCCATAGTAATGCAATACTGTGTAATTAATGATGGCCTCATCATAGCAGCACTTTAGTAAGAGATTCAGCTGAAATAACCACTCAGTACACAATGGCTGCAGAACAATTCTAGAGAAAAGTTACGCAACATGCGAAACTGTAAATGTTATTGTTGTACCAGAAGGATAAGGGAACTCCCTAAATATTTTGGAGACAGGAGCATTCTCGTAAATGGCAGAGTAGAGAGTATCCCCCAACATTGTACATTCTGTTGTGTATAAAATCTTTACATGTTTTCTAAATTTTGTTGTTTTCTTTTTTTTTCATACAAACAAGAGAGAATTGATCATTATTACTAGTGATGAGCGAACGTGCTCCGATAAGGTGTTATCTGACCATGCTCAGGTGCTAACTCAGTATCTTTGGCGTGCTCAAATAATATGTTTGAGTCCCCGCCTCGCGGCTGTTCGACAGCCGCAACACATGAATGCATGGCCTTGTTTGTTAGACAATCCATGTATGTCTTGTGGCTGTCGAACAGCCGTGAAACATGAAGCCGTGAGGACTCAAACACATTAATTAAGCACGCCGAAGACACCAAGTTAGCATCTGAGCATTCTCAGATAACGCCTTATCAGAGCACGTTCACTCCTCACGAATAATAATCAATAATGTACCGCGGGGGCGGGGTTAGACAATCTGATCTCGCTGATTACATGGATCTAAACTACAGCTTTCCCTTGTGGAATCCTGGGACAATGTCAGCAAATTCAGTAGGAATTTAGCCTTGGAATCCGCACCTAAATCCCGACAGGTGAGAATATGGACTAAAGATGATAGAAGTTTTTAGATTGGAGAAAGCAGGTCTCGTTGAATATTGCCTTCACGGAACCAGATCATGTATTCTACTTGTGCTACAAGTTTCCTTGTTTGTAGTAATCCACACGCCATGCTATCTTTTCTGCTCAAAGGGAACCTGTCATGTCAAACAACTTAGTTACCCTGCAGTTACAGGGAAGAAAATTTGCAGGTTAATAAATTTAAAGCTGTGCCTCCACCGTACTGGAATCACGACTATCGGGAGGACATGACTTTTAATCTTCCCGGCGGTCATCGGCTTTCAGTCACAGAGAGCGTACGGAGCGGCTTCAGTTACCGTTCACTACATCGTGAGAAGCAGCTGTCACCACAACCCAGCACTGACTGACACCCGGTCCAGCACTGCATCCGTTACAGTAGGTCCTGGTTACACAGTGCTCTGCCAAGAACAATGATCACTTAGGAAAATCAGAAAAAGTTCCTCTCACCCGACGAACAAGCATTTTGTTAGATGGTAGGGTAATCATCAGCCTTTAAAGACTGAAGGATTATTGTGTTTCTAGGATCGTGATGTGTAAATGCACCTTATGATTTCTGCAGACTTAAAAACAGGATCCTATTAACATATAATGGTAAAAAGCAAGACACGGGCTATGGTCACACCACATTTTCTCTCATCCAAGAGAATCGGGCCGATTATGCTAATCACCCTCTGATCACAGTGTGATCTGATTTTCTCGGTTGAAGAGAAGATGGGGGAAAAAAAAATTCTCCATCTTCTCCACTAGGTCAGTCGGTGAAAATCATGCATGGTCCCATAGACTAGCATTGGTCCAAGTGGAATCCTATGTTTTGTCGGATCGCACTCGCACCGAAAATACAGTCGTCTGCAGGAGCCCTAATAAGTAATAATGAGCATATGTCACAAATGACGACCTAGAGTCCAAATTTACCAGGGGATGAAGGATGTGCTACAGTCTCAGTGCCTATGAATGCTGGCCGGTATGGTATCCTGCTTGTATGCAGCATGCATAATTCATTGGCTCTGACACAAGGCACTTGATCAATAAGGTGGCTTTTCTGAATATGTGCAGGTCTAATATTATGACAGGAAAATAACAGAGTTAACAAGCGCAGTGATTGACAGAGAAGTCAGTCAGCCACGTGACTTCTCGGAAGGGAATGCGGTTACAAGTGCAATCATGTTCTGAAACCTCAGCCTCAAGTAACAACTATAAATACACATCACAATAAAGTCTCCATTTTCTTTTAGGCAGTGCCAGATCCAGCAAGAGAGCCCGACAGGCCCTACTGACCTGTAATGGGGTACACAGAATTGTGTGTGTGGTTTCTGCCATTTTGTGAGTAAGAATAGTGCTGACCACTGAAATATTCTTCCGGAGTCTGGGAACGAGGCCCATGATGGAGATATATGTGCATTGGAATTTTTGCACAATACTAGGAGAAATCTCTGATCTAACACCGGAATTGTGAGGACATTTCAGGAGGTTTAATAACGTGGGGATGGAACGTCCAGGTTGTAAAAATAACCCACTAAGGTCATGAATGAATGGGCCCAGCTGACCTCTCTAAGGCCATCTCTCCATAAAGAAAAAATACATTTCACGTGTGTCATTTTGGAGCTACAGAAACCTGTTAGACCAGGAAAATATTTCCCATAACGTCGCGATACACTTCTGTACATGCCACCGGTGTGTTCTTCTTAGACATTTCTATTTTTTTCCATTTATCTGTGGTTTCTTGTGCTTGAACATGCGATCGTCTGAGAGCTTGTGCTATATGCGGTGATGCCATAGCATCGCTGTATATAGAAGTAGGGTTTCAATGGATCTCCGCTATGACAAGCACAGGGGTCATTAGCTGAACCCCAGCTGTCATAGTAACCCATCAGTGACCCACTATCACGTCACTGACAAGCACACAAGTCTTAAAATCCACCATCAGAGAGTGACAGCGGCATTTAAGGCTACTTTCACACTAGAATCGGGCACTGCACGTCGCAATGAGTCGTTGTGGAGAAAAACCGCATCCTGCAAAGTTGCAAGCAGGACGCGTTTTTTCTCCATAGACTTATTAGCGACGCATTGTGACGCAGTGCCACACGTCGCAACCGTCGTGCGACGGTTGCGTCGTGTTTTGGCGCACCGCCGCCACAAGAAAAGTAACATGTAACGTTTTTTGTGCGTCTAGTCTGCCATTTTCGACCGCGCATGCGCGGCCGAAACTCTGCCCCCTCCTCCCCGGACCTTGCAATGGGGCAGCGAAAGCGTCTTAAGACTGCTTCCGCTGCCCATGTCGGGCATTTTTTTCACAGTATGCGTCGGTACGTCGGGCCAACGCAGCGCGACAGCCCCGTACCGACGCTAGTGTGAAAGCAGCCTAACAGGTTAACAATTGTGGGAGAAGCACTGCTCCACCGGCGATTGTTAGCAGCAGGTTCTGACTGCCATCACATGCAAGGCATGGGGGGCTCGCTCGCTGCGTGAGCCTGCCCCATACACTAGCTTCCGACATGCGCCATATATACAAATGTCTTGAAGGGTCTAAAGGGAACCTGTCACCTTAAAAAACGCTTTTAACCTGCCTGGCGCTGACACGCACACCCCCGCTACTGGGAGTAAATAAACGATTTCCCCAGCAGAATTCCGGTTTGAGTCACAGGGTGGCATTGGAATGGGCTCAATAACCGCTCTGCCTATAGAGTGCGGCAGATGTAACCGAACCCCTGCCTGACAGCAGCTGAGGATTAGGGCAATGTCTGGCATTAGGTAGTTGGTTTCGTAGACAAGGAGAGTACGCATGCATGGTCTGTGCTGTAGAACTTGCAAACACAGCTCTGAAGCTGGCTGGATCCAGCCAACCTTAGAATTCGTGCTGTTCTCAGATGCTTCAAAAGGTAAAGTCGCCTCTGCTTAGATTATAGGAAAACACTTTTCAAGCCGGTGGTGTGATGAGGACTAGTGATGAGCGAATATACTCGTTACTTGAGATTTCTCGAGCATGCTCGGGGGTCCTCCGTGTATTTTTTAGTGCTCGGAGATTTAGTTTTCCTCACCTCAGCTGAATGATTTACATCTGTTAGCCAGCATAAGTAGATGTGGGGATTCCCTAGCAACCAGGCAACCCCCACATGTACTTATGCTGGATAACAGATGTAAATCATTCAGCTGAGGTGAGGAAAACTAAATCTCCGAGCACTAAAAAATACTCGGAGGACCCCCGAGCGTGCTCGAGAAATCTCGAGTAACGAGTATATTCGCTCATCACTAATGAGGACCCTTATTGGTCTTTAACAGACAAAATGGTCCTAGACATTCCTACATGAACTGTAAGAGCCATGATATATCTTTGCTATCGAGTTATAGCACAAATGTGAAACACAATCTATTCGCAAAAATAACCCAAAAGTTTGCGATGTTGGTGGCAACAAAAATTATATGGCCATTCTTCAACCCATCCATTAGAGATCACGTGTCCACATGTGTCAAAATTGGTGTCATAAATTGTTAGCAAATCTGTAGAAAGCCACTTGGAAATTCACAGTAAATCAAGCAGGTGTAGATTTATAGATTTCCATGTGGAAAAAAGAAGAACAATGACATAGTCATCACCCAGGGTGCTTCTCTAGTGCCATATTAATCTCTGCACCCTGGGCATCCACTGACGATATGCCATTACCTATGACTACTGCAGAGGTCATGTGTCCACAGGATATGTTATCGCTAGAGGCCAGTGCACACAGAACAGCAGGGACCAGGCCATCTTTGCTACAGAAACACCAGGAGGAGTGTAGTGATTTGGTGTAGACCAAGTTATTTTAGTACTATTCCTTTAGGAATTTTTTTTTTTTTTTAATTATTAGACAACCCCTGCATGGTGTCCTAGGTATCACACTTAGCCTGGTGAGAACTTCTCTCCTGATTCTTGAGGAGCCATCATTCGTATAAAATATTAGACAGGATACATAAACAGAACAGCTCATGCTTTAAGATTTTCCTTTCAGCTACTCAAATTTCTTCTTCCCTAGAAACTTAAAAATGCTGAGTTTTTCTAACCTTTGTGTCATATTTACGTAAAAGAAAAAAAATTCTCATGAGACCACTCGCTAGAATGTTGTACAGCACTTTCTTTCCTTGTCAATGAACAGCACTAACCAATCAACCACCGCAAATAAAGCGGTTGGAAAAATATGGCTGAATCATTAAAATGAAGGCGTTCAACTGCAATACCAGACAACTCATGGACAAGAGTGGGACGAAGAAAACAAGCCATGTTTTACCAATCTCCTCCAACTCTTACATGGCATTGCTCCCTTCTATACTTTTTTCCTGTTAAGACTTGTCTGGTTTTTGGCAATAAAATGAGAAAAGAAACATGAACGTTAAGTATGATTATCTAAAGCAAGCCTACAATTAAGCACAAAAAGCAAAAGTCGACTTCTTGTTCGCTTAAGGAAGCATCTTGTAAATTATAAAAGGGAATGCAAGGATTTCCCATGTAATATACAAGTGCTTCTCAAAAAATTTGAATGTCATCAAAAAGTTAATTTATTTCAGTTCTTCAATACAAAAAGTGAAACTCATATTATACAGAGTCATTACAGAGTGATCCATTTCAAGTGTTTATTTCTGTTAATGTTGATGATTATGGCTAACAGCCAATGAAAACCCAAAAGTCCTTATCTCAGAAAACTGGAATACTTTATAACACCAGCTTGAAAAATGATTTTCAAGCTGTTGGCCTACTGAAATGCATGTTCAGTAAATGCAATCAATATTCTGTCGGGGATCCTTTTGCATCAATGTGGCATGGCATGGAGGCGATCAGTCTGTGGCACTGCTGAGGTGTTATGGAAGCCCAGGTTGCTTTGATAGCAGCCTTCAACTCGTCTGCATTGTGGGGTCTGATGTTTCTAACTTTTTTATGATATTCTAATTTTGTGAGAAGCACCTATAGTATTGTGATAGTAATGTGATCATGAGTAGAGGTTAATTTCCTCATACATGAGATTGTTATCAGATAAAGAAATAGTATGCACTGTCAGAGCTCATGATCAGTAAGACTCAAAAAAAAACAAAAAAACAAAATCAGTACAAATCCTAGTGCAGAAGAGTTCGGGCCCATAATATATGATAATATGCACCTTTGTGGGAGGTGGAGAGTGTGTACAGGCTAGAATATAACTGCGGGGATGGGACTAGGAGGGAGAATGGAAGTGTGGGACATATCAATGTAAGGAAACCTCCAAGCACAGAACACACTCTGAGCTGTCTCAGCTACCTTTTACTGGGCCAGTAAGGTCAGGGCTTGAATACGTGAACGACCTTCCCCCCCAGGGCTCTCTGGTCGCTCCTAAAACTCAGACACAAAATTGACGCTAAGTAAACTAGTGTTACCGCTGCAGATTTACATCACTGATACCACTCACCTTGGCGATACATACATGCTGTCAACCACTTTAGCTAACAATTTCTTGATAATATATCAAATACATATATCTACAGTGCCTTGCGAAAATATTCGGCTCCCTGGAACTTTTCAACCTTTTACCACATATCATGCTTCAAACATAAAGATACCAAATGTATGTGTACCAAAGTGTACCAAATTTTTGGCGAAGAATCAACAACAAAGGGAACACAATTGTGAAGTTGAACAAAATTTATTTTAATTTTAAATTTTTTGGGAAATTCAAAAATTGAAAAGTGGGGCGTGCAATATTATTTGGCCCCTTTAACTTAATACTTTGCTGCACCACCTTTTGTTAGAATGGCCAAGTCAAAGTCCAGACCTCAATCCACTCAAGAATCTGTGCAAGGAGCTGAAAACTGCTGCTCACAAACGATCTCCATCAAACCTCACTGAGCTCGAGCTCTTTGCCAAGGAAGAATGGGCAAGAATTTCAGTCTCTCAATGTACAAAACTGATAGAAACATACCCTAAGCGACTTGCAGCTGTAATCGCAGCAAAAGGTGGCGCAACAAAGTATTAAGTTAAAGGGGCCGAATAATATTGCACGCCCCACTTTTCAGTTTTTGATTTTCGACAAAAATTTAAAATAACCAATAAATTTCGTTCAACTTCACAATTGTGTTCCACTTGTTGATTCTTCACCAAAAATTTAAATTTGGTATCTTTATGTTGGAAGCATGATATGTGGGAAAAGGCTGAAAAGTTCCAGGGAGCCGAAAACTTTCGCAAGGCACTGCGTGTGTATGTATGTGTATATATATATATATATATATATATATATATATATATATATATATATATATATATATATATATATTGTACACATATATATATGTACACATATACACACACACACACATATACTGTATATATATATTTTACAGTACAGACTAAAAGTTTGGACACACCTCATTTAAAGATTTTTCTGTATTTTCAGGACTATGAAAATTGTAAATTCACACTGAAGGCATCAAAACTATGAATTAACACATGTGGAATTATATATTACTTAAAAAGGTGTGAAACAACTGAAAATATGTATTAAATTCTAGGTTCTTCAAAGTAGCCACCTTTTGCTTTGATTACTGCTTTGCACACTCTTGGCATTCTCTTGATGAGCTTCAAGACATAGTCACCAGGAATGGTTTTCACTTCACAGGTTTGCCCTGTCAGGTTTAAGTGGGATTTCTTGCCCCATAAATGGGGTTGGGACCATCAGTTGTGTTGTGCAGAAGTCTGGTGGATACACAGCTGATAGTCCTACTGAATAGACTGTTAGAATTTGTATTATGGCAAGAAAAAAGCAGCTAAGTAAAGAAAAACGAGTGGCCATCATTACTTTAAGAAATGAAGGTCAGTCAGTCAGAAAAATTGGGAAAACTTTGAAAGTGTCCCCAAGTGCAGTGGCAAAAACCATCAAGCGCTACAAAGAAACTGGCTCACATGAGGACCGCCCCAGGAAAGGAAGACCAAGAGTCACCTCTGCTTCTGAGGATAAATTTATCCAAGTCACCAGCCTCAGAAATCGCAGGTTAACAGCAGCTCAGATTAGAGACCACACAGAGTTCTAGCAGCAGACACATCTCTACAACAACTGTTAAGAGGAGACTTTGTGCAGCAGGCCTTCATGGTAAAACAGCTGCTAGGAAACCACTGCTAAGGACAGGCAACAAGCAGAAGAGACTTGTGTGGGCTAAAGAACACAAGGAATGGACATTAGACCAGTGGAAATCTGTGCTTTGGTATGATGAGTCCAAATTTGAGATCTTTGGTTCCAACCACCGTGTCTTTGTGCGACATGCAGAAAAGGTGAATGGATGGACTCTACATGCCTGGATCCCACCGTTAAGCATGGAGGAGGAGGTGTGATGGTGTGGGGGTGCTTTGCTGGTGACACTGTTGGGGATTTATTCAAAATTGAAGGCATACTGAACCAGCATGGCTACCACAGCATCTTACAGCAGCATGCTATTCCATCCGGTTTGCGTTTAGTTGGACCATCATTTATTTTCAAACAGGACAATGACCCCAAACACACCTCCAAGCTATGTAAGGGCTATTTGACCAAGAAGGAGAGTGATGGGGTGCTACGCCAGATGACCTGGCCTCCAGAGTCACCAGACCAATCAAGATGGTTTAGGGTGAGCTGGACCGCAGAGTGAAGGCAAAAGGGCCAACAAGTGATAAGCATCTCTGGGAACTCCTTCAAGATTGTTGGAACACCATTTCCATCAAGAGAATGCCAAGAGTTGGCAAAGCAGCCATCAAAGCAAAAGGTGGCTACTTTGAAGAACCTAGAATATAAGACATATTTTCAGTTGTTTCACACTTTTTTGTTAAATATGTAATTCCATTTGTGTTAATTCATAGTTTTGATGCCTTCAGTGTGAATTTACAATTTTCATAGTCATGAAAATACAGAAAAATCTTTAAATGAGAGGGTGTTTCTAAACTTTTGGTCTGTACTGTGTGTGTGTGTATATATATATATATATATATATATATATATATATATATATATATATATATATATTATACACACACACACACACATATGCAGTGCTCAGCATAACGTTTTCCATTCTTCAAGAACGACCCCAATTAGAGCCTGTACGCTAGATGGAGATTGATGCTCAACTTGTCTTTTCAGAATTCTAAATAGGTGTTTGGTTGGATTCAGATAAGTAGACATTCTTGGCCGTTGAATCAATTTCACCCTGTTCTTCAAAAATGCAACAGTGGCCTTAAATGTGTGTTGTGGATCATTGTCATTGTGGAAAAGTGCACATCTACCAAACGACAAGAAGCGATGGTAGCATCTGCTCTTTCTACAGAGCAGTACATCTGTGAATTCATGATACCATCAATGAAATATCTCTCCGACACCAGCAGCACTCGTGTAACCCCACATATGGGAACTGCCACCACCATGTTTCCCTATAAACACCATGTTTTTTATTTTACACTCCTCACCTCCATACAGTTTAGAACCAATCAGTTCCAAAACATATCTTGTTCTCTTCACTCCAGAGTATAGAATTCCAGTATTCATTTTTTCAGAATGGGTCCTGACAAATTCTAAGCTAGCTCTCTTTGTGCATGGGCTTTAGGAGAGACTTCCTACGTGGATGGTACCCATACATGCGATTCTGCATTGTACGGCGTATTATGTCACAGGAAATACTCACCCTGGTTTGGCTTTCACTAGTGATGAGCGAGTGTACTCGTTGCTCGGGTTTTCCCAAGCACGCTCGGGTGATCTCCGAGTATTTGCGACTGCTCGGAGATTTAGTTTTTGTTGACACAGCTGCATGATTTACAGCTACTACCCAGCCTGAGTACATGTGGGGGTTGCCTGGTTGCTAGGGAATCAAGCTGTCTAGTAGCTGCAATCATGCTGCTGCAAGGAAAACTAAATCTCCGAGCATTCACAAACACTCGGAGATCACCCTAGCGCGAGCTTGGGAAAACCCGAGCAATAAGTACACTCACTCATCACCACTTTCTATTTCTTTGGCTACCTGCAGTGAACTTACATATGGATTTTCTTCAACCCTTCGCAACAGAAAATGCTCTTGTTTAGGTGTTAACTTCCGTGGTCGCCCTGGACATCTGGGAGATGGCTGCAGTTCCATCTTTGTAAATTTTTTGTATCACTTTTACTACAGTTAAACTTTGTTGATCTTTTTAAAGCCTTCACTGTTCTTATGTAAACAAATTATTTTCCCTCTAACATTTCTCTTCCACGTGGTGCCATTGCATATAGCATGAAATTGAAAGGTGTTTTCTCTATTAATTAGTGCCCTTTTTCAGTCAACTGTCTGGTGGACTCATTACTGAATAATTAAACTTACCTGTGGGTTGAATTTTTGTTAACTAGAATTTTGAAGGCTAAACTTTACCTTTGCTCCTAAGACTTTCGTTGGTGGGGAGTCATTTTGCAACATATAAATTAGTTCAATACTATATTGCCTAAGGAAAATTACTTTTTTGGGAGTGCAAAATGAAAAATCTTGAATGCAATCAATGGCGCACACTTGTGGGAACATCTTGTAGTAAGGTATCCCATAGAAAATGTTGATTCTGAAATTTGTTGGCATGTACTCATTCATTTTATGCTAAGCACTGTATATATGCATGTAGGCAGAGATAGATATACTTTGATTTTTATGGACAAGGATTTAAAAAAAAAAGTGATTACATTTTTAAACAAAAAATGATTTTATGTTCGAGAAACGCTTGCAGGCCCAAAATTGCTTTTCACATTTTTTTTTCTGTTTACCATCAAGGTACAACATAGAATGTAAACCATTTAATTAAGGAAAATATTAGAAAGCAATAAAAAAAATATTTTAAAAGCATGGTTCCAGGAAAGTGAGGGGATTGGGGGCAGCTGGATGTTTTAAATATACAATAACAATAAATCACGAGTCGAAAACCACCATTATTATCGGAAGTTAAGAAAAATCAATGACAAAATAAAGATTTCTTAGCCACAATATCTGAGAAGAGCAGCTAATTTCTAATTAACTTGACCCATGAGAATTTAAGACAGGCAGTAATAACCATTTATTTTGGTTTAGAAGCCATAATGTTTGGTAGCTGGACACTGGAAAAAAAATAAACTATTTTACTATGGATTTTGGCTTCGTTTAAACTCAGCTCAGCAGAACTGGAAGCGACTATTCCATTAATTTAATACTTTAACCATATGTGAAATCTGTACTTCATGCATTGTGTATGATCTCGTCCAAGATCTCAATCTGTGCATGCACCGCCATTTTCCCGAAGCCCACAGCTGGGATATGTACGGGAGAGTGGATTTAAGCTCATCGGCGCCCTCAGCATCGACCCACTCCTCCTGCCGCCGTCGACCTACTGAATCAGTGACTCAGACTCCTGTGACCCTGTTCCACTGCCCCCCCCAGGTAAGACACCTTCGGATTAGAAGACGCATCCCCTTTTTACTACCAAATATTAATCCGAAAAATACGGTATATATTTAAACTACCAGGTATGGATGCCTAAAAAGTATTTGCCCTGCCACTCTATACACAACACATTTACAAAGCATATAGATAAACTACGTGGCCATTGACAAATCATTAAAGAAACAGTTCCAACAAAAATGTTATCCCCTAAACCTTTCTAAATAACTTTTTACTATAGTTTTGTGTAGTTGTACTAAAATACTTACCAATCGCAGTCTTATCTAGTTTCCAGCGCTACTCTGGTCCTTTTCTGGGGCCCTCTTGCTGGCTTTCACAGGAACTGCTGTGCTAAATAGTTTCATTAAAGCAAGTTTATGGAGTTTCAGAACAAGGCTCCATAGACTTATACCTCGATTGCGACTTCTGGACCATATATAAACTCCAGTGTGATCTGGCGATTATGATTTGCAGAGTACCTGAGCTGCGCTGGAAACTGGAGAAGTCAGCGATTGGCAAGTATTTTAATACAACTACACTAAATTACATACATATTTAGAAAGGTGGAGGGTGTATTTTTTTAATCAGGAGTGCTTCTTTAAATACTTAATTGCAGCTCTCCTCTTTTATGGTACCTCTGGGGGCCCAACAGTACACGAGCCTGTGTGTGACTTCTTCATCTGCTGTAGTTACACCCGCCGTAGTTCCAAAATTTCATCTGAAATTCTTTGGAATTATAATTATAAAACATACCCACCCAAGATACTCTTAAAGGGAACCTGTCACCCCGTTTTTTGAAGATGAGCTAAAAATAGCGTTAAATAGGGGCAGAGCTGGGCGTTACATTAGTGTCTTTGTGTGCCTTTATTACCCACCTATGCTGCCGAAATACCTTTGTAAAGTCGCCGTTTTCTGCTGTCACTCACGCTGGTCTGGTCATATGGGCGTGGTGACAGCGCTGTTTCTCCCCCAGAAACCTGCTCATCATTACGTTGGTGGCGTAGTGGTGTGCGCATGTCCAAAGTGAAGATCCACTGCCCAGGAGATTCAAAACAGCGCGGTCTTCGCTATTCGCCATTTACCGGTGGGCGCGGCCATCTTTCTTGTGGCCGCGCGTGCGCAGATGGAGCGCTCTGCTGCCCGGGGCTTCAGGAAAATGGCCGCCGCGATCTCCATCTGCGCACGCGCGGAATCCCGCGGCCATTTTACAACAATGATGAAAGCTATAAAAATCAAGTGCAAGAGCTTAAGTCACGGTTTAGTAAAAGAGGTTATCCCAATCACATTTTACGGCAGGCAGAATTGCGGGCTGACAATCTTTCCCAACTGGATCTTCTAAAAAAGGGCAGTTATAAACGTAAAAGAGGTAATGGAATAGATAATCACAATAAGAACAAAGGGATCTTTACCTTTATATTTAAACACAGCCCATTGGACAATGAAGTCCATTCTGCCATACGGAAAAACTGGCATGTTATTGAAGGCGATACTGATTTTCGGAATCTGACTGTGTGCCACCCGCGTTTCGCATACAAACGTTCGGTAAATATAGGAGATCTTGTGATAAAAAATCGTATTTCCACAAATGAGATTGATTGGATAAAAAAATCCCGCCCGCACGGTAACTTTAAATGCGGCAATTGCAGTATGTGCCATTTACATAAAACTACGAATCCCCTTAAAGTGGGTACTTTAATGCATACGGTTAAGGATTTTGTGACTTGTAAAACCAAATTTTTAGTCTATGTAATTACTTGTCCGTGTAACCGGTTTTACATAGGGAAAACAATTAGGCCCCTTATGGTTCGTTTCCGTGAGCATTTTAACTCTGTGCTCACTGGAAAGGGCCGTGTTCGCTTAGTCAAACACATACAAGAGGCGCATGGGGGGGATCCTAATCTGCTACGCTTTGCTGGACTAGAAGTGGTTAAGTTTCCGCAGCATGGCGGTGATCACAATAAATTACTCCTTCAATGTGAAGCGAGATGGATCCTCAAAACCAATGCGCAAGGCCCGTGGGGGCTTAATGATAAACTGGACATGTCGATTTTCATCTAATCCGCAAAAAACTAGAGAAAGTGTTGTTGTTTTTAATCATTGTATTTTTATGTATTATATGTGGTACGTCATACGCCTATTAAAGGAAATGACGTTACCTGCACAACTCACATGGACCCGTAGAAGCGCTTGTGCGCGAAACGGCCGTCGTTCGTCTCGTCTCCACCCGCTCCCTCTCTCCACCAATGCCCTATCCTGCACCGCATTGGTATGTGAATGTTCTTTTCATGAATTAAATATTATCTACACTAGAAGAAAACGGGTGAGTGCTGCTTCTCATTTTTCTCTTCTTAAAACATTTTACCTTTACCACCTAAATGTTGCCAAGATCTGAGGCCGCTATTTGGCTGTGAGTTGAAAGGCAACCATCAAGACCAAACAACCATAGTCTCAGGGTGCTGATGGGGTTAAAGAGGGAGCCCCTATGATCTGCTAACCATCCAGGTGCCGTAGCCACTATCGAGAGCAGCGTCTGAGGGGTTGAACAGCCATGGTCGGTCTCAACAGCGATCATCGCTGATGCCACAATCCCATAGAGAAGACCAAAGGTATAAAAAAGTATATCCAGATGAAAGGACTAGGTTACGGAGTAAACCATTCCTGTAAAGCGATACTGGCAATCACTATCCAAAAGTTTCACAGGGACTGTTGGTCATGGAATTGAAAACGGGAAGGTTTTTTTTTTTTTTTACAGAAGTTTATGGGGGAGGACCAACTTTAACTTGCTCTTTTACAAAATGTTTATCTAATATTGATGCTGGTCATTCAGAAACTTTCCCTCCTGCAAACTCTGATCTAAAAAAAAAATATTAAGGCGCCATTCCAGCTTTGTTTTTTGTTGCACCGCTGGAGTGGTGCTTTAAATGTAAGTCCTCTGCCCCCCCTGTCTCATACTCCCCTTCAGTAGCCATCATCGTTTTGCAGCATAGCTCCTGTCTGTCTCCAGAGAAATGTGACGGGTCGGGAGCTCCTGTATTTCATGAAGTGGCGCGAAGGTCACTCTGTTACAAATCTAGGAGAACCTCATTCTGGCTTGCCTAGACTTGTACTGAGAGCTTGTAAGGTAGCGTCTGACTTCCGTCCCGTCAGAGGCTGCACCCACAAGATGGTGTCACAGGATAGGAGCAGCGCAAAAAAAAAATAAAAAAAAATAAAAGAAATCGGGAAGACGCCGGAGGCTGACTATATGACCGGGCTCAGAGGACTTGCATTTAAAGAGACATTCCAGTGGTGAGAAAAAAAAACATTGGAGTGGTGCTTTAAATTCATGGCATAGTTCACAACCGTCACAGCATAGCAGTAAGGAAAAGCAGTAAAAACAATAATATATTTACAGAGAATAACCAGCCATATATAGACACAAATATGAAATGGTAAATGTGCAGATATTCAAAATCCCAATTCTCTGTTGTCTGTAATTTCTCAGCTCAATAACTCCCTATATGACACGTCTGGAAATTATCTATGGAAAGTGAAGAAACTGAAAGGCTCCAAAAAGTCTGAACTATCCGTCATTGTTTTCCTTTACAAATTAAATCTATAGTATAAATTAAGTTTTTGTCCTCTTCTCGCTCCCAAAAATAAACAGGTCGGTTTAACTATCCACACGTAGTAAGTAACACAAATTGTTAAATTGTAACTAGAGCATAGCGGAGTGTGATAAAAGACACTAGGCACTCAATTATAACAAATCAAGAAGCCAAATAATACAAAATACATTATTTATTACATTTTTCCAAAATGAGCAAAACACATAAAAAAAGAAAACTGAAAAACTGCAACAAAAGTGAAATATCACTCCCTTTTTATTTACACAATTCTTGTCCCTGAATATCTTCACTCCCTTTTTATTTACACAATTCTTGTCCCTGAATATCAAGATACAATAAAATACACATAAACCAATGTAGTAGTTGTGCTCATAAATAGTGAACATTCGTCTTTAGGGTTAACCTTGTGCAGAGAGTTGGGAAGAGCTACAGAAGTAGAAATGTGATCTGGCTTTTTGATGTTGGGAAATCAGTTGACTGCTGAACGTCCAGCGGAAACTAATGGTAACAATAATTAAAAGTCCCTCAAGAGGAAGGTTAAAAAGCCACAGAATAAAGTCTGGCAAGGTCCTCCCGAGAAGCCAACAAGTAAATATGTAATAAATTATATGTTCATCTACTTTATGGGTGAGGCCACACATAGCGGTTGATGTGCACACGCAAACCACAACAGCATATGGTTTGGCAGTGTGGTCTTTGGCTTTAAATTGTCACCGACACACACTAGAGTCCAAGCTCCATGCGAATGTGAACCTTGGTTGTATTAGAACCCAAGATGGCAATGCCTGAAAGTTACAATGCGTAAAAAGGAGAGAGTCATTAAAACGGGAACATGCAACAGTCTGCGTGAGACCAGTCATCTTCCTCTTCAACACCTGACCCCCTTCTTCCAAACTTGTTTCTCGCCTGGCTAAGCTCATTTTCTTATTTTGAAGGTACTACACGACCATTAAGGAACCCACATGGATTTCTGTAGACTTGTGCTACACTCCAGAGTCTCCCAAGTCACGTAGTATGCTCCTCTGTGAAGAACAATCATGTACTGTGCCGTGTTACTAGAAAAAAAAAGGGTTATTTAGTGGAGAAATGTTTGGCTAAAAGTTTTATTCTTAGACTGGCGCAACGAAAGAAGAAAAAAAAATACAAGTAGCAATACTCGGCCTTAGGTCACGATGACACGTTCAGTATTTGGTTAGTATTTGTAAGCCAAAATCAAGAGAGCAAAAGTATAATAGAAACACGTCACCATTTCTCCATGTTTCACCCGCTCCTAATTTTGGCTTGCAAATACTGAACGTGGCCTTAAAGGGAATCTGTCAGCAGGTTTTTGTTATCTTATCTGAGAGCAGCATGGAGTGGGAGCAGAGACTATGACTCTGGCGACGTGCCACTTACTAGGCTGCTTGCTGCAGTTTTGAACGAATCCAGTAAGTGATATATCTCTGGAATTAGTGACTGTGCCCCTAGATCATACTGCACTCAGATTAAGTGATAAAAACCTGGTGACAAAATCCCTTCCCCGTTACAAGTATCCGGTCATTAATGGCCTCGACCTTCTGGTTCTGCCTCGACACATAGGAAAATATGCCTGCTCAGTCATTTAGTGGCCTTAGTGGTAAAATGAGACAAGATGGTAGGGACCATTGGGGACTGGGTATCATCTGCACGAGAGCTATGCGGGGTAGGACAGGTGAGTATCACTTCTTTTATTTTTCTAACCAGCCATTTGTAGAAACAAAATGTTATTTTGCTGAATTTCTATTGCCCTGTACACACAGTCACGGGGCTACCTATATTGCATATATGTATCTCGATCACGGGCAATGTTCTTTGTGACTCCTGCTATTTTATAGCACAAGTCTGCAATGACGTCAGTCTTCAGTGTGATTCCTATAAGTGTGTCCTAGAAGTGTGAAGATTAATTTAGAATTAAAACCAGAATTGAACCAGAAGGGAACTGAAGGTAACTGGACACAAGTCACTGTAAACAATGTTTCTGTTTGTTTTCACTTTCACCCCTACAATCCTTCACTTTCTGCTAACTCCCCTAATCCCAACACCTAGTAAGGAACTGTTCATCTCTTCTTCAATCCTCCCCATCCATCTCACATCCTCCTCAGAACTGTTCCTTAACATACAATCCTCTGTCTCAAAGCACAGACAGCCACCTCATGCCCTCTCCTGCTCCCACCTTCTAAAACTTTCTCTGCTCCTTCTCACTGCTGGTGATATCTCTCCAAATCCTGGTCCTCCTCACCACATTCCCACAGTCATTTCTACCTCCCATCCACGCTCTATCACTAATTTCCGTAACCTCTCTAACCTTATACCCATTCACCCGGCCCCCGCTTCCCCAGTCCCACTAACAGGAGCTCTGCGGAATGCTCGCTCTGTCTGCAACAAGCTTTCTTACATCCATGATCTTTTTATTACTCACAAACTTTCCTTCCTCGCCATCACCGAAACTTGGCTCACCCCTTCTGACACAGCCTCTCCTGCTGCACTCTCGTATGGTGGCTTCCACCTTTCTCACACACCCCGCCCCAGCAGCAAGCATGGCGGAGGAGTTGGTTTTCTCCTGTCAGATAACTGCTCCTTCACACCAATCCCATTGCCACCCTCTGTTACCCGCCCTTCCTTTGAGGTGCACTCTGTGCGCATCTACTACCCCTCCAACTGGCTGTCATTTACCGCCCCCCTGGGCCAGCCACCACCTTCTTTGACCACTTCACCACCTGGCTACTTCATTTCCTTTCTGCGGACATCCCCACTATCATCATGGGCGACTTCAACATCCCCATTGACACTTCCCTCTCAGCTGCCACTAAACTTCTATCTCTCACTTCCTCCTTCGGCCTCACTCAATGGTCTTCCGCAGCCACTCACAAAGATGGTCACACACTAGACCTCATCTTCACCCGCTTCTGCTCCCTATCTAACCTCTCTAACTCACCTCTTCCTCTTTCTGACCACAATCTACTAACATTCTCTTCCCTCTCCACTCCTTGTCTACAATCCCCACCCCACAAACTTGCACACCCTTGCAGAAATCTTAAACACCTTGATCTATACTCACTCTCTGAATCCCTCCTCCCTCTCACAGACATAAGTTCCCTACACAATGCGGATGACGCTGCCGCTCTATATAACACCACAATAGCTGCAGCTTTGGAATCTCTTGCCCCTCTCACACATACCAAAGCTAGCAAAATCAACAGACAGCCCTGGCACACCAGCCTGACCAAAGAACTGAAGCGAGCTTCCAGGGCTGCTGAGCGGAGATGAAAAAGATCCCACTCCAACGAGCACTTAATCGCATTCAAACAGTCCCTCACTACTTTCAAGACCACACTCGCCACAGCAAAACAAACCTACTTCTCATCTCTCATATCCTCCCTGACTCACAAGCCTAAACAGTTATTCAACACCTTCAACTCTCTCCTCCGTCCCCAAGCACCTCCTCCCTCCCCACTCATCTCAGCTGAAGACTTTGCCTCATTTTTCAAGCAGAAGATTGAGGACAGAGACAGTTTTAGTCGACAACCCCAGAGCCCTTCCTCCCAACTACCCAGCCCTCCACCTCCAAAACCAACTTCTCCACCATTACAGAAGATTGACTCTCCACTCTACTCTCAAGATTGCATCTCACCATCTGTGCATTTGACCCGATCCCTTCCCACTTCATCCCAAACCTCGCCAGTCTTCATCCCAACTCTAACCCATTTCTTCAACCTATAACTAACAACTGGTGTTTTCCCCTCAAGCTTTAAAAATGCCTCAATCACACCTATCCTCAAAAAGCCCTCTCTTGACCCATCCTCTGTATCTATCTATTGCCCTATATCACTTCTTCCCTATGCCTCAAAACTACTGGAACAACATGTCCATCTTGAACTGTCCTCCCATCTATCTTCCTGCTCACTCTTCGACTGCTTACAATCAGGCTTCCGGTCACACCACTCCACTGAAACTGCCCTAACTAAGGTCACCAATGACCTATTAACCGCCAAGAGCAAGCGACACTACTCTATCCTCCTCCTCCTGGACCTGTCCTCTGCCTTTGACACAGTTGACCATTCCCTATTACTACAGACCCTCTCATCCCTTGGCATCACAGACTTGGCCCTATCCTGGATCTCGTCGTACCTAACTGACCGAACATTCAGCATCTCCCATTCACACACCACCTCCTCACCTCGCCCCCTATCTGTCGGAGTCCCGCAATGTTCAGTTCTAGGGCCCCTGCTCTTCTCCATTTACACTTTTGGCCTGGGACAGCTCATAGAATCTCACGGTTTTCAGTATCATCATCATCTCTATGCTGATGACACACAGATCTACATCTCTGGACCAGATATCACCACCCTACTAACCAGAATCCCTCAATGTATATCCGCTATTTCATCCTGCTTCTCCGCTAGATTTCTAAAACTTAACATGGACAAAACAGAATTCATTGTCTTTCCCCCATCTCACGCAACCCCCCCAACGAACCTATCCATTACAGTAAACGGCTGCCCACTCTCCCCAGTTCCACAAGCTCGCTGCCTCGGGGTAATCCTTGACACTGATCTCTCCTTCAAACCGCATATCCAAGCCCTTTCCATTTCCTGCCGCCTTCAATTCAAAAATATTTATCGGATCCGTACATCCCTAAACCAAGAATCTGCAAAAACCCTAGTCCATGCCCTCATCATCTCCCGCCTTGACTACTGTAACCTCCTGCTCTGTGGCCTCCACTCTAACACTCTCGCACCGCTCCAATCTATTCTAAACTCATCTGCCCGACTAATCCACCTGTCCCCCCGCTATTCCCCGGCCTCTCCCCTCTGTCAATCCCTTCACTGGCTCCCCATTACCCAGAGACTCCAGTACAAAAGACTAACCATGACATGCAAAGCCATCCACAACCGGTCTCCTCCATACATCTGTGACCTCGTCTCCCGGTACTTTCCTGCACGCAACCTCCGGTCCTCACAAGATCTCCTTCTCTACTCCCCTCTTATCTCCTCTTCGCACAATCGCATACAAGATTTCTCTAGCGCATCACCCCTACTCTGGAACTCTCTACCACAACATATCAGACTTTCACCTACCATCGAAACCTTCAAAAAGAACCTGAAGACCCACCTCTTCCGGCAAGCATACAACCTGCAGTAACCACCAATCGACCAAACCACTGCACGACCAGCTCTATTCTCACCTACTGTGTCCCCACCCAACCCTTGTAGATTGTGAGCCCTCGCGGGCAGGGTCCTCTCTCCTCCTGTACCAGCTGTGACTTGTATTGATCAAGATCATTGTACTTGTTTTTATTATGTATACCTCTCCTCACATGTAAAGCGCTATGGAATAAATGGCGCTATAATAATAAAAATATATATATATATATATATATATATATATATATATATATATATATATATATATATATATATATACAGTGCCTACAAGTAGTATTCAACCCCCTGCAGATTTAGCAGGTTTACACATTTGGAATGAACTTGGCATTGTGACATTTGGACTGTAGATCAGCCTGGAAGTGTGAAATGCACTGCATCAAAAAAGAATGTTATTTATTTGTTTATTTTTTTTTTTAAATTGTGAAAAGTCTTTTCAGAGGGTCATTTATTATTCAACCCCTCAACCCACCAGAATTCTGTTTGGTTCCCCTAAAGTATTAAGAAGTAGTTCAGGCACAAAGAACAATGAGCTTCACATGTTTGGATTAATTATCTCTTTTTCCAGCCTTTTCTGACTATTTAAGACCCTCCCCAAACTTGTGAACAGCACTCAAACATGGTCAACATGGGAAAGACAAAGGAGCATTCCAAGGCCATCAGAGACAAGATCGTGGAGAGTCACAAGGCTGGCATGGGGTACAAAACCCTTTCCAAGGAGTTGGGCCTACCTGTCTCCACTGTTGGGAGCATCATCCGGAAGTGGAAGGCTTCTGGAACTACTGTTAGCCTTCCACGGCCTGGACAGCCTTTGAAAGTTTCCTCCCGTGCCGAGGCCAGGCTTGTCCGAAGAGTCAAGGCTAACCCAAGGACAACAAGGAAGGAGCTCCGGGAAGATCTCATGGCAGTGGGGACATTGGTTTCAGTCAATACCATAAGTAACGTACTCCACCGCAATGGTCTCCGTTCCAGACGAGCCCATAAGTTACCTTTACTTTCAAAGCGTCATGTCAAGGCTCGTCTACAGTTTGCTCATGATCACTTGGAGGACTCTGAGACTGACTGGTTCAAGGTTCTCTGGTCTGATGAGACCAAGATCGAGATCTTTGGTGCCAACCACACACGTGACGTTTGGAGACTGGATGGCCATCCCTACAGTCAAGCATGGTGGTGGCAGCATCATGCTGTGGGGCTGTTTCTCAGCCAAGGGGCCTGGCCATCTGGTCCGCATCCATGGGAAGATGGATAGCACGGCCTACCTGGAGATTTTGGCAAAGAACCTCCGCTCCTCCATCAAGGATCTTAAGATGGGTCGTCATTTCATCTTCCAACAAGACAACGACCCAAAGCACACAGCCAAGAAAACCAAGGCCTGGTTCAAGAGGCAAAAAATCAAGGTGTTGCAGTGGCCTAGTCAGTCTCCTGACCTTAACCCAATTGAAAACTTGTGGAAGGAGCTCAAGATTAAAGTCCACATGAGACACCCAAAGAACCTAGATAACTTGGAGAAGATCTGCATGGAGGAGTGGGCCAAGATAACTCCAGAGACCTGTGCCGGCCTGATCAGGTCTTATAAAAGACGATTATTAGCTGTAATTGCAAACAAAGGTTATTCCACAAAATATTAAACCTAGGGGTTGAATAATAATTGACCCACACTTTTATGTTTAAAATTTATAAAAATTTAACTGAGCAACAAAACTTTTTGGTTTGTAAGATTTATGCATCTGTTAATAAATCCTGCTCTTGTTTGAAGTTTGAAGGCTCTAACTTATTTGCATCTTATTAAACCTGCTAAATCTGCAGGGGGTTGAATACTACTTGTAGGCACTGTATATATATATATATATATATATATATATATATATATATATATATATATATATATATATATATATATATATATATATATATATATATATACACACACACTCACTGGCCACTTTATTAGGTACACCTGTCCAACTTCTTGTTAACACTTAATTTCTAATCAGCCAATCACATGGCGGCAACTCAGTGCATTTAGGCATGTAGACATGGTCAAGACAATCTCCTGCAGTTCAAACCGAGCATCAGTATGGGGAAGAAAGGTGATTTGAGTGCCTTTGAACGTGGCATGGTTGTTAGTGCCAGAAGGGCTGGTCTGAGTATTTCAGAAACTGCTGATCTACTGGGATTTTCACGCACAACCATCTCTAGGGTTTACAGAGAATGGTCCGAAAAAGAAAAAAAATCCAGTGAGCGGCAGTTCTGTGGGCGGAAATGCCTTGTTGATGCCAGAGGTCAGAGGAGAATGGGCAGACTGGTTCGAGCTGATAGAAAGGCAACAGTGACTCAAATCGCCACCCGTTACAACCAAGGTAGGCCTAAGAGCATCTCTGAACGCACAGTGCGTCGAACTTTGAGGCAGATGGGCTACAGCAGCAGAAGACCACACCGGGTACCACTCCTTTCAGCTAAGAACAGGAAACTGAGGCTACAATTTGCACAAGCTCATCGAAATTGGACAGTAGAAGATTGGAAAAACGTTGCTTGGTCTGATGAGTCTCGATTTCTGCTGCGACATTCGGATAGTAGGGTCAGAATTTGGCGTAAACAACATGAAATCTTTGGGATGTGGTGGAACGGGAGATTCGCATCAGGGATGTGCAGCCGACAAATCTGCGGCAACTGTGTGATGCCATCATGTCAATATGGACCAAAATCTCTGAGGAATGCTTCCAGCACCTTGTTGAATCTATGCCACGAAGAATTGAGGCAGATCTGAAGGCAAAAGGGGTCCAACCCGTTACTAGCATGGTGTACCTAATAAAGTGGCCAGTGAGTGTATATGTATATATATATATATATATATATATATATATATATATATATATATATATATATATATATATATATATATATATATATATATATATAATTTTTGGGTCGCTACTATTAGTATAACTCCAGTCATGTTCTTCGTCCAGTGGCTACGTTTGTGAACAAGTGAATGAGATCTCTCGAGGCGATTTAGAGATGTTCAGGATTCTAGCAGACACATCAAGGAGTATATTCTGTCATTGCTATTAATTTCTCCAGAAATGCTGGATGAGCTACAAGTCAGACGCGCTGCACGAGGTCATCCTTCACCGCATGCTTGGAGACGTGCCAGGGATTTGCGATGATGTAATTAAACTCTACATCCTGGTTCTCCAGTTTTATTTTGATAAGACCGGAGTACATAGCTATAAAGAAGTATATATTGCGGATGAAAATAAAGTCACTATATAAGACAACACAACAGAAACGCTAAAGTAAACCTGAAACGAGAAGCTCCCCAAGCATCATATCCTTTTCTATGACAACTATATATATAATACCTTTCCCCAATTGAAATGCTTGTTTGGCCATCATCCTCTCTACCAAATCCCCCCATACTAGGAAAGGACCATAGGCAGCGGCCAGACAGCTGTGGTGGCCGCCTATCTCCAGACAACAAAAAGTTTGGGCAATGGCATTAACGTGCTTAATACTTCGTTCTCACAACATCATCTGTTAGGGAAGAATTTTTAACATCATCTGCTAGGGAAGAATTATTTTTTTTTTAGACACATAGGACAGTTGACCAGTCAGCTGTAGACCACTTTGTCCTAACACAGGGGTGCACAACCTTTGGAATGGGGGCCACATGCAGCATGCAATAACATTGTGTGTGACCCACAAACCATCTGATCACAGAAACGAGCGTTCGATAGAAGGGATCAGGGACAGGCAAGCACTAATGGATCCCTATATATTGACAAAATGGGGATCTTCTGGCACCTGAGTGACACTCCAGTAAGAAGTAGATGAAGGAGAGCTGTGGCCATGCATGTGTGCAGTGCAACTATCTTCATTGTAGTTTTATAGAACCAGTGTAACCCTTGGTTGTCGACAACTCACAAAATCCACCATAGCGAGAGCTACATGCATGTATGGCAGAATTCCCAATGTTTGGCATGGGATGACCTCCTGTGTCGCCCTTAACCGATCTCTTGTACCACATATTTAGAACTCAAGAGATCCAGAACTGCTTGTGCATGAAGTTGGCTCTCCCTACCGTAGTTTATGGTGGGATGCAAAATATCTGGCTTTTTCCAAAAACTTCAACAACAAGGATTTCCGATAACACTATGGAGGCAATATGAAGCAACTATAGATGATTTTTACAGGTATTACGTCAGTTACGTACTGAAGCTGGTATATAAATGTAAGTGAGGATAGACTATTAAGAAGGTAGATAAAGAGGGACTACAATCAACTTCGAAACCACCGTAGATTAATTTAAGCAATGAAAATAGATTTACTTCTGTTGACCATACCTGGTACTTTGTCAACGGACGCAAAGACAGAGCGTTGTACGGTGGGGTCACTCCCAACACGCCGAGATTGTTCATAAAACCGGAAGGGAAGATGCTGAGCTGATGAAGAACTATGTCCAAAACCAATCACTTCTTTAGAAGACTGGACTGGTAGATCTAAAAGAGCTGGACAAGGAGAGAAAAATGGCAATTACCAGCTTTGTCATGCTAGTGGAGGACTTCTACCCAATTTAGGGGTGTAGCAGCTGAGGAAAAAAAAAACAAATCTTCACTAATTTGTTCATAGGCTGAGACAGGATGAAGCGGCTTGGACAGTCACATTCTTTTATGGATTCATCATTAAAATGAGGTGTTTTGAGGGGGGATCACGACTTTAGTGGTGTTTCATTTCACTTCTCTACAGATTTCAACATGCAAATTCAGTTGAACAAAGAAGAACACAGGTCATTTGTTGGTTAAAAAATGTTGGCCTAGAATTTTCTGGTTTATAAAATACAATTTCAAATATTATATTAAAAAATTCTGAGTTAATAAAAGAAGGGATCCTCCTTTTGGGATTCCCTTTAAGATGTATATAAAAAATGGAGGAACTATTCTCCGCAAACTTATTAAAGCAAAGACTTTTACAAATGTGATATTATATCAGTCCTCATTAAATACACATTGACTTTGCATGTATTTCCAGTTTCTTATAAAGCCAGGCTACATGCCAATTCTTGATAGAAGTGAAACTATTAATTAATAAAATCAGGTAGAGATACAACTCCGAGGTCACTTCTCTAAGTTACAAAAAAACAAAACCTGAATTAATGGGAAATCAAACAGTACAAATTACAGTAAATCGAGAAAATATATTATATTCAAAAATGTCCCCACGTTAGACAAATACATACTGTACTGTTTTAACTTCATATATTCTTGATCTGCTTGTTAAAAAGGTTGTCAATCACTGGAAGATTTTTTTCTACACATGAACAGTTTTTAAACAATAAAATGTAAACTCACCTTTAGGCTGTGTGCACACATTGCATTTTTTTCGCTATAAAAATGCATAAAAAAACGCATACATTATGCATCCCATCATTTAGAATGCATTCTGCAATTTGTGTGCACATGATGCGTTTTTTTTTCCCGCGAAAAAAACGCATTGCGGTAAAAAACGCAGCATGTTCATTAATTTTGCGGATTTTTCGCATTTTTCCCGCCATTTAATGCATTGGGAAGCTCCAGGAAAAAAACGCACTAAAACGCGTCAAAAACGCGCAAAAAACGCGCAACAAAACGCATGTGGATTTCTTGCAGAAAATGTCCGGTTTTGCTCAGGAAATTTCTGCAAGAAATCCTGAACGTGTGCACATAGCCTTACACCTTCCTCCCCCAGAGCTTTAGGGCAGGCCGTCCAGATGTCTCTGCTCCATTTGTTGAGAACCAGGGTTCTGGCGAGAACCAGGGCCACTACAGCAGTCAGAGCCAATGATTGGCTGTTTCTCTAATGACGCTTTTCTAGTCACCTGATTATCACAGCCAATCATTGGCTGCAGTGGTCCCGGTGAGTTCCGAACAGAGCAGACATCGTTTCCAGAACCAGGGCAGAACTCCAGAGGGGCGTGCGCAGCACACCTATGTAATTATGTTCATAGGTCCATGTTCCTCAATATAATTTCCTCCTCTCACATTTAACCACCAGTTCCATAAGAATCTAGCTGGCTCCAGACCCATTTATTTATTTATTTTTTTGGTGGGGTGGAGTGGAAAGAAACTGGAATACTTAGAGAATATCACAAACTGATCTGAACACTTGGCTTGCACGGAGACCTCATGTTTTTTTTTAAATTGGACATGTATCAATGTACTGTACGTGACTAATAAGTGTGAAAATGTAAAATTCCAGCCCAACAGTTGAGACAGAAATTTTGATGGTAAGAAAAAAAACAAAAGAAAAACGTTTAAAATAAGTTTCTTGTTCTGGATAAAAACAGTCTGGTTGACACCAGCGAAGTCGTCGGAGTCAGAGACCGTTTTGGATCGAGTTGGAGTTGGTACAAATGTATCAACTTCAGCTTTAAAAAATAAACCACCATTTAGATAGGTTTAGAAATGTTAATATAAATATATTTTATGATCTATCAACCTAACCCCAGTTATAAAGATGATACCATTCACTAACGTAAATTTGTCCTTACTAATTATAGGCCATTTATAAAAGGAGTTGGACTTTGGACTGGAGCGGAAGTGTGGAACAATAGAAATGTCGGCAACCTGACTTACCGACAACAGAGACCTGGCTGACACAGTAAGGGCACGGTCAGACAACTATAAATCAGACAAAAACTAGCCCGCAGTGCTCAGACTAGCCGCAAATCACGATCCCCAAGTTTTACAGCTGCATAGAAAAATATGACGCGGTTGCAAATGGATGGGGAGAGCTGCAGGCCAGTCCATGCATTGCAGTCCGATTTATACATCTTGACTGTGCCCTTTTAGGAAAAAGTGCAATTTTCATGGCATATAAATAACTCCGCTACCTCAATGTCATCTTAACAGTTCAAAAAACCCAGATGAGTACTTAGATCATGAAGGTTTTGTGCGATCATTCATTAGTCCATGGGGAAAGTATAAGATCTGCCTAGTGACACAAAAATACCACCTGCTGCGTTCAAACATAAAAATACCACAAAACACCTAAATAGAAGCAAAACTCCAGGCTTCCTCCTTACTGAAGCTAGTTTTATCGATACACATAAGGCTAAAAGCACCTGTCTAAAGTGTGGAACCCTTTCATTCCACCAGAATCGCTCTGACCTTTCGAGGCATGGATTCCCCTAGATCACCGACGGTGTCCTCTGGTATTCGACACCAGGATGTTAGCAGAAGAACCTTTAAAGGATGGATACCTCCCACTCAAAACCTAAAATGTAACTATACATGGCACATTTATACTGAACGTACCTCCAGTGGTGTAGCGTAAGCAGGCTCAGAGGCAGTCTCCTACGCAAAATTCTTAGGGGCGCCAAATTTGCAAAAAAAATGAAAAAGTAGAAAGTGGTGGAGCCCTCTGTTCCAAATACGTGTGGAAGTGCACATGCCACAAATCACTGGGCTAGCGCCTCTGAACTGTAGCAGCATCAACGTGACGCCGATAGTGGAAGAGCAACGACCCATAGGCTCCCTACACCACCATTCTCCGTCCTACAAGAAATCAGCGTCCAGGCACAAGTGACGCAATGACATTACTGCATTGCACCGCCGGCACGGCACAGAGGCGGCAGTGTTACTTTTGGCGGGGGCACTCATCGGGCATCATTTCTTTTTCAGGCATCACTAAAGTGCATTAATATTTTAGACATCAAGTACTCAGGGGAATTATTGGTTTTAAGGGGGCAATCTAGGGTCTAATTAGTGGGTTTGGGTGCAAAATATTTGCCTAGCTTCTCACCCCTTACCCTGCCGTTGAATATAGGGAATTAAAGGGTTATTTTGTATACTTGGTTGTTTGGTAGCTGCTATGCACATCAAGTACCTTTAGTTTAGCTCTAGGTACTAGGGCTCATTCAGAAAAGGATATTATAGTGATATAAAAGCCGATATATGGATGTCAAATATGGACACATAGATGTACGGCAGATGACAAAATGGATGAAACTTGTCCGATTATTTTCTGGATGATAATTGGACTAATTTTTCATACCCTGCCTTAGATATATGTATAGTCCCTTTCTCTCCGATCCATCTATGGGTTGGTGGACTATTCCGACAGCGCTTCACCAGATTTAAAGCTTTCATTATACATTTAATTTTTGAGCTTTTACAGAACCATTACAATTATGAGATGCCATCTCTGTGACGGACACTATATTGGCTGCCATTACTTAATATTACAGCTCTATAAAAATGTGCAGTTATAGTAAATGGAATGATTTATAATAATGAACGACCCAACAAATCAATATGGATCAAAAAAAAAAAAAAAAAAAATCAAACTGGGGACATTTTTCCTAGAAATATTCACAATGACATAATTCGTACAGTGTGTAAAGGGTAACTGTTAAACTGAATAGTTAAAGGGAATCTGTCACCAGGTTTATGCCATGTAATCTGACAGCAGCATGATGTAGAGACAGAGACCCTGATCCTAGCAATGCGTCACTTACTGGGCTGCTTGCTGCAGTTTTGATAAAAATAGCTCTTTTTGCTGTTAAAGAACTAGCAGTTCTCTGAATGCTGAGCTGAGTATAACCCTGCCCACACCACTGATTGGCAGCTTTCTGTATGCACTGATATGCAGTTTGCAGCCAGATTCAAGTTTCAGATCTACCTCTTGTGGGAGTGTCCTTCCGTGTAATACAGGTTGGATATGAGATCAGTGTCTATCCAGGGAGCTGTTCATTTGTTTTATACTGTACTTTTCCCCTTCACTATAGCCTATTATATTGGCCCTATAAGATCATTTCACCCTCTCCTCTGTAGATCTGTGTACACTCCCCACCCCAATGCTATCTCTAATGGTTCTAGGATGCTTTGTGCCCAGCAGTTCGCCCCCAGCAGTTCACCCCTGGGTACATTTCGCCCCAGCATTTGGCCCCCCAGGATGTTTTGCCCCCGCACATTCCACCCCGCACATTTCGCCCACAGCAGTTCGCCCCTGGGTACATTTCGCCCCCACACATTTCGTCCCCAGCAGTTCGCCCCCGGATGTTTGTACCCTTGTGGTTCATGAATTCCCGTCCATCATCAATGTTTCGCCCCCAGCAGTTTGCCCCCAAATGTTTCTCCTTGTAGTTCAGCTTGGAGAGTCTCCCAAAATCTTAAAATATAACTTTTTAATAGAGATATTTAAAAATGGACAAACATATCACACCTACAATACATGAATAAAGTGCACAAGAATAAAAATAAAAGTGCCGAAAACAGTGCTCAAGAATAAAAACTGGCTTGGTCTCACCAAATATACACGGACGGATACCCACAGTTGTTCGAAGGAATCCACAGGGGGTCCATGCAGCGGGGTAAGGTGGGGAAAATGGGGTCCGTTCCCCAAACCACTGTCGTGCCCCTGTAATGCTCCTGTCCTAACAAGGACAGGTCCCAAGTGAGCCCTGCTATGGAAACCCACCAAATGTAAATAAAGGTAAAAACACCTCCCTTTGCGTTTCCACCCCAGTCCTGGGGATTCATCAGGGGAGTTCTAAGTAGCCATTAGGCCATATGTTATTATATCTTAGAATAAATGTCCGTAAATGCTACATAACCGCGTTGCCTAAGAATTCCTGAGAATTAGGGATACTCAGCCACTGCTGTTATCCAGCATTCCCTAAACCCCACAAAGGTTGTTGTACAATTTGTTCTGAGTATGCTCATACCCCACATGTGGGGGTAAACCACTGATTGGGCGCATGGCAGAGCTCGGAAGGAAGGAGCGCTGTTTGACTTTTCAATGCAAAATTGACTGGAATTGAGATGGGACACCATGTCACGTTTGGAGAGCCCTTGATGTGCCTAAACATTGAAACCCCCCCACAAGTGACACCGTTTTGGAAAGTAGATCCCCAAGGAACTTATCTAGATGTGTGGTGAGCACTTTGAACCCCCAAGTGTTTCACTACAGTTTATAACGCAGAGCTGTGAAAATAATTTTTTTTTTTTTCCACAAAAATTATTTTTTTAGCCTCCAGTTTGGGTGCATGGCAGAACTTGGAAGGGAAGGAGCGCCGTTTGGAATGCAGACTCAGATGGAATGGTCTGCAGAGCCCCTGACATACCTAAACATTAGAAACCCCCAACAAGTGACCCCATATTGGAAACTAGACCCCCCAAGAAACTTGTCTAGATGTGTTGTGAGAACTTTTAACCCCAAAGTGTTTCACTACAGTTTATAACAAAAAGCCATGAAAATAAATTATTTTTTTTTTTCCACAAAAATTATATTTTAGCCCCCGGTTTTGTATTTTCCCAAGGGTAACAGGTGAAATTGGACCCCAAAAGTTGTTGTCCAATTTATCCTGAGTACGCTGGTACCCCATATGTTGGGGTAAACCCTTGTTTGGGCGCATGAAAGAGCACAGAGCACAGAAGTGAAGGAGCACTGTTTTACTTTTTCAACGCAGAATTGGCAGGAATTGAGATCGGACGCCATGTCGCGTTTGGAGAGCCCCTGATGTGCCTGGACAGTGGAAACTCCCCAATTCTAACTGAAACCCTAACCCAAACACACAGCTAACCCTAATCCCAACCCTAACCCTAATCCCAACCGTAAATGTAATCCAAACCCTAACTTTAGCCCCAACCCTAACCCTAATGGGAAAATGGAAATAAATAATTTTTTTTTAATTTAATTATTTTTGCCTAACTAAGGGGGTGATGAAGGGGGGTTTGATTTACTTTTATAGAGGTTTTTTTAGCGGATTTTTATGATCGGCAGTCGTCGCACACTGCAAGACGCTTTTTATTGCAAAAAATAGTTTTTGCGTCTCCACATTTTGAGAGCTATAATTTTTCCATATTTTGGTCCACAGAGTCATGTGAGGTCTTGTTTTTTGCGGGACGAGTTGACGTTTTTATTGGTACCATATTCGTGCACGTGACTTTTTTTTATCGCTTTTTATTCCGATTTTTGTGAGGTAGAATGAACAAAAAACAGCTATTCATGAATTTCTTTTTTTTTTTTTTTTTTTTGGGGGGGGGGGGGGGAGGAGGGGCGCGCTTATACTGTTCCGTGTTTGGTAAAATTGATAAAGCAGTTTTATTCCTCAAGTCAGAACGATTACAGCGATACCTCATTTATATCATTTTTTTATGTTTTTGCGCTTTTATACGATAAAAACTATTTCATATAAAAAATAATTATTTTTGCATCGCTTTATTCTGAAGACTAACTTTTCTATTTTTTCGTTGATGACACTGTATGATGGCTCATTTTTTGCGGAACAAGATGGCGTTTTTGCGGTACCATGGTTATTTACAGTTAGGTCCATATATATTTGGACAAAGACAACATTTTTCTACTTTTGGTTATAGGCATTACCACAATGAATTTTAAACAAAACAATTCAGATGCAGTTGAAGTTCAGACTTTCAGCTTTCATTTGAGGGTATCCACATTAAAATTGGATGAAGGGTTTAGGAGTTTCAGCTCCTTAACCTGTGCCACCCTGTTTTTAAAGGGACCAAAAGTAATTGGACAATTGACTCCAAGGCTATTTCATGAACAGGTGCGGGCAATCCCTTCATTATGTAATTCTCAAATAAGCAGATAAAAGGCCTGGAGCTGATTTGAGGTGTGGTGCTTGCATTTGGAAGGTTTTGCTGTGAAGTAAACATGCGGTCAAAGGAGCTCTCCATGCAGGTGAAACAAGCCATCCTTAAGCTGCGAAAACAGAAAAAACCTATCTGAGAAATTGCTACAATATTAGGAGTGGCAAAATCTACAGTTTGGTACATCCTGAGAAGGAAAGAAAGCACTGGTGATCTCATCAATGCAAAAAGACCTGGGCGCCCACGGAAGACAACAGTGGTGGATGATCGCAGAATAATCTCCATGGTGAAGAGAAACCCCTTCACAACAGCCAACCAAGTGAACAACACTCTCCAGGAGGTCGGCGTATCAATATCCAAATCTACCATAAAGAGAAGACTGCATGAAAGTAAATACAGAGGGTTCACTCCATGGTGCAAGCCACTCATAAGTGTCAAGAATAAAAAGGCTAGACTGGACTTTGCTAAAAAACATCTAAAAAAGCCAGCACAGTTCTGGAAGAACATTCTATGGACAGATGAAACCAAGATCAACCTCTACCAGAATGATGGAAAGAGAAAAGTATGGGGAAGGCGTGGTACAGCTCATGATCCAAAGCATACTACATCATCTGTAAAACACGGCGGAGGCAGTGTGATGGCTTGGGCATGCATGGCTGCCACTGGCACTGGGTCCCTAGTGTTTATTGATGATGTGACACAGGACAGAAGCAGCCGAATGAATTCTGAGGTATTCAGAGCCATACTGTGTGCTCAGATCCAGCCAAATGCAGCCAAACTGATTGGTCGTCATTTCATACTACAGATGGACAATGACCCAAAACATAAAGCCAAAGCAACCCAGGAGTTTATTAAAGCAAAGAAGTGGAATATTGTTGAATGGCCAAGTCAGTCACTTGATCTCAACCCAATTGAGCAGCATTTCACTTGTTAAAGTCCAACCTTCAGACAGAAAGGCCCACAAACAAACAGCAACTGAAAACCACCGCAGTGAAGGCCTGGCAGAGCATCAAAAAGGAGGAAACACAGCGTCTGGTGATGTCCATGAGTTGAAGACTTCAGGCAGTCATTGCCAACAAAGGGTTTTCAACCAAGTACTAAAAATGAACATTTCATTAAAAATTATTGAATCTGTCCAATTACTTTTGGTCCCTTTAAAAACAGGGTTGCACCTGTTAAGGAGTTGAAACTCCTAAACCCTTCATCCCATTTTAATGTGGATACCCTCAAATGAAAGCTGAAAGTCTGAACTTCAACTGCATCTGAATTGTTTTGTTTAAAATTCATTGTCGTAATGTCTATAACCAAAATTAGAAAAATGTTGTCTCTGTCCAAATATATATGGACCTAACTGTATATCTGTCTTTTTGATCGCATGTTACTCCACTTTTTGTTTGGCGGTATGATAATAAGGCGTATTTTTTTACCTTTTTTTTACGGTGTTCACTGTCACTAGTGGGACAGTTTTATAGGTCGGGTCGTTACGGACGCGGCGATACTATATATGTGTACTTTATTGTTTTTTTTTTTATTTAGATAAATAAATGTATTGTTTTTTTTTTATTTAGATAAATAAATGTATTTATTGGAACAATATATACACTCACTGGCCACTTTATTAGGTACACCTGTCCAACTTCTTGTTAACACTTAATTTCTAATCAGCCAATCACATGGCGGCAACTCAGTGCATTTAGGCATGTAGACATGGTCAAGACAATCTCCTGCAGTTCAAACCGAGCATCAGTATGGGGAAGAAAGGTGATTTGAGTGCCTTTGAACGTGGCATGGTTGTTGGTGCCAGAAGGGCTGGTCTGAGTATTTCAGAAACTGCTGATCTACTGGGATTTTCACGCACAACCATCTCTAGGGTTTACAGAGAATGGTCCGAAAAAGAAAAAAAATCCAGTGAGCGGCAGTTCTGTGGGCGGAAATGCCTTGTTGATGCCAGAGGTCAGAGGAGAATGGGCAGACTGGTTCGAGCTGATAGAAAGGCAACAGTGACTCAAATCGCCACCCGTTACAACCAAGGTAGGCCTAAGAGCATCTCTGAACGCACAGTGCGTCGAACTTTGAGGCAGATGGGCTACAGCAGCAGAAGACCACACCGGGTACCACTCCTTTCAGCTAAGAACAGGAAACTGAGGCTACAATTTGTACAAGCTCATCGAAATTGGACAGTAGAAGATTGGAAAAACGTTGCTTGGTCTGATGAGTCTCGATTTCTGCTGCGACATTCGGATGGTAGGGTCAGAATTTGGCGTAAACAACATGAAAGCATGGATCCATCCTGCCTTGTATGGAGCATCTTTGGGATGTGCAGCCGACAAATCTGCGGCAACTGTGTGATGCCATCATGTCAATATGGACCAAAATCTCTGAGGAATGCTTCCAGCACCTTGTTGAATCTATGCCACGAAGAATTGAGGCAGTTCTGAAGGCAAAAGGGGGTCCAACCCGTTACTAGCATGGTGTACCTAATAAAGTGGCCGGTGAGTGTATATTTTTCTCTTTATTTAGGAATTTTTTTTTTTATTTTTTTTTTACTTTTTTACATTGCCCCAGGGGGGGACATCACAGTATAGTGACAGATCGCTGATCTGACACTTTGCAATGCACTGTGTCAGATCAGCGATCTGACAGGCAGTGCAGGGAGGCTTCCGGGTGCCTGCTCTGAGTAGGCGCTGGTAAGCCACCTCCCTGCAGGACCAGGAAGGCCTCCCGTGGCCATTTTGGATCCGGGCCTGCAGGGAGGAGGAGGTCCTCGGAGCAACGCGATCATATCGAGTTGCTCCGAGGGTCTCACGGAAGCACGAAGGGAGCCCCATCCCTACATGATGCTTCCCTGTGCCGCTGGAATGCTGCGATCATCTTTGATAGCAGTGTGCCGGGGGTTAATGTGCCAGGAGCCGTCCGTGACTGCTCCTGGCACATAGTGCCGGATGTCACTTGCGATAGTCAGCTGACAACCGGCCGCAATCCCTGCGTGAGCGCGGCTGATCGCGCTGGACGTACTATTCAGTCCATGGGAAGTAGTGCCCACCCCACATGGACGGAATAGTACGTCCAATGGTAGAAAGGGGTTAAACAAGCTCCATTGACCCTACTGAAGACTTTAGCGCTTGTTTATCGGCCTGTGTAACAGTGAACAATGGGGACAGAATGATCACTAATAGATCACTCTGTCCCAAACAGCACCATGTTATCAGCAGCACATCTGCAGTTTACATTGTGCGATGTGCTGCCGAGAATAATGATTTTGTTTTCCGCCAGAAACAATCCAATCACCTGATGAATGAGCAGCCTTTCACTTTTTTGTTGGACGATTGCTGACATGTTTTCACCTATGAACTTTTATCTGCACTGCCGGGATTTATAAATGTGGATACTACACACACTGTATGTGACACACACACACACACACACACACACACACATTAGGCACAGCACACACATAAGTATATACAGATAGAAAGTACACACACATGTATATACATGCAACACACACTTCTATACATGTGACATACACACGTATATAGACAACACATACACACCTGTATATACACTGCCTTGCGAAAGTATTCGGCTCCCTGGAACTTTTCAACCTTTTCCCACATATCATGCTTCAGACATAAAGATACCAAATGAAAATTTTTGGTGAAGAATCAACAACAAGTGTTACACAATTGTGAAGTTGAACGAAATGTATTAGATATTTTAAATTTTTGTGGAAATTCAAAAACTGAGAAGTGGGGCGTGCAATATTATTCAGCCCCTTTACTTTCAGTAAACCCACTCCAGAAGTTCATTGTGGATCTCTGAATGATCCAATGTTGTCCTAAATGCCTAATGATGATAAATATAATCCACCTGTGTGTAATCAAGTCTCCGTATAAATGCACCTGCTCTGTGATAGTCTCAGGGTTCTGTTTGAAGCACAGAGAGCATCATGAAGACCAAGGAACACAACAGGCAGGTCCGTGATACTGTTGTGGAGAAGATTAAAGCTGGATTTAGATACAAAATGATTTCCAAAACTTTAAACATCCCAAGGAGCACTGTGCAAGCGATCATACTGAAATGGAAGGAGAATCATACCACTGCAAATCTACCAAGACCCGGCCGTCCCTCTAAACTTTCATCTCAAACAAGGAGAAGACTGATCAGAGATGCAGCCAAGAGGCCCATGATCACTCTGGATGAACTGCAGAGATCTACAGCTGAGGTGGGACAGTCTGTCCATAGGACAACAATCAGTCGTACACTGCACAAATCTGGCCTTTATGGAAGAGTGGCAATAAGAAAGCCATTTCTCCTTGATATCCATACAAAGTGTCGTTTAAAAGTTTGCAACAAGCCACCTGGGAGGCACACCAAACATGTGGAAGAAGGTGCCTTGGTCAGATGAAACAAAAAAAAATCGAAGTTTTGGCAACAATGCCAATCGATATGTTTGGGGTAAAGGCAACACAGCTCATCACCCTGAACACACCATCCCCAATGTCAAACATGGTGGTGGCAGCATCATGGTTTGGGCCTACTTTTCTTCAGCAGGGTCAGGGAAGGTGGTTAAAATTGATGGGAAGATGGATGGAGCCAAATACAGGACCATTCTTGAAGAAAACCTGTCTGAGTCTGCAAAAGACCTGAGACTGGGATGGAGATTTGTCTTCTAACAAGACAATGATCCCAAACATAAAGCAAAATCTACAATAGAATTGTTCACAAATAAACGTATCCAGGCGTTAGAATGGCCAAGTTAAAGTCCAGACCTCAATCCAATCGAGAATCTGTGGAAAGAGCTCAAAACTGCTGTTCACAAACAATCTCCATCAAACCTCACACTGAGCTCGAGCTGTTTGCCAAGAAAGAATGGGCAAGAATTTCAGTCTCTCGATGTACAAAACTGATAGAGACATACCCCAAGCGACTTGCAGCTGTAATCGCAGCAAAAGGTGGTGCAACAAAGTATTACGTTAAAGGGGCAGAATAACATTGCATGCCCCACTTTTCAGTTTTTGAATTTTCACAAAAATTTAAAATAACCAATAAATTTTGTTCAACTTCACAATTATGTTCCACTTGTTGTTGATTCTTCACCAAAAATTTACATTTGGTATCTTTATATTTGAAGCATGATATGTGGGAAAAGGTTGAAAAGTTCAAGGGAGCCGAATACTTTCGCAAGGCACTGTACACACTGTAGGATGGCCACTGGACAAGTCCTTGAGAAAGATATGTATCATCAAGGTTGGTAGCTTCAGTGACGTAAGCCCGGGAAGTGAGTTATTAGGGCTTATCAGTGCAAGGAGTAGTCAAAGAGATGGGTGAGACTGACCGCTCACATTACCCCATCCTGGGGGCATGGTAAAGCATATAAAATGGAGACCAGTTGTCTCATTATTCAGTGCCTGTGACTTGAAGTGTGTAGAGCTCCAGTGTGCTTGTCTTTGCTAAGGATCCATGAACTGGACACTAAGGGTACCGTCTCACAGTGGCACTTTGGTCGCTACGATCCGTGACGTTCCAGCGATATCCATACGATATCGCTGTGTCTGACACGCAGCAGCGATCAGGGACCCTGCTGAGAATCGGACGTCGTAGCAGATCGTTTGGAACTTTATTTCGTCGCTGGATCTCCGGCTGTCATCGCTGGATCGGTGTGTGTGACACCGATCCAGCGATGCGATCGCTTGTAACCAGGGTAAACATCGGGTTACTAAGCGCAGGGCCGCGCTTAGTAACCCGATGTTTACCCTGGTTACCATCGTAAATGTAAAAAAAAACAAACAGTACATACTCACATTCCGGTGTCCGTCAGGTCCCTTGCCGTCTGCTTCCCGCACTGACTGACTGCCGGCCGTAAAGTGAAAGCACAGCACAGCGGTGACGTCACCGCTGTGCTCTGCTTTCACTTTACGGCCGGCACTCAGTCAGTGCGGGAACCTGAAGGCGAGGGACCTGACGGACACCGGAATGTGAGTATGTACTGTTTTTTTTTTTTTACATTTACGATGGTAACCAGGGTAAGCATCGGGTTACTAAGCGCGGCCCTGCGCTTAGTAACCCGATGTTTACCCTGGTTACCCGGGGACTTCGGCATCGTTGGTCGCTGGAGAGCTGTCTGTGTGACAGCTCTCCAGCGACCACACAACGACTTACCAACGATCACGGCCAGGTCGTATCGCTGGTCGTGATCGTTGGTAAATCGTTTTGTGAGACGGTACCCTAACCCAAGTGGGTAAACACACAATACTGTATGGACTATTTACTTTGCGTTTTCACTTTGTGCCGGAAAAGGCTGTCTTTTGTTTAGTTTCCTGTGTAGTTTATGGAGTTTTAATAAACCAGCCTGGACATTTTACTGAAACAGTTTCCTGTGCCTACTTCAAACGCAACCGAGTGAGTAGAAACCCTACAACACACACATGCGTATATATATATACACACACACACACACACACACATATAAATACACACCCACACACAGTGGGGAAAATAACCATTTCATACACTGCCGATTTTACACGTTATCCCATCCACAAAGAATGCAGTGGTCTTTATTTTTCATCGTAGGTACACCAACTGTCTGAGAGACAATCTAATAATAAAAAAACAGAAAATCACATTGTATGTTTTTACATAATTGGCATTTTCTTGCATGAAATAAGTATTTGATATAATAGAAAAACAGAACTTAATATTTGGTACATTGTTTGCAATTACAGAGGTCAGACGTTTCCTGTAGTTCTTGACCAAGTTTGCACACACTGTAGAAGGTATTTTGGCCCACTCCTCCATACACATCTTCTCCAGATGTTTCAGGTTTCGGGCCTGTCAGTGAGCAACACTGAGTTTCAGCTCCCCCCCAAAGATTTTCTATTGGGTTCAGATCTGGAGACTTGCTAGGCCACTGTCATGCTGGAACACCTAGCCACGACCCACCTTTAATGCTCCTACTGAAAGTAGTAAGTTGTTGGCCAAAATCTAGCGATACATGACCCCATTCATCCTCCCTTCAATACAGTGCAGTCGTCCTGTCCCCTTTGCATAAAAGCACCCCTGAATTGAGATGTTTCCTCAACCTGCTTCACGGTTGGGATTGTGTTCTTGAGGTTGAACTCATCCTTTTCCTCCAAACACCCAAGTGGAGTTGATACAAAAACATAATTATTTTAGTCTCATTTGACCACATGACCTTCTCCCAGGCCTCCTCTGGATCATCCAGATGGTTAATGGCGAACTTCAAGAGGTCCTGGACATGTGCTGGCGTGAGCGGGGTGATCTTGCGTGCACTGCAGGATTTTAATCCATGACAGCCTAGCGCTCTTCAAATCACTGACCAGGACCTTCCGTGTAGTTCTAGGGTGACTCCTCATTTTTCTCAGAATCATCCTTACCCCACAAGGCAAGATCTTATATGGAGCCCCAGACCGAGGAAGACTGACTGTCATCTTGTACTACTTCTATTTTCTAACACTTATGCCAAAGGTTGTTGCCTTCTCACCAAGCTGCTTGCCTATTGTCCTGTAGCCCACCCCAGCCTTGTGCAGATCTACAATTTTATTTCTGGTGTCCGCAGACAGCTCTTTGGTCTAAGCCATGGCGGATATCGACTTCCTGACACCACTCCCACCACTCTGTCTCTTTGATTCCTTAATTTAATGCAAGATAAGTCCTTTACTCATAGGGATTTCAGCCAGTATGTTCTCCTGATTAACCTAATTATGGGAAAATGCGTTGAGAAGGTACATACTGGGCCGTTTTGTTTGTGATAAACAATTATGATGGGGGTATATTAATCCTAAAATTATTGTATTTGGGGTATATGTAATAGCAGTATGCAATCTGGCTATCAGTGTATACAAAACCCCTTTGAGTGCATGTATTAATCCCTTCATGACTGGAGTATTTTCGCTTTTGAGTTTTCGTTTTTTGATCCCCTTCTTCCCAGAGCCATAACTTTTTCATTTTTGGTCAAAATGGCCAGTTGAGGGCTTGTTTTTTGCGGGACAAGTCGTACTTTTGATCGACACCATTGGTTTTAACATATCTTATACTGAAAAACGGGGAAAAAAAAATCCAAGTGCGGTAAAATTGCAAAAAAAAGTGCAACTCCGCAATTTATTTATTTTTTACCATGTTCACTAAATGCTAAAACTGACCTGCCATTATGATTCTCCAGGTCACTACAGGTTCATAGACACCAAACATGTCTAGGTTCTTTTTTATCTAAGTGGTGAAAAAAAAAATCCAAACTAAAAAAAAAAAAAAAAGCGTCATTTTACGAGACCTGTAGAGTCTTCATTTTTCACGATTTGGGGCTGGTGAGAGCTCATTTTTTGTGTGCCGAGCTAACGTTTTTATTGATACAAATTTGGTGTAGATACAATCTTTTGATCACCCATTATTGCAATGCAGCGGCGACCAAAAAATGTACTTCTGGCATTTTAAATGTATTCCTCGTTACGCCGTTTAGCAATCGAGTTAATTCTATTCTGAAAGAGGCAAAACCAAATGTGTGTAGGTCTGATATTTTGTTATTGTTTTATTTTGAATGGGGCAAAAAGGGGGTGATTTGAACTTTTATATATTTTTATACATTTTTTTTTTCACTTTTTGCATGCTTCAATAGTCTCCATGGGAGAGTAGAAGCTGCAATTCTCCGATTGCCTCTGCTACACACAGGAGATGAACAGATTGCCTGTGTGTAGCAGAAATGCTCACTTGCTAGGAGCCAACTGGCGGCGTTCACAGCAATCCGGCTATGACAACCATAGAGGTCTGTTGGAGACCTCTAGTTGTCATACCAACCCATCGGTGACTCGCACCGACGGGTGGAATTTCTGGCGCGCTTACCAGAAGCATGAGTTAAGTGCCGCAGCATTTAACAGGTTAACAGCCGCGGGTGGATTGCGATTCCACCCGCGCTGTTAGAGGTACATGTCAGCTGTTCAAAACAGCTGACATGTACCGAAGATGTGGGCTCAGTGCTGGAGCCCACAACAAAGGGAGGGATTCTGATGTGGGCGTACTATTACGCCCAATGTTGGAAAGGGGTTAAAGCACCTTCTATGGATCACTGTTTACCTGGGATTTTAACACCCCATCTTGCTATTTGTTAAATATGACACAGGGGAATGTGAATCTTTGTTTATTCAAGGGTATGTGTAATAGTAATATACAATGTTGCCACTAATTGCATAAAAAAACCCTTTGTATGCATATACCAAAGCACCAGGTATCCCCTTTAAATATAGGCTTCTGCAACTTGTGTATTGGGGTTATGTGACGGCACGCCCTACCAAACATGGACATACACCTTTAAATCACTTTAGAAATGTAGTACAATTTCAGCAAGCAAAATATAAATATATAGTTATAAAAATGAACAACTGATGAAAGCATATGGAACCTACCAGATATCCTCTGCATTTTCATCCGTCGGGCTTGAATACGCCCTTTTGCAAGTCTCTGCTTGGCTATAATACAGCGGATGTGGTCGGAGAAGATGAATGTAGCTTGGAGAATGGGAAATGGCTTGGAGTGCGGCGTAGATGCTGGTTTGTGGATAGTTATATTTAAAGCCCTGCTATCATCTTCTACACCGGTTACTTGCATATCCTAGATAATAAGATAAGGTATTGCTTCAAAAACGTACATATCTGTAAAGCTATTTATTGGATATAATATATGATGTGTATTACTTACCTGCACAAATATTTATTTGTAACATCACATTTTTCTACAAAATCATAATATAATGGGATGAAAAACAGACAACCCCAGTGCCGATGACAAGATAAGAGGGTTAATTGCAAGGGTCAGGTTGCAACAAATAACTGATTGAATGCATCTCTCATTACAACCCAATTTAGAAACTAAAGTTTACAATATATTCCAATATGTTCCCGTAAGCTACTGTCGGCTGAGCCACTGTTATAGGGATTGTCTGGTGAAAAGAAGTTATTGCCTATCCAAAGTATAGGTGATAACTTTCTGATCCATGGGGTGGTCTGACCTCTGCTACCTGATTGGCAGAGAGGGGAATCTTTATCCCCAATTTAGCACTTTTATCCCCTTTACAAAATGGAGCAGCGGATTGGACACCTGTCCACCCCACTATTAATTCTGTATGGGGCTGCAAAAAAAGCCAAACAGAGTTCGGCAGCTCAGCAGGGAATGAATGGAGCAGCAGTCAGGCATGAGCACAGACAATCCATTCTAAGTGCCCCTTTCTTTCTAACGGAAAAAGTCACAGCGGTTGGATTCCGCAACGATCAACAAGTTATCATATGTCCTATTTAGAGGTGATAACTTGTACTCACCGGACAACCCCTTTAAGGTTGTATTACCTAAGAACATGATCTGACAATAGCGGTAGAAAAGTAAACATTTTTTCCAGATACAGTATCATGCGCAGGTTGTGTCTGGCATTGCATCTCAGCAATATATACAGGAATGAGGAGGAGGTGCAATAACAGACAGCCCACGGACAAGACTGCAAATATTTCAGGAAGAAAACAAGAATAAGTCGACAAATGAGTGGTGTAAAGTTAGATAAAGGCGTCTACTTTTCTCCAAGATTTATCAAGCAGCATGAGCCACTGTGATAAACAAGGTCTAAAAATATGTCTGGTCTAAAAATTATGTACCAGAGCGAGAAATGTAGGTGTGTTACGCTGCTGGTAATGAATTCACAGGATACAGATGAATAAAAATAGATTGTAGTTTATTCCCACGCATTTCTAAGTAGGTGTTTATTGTGGTTCCTCTGAGGAATAGGTCCGTTCGACCTACAATCTATTTCTATTCATCTGTATCCTGTGAATTCCTTGCCAGCAGTGCAGCACACCCGTATTTCTCCCTTTGGTATATATAGATGTTTGCTTATCCAACCAGCAGAGCCACAGCAACTGGGGTATTGCTATCTAGGGCTATTCAATTACTGTGGCTTCACAGGATTACAAGGTGAGCACAAAAAAATGCAATAAAACCGTATGCTATTTGCTTAATGCACTTTTCGACAATCTCTGGATTCAAAATTAGACCATTCAACATGTCTAAAAATTAGACCATTCAACATGTCTAAAAATTAGACCATTCAACATGTCTAAAAATTAGACCATTCAAAATGTCTAAAAATTAGACCGTTGAACATGTCTAAAAATTAGACCATTCAACAGGTCTAAAAATTAGACCGTTGAACATGTCTAAAAATTAGACCATTCAACAGGTCTAAAAATTAGATCATTCAAGAGGTCTAAAAATTAGACCATTCAACATGCCTAAAAATTAGACCATTCAACATGTCTAAAAATTAGACCATTCAACATGTCTAAAAATTAGACCATTCCACATGTCTAAAAATTAGACCATTTAACATGTGTGTGCAAACTTTTATTGCATCCTAGACAATAGGCAGCATATTCATTTGTGAAATCAACTGAATAGTGAATGGAGTGATAAACTGATTTGCTTATCCTCCTTAGTGTCTCTAAGATATTTTCAAAACATGCTTAATTTCAGAAAATTAACACTTTATTAAAAACCGTACAAAAAAATAAAATATAAAATACATTCAGCCGATAAGAGAGGTTCCTGTTTGGTCTTTGCATTATAAAGTAGTGAAAAACCACATTTCCAATGCCTAGCTGGTTGTGGTTTTCATCAGATAAATTAGTTAATCGCTAGAGGTGCCAGAAAAGAGGCTAGAAAAGCAAAAGAGTGGTCTCATATTGAAAATAGTTATCTCGGATGAGACAACCCTTTTAAGCATCAATCCAATCCAGTCTCATAATTCCAGTAACATGGTCGTACCAGGCAAGCTCTAAATGTAAGCATAAAGTCAAAATGTCGTAATTCTATTACTAACCTGTAATAATCCAGCAAATTTCACCACTCCCCAGCCAAGTCTTTTACTGTCCGGCTCCACCAGGCTCATCTGATAGATGTCCACTGCCAGGAATCTCTGAACTTGGTCTCCGTCCTTCGTTATTACAGTGCATGCTATTAAATCACTGTTATCTAAAGGAGAAAAAAAAAATTGCTAACCAATAGATCCGAATTTATGATTTGTTTATTTCATGGCAATTTATTATATTGTCATACTTCCAGTATAATTTTGGAATTACTGAAAACTTGCACTAATATTTCCACTGAAGTCAACTGGGTGCAGCAGTAAATTAGGCAGGGGGTTTATCTCAGGCTTCCATAGACCACACCGAGCACTGCAGACACCCCAGAGCCTCCGATCAGAGGTACTAGTGAACCATGTAATTCTTCAGTCCACAACACACATATATACCGGATATATTTATTAGTAGCCGACAGCTATGCCAGTCATCAATTCGGGTGATTTCTGGTCTAATTTCTAGCACCTCGAAGCAGAGCGCAGAAAACACATTAGCAGCAGCGATCCTGTGCTCTGTAAATACTGCTGGAGCGCTGCCTGCTGTATCCGAAGCGTGGAAACACACTTCACTGCCCATTTACTGTAATTGTTCTGGTGGCTTGCAGAGATCAATAATGTTAATTAAAAGGTTCAGTGTAAACCACCAATTGTAGCTTGCAGCTTGTTCTGCAGAAGCGGCCTAAGTGCTCGGAAACCTCTCTTCCTCTGGAAGAAATGAACCACAATTCTTAAGAATACTTGAGGCATAATACAAACACAACACTACATACGTAAATATTCACATACTACATTATACACAGACACGCTCTAAAGAAGAGGACCTGTCACTGCATCAAAAGGAGAAAGGTTTGCGCTCATGTTATTCCTGCCGCTCCCCCAAGTTTTGTTTTTCTTAAATCCACCAAATTGGTTCAAGAAAATTGAACTTTTCAATTAGTGTATCTACATATTTTATATACGAATATCTACTATATAATTGTCTAAGGGTCACTTCCGTCTGTCTGTCCTTCTGTCTGTCACGGATATTCATTGGTAGCGGCCTCTGTCTGTCATGGAATCCAAGTCGCTGATTGGTCTCGCCAGCTGCCTGTCATGGCTGCCGCGACCAATCAGCGACGGCCACAGTCCGATTAGTCCCTCCCTCCTCCCCTGCAGTCACTGCCCGGCGCCCGCTCCATACTCCCCGCAGTCACCGCTCACACAGGGTTAATGCCAGCGGTAACGGACCGCATTATGCCGCGGGTAACTCACTCTGTTACCGCCGCTATTAACCCTGTGTCACCAAGTTTTTACTATTGATGCTGCCTATGTAGCATCAATAGTAAAAACATCTAATGTTAAAAATAATAAAAAAAATAAAAAATCATTATATACTCACCTTCCGCCGCCTTTCCCGCTCCTCGCGACGCTCCGGTGACCGCTCCATGCAAGCGGCAGGTTCCGGTGGCAAGAAAGGACCTGCCATGACGTCACGGTCATGTGACTGCAACATCATCACACCCTGGGACCGGAAGCTGCCGCCTGCACCCCACATAGGCGACAGAACTACAAGGGGCCACCGGAAGGTGAGTATATGTTTATTTTTTAACCTGTGACATACGTGGCTGGGCAATATACTACATAGCTGGGCAATATACTACGTGACTGGCCAATATACTACGTGGCTGGCCAATATACTACGTGGCTGGCCAATACACTACGTGGCTGGCCAATACACTAAGTGGCTCTGTGCTGTATACTATGTCACTGGGCAATATACTACGTCGCTGGGCAATATACTACGTCGCTGGGCAATATACTACGTGGCTGGGCAATATACTACGTGGCTGGGCAATATACTACGTGGCTGGGCAATATACTACGTGGCTGGGCAATATACTATGTGGCTGGGAAATATACTACGTGGCTGGGCAATATACTATGTAGCTGGGCAATATACTACGTGGCTGGGCAATATACTATGTAACTGGGCAATATACGTCACTGGGCAATATACTACGTGGCTGGGCAATATACTACGTGGCTCTGTGCTGTATACTACGTCGCTCTGCAATATACTACGTCACTGGGCAATATACTACGTCACTGGGCAATATACTACGTGGCTGGGCAATATACTACGTGGCTCTGTGCTGTATACTACGTCGCTCTGCAATATACTACGTCACTGGGCAATATACTACGTCACTGGGCAATATACTACGTAACTGGCCATCGTACTATGTGGCTGGGCAATATACTACGTGGCTGGGCAATATACTACGTGGACTGTGCAATATACTACGTGGACATGCATATTCTAGAATACCCGATGTGTTAGAATTGGGCCACCATCTAATATATATATATATATATATATATATATATATATATATATATATATATATATATATATATATATATATAGTTAGTGTGACAGGGTCACTGGCACGGTATATGAGGAGAGATGTGTCATTGCGCGTAATTGCGTCAGCGTATTTTCCTCCAGCACACTACATGTTGTGAAAGTTAAGTTCAGGTTGCATGTATGGGCTGGTCTTATGTAGACATCTATAGAGTGGATAGGAAGATGTCCACCTTATCACGACCTGCAGAGCCGGGACCTGCGTGATTTCACAGTCATGTGGTCTGGGTTTAAATAGATGGACATGAGAGGAAGTCTGTGTGTTGTGGTCTGGAGAGGAGAGACTCCAGACGGTGGCTCCAGGTGGAGCTGAAGACACATGGTGGTCTGAGCGGGCGAATCCCTCAGACATATGGACTTTGCTATACGTTATCTTTTGTTCTGCTGTTATGCCAGAAAGGCCATGTTTACTTTGCTGAACCGTGTTATGGTTTATGCTGTTTCACAATAAAGCATGGGGATTTACCACAAGTAGCGTCCCCGTGTCTACCTTTGGAAGCAGCCGAGTGAGTCAACCCCTCACAATAATACATATATATATATACTTGGGAGAGACATCTAACTCAAAAGGAAGTAGGTTGGGGAGAAGCCAGATAAAACATACCTGGCTGAAATTACGGAACTATTTTCTGATTTATGCCTGTGGTTGGAGTGAGGTGAATTGTCTGTGAGATTCACTTTAAGCAAACTCCTTTGCTAATGGCAGTACAGACATGAGCTCGAGGGGGGTAAAGGATTTCAGTGGAAATAGCTTGGTAATGCTCTAAAATTGTTTTTTTTTGAGAACTCCAGATAATTACTTCTAGTGAATAAGACTGCAAAGGGAAACGCGAGAGGCATGTGGTGCGTGCATACATTTCAGAGAATGTCATGAAGGAGGTCAACAGCTCTGCAGAAACCACAGGTTTCCTTCTATTCCAAGGAATTGCATGTTTTCTCTACAGAAACAAAGAAGTGCTAACCTTACAGGCGGCTAACCTCCAGCCACACAATGCCTCGGCTGATTCTGGAGAACACCTTTAATGTGGAGGCGCACACAAAATCTCTGCCAAGTGGATGTCCGGACCCAGGCTTCTATTTCTGTCATTCAACTGATATTATGCCATGATTAATACTAGAATATGGTGGCTGCAAATTCGAGTCCATGGAACAGTGGTCACTTTGCAAAACCACAGAAGAATTGCTCATCTCACAACCTTTATAAACAGTATGTCTGCCAAGAGCTGAAATGGTCATTGCCTGGGGTTGTGTCATAGAACACTGCCCTAACGCTCATTCACGACAACTGGCGTGTAGATACGGCAGCGATCATCTGACCAGCGAGCAAACCCTTGTTTCCCAGATGATTGCATCTTCTATGAGGGCCAACAATCATCATTGGTGGCTGCACGATGGATACACAGGGCATGTGCTGCCAAGCGAATGATCATATTCATCCCAATGCAGTTTGTTCTGGGCCGTATAAAAGAGTGATTCCATGATCGCCGGTCAACTTGTTACATTGTCGATAGTTGCTCGTTATGCAGGAGTCTTGTCCGTATCAAGCTATGCTCCCACAATGAGTATTTGGTTTGTTTTTGGTGTTGCTGATTTTCTGCACCATTTTTCTGCCTGTTAGGTAAATTAGGCGACTTATGATTTTTTTTTTTTCCCATTGAGTTTTGCTTTTTTTGTCTGTGTTTTCAGACTATGTTCACACGCAGCATTTATTTTTTTCTGCAGAAAAGAAGTTGCTTTTTACAGTACCAGCAAAAGCTCTGAGATTTCAGAAATCTCATGAACACGCTTGTTTTTTTTTCCTGATTGATTTGGAGTCATGCAGCGTTCTTGATATCAGCACGGTGTCAATTCTTACAGTATTTCTGCACCCATAGAAAGCAAAGAGTGCAGAAAATAAGAGCAAACAGGCTGTTGCAGCATTTTTTTACCGTGTTTTTGGTGAATAAACCTAAGGCTGGTTTCATATTTGCGTACATGTTGCATTTTGTTGTGGTCGGCGCAGCGTCAAAATGCATGCGGATGTATCCGCATACATCCACATACATCCACATGGCCTGCGTACCCAATGTTAAAGATAGGTACGCAGGACGCATGCAGACGTAGGCGGAGCTGAGTGGAAGAGGTGCGGCAGTGGGCGGGGCTTCACGGAAGTAGTACGCAGCCCTCCCCAACGCAAATGTGAAACCAGCCTAACTTTATTAAACATGTACTGTGGACAAATCACACAAGTGGTCCGCCCCCTTCAAAACACCGAAGTGTACACTGCGTATATACATAGCCTTATATTTTTAATGCTGCAATTTTTGCCTGTTCTTGGTATGTCATGATTTAAGTAAAGCGGCTTTGTTTTTAATACTAACTAGTAGGGTTGAGCGAAACGGATCATTCATTTTCATAAGTCGCCGACTTTTGGCAAAGTCGGCGTCTCATGAAACCGAGCCGATCCCTGTGTGGGGTCTGCCATGCGGTACGCGACTTTCGCGCCAAATTCGCGTTTCAATGACGCTAAAAGCGCCATTTCTCAGCCAATGAAGGTGGACGCAGAGTGTGGGCAGCGTGATGACATAGATCTCAGTCCCCACCATCTTAGAGAAGGGCATTGCAGTGATTGGCTTGCTTTCTGCGGCGTCACAGGGGCTATAAAGGGGCGTTCCCTCCGACCGCCATCTTACTGCTGCTGATCTGAGCGTAGGGAGAGGTTGCTGCAGCTTCTTCGGAAGCAGGGATAGTGATAGGCAGGGTACATAAAGCCACAAACCGCTTGTGCTGTAGCGATTTCCACTGTCCAACACCACCTTTTGATTGCAGGGACAGTGGAAGCTACATTTTTTTTTCCTCAGCGCTGTCGCTCATTGGGCTGCCCTAGAAGGCTCCCTGACCCTGATAGCTGCGTTGCTGTGCCTGTGTGTACGCCGCTGTGCAAACCAACTGCTTTTTTCAAAGCACAAATCCTGTTTTTCCTTCCTTTCTGCACAGCTATCTTGTGTGTTTGTCCACACTTTTGTGTGCAGCAGTCCTTTTTATAGCTGCCTGCCATACTTTTCTGAGATAACTGCAGGGAGATAAATATTGGCAAGTCTGCCTCCGTGCCATTGCTGTGTGTGGCATCTGTCTGTCATTGTGTGGCACCGAAAACACTGTGTAATACTTGGCCATTTTTTTTTTTTTTTTTGCTAAATTCTCCCTTTTCCAAAAAAAAAATTAGTGGGAGATAAATATTGGCAAGTCTGCTTCCGTGCCATTGCTGTGTGTGGCATCTGTCTGTCATTGTGTGGCACCGAAAACACTGTGTAATACTGGGCCTTTTTTTTATTTTTGGGTAAATTCTCCCTTTTAAAAAAAAAATTATTTGTGGGTGATAAATATTGGCAAGTCTGCTTGAGTGCTGCTCCTGTCTGTGCCATATGTCTCAAATTATTGGGCCACAGAAAGCCTAGTGTGTAACATTGGGCCTGATTTTCCTTTCAGTGTCAGGCACCTATAAAGGTATATATAAATCCTACAGAAGTTTGAGTTCACCTTATAAGTTGTTTACAGTAACAAATAGCGTTACTTTGGTTACGTTTTGCAAACAATGAGGAAGTCTAGTGGAAGAGGTCATGGCCGTGGGCGGTCATTGTCAGCTGGTAATGATGGTAGTGGTGGTGGAGCATCAGGTGGTCGTGGTAAAAGCAGTACAGCACCTAAGTCTCGAGTTGTTGAGCCAAAAACGTCATCTGCCTACACAAGGCCTCGAACGCTCTCTTTTCTGGGAGTAGGAAAACCACTTTTGAAGCCGGAGCAGGAGGAACAAGTATTGGCTTTCATTGCTCACTCTGCCTCTAGCTCTTTCGCCTCCTCCTCGGAAAGTGCCAAATGTCAGAGCAGTGCATCATCAGTGGATGCTCCCAGTCAGGAACAAGTCGCTTCCTTGTGTCCTTCACCCAGAACAACAGTGAAGGATGCGTCAGTCGACACAACAGGTTACTCCATGGAGCTCTTTACACATACCGTTCCTGGGTTAGACAGTGAAACAGTTAACAGGCCATGCCCATTAGAAGTTGAATCTGACATGGAGTGCACAGATGCACAGCCACAGCCAGATTACTATGCTGTTCCTTTGACTCAGACCAGAACATTGCCCTCGCAGTGTACTGAGGCAGAATCAAACCCAGCGGAGACTATGGTGCCCCGTCACGAACGCTATACCACCGGCTTACACGGTGACACAGACGAAGTTGCACACGACATAGAAGAGGAGGTCATAGATGACCCAGTTGTTGACCCCGATTGGCAGCCATTGGGGGAACAGGGTGCAGGCGGCAGTAGTTCAGAAGCGGAGGAGGAGGAGCCGCAGCAGGCATCAACATCACAACAGGTTCCATCTACCGGGCCCATATCTGGCCAAAAACGCGTGGCAAAACCAAAACCTGTTGGAGGACAGCGTGGCCATCCGGTTAAAGAAGCTCAGTCTGCAATGCCTGAAAAGTTATCCGATAGTAGAAAGAGTGCAGTCTGGCATTTTTTTAAACAACATCCAAATGATCAGCGCAAAGTCATCTGTCAAAAATGTTCAACTACCTTAAGCAGAGGTCAGAATCTTAAAAGTCTAAATACAAGTTGCATGCATAGACATTTATCCACCATGCATTTGCAAGCCTGGAATAACTACCAAATGTCCCTAAAGGTTGCAGCACCCTCGGCCAATGAAGCTAGTCAGCAACGCTACATCCCTTCCCTCACTGTAAACCCACCATTTCCCGCACCACCGGCAGTATCTGTGCAGCTTTCGTCGCCAGGCCAAAGCAGTCAGGGAATCACCAGGTTTGCAGTAGGAAACACTGCATGTAGGGCACCGGCAAGAATACCATCTCCAACCCTCTCTCACTCACCCATGTCCACCGGCACCACCGCTAGTTCCACGATCTCCAGCTCTCCAGTCCAGCTCACCCTACATGAGACTCTTGTTAGGAAAAGGAAGTACTCATCCTCGCATCCGCGTACACAGGGTTTGAACGCCCACATTGCTAGACTAATCTCATTAGAGATGATGCCCTACCGGTTAGTTGAAAGCGAAGCTTTCAAAGCGCTGATGGACTACGCTGTACCACGCTACGAGCTACCCAGTCGGCACTTCTTTTCTAGAAAAGCCATCCCAGCCCTCCAACAGCATGTTAAAGACCGCATCGTCCATGCACTCAGGCAGTCTGTGACTACAAAGGTGCACCTGACAACAGATGCATGGACCAGTAGGCATGGCCAGGGACGTTAAGGGACGTTACGTGTCCATCACGGCACACTGGGTGAATGTGGTGGATGCAGGGTCCACAGGGGACAGCAATATTGGGACAGTTTTGCCTAGTCCACGGTCAAGGAAAGAGTTGGCTGCAGGCGTTCGCCCCCCCTCCTCCTCATGCAGAAGCGAGAGCTCGTCCACACACCGCAGTCGCACATCCACTCCATCCGCAGCTGCCACTGTTGCACACCAGGTGTGCCATTATGGGACAGCTAGTGGCAAGCGTCAGCAGGCTGTATTGGCAATGAAGTGTTTGGGCGACAACAGACACACCGCGGAAGTTCTGTCCGAGTTCTTGCAGAATGAAACTCAGTCATGGCTGGGCACTGTACATCTTGAGGCAGGCAAGGTTGTGAGTGATAACGGAAGGAATTTCATGGCTGCCAAAGCCCTTTCCCAACTGAAACACATTCCTTGCCTGGCTCACACCTTAAACCTGGTGGTGCAGTGCTTCCTGAAAAGTTACCCGGGGTTACCCGACCTGCTCCTCAAAGTGCGCAGACTTTGCTCGCATATCCGCCGTTCGCCCGTACACTCCAGCCGTATGCAGAACTATCAGCGGTCTTTGAACCTTCCCCAGCATCGCCTAATCATCGACATTTCAACAAGGTGGAACTCCACACTGCACATGCTTCAGAGACTGTGCGAACAGAGGCGTGCTGTTATGTTTTTGTGGGAGGATACACATACATGGGCAGGCAGTTGGATGGCAGACATGGAGTTGTCAGGTGTGCAGTGGTCTAAGATACAAGACATGTGTCAAGTCCTTCAGTGTTTTGAGGAATGCACACGGCTGGTTAGTGCAGACAACGCCATAATAAGCATGAGCATCCCCCTAATGCGTCTGCTGATGCAAAGTTTGACGCACATAAAGGAGCAGGCGTCTGCAGCCGAGGAAGAGGAAAGCCTTGATGACAGTCAGCCATTGTCTGGTCAGGGCTGTGTAGAGGACGCGGTAGCGGGCGAAGAGGAGGAGGAGGACGAGGAGGATGATGGGGATGAGTACTTTTTGAATGAGGAAGCTTCTCCTGGGCCAACAGAAATTAGTGGTGTTGCAAGGCCGGGTTCTGTTTTTTTAAGGGAGACAAGTGACGTAGATTTGCCTGTAACAGCCCCTCCAACCAGCACAACCGCAGATTTGACAACTGGAACTTTGGCCCACATGGCGGATTATGCCTTACGTATCCTCAAAAGGGACACACGCATTATTAAAATGATGAGCGATGACGATTATTGGTTGGCCTGCATCCTTGACCCTCGCTATAAAGGCAAATTGCAAAATATTATGCCACATGAGAACCTCGAACAAATATTAGCAACCAAACAAGCTACTCTTGTAGACCGTTTGATTCAGGCATTCCCAGCACACAGCGCCGGTGATGGTTCTCAGTCTCACACAAGCTGCAGGGGGCTACATGGCAGAGGTGTTAGAGGTGCACAAATCAGAAGTGGCGTTGGACAGAGGGGTTTTCTGACCAGGTTGTGGAGTGATTTCGCAATGACCGCAGACAGGACAGGTACTGCAGCATCTATTCAAAGTGACAGGAGACAACATATGTCCAGTATGGTTACTAACTATTTTTCTTCCCTTATCGATGTTCTCCCTCAACCGTCATTCCCATTTGATTACTGGGCATCAAAATTAGACACCTGGCCTGAATTGGCAGAATATGCGTTGCAGGAGCTTGCTTGCCCAGCAGCTAGTGTGCTATCAGAAAGAGTATTCAGTGCTGCTGGTTCAATATTAACCGAAAAAAGGATTCGTCTGGCTACCCAAAATGTGGATGATTTCACCTTCATTAAAATGAACCACTCCTGGATTTCAAATTATTTTGCCCCACCTTTCCCGGCTGACACCTAGCTTTCCTATAAAAAGGTCTTGCTTGTGGACTGGTCTTACCGAGTGTTCCAATCTGTTAATTTGCAGCAGCTGTTTGTCCAGCATACGACATGTTTACACCTCCCCCAATGGGAAAAATCCCCCCACGGGGCCGTTGTCTCGCCACTTGGCGCAAGCACCCGTTACAGTGCTGATTGTCTGAAGAGGTGGGTGTGCCCGCTTTTGGTCGACGGCACTGCCACTGGGTCCCTCATAGTACAATGTAGTGTCTCTGGCGGTGGTGGTGCGCACCCAACGTCAGACACACCATTGTAACATGAGGGGCCCTGGGGCGGTACCGCCGGCCACAAGAGAGTTCCCCCCCCAGCTCAAACTGTGCTCTACCACGTGCAAAATTATCTTGCACAGCTCCACCAATGTTTAGTCTATGCACTGACATCATTCAATGCCTGGCACTGACAAACAATACCAATTTGTTTGCATCTATGATGCTAGTTAAAGTAGTCTGGGTCAGTGTCCTATATTGACACCAGTAAATACTAATTTACTGCCAAATTACTTTGTCATAAACTCTGCAGATGAGCCCACCCCTGTACCTAAGCATGACACCCTTTTTTTACTTATAGTTGTTTTGCGAGACATTAACATCTATTTATTATTTTGGAGTACTGTGTCAGACACTCCTTGCAATACTCCTCCACTGACCACAATGCTGCCTGCCTGTGCATCCATGTAACCGATGTAAAACTGCCATGAGCCTATTGTTTGTTATTTTAGGCCTTTGATAGCCTGTCTGCGGTCCCTACTTGCATTACTCCTCCACTGACCACAATGCTGCCTGCCTGTGCATCCATGTAACCGATATAAAACTGCCATGAGCCTATTGTTTGTTATTTTAGGCCTTTGATAGCCTGTCTGCGGTCCCTACTTGCATTACTCCTCCACTGACCACAATGCTGCCTGCCTGTGTATCCATGTAACCGATGTAAAACTGCCATGAGCCTATTGTTTGTTATTTTAGGCCTTTGATAGCCTGTCTGCGGTCCCTACTTGCATTACTCCTCCACTGACCACACCAATGCTGCCCGTTTACCCCTGGAACCTATTTTACAGTGCATAGAGCCTATTTTTTTATTTTATTTAATATTAATAAAGCCATGATGGACTACGCTGTACCACGCTATGGGCTACCCAGTTGACAATTATTTTGCGAGAAAAGCCATCCCACCCCTCCACCAGCATGTAAAAGACCGCATTGTCCATGCACTATGTCAATCTGTGAGTCCAAAGGTACACCTGACAACAGACACATGGATCTGTAGGCATGGCCACGGAAGGTTACGTGTCCTTTGTGGCGCAATGGGTTAATGTATTGGATGCATGGTCCACACAGGGGACAGCCTGGTAAGTCTGTATGCAGTCCCTAATTCAAGTTGTCCTCAAATGAATAAATCTGAGCTTCAACCTTCTGGCTCTCATTAAGTGCTGTTGTTTAAAAAAAAATTGGTGTTTAGGGCCTACTAACGGTGTCTGCCCCTCCCTGGTGTTGACCTCAACTGAATACAGCTGAGCTTCAACCTTCTGGCTCTCATTAAGTGCTGTTATTTAAAAAAAGGGTGTTTAGGGCCTACTAACGGTGTCTGCCCCTGCCTGGTGTTTGTCCTCAACTGAATAAAGCTGAGCTTCTACCTTCTGGCTCTCATTAAGTGCTGTTTTTTTTTTTTAAAAAAAAGGGTGTTTAGGGCCTACTAACGGTGTCTGCCCCTCCCTGGTGTTGACCTCAACTGAATACAGCTGAGCTTCAACCTTCTGGCTCTCATTAAGTGCTGTTATTTAAAAAAAAAAATGGTGTTTAGGGCCTACTAACGGTGTCTGCGCCTGCCTGGTGTTTGTCCTCAACTGAATAAAGCTGAGCTTCTACCTTCTGGCTCTCATTAAGTGCTGGTTTTTTTTAAAAAACAGGGTGTTTAGGGCCTACTAACGGTGTCTGCCCCTCCCTGGTGTTGACCTCAACTGAATACAGCTGAGCTTCAACCTTCTGGCTCTCATTAAGTGCTGTTATTTTAAAAAAAAAATGGTGTTTAGGGCCTACTAACGGTGTCTGCGCCTGCCTGGTGTTTGTCCTCAACTGAATAAAGCTGAGCTTCTACCTTCTGGCTCTCATTAAGTGCTGTTTTTTTTTTAAAAAAAGGGTGTTTAGGGCCTACTAACGGTGTCTGCCCCTCCCTGGTGTTGACCTCAACTGAATACAGCTGAGCTTCAACCTTCTGGCTCTCATTAAGTGCTGTTATTTTTAAAAAAATGGTGTTTAGGGCCTACTAACGGTGTCTGCCCCTGCCAGGTGTTTGTCCTCAACTGAATAAAGCTGAGCTTCTACCTTCTGGCTCTCGGCCTATAGTATCAGATATTAAACTGCATTTGGCCTTCAACTTTGGTTACGGCCTACTAACGGTGTCTGCCCCTCCCTGGTGTTGAGTCTGACCTCAACTGAATACAGCTGAGCTTCAACCTTCTGGCTCTCATTAAGTGCTGTGTTTTTAAAAATTGGTGGTTAGGGCCTACTAACGGTGTCTGCCCCTCCATGTTGTTTGTCCTCAACTGAATAAAGCTGAGCTTCAACCTTCTGGCTTTTGGCCTACAGTAGCAGATATTAAACTGCATTTGGCCTACTAGTGTGGTTGGGCCCCTAAAACAGTGTCTGCTGCTCTTGGGTTTGCTACTCCACTGAACAAAGCAATGCCGCCTGTTTAGTCCTGTTACCAATTTTGAACTGCATTTAGCCTACTTTATTCTTTGGCCCTATATCTGTTTCCTCCTCATCCTGCCCATTGCCCAGCCACTGCTAGATGAGTCTGCTGGTACATTGACCTAGACCACTACATTTCCCTTGCACTCTACACAGCCAGAATCTGACCCTGCTGAAAGTAAGGTTCCCCTTCCCGCATGTTATACCACCTTACACAGGGACAAAGAGGAAGGTGCAGATGAAAGTGCAGGTTCCTTCATCAGGTGGGGGGGGCATACTCGTTGGCGACGTCACGGGCACAGGGCCCCTCAGAGTACGCAAAAGTGTCGCTGCCGGTGGGAGGCGCCCCCGCCATGCAAACACACCGCTATACTTTGAGGGGCCCTGTGCCAGTGCCAATGCGAACGAGTGGGCCCCCCCTGCTTGCTCAGGATCACAGCACTTGCAACGTTGAAATACTTACCTCTCCCTGCTCCACTGCCGTGACGGAGTCCACATTTCCTGGGCCCACTAAAGCCTTGAACCAGCCCTACCCCCCACAACTTTTGCCAAATGACCCCCAATTTCCTATGCCCAACTATTATTATAAAGTTAATTAAGATTGACAAGCTTCAGAAACAAGAATGGATGTTTTTGGCATTAAAATGGGCACTGTAGGTGTTTTCCTGGCCTCCACGCACTGCCGACTATGCTTCCCCATTGACTTGCATTGGGTTTCGTGTTTCGGTCGATCCCCGACTTTTAGCGATAATCGGCCGACTGCACTCGACTCGACTCTGGACAAAGTCGGGTTTCACAAAACCCGACTCGATCTTTAAAAAATGAAAGTCGCTCAACCCTACTAACTAGTAGTGATGATCGAGTCTACTCGTTGCTCGGGTTTTCCTGAGCATGCTTGGGTGATCTCCGAGTATTTGTGACTGCTCGGAGATTTAGTTTTCCTTGCCTCAGCTGCATGATTTGCGGCTACTAGACAGCTTGATTACATGTGAGGATTCCCTAGCAACCAGGCAACCCCACATGTACTCAGGCTGGCTAGTAGCTGTAAATCATGCAGCTGTGTCAACAAAAACTAAATCTCCGAGCAGTCACAAATACTCGGAGATCACCCGAGCGTGCTCGGGAAAACCCGAGCAACGAGTATACTCGATCATCACTACTAACTACTTTTTGTCTTTGATAAAGTTTCATATGCAGATTGCACAGGTTTTTAGTCAATTTCTACAGCTTTTCCTCATTTAATGCACTTCTATGGGAAAAATATGCACATAAAACACAGTATACCTGAAAGAGAAACTGACATATTGTGGGTATGAAAAGCACACTGCAAATCAGGCTACGCTGAGCAGACAAAAAAAAAAAAAAGCACAGGGGGATGAGATCTCTATAGATCCCATTCACTTCGCGAAACGTAATGGTGCTTTCACATTGCATTCGGTGGCCCCATTGGGGCATATGACTGAACGAACCCCACCCCCCACAAAACGGGATCTAGACATATGCGCCAGTGAGGCCATAAACTGTAATGGTGACGGCAGAGCGAATGCGTGCTCTGATGTGCTTAATATTCAAGAATGTACGCCTACAGGAGGTGGACACTCCGATGTAGTAGACTGCGTCTGAGTGTCTGCCTCCTGTAGGCGTACACGCCCGAAAATGATGCCCGGCAGAGTGCATGTTCGCTTTGCCGCCACCCTTACGGTCTATGGCCTTATCGGTACATACATCCAAATCCTGCATTGCAGGGGCTCGGACGGGACCAGCGAACAAGACCCTAGACGCAATGTGAGAGCACCCGAAGACACTGTTTTTTGAAAGAAAAATACACAATGTCAAAAATCTCACAAAAAACTAATTGTGGAAACTTAACCTAAACGGGTCTTTATTTAATCCCGAGCTCTAGCTCTCATGTACCTGGCTTGTTGGCAATGCATTGCAAAATGTATGGCTTGCCTCAGTTTTTCCAACTGATAGATAGCTGATCAATGGTGATTCACACCTGTAATTATCAGACTCCTTATCAGGGAAACTAGCAATTTCTAGACGAAGCATATGCTTTACAGACTGGATCCTGGCACTTTCATTCTGTCGACCACTTTCTTTAATTCGATTTACGGGAATCTCCTATAATAATACATTTTGAGCTATAGCCTCATGTACTAGGACGTCACTCATCATGAAGTTCCTGCAACGCTCAATGCTTGATAGAAAATATAAGTACAACTTTATGAGGCCCTGCTGAAGACACCGGTCATTGAACTAAGCAATTACTACTGTTCAGCTCCGTCCCACATGGCTCTTCTTATAGATTGCCTGGAGTATTCTTCTCGGAAAAGCCCTCACTGTGCGCAAGAATCATTGACTCCCAGATCAATAGCCCTGCCTGACAAATGTAACAATGGACCCCTCTTAAAAGAAGTAACTCGACTTCCATGTGATGAAATTGTTAATGACAACAGGATGAGCACAATGGAGGCTGCTCTGTGCAAGAAAAATGGTATCATCTCCCATCATCTATAAATTAGCCCGACATCTCGACATGGAGCAAGTCAGCATTACATATCATACATAAAACACAGCTATACATACAGACTAAGCGCTCATTCACACGTCCCATTTTACAATGTACGAGAAAAGCGGACCAAATATATTGAACAAACTTTGATCAGAGTGTGGTCCGAGGGTCATTTGTCTTTCTCGTAGGTGGAGAGTTTAAAAAAAAAAAAAAAAAAGATTCTCCACCTCCTCCCTTCTGGGAAAATCGGACCCCACTCTGATGTCATCTGAATGTGGTTAGATTTTTTTTCCTGAACCCATTGACTGGCATTGCCGATTTTGATCCAACCCTGGAATCAAAATCGAACAAGTCTCCCAATATTTTCCAGCGGACTTCTCGAATTGCGGAAAATGACATGCACAGTGTGATAGCATTTCATAGGTACAAGTGCTATCCATGAAAACCACGGATAGCACCAGTGCACGAAAATAGGGTGTGTGAATGTGCCCTAAGGGCTCGTGCAGACATCTGGGCAAATCGGTCCAATTTTGGACTGTAATACATTATCTGGCAAGGAGTCTCCTGACCGGAGCAGATCTATGAGTCAATCATGGTCGGGCCATGGGAAGCGAGCTGTGGCCAGTCTGTGCACTCCAGTATGAGACCAAGCAGATTTGCACTGATGTCTGAGTGAGCCCTAATACATACTTTCTCACTTTCCTTTTCATAGATCATACATTTCATCTCTTTACTTCTCTTCCACCAAACTTATTCCTTGCAGTACATAATGCTTATGCTTGGATGAAGAAGGCAGGGCTCACATCGCATTTTAGCCTACAGTCAGTGACTCCATCCGGGATTACATCAAAAGCCACGGAACACAGGATTCAGGAGTAGGCGCTGGTAGGGCCACTGACTGTAATGATACAAACGGAGTCACTGCGTCTGCTCTGTTAGACAGTTTTTTATTACGGTATTTGCCTATTTGAGGAGGGCTTTAAGATGTGCCCCCCCCCCCCCCCACACAGAGACACCCTCTGCTCCTGTAAAGTCAGCACATAAGCCCAAATCCCATTTTTCAAGTCTTCAGACTTAAGTCTTGATGTAGTCACGGACCATAGGCTAAAATGGAATGTGAACATACCCCAAGACTACATGGAGATGCTCCTTGCAGGCCTTTCGAAAACTTTGCTGCTATAGCTAAGGCTACGTCCACAATCAGTTTTTTGTACAGTTTTTTTTTAGGCAACCATTTATAAAAAAAAAAAAATTAAAAAGCACTTGGGAAACTCTTCAAATTCATTACTGTGGGAAATCCACTTTGCTGTCATATGAGGAGTTAGTTGAATATTTGTTTTTGGAGACATTTTGAAAAACACTTGGCGGGAGAAAAAAGGCCTCTCTGACCTTTCCCGGCGCCTGCGCACTGCAGCACTTTGCTCTGCCCTCAACATGGCAGACAAAGTATGCCTGCGCCGGAGCTGTGGCGTGAAGAGAAGAAGAGGACGTGATCGTAAGAAGATGGGAGGCCCCGGACTGGACCGTGACGCCCATCGGACCGAACCGCAGCAAGACCGCCCCTGGGTGAGTATAATCTATCCTCTTTTTCTCATCTTTCAGGATACATCAGGGGCTTATCTACAGCATTCCAGAATACTGTAGATAAGCCCCTGATGCCAGTGGGCTTAGCTCAACTTCCATTTTGGGGGTGACAGGTTCCCTTTACGTAAAAGAACAGACGCTCCCAAAACCTTGGTAAGATGCTAAAAAAAAAACAAAAAAAAACCAACCTTGCGGAAGTCAAAAACGCTAAAGTTCAGGGAACGACTCATATACTAAAAACCTAAAAGATGACAATTCAGAATAACAAAAGCTGACATTTCCTCAAGAGCTTTCTTCTTGAAAAATCTGGTGGGTTTGCTAACCTGAAGAAGGACATAGCTTTCAGTATGATCCCCACAATTACCAAAGCACTAGGGCGCAGCTAGACATACTATAAGTAATTTTTACATAATACTGATTTCCTTACCTCAGGCCCAAAAAGTAGCACAAAAACTACGCAGAGCTATGAGGAAAATATATTACAGACTATTTTAGCCGTCTTAAAAAAAATAGCTGCTTAAATTTTGGTTAGTTATTTTTTTGTATAGGTATGTTGGTAGGTGGGTTACCTGCCCTATATAACAGCCCCTTCATTAGGTTGGAATCGGATGAGCATATGCAAAATCATACATTTTTCTTCTACACCTGTGATGACAGGTGTCCTTTAAAGGAGTTTCCCCACTAACAAAGTTCATTTTAATCAATAGATCTTTAATCAATAGATCTTGAATAAAAAATAAAGATCCACAACTGGATGTGTTGGAAAAAATGTTCCTGCGCTGAGATAATCTTATAAATGTGCCCCTACGGTGTACTGTGTAATGGCTGTGTCTGACTGTACAGGAACATGGTCTGATCATACCATAGCTCTTGGGACGGAGAGGAAGCAAAAGAGAGTATACAGACAGGACCGCATGGGTCTCCTGGGCAGATGAGGAATCAAAAAGAGAATATACAGACAGGACAGCTTGTGTCTCCTGGGAAGGGGAGGAAGCAAAAGAGTATATAGACAGGACCGAATGGGTCTCCTGGGCAGGTGAAGAAGCAAAAAGGGAATATACAGACAGGACTGCTTGTGTCTCCTGGGCAGGCGAGGAAGCAAAAGAGTATACAGACAGGACCGCATGGGTCTCCTGGGAAGGGGAGGAAGCAAAATAGAGGATACAGACAGGACAGCATGGGAGGAAGCAAAAAGAGAGGATACAGACAGGACCGACAGGACCGCATGGGTCTCCTGGGCAGGGGACAAAGTAAAAGAGATTAAACAGACAGGACAGCATGGGATCACAGCTGATTCTTTCTGAGGGGTAAACTAATGATTTTTAACAGGCAGGGAAATGTTTTAGGAGGACCCTATAAAGGCGTGTTCTTCACTAAATGCAGCACTTTACGGTGCAAAAAAAAAAAAAAAAAAAGAGAGAAAAGATAACTAGATGTAATTAAATGGTCTACCCACTTGACATCTCTACACCTCATGAGGTTCACGGTGAGCGGAGTCACTTTTTCATTTAGTATGTAGGCTCTAGTAGGGTTTCCTGTAATCGGACCCTCCACATTTCTGGTCTGGCATTCTGTGGAACACCTGACTCATATCTGAACACAGGAACATGCTGATTTAGCTCCTAGTACACATGAGGGGGCTCTCCATAAATAGCATCTGTTTACAGCTCATAAAACCAAACTTGCTGCAGTGAGCTCATTTTATTGTGGCGAGAAAACCATTATTTCTCCTTTTCATGTCGGGTTCTGTATTCTTCATATTCAGAGTCACTTGCAACAAAATGACTCATAAGATAATATAGGATATATTATAACATAAGGTCACATAAGATAATAAAGTTAAACATATATTTTGTGTATTGCGTGCCTTCATATACAACATTTTCAGAGTTCCCCATTGAACCCTCCCAGTCGGCTAACATTTCCCATCATCATCCTCACAGGAAGGCCTAGCATTAGGATGGCGCCGATGTGGGACGGTCTGGTGGACTCAGACAAAAAAGGGCCCCTGTGCAAGAACAGTATATGGGCCCTTTGCAGCCCAATAGCTTATCATGATGCATAACTTCTACCAGATTTGGAGGTGGAAAAGAACCTCATTTTTGGGCCCCTGAAAGCCTGCACAGGTTGCTTCAATGATATGTCCACCCCTATCTGTTACTCTTATTAAATAAAATAAAAAATCCATATATTCCATCTCTGCAGATAGTATTTAAGCCAAAAGTGATGGAAATAATCGCTAGGCCGCTTGTACATTGAGTGTTTTATTGTCACAACGTGCCTACAAGTAACAGATGTAGGTTTCGGATGCATGTTACTAATCTACAAGGAAAACTGTTAAGCAATAAAGTAACAAAAGAGACTAGGAAGTAAATATTTACAAAAAGTCAATTGTGTGCAATTAATATGGTAATAAATGAGGAGAAGATAAAGTGTTTAATCGCAAGAACGTGTAAGGCCGGGATCACACATACGCGAGATACGGCCGAGTCTCGCAGGTGAAAACCCAGCTCTGGCGCCGGCATTTCGGAGCGGAGGGTGCGGCTCCATGTATTTCTGTGCGGCTGCACGCTCCGCTCCGGAGTGCCGGCACCAGAGCAGGGTTTTCACCTGCGAGACTCGACCGTATCTCACGTATGTGCGATCCCGGCCTAAAAAAATGGCAAAAAGGATAATAAAACTGAAAAATCTATGGAAAAAGAAAAAAAAAAAAAAAGCTTGGTTCCATGATGGTAGGAGCTTGGTTGGAAGTGGGTGAAGATTCCAGGACAGTTATATTACGCTTCCAAATTACTATATACGGTAATATTAGTGATAAAGATTTACCAAACTGCCCAAATGTGGGGGTGTTCTGATGTACCGAGCAGCGGCCACTACAAATTGAATGAAGCTGCGCAGTGCAGCTCCACTTGATGTGTCATAGCTGATCATTGGGGGTGTGGACCCCAAACGATTTGATACTGATGACCCAGAATAAATAACAGGTGATTTGACTACTTCTTCAATATGTTTTAGAACACGTCTGTTTGCATGTTTGTGAGTTTCTTTTAGTATGTTATTAATATTACAAGTCATGAGATTTATAGATCAATTGTTTCCAAGATTGCTCTTAGAATCACATGATTTGTAGTATTGAAAGCATAAAAAAAAAAGTTTAGCATGCTAACATGCAATTAAGGTTTACTTGAAAAATATTGCTATATTTAGAAAAAGCAACAACTTTGAAAAAAAAAAAGGATAGCTCAAACGCAAAAAAAAAAAAAAGGAAGTTAAAAAAAATATATATATTTTTCTAATGATATCCTATTAACATCAGCGTTATCAAGGAGTCAAAAGTGGCAGGAAGAAAAATCCAGAAAAAAATGCAGAATTTACGGTAATTTGAACCTTAGTTCTAGTCCAATTACGAGCAACAGTGCACATTTTGGCCTGACTGAAGCACTGCGCCTAGTGCAACTTCTACCTCTGGGACACGAAGAAGTAATTGGTCAACTTCGACTGTCCGCTAATCTGTACAGTGAGCTCAAACATGTCTAGAGGAAGGCACGATCACTGTGATCTCAATCGTTGCATTCAATAATATATCCACCAATGCTGCTGGGAGATTTAAAAAGGGTGGCTCAGTCACAACATATGCAACCCCTTTTATGGGGTTTTGAAAGACCCACCTACCAACATACCTATACAAAAAAATAACTAACCAAAATTTAAGCAGCCATTTTTTTTAAGACGGCTAAAATAGTCTGTAATATATTTTCCTCATAGCTCTGCGTAGTTGTTGTGCTACTTTTTGGGCCTGAGGTAAGGAAATCAGTATTATGTAAAAATTACTTATAGTATGTCTAGCTGCGCCCTAGTGCTTTGGTAATTGTGGGGATCATACTGAAAGCTATGTCCTTCTTCAGGTTAGCAAACCCACCAGATTTTTCAAGAAGAAAGCTCTTGAGGAAATGTCAGCTTTTGTTATTCTGAATTGTCATCTTTTAGGTTTTTAGTATATGAGTCGTTCCCTGAACTTTAGCGTTTTTGACTTCCGCAAGGTTGTTTTTTTTTTGTTTTTTTTTTTAGCATCTTACCAAGGTTTTGGGAGCGTCTGTTCTTTTACGTAAAGGGAACCTGTCACCCCCACATTCGAAGATGAGCTAAGCCCACCGGCATCAGGGGCTTATCTACAGCATTCTGTAAAGCCACCGATGTATCCTGAAAGATGAGAAAAAGAGGTTAGATTATACTCACCCAGGGGCGGTCCCGCTGCGATCCGGTCCGATGGGCGTCGCGGTCCGGGGCCTCCCATCTTCTTACGATGACGTCCTCTTTTTGTCTTCTCGCTGCGGCTCTGGCGCACGTGTACTTTGTCTGCCCTGTTGAGGGCAAAGTACTGCAGTGCGCAGGCGCCGGGAAAGGTCAGAGAGGCCCAGCACCTGCGCACTGGAGTACTTTGCTCTGCCCTCAACAGGGCAGACAAAGTACACGTGCGCCAGAGCCGCAGCGAGAAGACAAGAAGAGGATGTCATCGTAAGAAGATGGGAGGCCTCAGACCACGACGCCCATCGGATCGGACCGTTCGCGTGAGTATAATCTAACCTCTTTTTCTCATCTTTCAGGATACATCGGGGGCTTATCTACAGCATTCCAGAATGCATTACAGAATGCTGTAGATAAACCCCTGATGCCAGTGGGCTTAGCTCATCTTCGAATTTGGGGGTGACAGGTTCCCTTTAAACATATGGCATTATCTACCCCCGGCCTGAAAAGAAACCTCTGTAGTCCCTAGAGAATGCCGAATCATGAAGGAGAGGGTTGTCACTTGATCGCATGTGTGCGCTCTGCATACTTCTGGTCATGTACCAACTAGTCTTGTCTTCTCTAGAACATTGAGAAGTGGAAGAGAGTCTAGTTGGCACCTGTCCACAAGATATGCAAATCACATACATGTGGTCAAATGACTGCGCATTCGAACAGGGAATACAAGGGAATCGTGACAATCTGAACATTGCACACCGTCATGATTTAGAAGTCTGCGGTCACATAGAATGCCTGCAGAGTTTGCTTCTCAGCACAGAAAACCCCTTAAATGGACAACTGTCTTCAAAAAAGTTTCGAAAGGCTTAAACATTGTGGCATTTGGGAATTTAGAGTTCATAAAGAAGTTTTCCACTCAGGAGCCCCTCTAGGAACCAAAATGCGCTGTAAAGCTAGATCCACACAGCCACAACACAGGTCACGTGGCCAAATATCACTGTATTCCTCTGCTACATAACAGCAACATTGATGACTTATCCTGTGGATAGGTAATCAATATGCTGCGCCAGACAGCCCCTTTAACATTTAGCATTGCTTTTCATATCAAAGCGACAATAAACATATCACACAAGTTTGACAAATATGTCACCATTCGTTTTTCTCGTCAACAAAGCTAGTAATGACGACAGGAGTCAGCAAAAAAGGACAAGCAAGAACAAAGAGGGAATTAGCCGAGATGCTCTATGCTGGTAAATGGGATTTCCAGGTAAACCGAGCAGATTAAATGTAATACCCCATAACGTAATGGTCTGATGTGGAGATGGGATCAGGCCTGAAAGATTTATCACAGAAAACATACAATGTGCAGGGCTGGAATAAACCCCATGATTAAAGGCCAGAATTCCGCATCCTGGTGATATTTAGAATTATGATATCATTTCTTGCTTGGATTTCATTTTCACAACCTTTGTACAGGCATTTCATAACCACAAGTACTGAATGCAGGGATCATGTGATCACGTATAAATGGCTGAGTGTACTGCTGGGATCCAATATGGCCTTCCTATCATAAAATATTCCGGAAAGGAAACCATGTAACAGTGATCACTTACCATGTTGGATTGTGAGCAGGCCTAAAGGGGTTCACCTCCCAGTAAAAAAAAAAAAAAAAAAGGATAATACCTACTTATGACTTATTTCCCATCACCAGTATGGTGTCATTAATGTAAGTTTCCTAACTTTAGTCTACTACTCACCAGCCATTGTCTTCTGCATCCGGCGCTGCTCTGGTTGTCTTCTGCAGGTTGTGACTGGCCGGATGGCTCCAGTGTTTGCCGGGCGAACCGGAAGTCCCTACTCAATGTAAATCTATGAGAGGCAGAACAAGGCCAGGACGAGGCTCTCATAGTCTTACACTGAGAGCTTGTGACTGTTCCCTCTGATTTCCGGTCAGTCGGGAACAGCGGTCACAAGATGGCAGAGCTGGACCGCTGCGGCGCTGGGAGAGCAGTAGACGACAGCTGGCGAGTATATTCGTAGGGGCAGGGAACATGCATTAGTGATACTACTAAAAAAACAAAAACATTGGGATGGTGCTATATGGAGTCCTTAAAGAAGGTTCCGGTTCAGGAATCCCTTTATGCAAAGAAACCTTGGCTATGTTCTAGACAAACTATGTTCTCATTTCAGACTATAAAGAGCAGTACAGAAAACCCGATTAGGTAGTTAGTACTTGATAATTACGGTATGTCAGAATAGGGTAACTTTGAGATATGGACACAACACTTCCTAAGAACATTGGAATATTGCATATTTTAGGTGGGATTATGGTGCCTGTAGTGTCCATCATACGTTCTGCTTGCATTCCTGATTATTTGTGTGGAGGGCTGTCACATGAGCATTTGCATAAAATATATTTTTAGTAATTTTACGTGCAAGACAATCTCTTTACTTGTCTTTCTCATATGTTGTAACTTTATTCTAAGGAAAGTTGAGCTTCACCAAAAATAGCAGAGGCCGTTATGACAAGACTGATGGCAGTTCCCTTGAAGGTGTAGAGAAAAGCCTACAAGACGCCCACTGTATAACGGCCAGATGCACAGCCATGCATGCCAGTTCGTGTACCACGTACGATTACCGTATATATTATTGGAATATAATTTCTTTAAGAAAACCAAGAGAAAAAAATATATATATATTACAGCATATATCATCAAATATAAAATAAAAATACAGCTTGCTTAGGCAACTTTCAGAATTCCCATAGAAATATGTAAGAAAGATGTGCAGTCAACCTTGCACTTAAATAAGGCCCCCATCTCGAGACAGATGCTGGACCCAGAGATGGCACCCACATCCATCATACATTTATGCCAGATTCTGTGGATGCACCATAAATATACAAGATGGGAATAACCTTTAATGGTTAAATCCTTTGCAATATTTTCATTGCTTCAAGTTACAGACAAGAAGGTTTCAACTGTACAGCTCCAGTGAGCAGTGCGCACAACTCCAGTGAGCAGTGCGCACAACTCCAGTGAGCAGTGCGCACAACTCCAGTGAGCAGTGCGCACAACTCCAGTGAGCAGTGCGCACAACTCCAGTGAGCAGTGCGCACAACTCCAGTGAGCAGTGCGCACAACTCCAGTGAGCAGTGCGCACAACTCCAGTGAGCAGTGCGCACAACTCCAGTGAGCAGTGCGCACAACTCCAGTGAGCAGTGCGCACAACTCCAGTGAGCAGTGCGCACAACTCCAGTGAGCAGTGCGCACAACTCCAGTGAGCAGTGCGCACAACTCCAGTGAGCAGTGCGCACAACTCCAGTGAGCAGTGCGCACAACTCCAGTGATCATTAGGTGCTCAAGTAGGTCCAAATGGATGTTGATGAAGGTGGTAATGTAATACTATGTAAGCTATTAAACGGTTACAACAAAGCCAAACCCAAAACAGACAATCTGTTCATTTCACTTATAATATATGCCAGTTTCTGGTGTAAAATAAAAGTACAGACTGTTGGATCACCATAAATGAGAAAAATAAACAATAAAAAAATGGCATTAGCACTCCCTGACGTAGGAAAGCTATTCTCTCCAAAACGCGTAGGATACATCTTTTGGTCTCGATCAGCCACCAGAGCAACAGTTGTACATGGATCACAGCACTCTAAGTAGGTGCTGCACTGTGAGGGCTCCAACCCTTATGGTAGAGCTGAAGAACTAGGCACTCCACAGTTATGTTGAGTTGATATTTATTTGCAATCCAATATGCATGATAACTGTACATATGTTTTGGTCAAGAATGTAGACCTTGTTCAGGTAAAATAAATTGCATGTAGCAGAGGAGTTTATAATGTAGAAGCTCAAGTGAAAAGACTCCACGTCTCTCCTACAAGCAATCCATGGACCTGAAGAAGGTTGCAGTTACTGATGGAAACATTGTATGTATGATTTACACGCATATTGGATTGCAACCAAATATCACCTCAATTTAACTACGAAGTGTCTAATCCGTAGCAGAAGTCACATGGCTGAGGCAGCTTGAGTTTTGGACATGAAGGACACCACCGGCCAGGGAGCTCTCCACGTTGATTTCTATAGGAATGAACTATATGGATATACCCTAGACTCACGGACTACCACGGCTCTTGGGGTTTGTGATACTTCTTCTGAGCTTACCACCTATCTAGATTATATATCGTGAACAGGGAATGATCTTCTTCCACCACTATGGAACACATACTTATTCTAGGTCAGTAAATAAAGCAAATTTATTACTGGGATAAATATTATTATTGAATTGTATTTGCTATGCTTGGTATGTACTATTATTAGCACTACTGGGATATTACCTATTTGTATATGTATATTCAGACCCAAATTTTTAGAGATTAAATCATACCTTTTTCACATACCGGTAGGTTGTAAGGTGGCTGTTAGACACAAAGGATGGGAGATAAACCTGGAGTAAAGCTCTAGTACATATAGGACTGAAAAGTGGTTAATCGGCCATGACCGGCTGATTAAGAGCAACTGAAGAGTTGGGAGACGGCTGATTACCATATCTCCACTCCTGGGTGTGGATCCTTTTATAAATTGAGACCGATTTGACTCACTGATTGGGGTGAGTATGGAGGTCTGCAGACCTCCTGGATTGAGTGCCTTTGCAAAAGGACTTAGAAGCCGGACTCTAAGGCTAGGTTCACATTGCGTTAGTGGGTGATCGCTAACGGACAGCGTTGCACGGCGAAAATGTCGCAATTAACGCCGTGCAACGGGTCCGTTAGCGCACCCATTGACAGCAATGTAAATTTCGCCTGCAGCGCATCACTAGCGCGTGCTTTTTTCGGCTCGCGCTAGTGATGTGCCGTTCTTCTGTGACGCGCCTCGGACGCTGCTTGCAGCGTCCGCGGCGCGCCCGAGGTCCGTTCCCCGCTCTCGCAGATCGGGGATCTGCGAGAGCGGGGACGTTAACGCGACCCCTGAACGCGGCCCCTAAATAAACATTGCGTTAGCGCAATCCGCTAGCGCTAAACGGATTGCCCTAACGCAATGTGAACCTAGCCTAAGCCATGTGGGCTAACAAGCACTATTTGTATGGACTTCATGCTTTATGATTTACTTTGTGCCGGACAGGGGCTGGATTTGAGTTTCTTGGTATCTTGGCACCGCCCCTGGTTGAAAACGGTTTATCCCCAGACATGGATTACTGCGTGGGACAAAACGACAGACAGGTGAGGGATATAATTGTTTTTTATTTTTGATTTATTACAGGAGACGATGGCTTGAATGGAATGGGTGATGACGCAAGTATGGTTTAATTTAGAATCATTAAAAGGAGTCTGTGTCATTATTTCAATTAAAATGACTTTATTCTGGCTGTATGTTTATTAACAATACAACTACAGGATTAGTAAAGGATAGGTGTCTTATAGACGCCTCTCCATTACTAAGCCGTGGGCTTAATGACACCGGACAATACAAAGGTGACATCAACCCCACAAATATGAACCCCATTTGCCACAGCTACTGGGCAAGTGCGAAGAGCCGGGCAAAGCACCAGACTTAGCACAATTAATAGATGTGCCTTTTCTGGGCAGCTGTGGGCTGCTATTTTTAGGCTGGGGGCAATATCTATGGCCCCTTACCAGCCTGAGAATACTAGCCCCCAGCCGTCTGCTTTAGCAAGGCTGGTTGTCAAAAATGAACTATTTAAATAGCTTAAAAAAAAAAAAAAAGGGACCCCTCTATTCTCGATAACCAACCATGCTAATGCTGACAGCTGAGGACTGCAGTTCCCAGCTGTCAGTTTTGCTGGATGGTTATCAAAAATACAGGGTAAACCTGTAGAGCGCAGGTGCCGACTGATGAATACTCCCATCAGCTGCTTATGCTCTCACTGTTATTAGCGGCATCAGGCGTAGGCTGATGGGAGATGTAATAAAAACAATGTGTCATGGGAAAGGGGATGCCAAATACCTTGGATATGTAGTAGGTAGAGGTGAAATCAAACCTCAATCAATAAAGGGGAAACAATCCAGAACTGGCCAAAATCACTCTCAAAAAAGCAAGTTAGGGCTTTTCTGGGAATTGTGGGGTACTACAGGAGGGTTCACTCCAAACTTTGCCATGGTGGACGCTCCCCTGACAGACGTCCTTAAGGAAATAAAATCATTCATGGCCAAATGGACATCAGAGGCGGAGACGGCCTTTCAAGAATGGAAAGTAGCCTTGATAAAGGCGCCGTCCGGCCCCTAAACGCATTGGGACAATGGCAAACAGACCTTGGCTACTTCCCCCATTATTTCTCTTTTCTACATAACCAATTTCAAGTAAACTAAAACAGAATATATTCCCTTGGAAGGGAACACTTGCACAAATGATGGGATTGGGAAATATTTTGCTCTGCTGCAATTCTTCTTGTAGTGTTATTTTCCTGCTCCTGCAGAGCTTTATTGGAAGATGACTAAGACTGTAATACTAAGCGTTTCCCAGAAGAAAGCACAATATCGGTGTAGTGGCTATAAATACGACCAAATAGTATTCCTTTACAAAATCTAACTAATTTAGAGAAGAGCTGTAGGCAATTCACAGAAATAGCCGCCATTCTATCAATATGCCAGGAACAAGCCGCTCTACATCTGGACTAATACGAATTATGACTCCATGAATTTATCAGCGGCGTCATTCGCTTCCACTGAGCCGACAAGACATTCTCAATCACAGTCTTCTCTGGCGTACATCATTAGAAGAATAACTACAGGATTTTTGTATGTCTACAGAAATCTCTCACAAACTCACAGAAGTAGTATGTCCTTTATTACAGGGAACCTGTCAGCAGGATTGTGCTCAGTAACCTACAGTGTCAGGTCGGCGCCGTTATACTGATTACAATGATACCTGGGTGATGCGCCGCCACCGCCTGCTTGCCGAAGGTGATTTTTTTTTTAATATACCGTATATGCCTGAGGAGGTGTCGCCTATAAAATAATGGTATATAAATTCATAGTGAAGGACATTATATTATACTAAAGTATATAATGCTACAAGACATGATAAAAGAAGGACGTGAGCTGTAAGTGGGAAAGGGGGGAGAGATGGGGATGAAAGGGGGTGGGATGGGTAAAGGGGGTTAATGCTGGGGGGGGGAATTGAAAAACACGGGTTATTGTTAAATGTTTATTGCATTTTATAAATCAATAAAAATCTATTTGATTAAAAAAAATATATATATACCGTATATAATATTCATTATGAAAACTAGGGGCAGATCAGTGGCCTGTCAGAAGCCATACACATGAAATACCTAATGAATACCTAATCAGAGCACCACATGAAGACCCCCACAGGCCGCCCCTAAGCACGACATATCATTAACTCAAAACTGAAAATACAGATTAAACAACAACCACAAGACAGATTTCATCACCAGGTATCATTGTAATCAGTATAACGGCGCCAACCTGACACTGTCTGTAGGTTACTCAACACAATCTCTCTTTAAAGGAATATCCAATGCAAAGAAATAAAAATACACCGAATTATCAATTGTGAAGACTCCTTGTATCATGTGCCTATAGTTTGCTTATAAGCAAGAACATTGAAGAGATATTAAAGGGAATCTGTCAGCAGGTTTTTGCTATGTAATATGAGAGCACCATAAAGTAAGGGTAAAGAGCGTGATTTCAGTGATGGGCTGTGTGTTTCAATAAAATCTGTGTTTTATCAGCAGTAGATTATCATTAGATGACTAGCTGTCTCGTGCCATTTAGTCCGCCTGCTCTGTATAACCCCACCCACATCACTGATTGGTAACTTTCTGTGTACACTGTGCATAGGTAGAAAGCTGCCAATCAGTGGTGTGGGCGGGGTTACACAGAGCTCAGCATTCAGAGAACTGCTAGATCTGCAGCAGATAAAACTGTGATTTTATGAAAAGTGATACATCACTGGAAATGGGTTCAGCAAGAGTGTGCACAAAGTGAAGTCTATAAAGATATCACTTGATCACTTTGGTGTAGAGGAACTCTAGTGGGTCGTCCAGGACCAAGATAATTAGTCAGATTAGTAGGGGCATCACCATCACCAACCAGATGCCTACAGCTCTTGCAGCGTCCACAAGTATATAGTATGTGGAGCTGGGACACTCCAGCTCAGCTGCCATTGTCGTGTCAACAGGATGCAGCCAAAACACAACCACTCAGCAAAACTCTCGCCGCGTTTCACTATCTTCCTCAGAAGGTGTTGTGTAGAAACCAGTAATTATGTATAGCCCATTACTTATGTGTCAACCAATGGCCATAGCACGAAGAGTGGAAACCACCATCTTCTATCGGGATCATAGAGAGTCAGAACATCGGGAGATCATAGTCTACAGTTCAATGCTTGCGGCTTTATCATGATCAGGTCCAGTGCCGGTCAGCACAACTTAACACATGTCCACCTGATAGCCGCATATTTAATCCACATAATACATCACCAGAAATTTTACAGGCAAAGGCATACAACCGCATATGTAATAACAGGAATCATACCAATTACATAAGCCTCTGCCATTGCCACCAGACCATACCATATCACACAATGTTAACCCCAAACTAGTCCGGCAGCACAATTCTTGAGCCATCCCAATGTCATCAGCTTAGGTCCTAGTGTTATAGATCTTCAGGGACGTGGTTTACATGATGGTCTATGTGCAAATGCATGTTTATTCCTTTTGTATCGACCCTTATTACTCTCATTCCATTTTATACCACCATCTACAGCACAAGAATCCGGGGAGGACAGTGGCTGGTACTACGATTGGTTGTGTAGATATTGGATGAATGAACTACTTCACATGGGAAACTACGAGCTACGAACTGATACGACGGATGGTCCCACTGACCATATGGAATGTATAAGTAACCCTTAACACTAGGAACATAAAACCCGATCATACTATTGGAATAGATTTTCCAGATTGCCTGCGGCATCGACAGGAGAATAAATGGTTAACAGAAACTGCAAAGTTTTACAGGAACTTGCATTAAAAGTGCATCAATGAACATTACTGAAAGAAAAGATGAGGGGAAGAAAACCATTGAGCAGACGGGTACCAATCAAGTAATCAATACATGGAAGCAGACACTTCGTTTCTTACAAAGGAAAGTGAAATCTGCGCCTTCCGTACACTTGAAATTTTTTTCCAACCTGCAGAAAATCTGTATTTTAATACAGGAGGTAATATCTGGTGTACAGTCGGTACGGAAAGTATTCAGGCCCCTTTAAATTTTTCACTTTGCTTCATTGCAGCCATTTGGTAAATTCAAAAAAGTTCATTTTTTTTCTCATTAATGTTCACTCTGCACCCCATCTTGACTGCAAAAAAACAGAAACGTAGTAAATTTTGAAAATTTATTAAAAAAGAAAAACTGAAATATCACATGGCCATAAGTATTCAGAGCCTTTGCTCAGTATTGAGTAGAAGCACCGTTTTGAGCTAGTACAGCCATGAGTCTTCTTGGGAATGATGTTTTTCACACCTGGATTTGGGGATCCTCTGCCATTCTGCCTTGCAAATGCAATTTGATATACGAGCAAACTGTGTTAGTTATGAGCTTGGTCACAGACCGAATTAAACTCGTAACTCAAGGTATCATAAAATGTCCTGTTCTGTATATTTTATATGTTCCTCTTATTGAGAATGAATTGTCAGAAGGGAGGAGAAATATTGGTTTGTGAAATAAAAATGAAAAAAAGGTCACTCAGTTATGAAGCAATGGTTGGTCACCTGTGTGAACAAATACAACTTTTCCCACGATCTGGAAGTGTTTGGCGATGATAATGTGCAGGTCAGGAGAATCGATAAAAAACATCCTGGCCTCCAACTTTTTCTTTTTCTTAAAGTGGTTGTTCCCTTTCAGTAAATGTAAATTCCCGACTGCAGGTTATTATAAAGAAACAAATCGCACTTTATTCATCGTCCCTGGGTAAACCGCTGCAGCCGATGACTGGCACTGACATCATGGCGACAGCCAATCAGTGTATTAAGCTGCTCTGAAAGGGGCATTCGGTCTACTCTGGCACAACAGCCACAGAGCTCAGTGATTGGCTGCAGCGTTGGTGAGTGGAGACTCACTAGTGGACCTGAGGACAGTGAATGCTTCTTTATAATAATCTGCATTCATTTACTAAGGCTAGGTTCACATTGCGTTAGTGGGTGATCGCTAACGGACAGCGTTGCACGGCGAAAATGTCGCAATTAACGCCGTGCAACGGGTCCGTTAGCGCACCCATTGACAGCAATGTAAATTTCGCCTGCAGCGCATCACTAGCGCGTGCCTTTTTCGGCTCGCGCTAGTGATGTGCCGTTCTTCTGTGACGCGCCTCGGACGCTGCTTGCAGCGTCCGCGGCGCGCCCGAGGTCCGTTCCCCGCTCTCGCAGATCGGGGATCTGCGAGAGCGGGGACGTTAACGCGACCCCTGAACGCGGCCCCTAAATAAACATTGCGTTAGCGCAATCCGCTAGCGCTAAACGGATTGCCCTAACGCAATGTGAACCTAGCCTAAAAGAGAGCAACCTCGTTCAAGGTGGAATTCTACCCCACATCTCCTTCACCCTCAATATCTCAAAACTGAAGCGAGGAGCAGCAGCTAAACACAGTATAGCACCAACACTACAGTCATACTTGTCGCACTCATTTCGGCATTTGTAGCTAAATGGCTTTGCACCCAGATGATTGGAGACATGCACATCCAAAATGCTCCTACTCTAGGCAATATCAGCCGTCTGCCGATGGAGGTGGTCTCTAAGCAAGCATTTGCTATGTATTATGGTATAAGTTGGCCCACTGGTGGACACAGGCAGAAGAGGACCACAATAATGCACAATTTGTAGTGATGAGCGAGTATACTCGTTGCTCGGGTGGTCTCTTACTATTTGTTAGTGCTCGGAGATTTAGTTTTTGTCACTGCAGCTGCATGATTTACGGCTGCTAGACAGCTTGAATACATGTGGGGATTCCCTAGCAACCAAGCAACCCACACATGTACTCAGGCTGGCTAGCAGCCGTAAATCATG